>NC_091754.1:11727601-12410101 GCF_043380555.1 Nothobranchius furzeri
ACAGCATGCAGACTCTCTCTAGACCTGTAGAAATGATGGTTCGGTTACTCGGTAATCTGTTATCCAACTAGATTAGGTCTTTTTGTAAAACCAGCTTGATTTTATTACCAATGCCTCCGCCGCCATGAGGTGGAGCTCCAAAACGGAAGGAGTCGATGTACGACTTGATCTTCTCCAGATCTACAGCATCAGAATAAGACACCAGTTCAGTTTCTGCTCTTGTAATTGCAACTCTTCACCTCTAGAGGGAACCAAATCATCATCTCACCGATCTGATGATGCACAGCCCTCTGAGTGAGCAGCTCGGGGTCGTGAACTCTCTGAGCTCCGGACAGGATCTCCTCACCCCTCATGAACATGTCGTAGGAATTGGAGTATTTCTAGAAATAAAAAATAAATAAATGTCTCTCAGAAATCTAGTTTGTTTGGTCTGAGCGAGCGAGACGCTTACGGGGTTGTTTGGATCGGGCATCGTGTAAAACGGTCGAACAGCCAGAGGGTACTTGTCCAGCACGTAGAAGTCAGTGTCGTACTGGAAAACAGCAAGAACAGCAAAAAGCTACGTGTGAATGGAAACTCTGCATGAACGGGTCTGAGGAAGAGAAACTTCTGCTTAAATCAGAGGCTGTGGAGAAAACTGGGGTTGGTTTTGTTGTGATTAAGGCAGAAATGTGTTGTTTGGTGAAGAATTCCCTCTGTCTTTAACTCACTTGCAGATCATTTTTCTCACATTTTCAGTCAAACGAGGCCAAGCCTAACATTTTTAAGCATTTACACAATAATAAAAAGTAAAAGACACTTTAGAACAAACCTTTTCCTTCACCAGACGACCCAGGAGCTTCTCATTGGGCGTACTACAGAAGAAAAGCATGGATTAATACCTGGAACAGGTGGTTTAATAACGTCTCCACTTATGAACGGGAAATAAAAATCTCTCTGCTGGACGATGTTTCACTTCCTCGCTTTGCACTCGTGTTTTAACTGATTTAATCAAGTTGAGTCACATGACAGCTCATGTGGCGTGGAGGGGAAAAGGGGAGCGTGGCGTAACCTGACCTGAGGTCATCTTCGTCGCCCATCTCCACCCCGGCCTCACGCAGCATGGCCACGCCCTCCGTGTACTCCAGCCGGAGAGTGGGCTCCAGGAATTTGAACGGCTCGCTGGGGAACTGCTTGCTCACCGTCTGGATCTCCGTCTGGAAGCTAACGAACAAGGAACAAAAGTCACAAGATGAAAGGAACCAGCAGCAGGAAGCTGGACATCAGATCAGATGTTTGATTCTGCAGGATTTGCTAAAACTCCCAGATATGATTTACTGTCATCTGCCTTCTTGCAGCAGCAGATTCCACCACCAGGGGGCGATAAAGCCACACCAGAAGGTTTGATGGATCTTTATTAGTGAAAATCACTTTTTCTCAACAGACTGTTAGAGCTTCGGGTGAGCCTCCCCTCTGCAGCTCTGGAGGCAAGCGTGGCTCCTCGGGCCCTCGTTCTTGTGACTAACAAAGACAGAAGCCTGAGTCATGTTTATATTTAAGTCTTCAACCACATGAGGACAGTTTTAGCCATTTCTCGTGGTTTTATACCGTCAGCAGGAGGCGTGAGTGTTTCTGGACCACACCATGTCTTACTTGTCTCTCAGGCCCTTGAATATCTGCACCATGGTGTCAGTGATGGACTCGATCACTTCGTGGTAATGGTAGTTGAAGGTCATTTCGATATCCAGACCCACGAACTCGGTCAGGTGACGGTGGGTGTTTGAGTCCTCGGCCCTGAAAACTGAACCAGTTTCATGTCAACGTCAGAACAAAGTAAAGAGCAGCGATAAAACAGGCGGCGGCAGAATCTCTTTATGGTTCTGCTTTTGTATGAAGGCACAAAGCTTCGACCTGAAGCTTTTTGCAGCCAACCTTCTGCATACGCCTCGACAAAGCGGGAAATTACATAAAAAATATTTCAAATGATGACATTTTCTCCTCTGAGTGGCAACCGGCAGCATCTTTGCATCCATTTGTTCCCTGCTGGACCTTTTTTCCTCTCTCTTCTCCTTCCTCCGTAGATGGTGGAGGCTAAATTTGAACAGAGCTAAGTCTACGGCCACACAGATGATCCCTGTTCCTTCGTGCTGAATCTGTGTGACCGTAACTACGGCAACAGCAGCCAGCACTATAGCACCTGAAAGACAGTAATGACCTTAAGCCCTTTGATTTGTCTGCTGTGGGGACACAGAAGCAGATGAAACAACCCAAATCCTCAATGTGAATCTGAGAAAACAGCAGAAAGCTTCGTGCCAAGCAGGAAAAAACGAAAGTGTTTGCTAGCTCATCAGATGGCGGCAGTGTTTGCTAGCTCATCAGATGGTGGCAGTGTTTGCTCAGCTAAAGACATGAAGGATCCTCCTGATATGAAAACTTTTACAAGTCCCTCTGAGTCTCTAACCGCCGAGGCCGACCACGGTGAGAGCACCTGAGGGACGTCTGGCCAACTTTAACCACGTTTGAAACGTGTCATCTCAGTTAATGGGGTCTTCGTTCTTTCGTTACGCTCCTGCTGCTCGTCTCGCCGTTTTGCATGTAAGTGCTTTAAGGTGTCAGAGGGGAGGAATTTCCACGTTTTCCATCCTTCCTTACCTGGACCCACGCAGAAGACCTTGTCAAAGTCAGCACAGATGCACATCTGCTTGTAGAGCTGGGGGGACTGGGCCAGGTAGGCGCTGGTTTTAAAGTAAGACACGGTGAAGACGTTTGCACCTCCTTCACTGGCAGCTGGAAGAGGATAAGCAGCACATTAAAGACCAAATAATCATCATTTTAGCTGACTGTCAGATCAAATCCACCTTAAATGAACCAATTTAGAGTAAATCCTAACAACAGTTCACCAAATGACTGAACATCCACCACGTGACTCTCGACACGTCTGGGTTATAAAACACGGCCCAGCCGTGCACGACACACCTGCAGCTCCCCGTTTGACTCGGACGTCATCGGTTGTGATCTGACATCCTCGTGTCACCAAAGGCAGGGTGGGGGGAGACGCTGGGCTTGTGTGATGGGCGTAGGCTTGCAGGAAGATGTGGTTTTACAAAAAAAAAATAAAACGTACAAAGTGTTGTTTGACAGGTACCGCCAAGAGAAAAGAGCGCCACTTTTGAACCGGAGCTAGACACACAACCATTGGCTGAGTAACAAAAGAGGAAGCAGAGGCGGCTTCGATCATTTTGAATTTGAAAACCACGTGGGAGACCGCAGGCTGGAGTAAAACCACGCTCTGGGGTAACAACGTGTGTAGTAGTTTACATAAATCCATACACTCCTTGTCTTTAAGGCACGAACATGAAACACGACCTCCTTTTGCATTATGTGTTGAGAAATTAACCGAACAATTAGGAGAAAGTCCCAGTTTCTTTCTGAATGATCAGTTTTAGGTTTGTTTTTCTGGTCCTAAACCAAAAACAGTGTGAAAATGTGGAAGCAGCGTGGATGATTAAGACGTTCTGTCGACCGTTTTGGGTTTTACAACTCGTCCGTTTTCGGGATCGGACTGAATCATGAACAGTTTGTAACGTGGAAGCGTCTGTGGGGGAAGTCGGCTTCACAACTGTCACACAGTGACTCATCGGACACCTGCGGGTGATGGGAACGAGAGCGTCTCCATAGAAACGACCACAAACACCGTTTAAAGGTTAATTTCAGTGTTTTTACCTGATATTATTTTAGGGGTCTGAATCTCTACGAAGCCCTTCTTGGTGAGGGTGTCTCTGAAGAGCTGGCAGACTCCCGACTGCAGGCGGAAGATGGCCTGGCTGGTGGTGGTCTTCAGGAGGACACACGCACGCACGCACACACACACACACACACACACACACACACACACACACACACACACACACACACACACACACACACACACACACACACACACAGGGCCATTACCACACTTGGAGTGATTCACTGGATTCATTACACAATCACAACAGATGTGAAAAACACGACTGCCAGTTTGTTTTTTCGTGCTCTCCCTCTCTCTCTCTCTTCATGCACCTTCTGTCTGCAGAAAAGTTGAAGCATTAATTTGCTGGCGAGGGCGAGACCTGAATGCGAGCCCAGCGAGAGCCTCGGGAACCCAAAACCCGTCATTATCGGCGTGAACGCTGAAAGCAAAGCAGGGAGTAAACTTCTCTAAGTGAATCAGGAGATTACGGTTAGTCAAACCCCCAAAGGTCTAACTGTTGGGCCACAGAGCAAACAGAAACGTAGAGGTGTACTCCCTAAAAGCCACCGAGTCATCTCAGAAGGCCACACGCTTCTCCACGGTTTACTGGCTTTCTACCCCGGTTACGCATCACCGTGAGGGCACTCGTGTCTGCCCTCTGTCCGCTTCTAAACAGGTCTGATTTGACTAAATGTGGGAAAAAGCAGAAAAGCGATTGCGTTTGAAAACTGGAAAGCTTCTAACTCCACAGTTCACTCTACAGGGCTGAAATCTGAAGCTGCAACCAGTTCAAAAAACAAGAAAATTTTCGAGCTTTCCATCCAGAAACACTTTCAATAACACCTTTGCAAAGCCGTGACTCATTTCTGCCACAGCGCCCCTCGTTAGACCTGGGAAAATCAACCTGAAGGCAGTCTGAGCGCCACGTTCAAACCTTCGAAAGCACTTCCTGTTTACAACTCATCTGCACAGCGTAGGTGTGATGGTGGATGGGTAGGTGGCGGGTAACATCCTGGCAGCTCTTCGAGTTCTGCAGTTCCTTTAAAACGCACCTGAATGTAACCTGCCAGTCAGCTGCACACAGCGCCGGTTTGAAACCCCGACTGTGGTGATAAAATACCACAGCAAGGTTTCAAATCCCCTAAATAAATCTCAGATTAAACCAGAGGAAAAGGGAAAATCCAAACTGGGAAGCTTTAGCCTCGATCCTTTTCCTCTGAGTTGCAGCGTGAAGCAGCTGATGTTTAAGCACGGCTCCGAGGGGGTTTCAGAGGAACCAGACTATTCTTGGAAGAGTTTTATTGGTCCCAGTTGGAGTGTTTGTCTGCCAGCGTGGGAACCACTTTACAGCTTCACCGTGATCTTAAGTGTGAAACTGACGACAGACCTTCTCCTGTGAGCTCCAAGTGCAGCGTGCTACAGAAACAGGTGTTATTGTGAGGCTTCAGAGCGGCGCGCCTCGGTGCTGTGGTGTCGCCGCCTTCCTGCCAGCCGCACCATCCACCCTGAAATCACTAAAACTCTGTGGCTCTCTGCTTCTGTTGCTCACATAGATTTAACACATCTCCCACACGCAGCTCGCTAAATCTCAGACGAGCCCACTCACTTCAGCGGGGACTGTTCGGGTTTGGAGGGTGTTGGTAGTCAAAACAATTTTTTCTCCCTCAATTATTTTCCTGTGAAGCACACAAGTTCCTGGATTTTCCCCGTTTTCTCTCTCTAGTAGTGACTAGGGATGTAAGAAAACATAAATGTTGTTATATTTCGTGTTACGACACTGAATAAATATCTAAAAGTCAAGCATGAATTTACATGGAAGCATTTGCTGCTTTTCTTTCGTGTGGTGCAATTCAAACTCGGACTGCTAGGGGGCAGCAGATTTACCGCATTCATTCTGACAGAAGGTGATCTCGCAGTAACTCTAGATGTGTCTTGGAAGCGTCTGATCTGAGTTTTACAATTAATTCAGTCTTAGAAATTTATAAATAAAGTTAGGCTTCAAATATCACAATTTATCGTATCTCCAGATTCTTGCCAATGCCCACTCCCAGTAGACTTACCCTGAGATCGATCACCCTGTTGTCCAGCCTGGTGTCCTGGTTCACGGTGGCTCGTCCTTCCTGAGGGAGAACCATAAACATCATCGCGATGATGTGAAATGCTCATCAGTGTTGTTTTTGACATCCTAGTTTTAGTCTTTATGCCGAAAATGTATTTTAGTCTTAAGTTTTAATAGACTAAAACTCAAAAAGGTTTTTAGTTTAACATAAAATGAAACCCATCTACTTCCGGACCACGGATCCCAGGAAGAACAAAAAAGTGAATGCAAGTCAATGGGGCTTCTGCGCCGTTTTGCAGCTGGTGGAAACGTGCCCATCGACTAACGGTGGCAAACTGCTGCGTACTACGCTTCGTAGAAGTTACGCAATGCTTACACGTCTGGTGGAAAGGCCCGGCCGGTTGTTTGTGAATATCCCAAATGGGCTTTTAAACCTCACAAGGGAAACAACTAAGTAAAATTAGCCTTTTGATATATTTCAGCATTTTAAAGTGACTACTAGGGTGAGTGATATGGCTTAAAAATAAAAATGTCAGATTTTTTATTCCAAATCTGATTTTCCGATTTTTAGCAGTAGCAACTAGCGCTAATGCCCGGACACAGTGGTCAGCAGCATGAGTGAAAGCACAGCAGCAGATAATTCTTTCTGCTAAAATCATAATATTTGTGGGAAAAGCACATACGTGAACCGCTCTAGCACCAGTGAAATGTGTGGGCTGACTGTACTCTGAACTACGGATGCCCAGGATAGGAAGTTTTTTTTTTTGGGGTATTCCTAAATTACTGTATTGACCTGAATATGAGGTTTTTTTATTGAAAATTTTAAAATGTGGGGTCGTCTTATAATCGGGGTCTAACCATTACACACCCATCACAGCAGAGGGCGGAGGCTGTATTTTCTCAACAGAAGAAAAAAATTGAGACACGAGGTCTGGAGCAGAGTGGACCGAAAGTGGGGCAAATTCATTCTATTCAATTCAAAGATACTTCATTAATCCCAGAGGGAAATTAGAGTTTCAGTACACACAATTCTGAGATCAGACATACATACATAGGCATAGACACATGACAAGAATTGGTGACTGTGGTCATTTGCAACCCGAGTCTCGCTACCTTAATAGAGACCAGAGGGTTTACATGAGGATTGGGTCAGGTGGAGGAAAAAAAGGCAATTCAGAGTTACCCTCCACAGGGAGGGCAGCTTTGCTACACAAAAAACACCTCAGACAGAAATGCAACAGACTTCAGATATTACACAACAGATGTGTCCAATAGGTGGGGAGGTAGGGTAGAGGACTCTCCAAACATCAGTGCATGCAGCCACGATAAGCAGCGCTCGTCACCTCCGTTTGGACAGGGGAGGGAGGTATTTGGGTTAGAGAGCACAGTGACTCCTGGAAACGATTCAACAGCCTTCACCAGACGCAGTCCCGTCCAGGCTGGGATAGGGAGACAGAGTTGCCATGGCGATGGCAGCATTCCACATTTCTTCTGAGGGGGGAGTTATCACTTCAGCCTCACAGGCTCAAGGGCACCAGATTCAGATAAGAACTTGTTTTGGGGCCAGACAGAGATAGTTTCCTCTCTGTCTTAAAGTTCTGTTGGTCCTCAACACCTCTCAATCCAATAATGGCGTAGTTAATCAATCCCAATCCGTGCTGACCCGTCAACTCGCTCCTTGATCAAATCCACCTTCTGTGCCAGAGTCTGAATCTCAGCCAAAGTTCCAAGCTCACGACTCATCTCGGCAATATGAGTTTGTGCGTTCGTGTAATCCATCCCTGAGCTCCGGGATTGAGCCAATATTCCTCTACAGCTAATTAATTTTCCGGTAAACCAGATAACCACTCAGGCCAAAAAGCAGGAAACCTGACACCAACACAACAAATATCCAGACTTCTTCAGAATCCTCTACAGACAGTTGGGAGACTGTTTCCAGAAGTCCATGATATGCCCAACTGGCTCTGTCCAAGAGGGGCAACCAGGAGCCCCTTCTCCCGTTCTCATCGTTGAAAAAATCTTGTCAGTCGCATTAAGAGCCCAACTGACCAGGTCCATTTTTAATAATTTCCAGTTTACAGAAAAAATGCAGAAGCGCCGTCCACCCAAAGACAGACAAAGAGCCTTGGGATAAGATAGGGAGGAGAGGAGGAAAAAAGCGTCTGTACTCTCCAAGAGCCGGAAGACAAGCTATGAGGCAGAGTTATGCAAATTTCAAGATTACGGTGCAATTCAGCAGAGGCGTGCATGGATGTATTGGATGGCGGTGAGGATGACGCTCTGGGAGGAGTCGGCAGGTGTAGCGATCTGATGGTACACCGGGACCGCAGCAGCATGAGTGAGAATGAGAGTGAGTGAGCACAGCGAGGCAGAGGGCGACTTTGATTTCACGTCAGCCAAGTTCTGATAGTTTGCATTAAAATAGTATTTTTGCTCAGTATTTGTTCTCCAATTCCCAACAAAAATAGTTTATGTAAAAATAATTTATTTTTGTCTTTTCCTGAAGGTTAGTCTTGGAAAGGGGGGTCGTCCTATAATCGGGTCAATACAGTAAATCTCCAATTTATCGCCCAGTCCTACCATTAAGATTGGATTTATTAAAACTGAGCACTACAAGAAAAACAAAACACATCTGCAAACAAAGAGCTAATAAAAATACAGAAAATAACAATAAAAAAAGCACAAATAAAAGAGTAAATGTTTCATCACGGGAGGAACTACAGCTTCTTGTCCTCTAACGCAGTCATGGACTCTTCTGGTTCTATAAATCTGTCTTCAACCAAGTCAGGAGATTGTCAGACTCGAAGACTGGGTTCGGGAGTAAGAGCTTTTATTACACATACGGTTGGCTGAAAGCGGTGCTGGAAAGGCTGACGGATGAGGTCTGAGGAGGAAAGGTGGAGGTTTAGCTGTAGTAGCTTTGGAATACTCTGATCATGGATCACGGTGGAACGATGACTGAGTGAAGAGCCGGTGTGGCGTCTTCCATATATAGACATGGATTGACGCAGGTGCAACATGGAGGGAATCCCCGCGAGTGGCATGCTGGGTAATGTGGTCCAAGACTGAAGCCGGTCAGCTGGGAGAGCCCGGCCTGGGGGCTTGGACTCTGACAGGACCCCCCGGTCCAGGGACGGCTCCAGAAGTCCCCGGGCCACCTCGGTGGGCCCAGAAGTCCGAGATGAGGGCAGGGTCCAAGATGGAGCGGGCCGGCTCCCAGGAGCGTTCCTCTGGGCCGTAGTCCGCCCAGTCTACAAGGTACTGCCAGCCCCGACCCCGGCGGCGAGCGTCCAGAATGCGCCGGACTGTGTAGATGGGCTCCCCGTCGAGGAAGCGGGCCGGCGGAGGTACTGGAGCCTGAGGTGGCAGGAGGGGGGATTCCACGTAAGGCTTAAGCCGGGAGGTGTGGAAGGTAGGATGGACGCGAAGGCTTGCAGGCAGCCGCAGCCGGTACGTGACCGGGTTGATGACCTCCTGCACGGGGTAGGGCCCGAGGAACCGGGGAGCGAGCTTCCTGGAACCGGCACGGACCCGGAGGCCTGCCGTGGACACCCAGACCTTGTCCCCTGGAGCATAGGAGGGACCCGGGCGGTGCCTGCGGAGGTGTTGGTGTGAGTAACGGGCGTTGGCCCGGGTAATGGAGGCCCGCGCCTTGATCCATGCGTTCTTGCAGCGTCTCACCAGGGATTGAGCGGCTGGCACCGCGACTTCGGGTTCCTGGTGGGCGAAGACTGGGGGCTGGTAGCCATAGCAGACCTCGAAAGGGGACATCTGAGTGGCCGAGGAGGTGTGGAGATTGTGAGACAGCTCCGCCCAGAGGAGGTACCTAGGCCACTGCGAGGGCTGGGCCGAGACAAAGCAGCGGAGGTACCGGCCCAACTGTTGGTTCGCCCGCTCCGATTGACCGTTGGTCTGAGGGTGGTAGCCAGAAGACAGGCTGACAGAAGCTCCCACTAGATGGCAGAAGGCTTTCCAGAAACGGGCCGTGAACTGGGGACCACGATCTGAGACCACGTCGACCGGGAACCCGTGGAGACGCACCACATTCTCCAGAAACAGTTCTGCAGTGCGTCGGGCCGAGGGAAGGCCCGGGAGGGCGATGAAGTGAACAGCTTTGGAAAACCGGTCAGTGACCGTTAGGATGGTGTCGAGGTCGTTGACCGGCGGGAGACCTGTGACAAAGTCCAGCCCCACATGGGACCAGGGGCGGCTGGGCACCGGAAGAGGTCTGAGGGTGCCAACCGGAGCCTGGGTGGACGCCTTAGAGCGGGCGCAGACGTCACAGGCGCTCGTGAATTCCTTAACGTCCCTCTCCATACGTGGCCACCAGAGAGCCCGTTTCAAGAACTTGAGAGTCCGAGAGAAGCCCGCGTGACCAGACAGGCGTGATGAGTGGGCCCAGGCCAACGCCTCACTGCGACAGGCCGCGGGGACGTAGAGCCGACCGGCGGGGGTCTCTGGCGGCGCTGGGTCTTCCCGGAGGGCGTTTTGGATGGCCTCCTCCAACGGCCACCCAAGGTGGGCCACGAAACGGTGCTCCGGGAGGATGGGCGCCGGCTCGGACGTGGGCGCTGAATGCGTGAACTGGCGGGAGAGGGCGTCCGCCTTCTGGTTTTTAGTCCCGGGGCGATAGGCGAGATGGAACTCGTAGGGTTCGAAGAAGAGGGCCCAGCGAGCCTGGCGAGGATTTAGCTGCTTGGCGGACCGGATGTGGGTTAGGTTCTGGTGGTCAGTCCAGATGGTGAACGGCTGAGTGGTGCCCAGAAGCCACTGCCTCCATTCCTCCAACGCCCATTTTATGGCCAGCAGCTCGCGATCCCCTACGCCGTACTTCTGCTGGGTGGTGGAAAACTTCCTGGAGAAGTAGGCGCAGGGATGTAGCCTGTCATCTGGGCCGCCTTGGGACAGGATGGCACCGGCGCCGACATCCGAAGCATCGACCTCGACCACAAAAGGGACTGCCTGATCCGGATGGCGCAGGATAGGAGCCGATGTGAAACGAGCGACTAGGTAGTGGAAGGCCCGAACGGCATCTGGGGTGAGCCGGAACGG
Organism: Nothobranchius furzeri; assembly: GCF_043380555.1. Classification (NCBI taxonomy): domain Eukaryota; kingdom Metazoa; phylum Chordata; class Actinopteri; order Cyprinodontiformes; family Nothobranchiidae; genus Nothobranchius; species Nothobranchius furzeri. Next base: position 11,738,425 of record NC_091754.1, read on the forward strand.
CTGACCAGGAGGGCTCGGTCGGGTGAGAGAGGTGAGAGGTGCTACAATGGTGCTAAAGTATTTGATAAATCGACGGTAAAAGTTGCAGAAACCCAGAAAACTCTGCAGTTGCTTCAGGCTGGTTGGTAGGGGCCAGTCCTTCACCGCCTGGACTTTCTGAGGGTCCATAGTTAGACCTTGGTCCGAAATCAGGTAGCCCAGGAATGAAACGGACCGCTGGTGGAAGGAGCACTTTTCAGGCTTACAGAACAGGTTGTTGTCCAGGAGCCGGGTCAGGACAGCGCGAACATGGTGGTGGTGTTCGGCCTCTGACTTGGAGTAGATCAGAATGTCATCCAGGTAGGCAAACACCCACCGTCCCAACATGTCACGGAGGACATCATTGATGAAGCGTTGGAAAACGGCAGGGCTATTGCACAGTCCGAAGGGCATCACCTGGTACTCCCAGTGACCGGTGGGGGTGATGAACGCCGTCTTCCACTCATCTCCAGCTTTGATACGGATCAGGTTGAAGGCGCTCCGGAGGTCCAGCTTGGTGAAAATCCGCGCCTGGGAGATGGCATCCAGGGCGGACGTGAGGAGCGGCAGAGGATGGCGATCTCTGACTGTGATCTTGTTCAGTCCTCTGTAATCTATACAGGGGCGGAGATCACCCTCCGTTTTCCTCACAAAGAAGAAGCCTGCGGCACCTGGGGACGACGAGGGTCGGATGAAACCCTGCTGGAGGGCCTGGTCAATATATTCCTCCATGGCTCTGGACTCGGCGGGAGAGAGAGAAAAAAGGCGCCCCCGGGGTGGACTGGTTCCTGGTTGCAGCTTTATTTCCATGTCGTACGGGCGGTGAGGCGGCAGTGTGGTGGCGCGCCGCTTGTCGAACACCGCAGCCAGGTCCCGATAGGGCAGTGGCAGATTGGGCGGTGTTGGGCCAGGGTCACCGGTCGGGACGTCTGGCATGGATGGAGGAGGAGAGAGGTGGGCCTGGCACTGGGTCCCCCATTCCAAAAGGCGGCCCTGGGACCAGGAAATCCGGGGGTCATGGAGACGGAGCCAGGGAAATCCCAGGATTAGAGGAGAGGAGGGAGCACATATGATCAGGAACTGGAGGGTCTCTCCGTGGCCTTGGACAATCTGGAGTGGCTGGGTTCGGTTTTGGACCGGATAGGGTTGGAAGGGCCTACCGTCCACCGAGGTCACTGGCACAACTCTCTCCAAGGGGGTCATGGGGATCCGTAGGCGCTTAGCCAGATCCATGTCCATAAAATTGTCAGCAGCCCCCGAGTCCACCAGCGCGTGCATCTGGAGTGAGGCCTCACCATGAAGGAGGGTAACATGAAGAAGGAGTCTATTTGAAGAGGCGGGGGCTGAAGGTGACCCAGGCTGAGCGACCCCGATACTCAGTGGGTTCCTTCGTTTCCCGAACGTAATGGACAATTCAGGCGTCTGTGGTGGGAGGAGCCACAATAGGCACAGAGACCCTCGCGCCACCGTCGCTGTCTCTCCTCTGGAGGAAGGTGGCCTAATTGCATGGGCTCATCAGTAGAAGCGGGTCCGGGAGCAGGCGTGGGGGAGCGAGGAAGAGGTCCAGGCGCCCTGGATGGGCGAGTGAAGGGCTTGGGCCGAACCAGAACCCGCTGATCCATGCGCAGCGCCAGATCCACCACTTCATCCAGGTTCTGGGGCAGCTCCTTTCCCGCCATCTCATCCCGGATGTAGGTTGCCAGTCCCTCCAAGAAGACGGCTCGAAGGGCAGAGTCATCCCACCGCAGCTTGGCGGAGATGGTGCGGAACTCCGACGCATATGTGCACACAGAGCGCTCCTTCTGGCGGTGTTTTAGGAGTCGTGCCTCTGCCCCCATTTCGCTGCTGGGTGGAACAAACGTCTTTCTGAGGGCAGCCACGAATGCAGCGTAGTCATTGCAGGCCGGTGATTTGGAATTATAGAGCGCAGCGGCCCACTCTGCAGCGCGTCCGGTGAGCAGGGAGGTGAGCTGTGCCACTCGAGAGCGCGCAGTGGGGAAGCGTCCTGGGTGGCACTCGAACTGCATCTCGAGGGTAGCGAGCAGACCGTCTGGACTCCCCGTCTCTCCATTCCACTTCTCCGGGAGACTGAAGTGTGGCTCTCCCGTCGGGGGAGTGAGGGCTTGCAGGTGGAGAGCATGAACCTGCTGCTGGAGTGCCGTGACGGCAGTAGACAACTGCATGGAGAGATCGGTCTGGGAGTTCAGTCTGGTGTTAAGCCGGTCGACCTGGGCGTGGAGCTGAACGTTCTTGTTCACCAGTTGCTCCATCTCTCTCTTCACCTGCTCGAACTCCGCTGGATTAATGGACTCAGTCATCCTGTCAGACTCGAAGACTGGGTTCGGGAGTAAGAGCTTTTATTACACATACGGTTGGCTGAAAGCGGTGCTGGAAAGGCTGACGGATGAGGTCTGAGGAGGAAAGGTGGAGGTTTAGCTGTAGTAGCTTTGGAATACTCTGATCATGGATCACGGTGGAACGATGACTGAGTGAAGAGCCGGTGTGGCGTCTTCCATATATAGACATGGATTGACGCAGGTGCAACATGGAGGGAATCCCCGCGAGGGGCATGCTGGGTAATGTGGTACAAGACTGAAGCCGGTCAGCTGGGAGAGCCCGGCCTGGGGGCTTGGACTCTGACAGAGATGCTGCTGCCCCATTTACCTCCCCCTCACACCTATTTGTCTCTAGAAGTCAGGTGAAGAGGCAGCTGGAGAGACTCAACAGGAACAAGGCTGCAGGTCCAGATGGTGTCAGCCCCAGAGTACTGAAGGCCTGTGCAGAGCAGCTCTGTGGGATTCTGCAGCACCTCTTCAACCTCAGCCTGGCCCAGGAGAAGGTTCCAGTCCTGTGGAAGACATCCTGCCTTGTTCCAGTTCCAAAGAAAACTCACCCATCAGTTAATGACGACTACCGACCAGTTGCTCTGACATCCCACATCATGAAGGTCCTGGAGAGACTCCTGTTGGTCCACCTGAATAAGCAAACTAGGACATATCAGGACACGCTGCAGTTTGCTTATCGCCATGGGGTTGGAGTTGAAGATGCCATCATCCAGCTGCTTCAACCAACCCACTGTCATCTGGACAAAGCAGGCAGCACTGTCAGGGTCATGTTCTTTGATTTCTCCAGTGCATTTACAGGGTATATACAGCAATCCTTAAGTAAAATTTAATACTTTTTAATACTTTTTTTTACTACCTTCAGAATTTTTTTAAAACCATCACAACACTAAATTGCAAGTGTTAATCAGCGACCTATTTACACATATTTTAACATATATAACATACAAAAAGAATAGACTTAGAGACTCACTGATGTTGACAACGTATTGTACATATTTATTTTACTTAGAAAATAAGCCAGGCACTTCTGTTCAGCGGTTCAGACAGTTGACCACGAGGCCTGAAATGATGCACAACGACCACTGAATATGACGTCGTCATTATGTGACCGGATATGCTAAAGTAGGGCTGCTCGATTATGGCAAAAACAATAATCACGATTATTGTGACTGAAATTGAGATCTCGATTATTTAAGACGATTTTTCAATTTATGTAGATTTTTATTTTTTTATTTTTATTCAGTCATAAAACTGCTCAGGGCACAATCAGGGCAAAAATAAACAAGAAACAAGATGATCACTAAAATAACTCCTGATTCCCAGTATAAAAAGACCAATATACTTATAGCTCATAGTCTATGACCCAAGGGCTGTAGACATTGGTTTAAGTCATTTAAGTCTAACCAGTACAGACCCAAATACCAATATCTTGCAAATACTGACAGCAAGAATTATACAGTGGCATTTATAAATACATGCAAATTGCTGTTCACTAAATGTTGCATAGCATTTATTGAGTCGTGTCAAGGTGCTGTAGGAGTGCACTAGCACCGTGTCCTCAGAGAGATTAGTTATTATTTATCAGCGTGAGGAACTTATTTCTACCTTATTTATAAACTATTTATTTACTGGTCCATCAGTTAATGTAATAAATGTCCCAACCACAGCTGCACCCCCCACCCCCCAACCCGGTCTCACAGCAATCAGGGGCAAGCTGCACGTGTGTTTAACGCGCCGCACGCGCACATTTAGCCGTTTTTATCGGCTCAGGAGTCCGCAGGTGCGGGTGTGTGTCACTCACTCTGGTTAATCCAACAGGGAGCCGGCTCCGAGAGCTGTCTTTAGCGACCGACACATCACTACATCATTCCCTTTCCTAATGTCCTGAAGAACGGTCCGGAGTGCAGGCGGAGTGTTTAGCTAACCTGCAGGAAATGTCGACGACAGCTATCCAGAAAGTAGCTAAGGGTTACCAGAGATGTTTCTGAGGTGTTCGCTAGGTACTTTTAAGATTTAAAAAGTCAAGAAGGGGGTCTGAGAAGCTGCTAGAAATAGTGTCAAAGTCGCTAAGTTAACTTGGCAACACTGGGAGGAGCGCTTCATTTGCAACTCAAGGCAGCGCAAGTGGGAGGAGCAAATAATCGGCTTGCTTTGTTTTTATAATCGTTCAACACATTTCATTCGGAATATATTTCTATGACGATGTTCAGAATACGACATCTGATAGTCTGAAAAAATAATACCTAATTTGGAAAAAATAATACCTCTGAGACCAAATTTAACACTTTTAATGGCCTTAAATTTGACTATTTTTATTTATCACTTTTTAATACTTTTTAAAACCCCGCGGACACCCTGATTTAACACAATCCAGCCTGATGTACTTTGCCAGAAACTCCAGAAGACACAGGTGGGGGCCTCAACTATCGCCTGGATTAAAGACTACCTGACAAACAGACCACAGTTTGTGAGGCTGAAGAATTGCACATCAAACCAGGCGATCAGTAACATTGGAGCACCACAGGGGACTGTACTCTCACCATTCCTTTTCACCCTGTACACCTCAGACTTCCAGTACAAATCAGAGACCTGTCATCTACAGAAATACTCAGATGACTCTGCAGTTGTCGGGTGTATCAGAGATGGACAGGAAGCTGAGTACAGAGAGCTGGTGGAGCGCTTTGTGGCATGGTGTGGAAACAATCATCTGACCTCGAACATGAACAAAACAAAGGAGATAATTTTAGACTTCAGAAGAAACAGGGTAGAGTCAAACACTGTTTCCATCATGGGAGAAGAAGTGGAGGTGGTTGAGGAATACAAATACCTTGGAGTTCACCTGGACAACAGACTGGACTGGAGAAAGAACAGCGAAGCCGTTTACAAGATGGGACACAGCAGACTGCACTTCTTGAGGACGCTTAGGTCCTTCAATGTCTGTAGCAAGATGCTGCAGATCTTCTACAAGTCTGTTGTTGAGAGTGTAATCTCTTCAGCCATCGTCTGTTGGGGTAGCAGCATCAGAAGCAGGGACCTGAAAAGGCTCAACAGCCTAATAAAAAAGGCTGGTTCTGTTCTGGGGATGACTGTGGAACCACTGGAGGAGATAATGCAAAGAAGGATTCTCCAGAGAATCAAGAAAATGATGGACAACCCTGAGCATTCTCTTCACAAGACTGTCCGACAACGGAAGAGTGTCTTCAGTCAGAGGCTTCTTCAGTTTTGCTGCAACACTGACCGCTACTGGAGATCCTTCCTGCCAACAACCATTATAATATACAACAACTCTTTGATGACTTGATTATTATTATTATTATTCTGAGCTACTACAGCAATCAGTTTCCCTCTGGGATTAATAAAGTATTTTTGAACTGAATTGAATTCCAGGGTCATGGATGTCGTGTTTCCTTAGAGGATTCACTGGGGTATGAGCAAATTGCCCGTGAATCCACATCCTGCTCCACATGCAGGGTGGTGGTGGTGTTAGACGGGCAGACCGTCGGTCTGTGTCTCCAGGGACGACAGGTGCTACAGCAAGTGTGTAAGAGACACGCTGAATCCCAACAGAAAACACCCGAGGTACTGCTGCAGCTGCAGACGTTAGCGTACAAATAATCACAGGTGGCTCCGTGGATCCGCATTTGCATATTTCAAGCGATACGGTGATATGTGATTTGATACTGTGATGAGTTTAGTCTGGGTGTTTACGATATGTGTGATCTTCTTATGAACACAGCTAAATAAAATTAAAAACTCCTCCAATCGACCGTTTTTTAGGTCATTTATACATCAGTGGCTACAGGAGACCGCTTCACTAAAGCCTCCGCAGCAGCTTTACAAACCCAAATTTAAAGGAGAGAATCTTTAAGTGAACAATCAGTCACACGGACACATAAAATAAATTAGAGCTGAAGCACTTCTTCACTCCCCACAACTGCAGCCTCACAAATTAACACCCATAATTACCGCTGATGGAATAAAAACTCTTCTACTGCTTCATGATTTCCTCTAAAAAAGAAAAGTGCTCAATTCTTTTATGTAATTCAGAGAAATCCCCAAACACCGGCTGCTGGCAGCCTGATAAACAATGTGTGATAAAATCACCACTTTCATTGAGTGGAGTGAATCAAACAAGGTAATCAGATTTAATTACGAGACCTTTAAGTCTGCCAAAAACACGAATCCCCATTGTTCTTCTGTTTCATCTAGAGCAGGACCTAATTGTTAAATATTTTATTACAAATCCTGTCGAAACTTCTTGTTAAACAGCGACCACTCGTTCAAAAAGCAGATCCGTTTCTGCACGATGAACCCTTAAACTAATGCTTTACATGCTGTATAATCATCGTTAATCACGTGAAATGAAATCTGCAGCGTTTAGCTCTCGTCTGTCCTCACCTCCTCCCCCTCTCCATCAGGCCTGACGGCATCCTCCAGCTGCAGGGGCAGGCGCGCCTCCGCCTGGCTGATGACAAAAATCTGAGGAGAGGAAAAAAACAAATCACAAAAGAGACAAAACTGCAAAATATGATGTTTAGTAAAACACCGGTGCACCATTTCTAGGAACTAGAAGTGAGCCACATCAGAGCCGAGTACGGACGGCAGGTTTTGGAGTCTTATTTCCTGATATTTGGACATCTTTCCTCTGTTTGGATAACGGCAACGTGACTCTACCACTGACTTGCAACATTAATGTTTAATCTCCACAAAAAACACAAGCCTGGAGGAGTTCTGCTGTGTGGTGAAGTTGCTAATGCTAACAGTTAGCTTCCGCTAGCTGAGACGTTTCCCGAATGCTAAACCAACAACAACATTCCCCGTCGTGAGTCAAGATGGGCGAGTCCACGAATGTTAAGTGACAGTGTGACGTAGATCTGTCAGGCTTTTCTAATCCTAGACGTTCACCGTCTATTTTCTGTCAGAAGCTAAAGCAGGAGATATCTGTAGGAGACTATTTTCATGTTCAGCCTGCATGAAAAAGGAGTGACTGATTATAAACAGAGCTCTACACCTTTAAGTTTCAGTATGAACCAATTGTTTAGTGGAACTACAAAAGCTCCCGTCACAAGCTGGGATGTAAAATATAAGAATGATGTTTATATTAGTTGTATTACACCTGTGTCGTCTCTGAGACGTGCACCTGCTGGAATAACACCGATCATAAACGCCCTGGAGTCTGGTTGTATTTGCTCTGTCAGGCAAAAGAAACACGAGTGTTCTTATGTAGACGTGATGGGAACCTGCTGTGCATTAAAAGCGGGGGGGGGGGGGGGGGGGGGGGGTCTTTTGTGTGACACTAGCTGAAAGCACACCAACCCTTTCGATGTGGAGCTCCACGTCCTGCTGAGAGCAGCTCTCGATCTTCTGCTCCACTTTCCTCACCACCGCCTCCACGTCCACGATGCTCTCCTTGGTGATGCTGGAGGAGTGTCGGCAACAAACAAACACTTAGAACACAACTGCATCCCAACAACGTTCCTGCTAAACTCTGACCCACGTCTGCGGACAAGCTTTTTACACTTTCGTGGCGTAATATGGACGGTACAGACTGGAGTATGGATGCGGTAGAGGGACTTTTTTCTTTTTCCATCTTTCTAAAAATACAACTGCTGAAATGACATTTGCTGCCGGGAGAAAAGTGTATTTGAGAAACCACAAGAGGCTTTTACAACAAAAGCTCTATCACCCCTTTCCCTGCACTAATCAACAGTCAGTACCGGTACAGAATGGTTTACCATTTGCCCACATGCTCCTGAAAAAAAAAATTGAACTGTTATAGAAAAAGGGGGAAAATCTTCTACGAGTACGGTCACTTCCAAACAAATCTTTCCATTTTTTTGTCAGTGGTTTTGTTTATTTTAGGCCTAAAAAAATCTTTAATTCTTTAACTATATGAGGCTGGGCTCATTCACATCCATGGCTGAAGATCTGCCATGGGGCATCCCACAGGGCTTGATCTTGGGCCCACTGTTGTTCTTTTTGCATATTCTGCATACGGTCACGGCCGCTTTTAGGATTTGTTTTAAATTTCTTTTATTGGTTTTTAAACTTTTAATCCATGTTCATGTACAGCATTTAATGTCTGGCTGACATCAAGTTGTTTTTAAATAAAGGTATGGTTAAGTAATTATCTCAGGGCTGGTTAACAGAAAAGCTGATGTGGTAAACATTTCTGCCACCTACATTTAAAATGAAAGTAACATTGTGGCATAAGCAGAGGGTCTTGTTTGCTTTTAGTCACAGTGAGTTTAAAAAACAAAACTCTGTCTCTCTGTTTAAGCTTGTGGACGAAACTCAGTGGACCGTGTTAGAATAGAGAAGCACCACCAACTGCCAAACAGCGCCGGGCCAGATGGAAAACCTGCTGCAATCCGTCACTCCTTCTCATTAAAAAGCAGTAATGAGCGACTGAACATTGGGGCACTGCTGTCCCTTCAGCCCCACGACAGCTGCCACCATAGTTCCTCCCATCTAGAAGGAGATGAGTAAAATAAATAAATCCCTACATTAATAACCTTCTCTGCTGGGACTCGAAGATTGGTGGTAAAGACACACGCTGAGTAAGAACGAAGTGAAATTTGGCAAAAACCCTGTAGAGACGTGCAGAAAGAGGGTGAACATGGTCAAAGTTGGATTTATTATAAATACATATACCATTACTGCAAACCCATATCATGAAAATCTAGTATTTTCCCAAATTATGTTGTTCTCAATCCTCAGATTAGTAAGTATTTGAAGAGAAACATTGTTTTGTGCAACAATAAAAGGGTTTGTTTAAAAAACTAAGAGGATAGAAGGTGTGATATTAAACCGAATTAACCATTAAAGCAGCACGTAGGCTAACAGCTGATTCAGGCTTAAATTAAAACAACCAGGCGCACGCTCACACTCAGCTCCTCTTAGGTGGCTGGGTGAGAGGACGACGACTTGGACACACAATCCAGGAGAAGAGACTTCCCCTCGTGATGCTCGCTCTGCCCTTAGAATGATTACGAGAGGATTTACTTTTAATCCCGTCTCACTCATCTTGTCAATCACCGGTCCGAGAGCTAGCAAAGCCGACATTTTTACAGAAAAATTATGTCCGGAGAGAATTTTGGCAAATTATTGCTGCTTTAAGACGCTTGCTCTGGGGACCTGACTGCTGCTTTCACTTGTATCGTTGTTAGGTGCTAGACTTTTGCAACCGAGTCTGTCAAAACCAGATTGAGGAACTGACACAAACAAAAAAAAAAAAAAGAAAAAACTGTCACGCAGGCATGAGGTGTAAGTAAACACAAACTACGCTTTTTCTTACTTCCTTCTGTTTGCACCAAAGATAAACTGAAAATGGAACCGCTTAATTCTGATACAAGAAAGGTGCACTTATCAGCAGGAAGTCTCCTTACGCTAGTCAACTGTTGTCCTCCAGCTTTGGTTGCCATGGCGATGCACACCACAAAGGAAGTGAGGCACCGAGGCACTAAAAACCTCAGATTTGGACCTAAATTGGCATAGCTTAGCTCACAGCGAGCTAGCTGACACGTTGGAGAAGCTTTCTGAGCTTCTGAAGGGAAAAGAGCAGGTCAGCCGGGGAGAAGCTGTGGTGAAGTCGGGGGTTTAGTGACACTCGTTACAAAGGAGGATGAAAGCGTTTGAGAGGCTGAGGTCAAATCTCAGGTTTGAGGCACAAACGAGGGGTTTGATTTACAGAACGGAGTGTGCACGTGAAGCGGAAAACATTTCAAACTTGAAATGGAGAAAAAATCTGATCTTTGGTGAACCATTTGGGTTGTTTATCGGTAATCGTCCAATCAGCTTGCAGTTTGTCTGAATCTGAGCAGAAAAGATAATCTACGCTTCAGAATTAATCCCGCAGCTTCTGTCAGACGATCAGTAAGTGCTAGTTTAGCTGCAGCGCTGGAAAACTAAACCAGTTTCTCATGCGGGACGTTAAAGAAAAACATATCTTCAAGTATTTTTTCATAAAAAGGAAAAACCAGACATCCGACTGGGGGTGGATGATGACACTTCCATAATACGTTTAGTTTTATCTGTAATAAAACAGACTACTTTCAAATAACTACTCTGCTGCTCATTTCAAAGAGAGTGCTGTTGTCAGGGCCTGCTGAGCTCGCAGTGTATCTGTCTGGAACAGTTATAGAGCCTAACATGCCTACGAACAGCCTCGACACTGCTCTCTCTACCACTCCAGACCACTTACTTTCAACTTTCCCCCCTTTTTTTTGCACGTTCCTTGGAAAAGCGGCTCAGCATACAAACCCAGGCAGATGATGCGGAGCCTAAAATCCCGTCTGCTGCTGATAAACAGCAACACTTTAATCGTCGTTCGATTCTGCAACGTCTGAGTTGCCTCAGCTCGGCGTTAACGGTCGTCTCCATGCGGTCGATTACAGCTGTGGGTGTCACCTTTGGCTTCATTTAGCAATATCTACAACAAAGCTGTTTAAGACACGTAATAATTAAGGTCTTCCATGTTAAATTCACTAAACACCGGGTGTGAAACGAATGCTTGTTTTGAAATCAAGGCGGTGCACATTTCAGCAAATTGCATTATGCTGTTTTTTTAAATGTAAATTTAAACTCCCATTAGAGTCGTTTCACAATTAAGGCCCCTTGTGAACCTCTAATGGCCGCCTAAGGCAGGCCTATTACACGCCTTCCCTCTTCCACCTCTTTTAATGTATTTTGTATCCTCAGAAAATTGCGTTCCTTCATAGACAAACCAGTAATGGGCTACGATTTAGCTGCTAACATGACTAATGATGTTTGGCACTTAAGTAAGCCTCCGTTCTCTGCTGTAGCTACCATCATAATAGGAAGTGCTCCATTAAAACACACTGCTGTATTCCACCCTGCTAAAAGCCAGCTTTGGCTGTCAAGTGGAAAATGATTGATTCCCCGCCACCCCCACCCCGTCAGAATGTGTGAAAATGGACCGGCCGACAATGAGGGCCCAGGATTTTCCCACCATTGTTTTTTTTTTTTTTTTTGCCCCGTCTGACAGGAAAAACAGCCTCGGTACTCACTTTGCAGCAAACTTGACCATCTGCTTGCTGGCACGGTCCCCCACGGCGACCAGCGCTTGCACGTTGAACTGCTGCTGACGCAACACCAAGAAGCATTGCTTCCCTGAAAGCAGAGCGACAACAATAGACACTGCAGGCCAAACAGGTTCGTCGGCGATGAATCTGAAGCGAGGTGGAAGAGAAGCACGCCGTGTGTGACTGGAGATGTGAAAGGTATCCTGCAGCTGCGGGGATAAGGAACGGTGTCAAACGTTTGAGCACGGGGTTTTGTCTTTGAAGAGCAGTGTGTGGAGAGTGTGAGATTGCTACCTTCCTATCAAACGTACACACACCTAGCAGGAGTGTAAACCAGTTAACCGACAAAAACCTGGGGTCAGCAGAAAGGTGGACCACCCAGAACCTTTGATGTTTGCTGCCTGTGGGGAGGAGGGGGGCTGTGGGGATAATAGCAAAGCCAAAATCCCACCAGCAGACGCGCCTCGGCCCACACTAAACCAGGATGTTGTTCTGTTCTCACGCGGACATCCTACAGCGAGCGGGGAGAATGAAAGCACGAGTGGATGGGAAGTGACTCTCCACTGTGGGAGTTATGTTGAAAGGAAAGAGCAGAAATAAAAATTGCAATGGTGATTATTAGTTTCGCTGCAGCAGGAGAGAGAAAGGTGCGGTGCCGGGTAAAGCTCAGTGGGTTCATTGTATTCAAACGAAGACGCGTCATGGCTGCCAGCAGCTGGAACCCAAAGAAAGGACGGATCGTTTGATCTTCCAGTTGGCGGCCGAGTCTGGATATCATATCAGAAACGCCCCGCGGTGGTCAAACCACTCCACGGGAAAATAAATACACAAGTCTTACTAAACTCTAGAGGTGTCTGGTGTGTGATCTATAATCTGCTTTAGCCGCTAACCTTCACTCCTAAAGAGAGTGATGTCATTTATTTAGGTCACATGTAATCCAACAACGCCAACTCGGTTTCAGCCGGCACCGCCGCTCCCTCTCCAGGTGAAGAGGCGCTGTGGAGGAACGGCCCAAGGACAGATGATCTGAGCATCAGACGCCAAGGATTAAAGGTGTGTGTGTGTGTGTGTGTGTGTGAGTGTGTGTGTGTGTGTGTGTGTGTGTGTGTGTGTGTGTGTGTGTGTGTGTGTGTGTGTGTGGAGAGGTATCTCCTCCTGTTTAAATCCTCCACACGGCTCAAAGTTCCTCTCAGCTACAAAAGGTGAACAAACAAATGAGGGGTGATGGAAGTGATCTCACCTTTGGCTCGGCTGGTGTGGATCCGAGCGCGCAACCAGATCAGCTGGTCAGCTTTCTCAGGAGAAAGGTCCTGGACCCGGACCAACACCCTGTCTGGCTCACACACACACACACACACACACACACACACACACACACACACACACACACACACACACACACACACACACACACACACACACACACGCGCACGCGCGCACACACACACGTGCACACGCACACACACACGCGTGCACGCACACACACACACGTGTTATTACTTCAAAAAAGAGCTTTTCTTGCCCCGTTTTCTCATTTTGGGCAAATTATTTCCTCATCTGTCCTTCATATTCCCAAAGGCAGAAAGAAATGTGAATAAGCACACACACACACACACGCACGCACGCACACACACACACGCACGCACGCACACACACACACACGCACAACAAAATTATCAAATTACAGGCATGCCTAATAAACAAGACACACTAGGAGGTGAAAGCTAAACTGGCTCTCGTCTCACTCCGAGGAGCTCGTACTCCTCACCAGCGAGAGGGAGAGGCAGACGCCGACGCTACACCAGCAGCAAACTTTCACTCAACCCACATGAAAGATGTCGCCTCTCACCCCTCCTCCACCCCTTCCCGTCCCAGTGGCTGAACCTGGCATGCAGGTTAGGGAGGCTCTACTTTTGTTGTCACCGGAGCTGAACAACATCCAGACAGACGGACGATGGCGACCGGTCCGCCTGCAGCCTCGCGGCTCCGAGGAGCTCTCAGACTTTGGTGGACTTATCAGTGATATCGCTGAAATCGTTGTAAAAAGGCGACACCACAGGCGTCTTTCGCGATGCTCATCACGTAGATGTGCTCAGTCACTGACTGGAGAGTTGCTTCAGGATGTGTTTTTGTAATTGAAACGGTCTATGAACGCCTGCCTGCTCAACCCGTTTCCTCCAACTAGACCCTAAATTCCAGCTGTGCAAAAGTTTCAGGCATAATAAATACGGTTTAGCACACAAGCATGTCTGTCAGGTGCACAATTACACAAATAAACCAAACACATGCCACTAGTTACCAGGGTGAAACTCATTTCTCACTGGAGAGTTGAGCGGCTTCTCTCCCAGTTTTAAGTCTCCTACATGGTGCTTTCTGTTTCAGATCACGACTGAGCAGCAACAAAACCTAAAGCCCTTATGCTACATCAGCAAGGTCTCTCCCAGACTAAGATTTCACAACAGGCCGGGGTTTAGAGATGTGCTTTTGAGGACGGGCTGCACTGATGATCGTAGACTCTGTGGTCAGCCATCAAAAAGCGGGGCTGCAGATGAAATCTGGCTTACTTCCCTTTGAATGTCTAGCTAGACACATTTATACTAACTTGATATACAGAGAAGTCTGGCCTGAGGTGGTTTTCGTGAATGAATCGCAGCAAAAAACCAAACATTACAAACACTGGCTGCAGATCCTCTGAACCAATGAGCTGTAGGAGAGCGTTTTCTGAGCCGACGGGCTGGAGAGCAGCAACACGAGCACCTGAAGGCTACAGCCGAGCAACGAGCAGGCTTTTAATAGTTTGAGATGGAATTTTTTCAATTAAAGAAACAAATTTGGTAACAGGAAGATTATCGTGCAAGAACTTCTGATTTATTCTACAAACAGAGAGAACTCTGTAAGGTACAGGAGGAGCCCCGGAGGAGATGGCACGGCCCACATTAGGCCCGTTTCCACTATCAGAACGTCTGAGTAACTTCACCAGACTTCTGTGGTATGCTCGTGTCTCTATTTCACCGAGATGGATGAAGCGCAGCAGCCAAGATTATTCTGATCACCCAGCACCAGAGAATGCATCAGAAATCTCTCCACAACGCCGCAAGTTTCACCACTTTGTGGTCTCAGAGCGTGGTACGAACGTCGCTTTTTACATCACTCAGCCACTGTCCCCGCCCCTCGGATGGATTTAATTATTTTTTTTAATTATTAATGTCCGTGGACACTTTTCTGCGCTCATCATTCACTGTTGGAGTCGTCCCGACACGCTGACGTCTTCGCAAAGTCCTGCAAAGGGCCGATTCTGTCAGGAGGCAACAACTGAAAGGACCGAGCCATCGCACCTCCGGGTCACATTTACAATCTCAGAAACTTCCTGGAACTCCTGGAGCGGGAACACGGCTGCAGAGTCCACAAAGGATTACACGAAGAGGAAAGATTTTAGTTGCTCTGCTAAAGTTTCCAGAACAACCTGCCGTTAGAGATGCATCAACAAGAAGCGGTGCTGCTCTGTAGACAAAGGTGCTCACACACCAAACACACTTTATTCAATAATGAATGAGTAAAAGTGCAACGTGAAACATAAAACAGCCTGTGTTAAAATGACCAAATCCTTTGTGCTTATTGAGGTTTTATGTTGCTCCACTAATAAAAATGTTACTTCATGTGCTCCAGTTACAGCGTGTGTGGTGTGTGTGTGTGTGTGTGTGTGTGTGTGTGTGTGGCAATAACAAGACAAGAATTTAATATCTTCTCTTTCAGCTCAACAACAACTCAACTTCCTGTCTGTTTGGGGTGTGATGATGAGAGAAGGTAGCTGCAATACAAACCCAGTTTTTGCTGCGACTGGACCATAGCTGACACACCGTACCGCTCCTTGGCAAAGTCCTTAAAGCATAAAAAAACACGTTTTAGTGCACGCACACGAGCTCGAAGAATCTGACGTCGGTCTGTCTGCTACTTGGGAGATAACAGGCAGACAGGACAGATATCGGGGCTTATCGCCATCTTGGGAAAGGTTGTGAAACAGAAAACAGGAATTTAAAGTCATGCAAGATGGTATTTGCATACAAGTTGCAGCAACAGTGTGAAGCGGCAGCATCAGAGGGAGGAACACGTGTGATCTGTGGAGAATACCTACATCTTCATCTGCACCTTGTTGCTCCGAAGCCTGAAAACACAAACAAAGCGACAGGAACGTTACGGGGCGTTGCAGACAGACGTGCTATTAAACTCAAAAACAAAAGATGCTTTAAGATATTCAACTTGTAATGGAGAGAGGTTTCGCTACAACGGTTGTGTAAATCGGGCTTTCATCCTGTACTACAAGGGGCTGGAATGAAATTAATAACTCCTAGCTCGGCCCAAGAGCCGGGCGTTAAGATGCCCAGAACGCACAGCTCCTCCGCTCGCTGCTCCAACACATCACAGGCAATGAGTAATGGCAGCGGGAGATATTGCCGTGTAATGGAAAGGGTGTAAGTGGACAGATATTCTCTATCTCTGCACCGACGTCTAGGCAAATGACTCCCAGAGTGCTACGAGAGCCGGCGCCGGCAACGCTACCGTTCCATTTTCTATGCAAATTGATATTGGTGTACGGAAATGGCCGGTGGCAGCGGAGTGGATTGGACTCGCCCATCCTTGATATAATAATTCAGTCGCATGATGGATGATCCTGCATCTTAGGATCAACCGAATATAGACCAGCTGTAGCCACGAAGCTGGCGAGTGGCATCGGACCCACAGACGTGACGAGTGTTTGCAGAATAAGAGCAGAGCTGATAAAAAAAATACCTCAGTAACATTCAGCTCAGCTCTCAGGTCTTCCCCGAGGCAACGCTGTCTGCGCCACACTGATGTAAGAGGCAGCAGCCGGGGGATCCAACAGTGACTGCAGCTGCTCCTTCCATAAAACGCCACCGACGGGATTCCTTCAGCTGGAAGACGGTTCCGCGCTGCTTTCACCTCAAAGCCACCCGAGCTGTCAAAGCGCCGCGCGCGGTGTCAGGACCGCACGACTCCTCTTGAAGGAGACACGCTTTTCCATTTTTCATGGGTTGACTTGGATTTTCCTGAAGTCTTAATAAAAGGTCTGCGCCAAGTTCTGGCCCAAACCGGATTATTTTACAGGTTGTGTTGGGACACCGGACTCTGCTTTACCTCTCTTCTGTGTGGTTCTCCTCGCGGGTTAATTACGATCATCAACACACGACGAGAACCTTCTTCTAGTTCACAACACGCCAGCTGAGACTGATATCAGCCAACAGCTCAAATAACTTTAAAGATTCATGAGAACTTAATTGTCCTAAAATATTTACATTTCCCTCATCAGCGGTTTAGTCGTGGACAGAGCCGTCTTCGAGCATTATGACGGCGGGGTGACGGTGCCACAGGAGTTAAGTGTTCGCCCTGTAATCGGAAGGTTGCAGGTTCGAGACCCGCTCAGTTTGTCGCTGTGTCCTTGGGCAAGACACATAACCCGCCTTGCCTGCTGGTGGTGTTTGGAGGAACGGTGGCGCCTGTGCTCGGCAGCCTGGCCTCTCAGTGTGCCCCAGGGCTTCTGTAGCCACTCATCCCCACCAGCGTGTGAATGGGTGAATGACTGATTGTGTTGTAAAGCGCCTTGGGGGGTTCCAGAACTCTAGAAGGCGCTATATCAAATACAGGCTATGTACCATAATCCCTTGGCGAGTCCACTGTTAGAATGACCTTGGTTTTTAAGCATTGCTCTGTGGAAGTTGCTTTACGGCTCCATAAACTCGGGGCTTCACCGTGAGACAGTTCCTCTGTTTGTTTGTTCAACGCTTCTTCAACACTAACACCAAGACTTGCTGCCTGTTTACAACACTACTGAGAAAAAGAAGCACATTTTAAGCATCTAGATTTGGAGGAAAAAGCACTGGTAAAGCAAAGTTGGCTCATTCTTTACTTAAAGGTCTCCAGTAATGTTTTTGTTTACAACTGGAAACTGCAGTTTGGGCCTCTATAAGGCATATGAAACATAAGATAATAACCCAGGAGTCCTGCTGAATGAGAGGGAGTGAGGACACTGCAGACGGGTGAAGGACCACAAGCTTTAGCTTGGAGCAGCAGAAGCTCAACAGGTTGAGCGGGTTGTCCAGTAATCGGAAGGTTGCAGGTTCGATCCCGGCTCCAGACAGAGAATTCTGCTGTTGTGTCCTTGGGCAAGACACTTAACCGGTGGCGCCTGTGCTCGGCAGCCTCGCCTCTGTCAGTGCGCCCCAGGGCAGCTGTGGCTACATCGTAGCTCATCACCATCAGTGTGTGTGAATGGATGAATGATACACTGTAGTGTAAAGCGCTTTGGAGTCCTTACTCTGAGAGGCGCTATACAAGTGCGGGTCATTTATCATTTAGATGCATCTGGCACTGACTCATAGCCTGGACAATCCCGGTACATGCTGGAACGTGAGTGGTACGTTCTGCAGTCGGCAATACTGCGGCCAGTATTTATATGTTCCAGACGCTGAAGTGGGATGGGACGTGCAGATTACGATATAAGCTTATGGCGTGTTAAACCAGTGTTTCTAGAGTGAACCGTTTGTCCGCGGCCATTACAACATTACTAATCTACATAGGCAAGCAGGTCGAAGACGGGACACCCCAACCTACTTTTGTTCAACAACAAATGGAGCTTAAATTGTAGGGTCCAAAATAAAATAAACAGATAGATTGAATTTCTGGTTGTTAAGGTACATCAAATGCAGCGTGACTTCTTATAAGATGGTGAGGTGATTATTTTAGCTGAAGAAATAAAGCTACAAAATCAAATATGAGTTTCTGTAAGAGGAGATGTGAAGAAACAGGTGAGAAAAACACACTTCTGATGAAAAAGTGTGTTTTGAATACTTGATTACTGAGTCTTCCCCACTCATTTAATGTTACACCATTCAACGTTTTTGCCTACAATCACATCTGCACTCTAGGGAACCCGGTTCAACTCAGCCCTAGGCGTGAAGAGGAAAACGACAGAGCTTCAGAGACAACTAATGAAAAAGGACTTACAGCACTGCTTTGATCAGTGAATGCCGCACTGGGTAGCTGCAGATGGGGCAGAGCACGTATAAAAGAGGAAAGGGTCCAAAATGTATGTTCAGTTCAGTAATACTGCAATGGGAGGGCGGGTCACACCTCTTACTCAGCTAAATGAGCAGAGAGCAAATGGAGTACTTGTACAAAACACACGTTTGGTGCTAAAACCTACTTCAGCGTTGGCACAGGTCACCAAAACCTTGTTTTGTTGCTTCTACCTTCACAGTCAGGTTTTCTTGTACATTGTTTTAAAGATGTTGTGTTTTTATGAAGGTCTGGCATCTAGAGAAACTATCTTCATATTAAAGATGTAGCTCCCAGAAGCTAACACGCTAATGTAAGCTTGAAATCACGTGAGCGGAGAAAGCGCTTTGATTGGCCTCTAGAATATTTCAGCTCACGTAGTTTCTGCCCTCGTGAGGCAACAAATATCAAACCGGTTCGATTTTGCACCTCAGCGTCTTGTGAGGCAGAAAACTCAGTGAAAATTAGGCGTGGACAGCGAGGTATCTGCTGAACAAACGACCTCGAAGGACTGTTAGCTCAGCAGTTTGCTCTCGTGTGTCAGGCTTAAGATGCTGTTGTAGGCATATTTTGTCAGAGTGGGCGGAGTTTCACTAAAATGAAAGATTTTTAAATTCAGGCTGACGAAAACAACTCGTACTTAAGATAAAGGACATCTCAATAGTGCCAACTGTAATATTTTATCATATACTGTGCCTACTAGGGATGAGCCGTGCCGGTACGGATAAAGCATTTTTAACGAATACCAGCATGAAACGAGTAAAACTCATAAATATCTGTAATCGTGCTGAAGGAAAATCCTCATTGGGTAACTGACTGTCTTCACCCTCCGTGATTGGCCAGTCACATCGAGCGCCCGCCCCTCCCTACACACAAAACTCTGCAGCCGGGAGTCTCTCTCTCTCTCTCTCTCTCTCTCTCTCTCTCCACTTTAAATATTAATGTTCTGATTTTATTGAACACTTGTTCTGTAATAATTCCTTTACTATTGTGATGAAAAATATTTAATCTCTATTCTGAGGCTGCTCTGTAAATAGTTTTCAAATAAACAATACACACATAGCAACTCCTGATCATTCCATATCAATTTCAGATTTAAAGTAATGTGTTGACGTAAGTCACACCCACTTCCAGTTTAACTACACCTACTTCCGGGTGAGGCCACGCCCACTCCGAGTACAGACACAGATATTCTAGATGGTTGAACAGATGCAGATACAGACAGTGGTGTACTCGCTCATCCCTAGTGCCTACCTTTGCTCTCAAAGGTTTAAAATAGCAGGATATGGATATTTTATAAGAAGTGAATCCATTTTTATTGAGAATTTACACGATGAAATTAGCTGCATTTCTTTTATATGGTGCATTTAAAACACCGACTGATGGAAGGCAGCAGTTTTCACCACCTTAAATCTGATGCAACAACAAGACCTTGCAATACCACTGAATGTGTCTTAGAAGTGTCTGGCCTGAGTTTTTTAAATTGCAAATATCATCTGACTTTTAGTATTGTGATGAATATCGGATCGCCAGATTCTTGCCAACACACACTCCTAGTTTATACGCTCTGCAAGGTTTTTTATTTCTCAAACTGAATCTGCTGTTAAAGCTAAGAAAAATGAAGAAATGACAGTTTGTGCCCTCTCAATTTCACATTCCCCAGAAGGTTTTGAAAAACAGGTTAGACGGGATTGCAAATTATTGATTCATATCCATCACCTGCTCACAAGAGACCCCATAACCCTAAGAAATATAGCGCCTCTGTATTTAGAGTTTGTACAGCTGCGTGAATCTGTTTTTCATCATTTCTCTGGTTCTCCTACCTGCACACGAGGGTTATGGACGACATGAACTATAACTGGTCTACACGCCTGCGTTGCTGCTTCATGTTAACTGTGTGCACTTTGAAGAAAACAGCACTTTGTTTGGGTGGACATAAACAGTCAAGATGACAGGAATGTCTGAACAATGGAACCCCCCTCATCGGCTTGCGGACCCTGCTGAGCCCACGATGCCCGCTAGAACAGAGCGCCGCTGCGTCACCAGCTGTAAAGGAGTGCTGGACGTGAAACATCAAAACAGAAAAAAAAAACCAACACAACACTACCGCCATGGCCTGTTTCTCAGCCTTCCTCGCAGCTTTCTCCGCTTCCTTCTGCTGTTTCTTCAGGGCTTTCTTAGACTGAGCCTGCTGCTCCTCCGTCGCGCTGAAGCAGGAAGAAAACACACAATACAAACATGAAAGTCCACTTCCACCACTTATTTCTCCTGCAGCCCACCAGTTAGTAGTTGACCGCCTGGGAAAATGAATTCTGAGCCGTCACCACCTTCAGCTTTCAAGTGTGCTAGCTTTAATCCTATTGTTGTATGGGACAGAACAGCTGAAACCAGGATGAGTGAACGTGTGAGAGTTTGGAGAGCCGCAGTCAGAGATGTCAGGGATTAGATTAGAAAAATAAACCGTTTTAAGACGACAAGCACAGATTATCTAATTATGATAACATTTTGTCTCATCTTTAGTTGAAGGTGTTCTTTTCTACACTCTACCTGACAACTGTACTGATAAATGTTATTGGCCTACATTTGAATGAAACCAACATTAAACTCACGTTTCAGTGTAATGATGAGGCCATAACCCATCTACAGGAATCTGACCCACAGATTTATTATTGTCTATTTAATTTTATATTTTCTTTATAAAAAGATGGCTTTTGAATCTGTGTGCAAATGATTTATGCTTTTAAAGAGTGAAAGATGACAGAAGAAATGGAACATTAAAAATCTGATTATAGACATAACACACAAGGTCTGCTGCACTTATCCATTCACAGATACTTCTGTGCACCTGCAGGTGGATAAATGAGCAATGTTTGATTTCCCAAAACAGCAGGACCCTCAACCTGCAGGAAGCTCGTAAGATCAGGAAATAACAAGGACCAGAGGATAACTATGAATAGCGATAAAGCCCAAACAAAAGCCCAAAACTGCAACATATTATGGCTTCCAAGGGAGTGACTCAGGTCACATTTATATTTCCTCTGCAGCCTAATGACACCACTGATAGAACTACACAACGGAACAGCCGCTGAAGGTCAACATCTCTCTGTGACACCTGCAACGAAACGTGAATTTAAGATCATCAACTGGCATTTAAAAGAGACACAGAATCAGCGTCGAATGAACAAACAACCTGAAACACAAAATCCTGGCCGAATATGCGAGAGTAAGCAGAACCAACTACTAATTTCACTCTGTTTAACTGTATCTGGACCAGTGCTGCAACAATACAAGGGACATGACGAGAAAAGTTAACCAAAAAAAAAAATACTACAATGCAAATATTGCAGCTGTTTCATAAAATGTACTAGCTTAAAAAGCTAAAAAAAAAACACTGAAAACTTTTCTTCAAAGCAACCTTTTTCAACAAACGGGATCATTTTGGTGAGTGTGTGCTGTCCATCGATTATCAGGACAGATAATCGATTATCAATGAGTCAAACGTATTCAGGTTGTTGTGTAAATCTCTTGCCTTACCAACACAAAACAACAGCTTCACTGTCAAATGGTTGACTGTTTTTTATATCACACTGTAATAAAAAGGCAGTAAAAGGGCTGGACAGCAAAACATAAAACAAAATGGCATCAACATATGAGCAAAGTTCAGAAATCTAAGAGCCCTTCCCATTAAAATGCTCTTTATAATGCCAGTGTGTCATTTGAGAAGAATATAATGCTTTTGGACTGGTTTTACTGAACTCTGCACTATTTAAAAAGCTTCCATTTAGTCAGTTTAAAATATTAGACATTAGGAAAGGCTTTTGATTAGTCGTTTTTTTATTTTACAGTGTGTCAAAACACCCTTTGAACTCAGACTAAATCATTCAAAATTAGTTTTCAGAAATTATACATCAAACATCTGGAAATTAGTGATGCACCGATAGAAAATCTTCGGGCCGATACATCACTGTTATGTCTGATAACCGATATTTGCCGACACCGATATACTGACATTAATGCTTCTAAAATCAGCTGATTTTGTATAGAATAAAAATTATTAAAGCTGAATTTACGTTATTATGTACACACAACACGCACACTTACGCATCTGAGATGATTACAATCCGTGTCACATGACTAAACAAAATACACATCACACCCCTCATCCTCTGAAACAGAACAAATGGAAACAAGATGGAAAAATATTGGTTGTTAATATCAGCTCAGTTTTATTTATCGGACCGATACGTTAAAAAATTACTATTGATGTTATTAAAGTTATTATAGTCTTGCTTTTTAATCATTCATGCATGAGATTAAAATGTTTTCAGCATTAAAAAACATTTTTTTTACATAAGAGAGGCAATAACTACAAATTAGTGATGCACCAATATGAACTTTTTAGGCCGATTCCGATATTAGGATCACTGTTATGGCCGATAACCAATATTTGCCGATACCGATATACTGACATTAACGTTTCTAAAATGAACAGAATTTGTATGGAATTAAATTATTAAAGCTGAATTTACATTATTTTGTACACACACATTTACGCTTCTGAGATGATTACCATCACTTTCACATGACTAAACAAATACCCATCACCCCCTCACCCTCTGAAACAGAAAAATAAATGAAGACAAGATGGAAAAAAAACATTGGTTGTTAATATCGGCCCGGTTTTATTTATTGGACCGATTTGTTAAAAAACGACTAACATCAGCCGATACCGATATTGATGCAGATATATTGTCCATCCCTACTACAAATATGATTTAATACAATTTATCAAATGCAACATATGCCCTGCTGTGTCAACGTTTCAAATAAGTAAGTGTTTTGTGTGTAAATCATATTTTTCTTTAATGGAATTGAAAAATCAGCCTAAGATTAAGTTAGGTGCAGCACTTTTTAATTTCATTTTCATTTTCTGTTAACTTCAAATTTGTACCTATATCTTAAGAAAACACTCAAGAAAAACGCATAAGATATAAAACAATTTGTGATTCTAATCAAATTTGATATTTGCGTTTAAAATGCAGGGCTTCAGTTTTTGCTTTTGAGTCGTACTTTAATGCAAATCTGATTAAGCCCAGGTAGAAAACCAGACCATTTTTTGATCTATTTAACACTTAAAGCACTTACATCAAAAGATTCTGAAGTTTAAAGGAGCGAAACTTCATAATTTTAGACTAATTGTTAGATGATGCAATCTGCAGTATGCAAAAGCAATACAAGTTAGCTGCTATCCGAGCTAGCATTGTGTCGATTCAGGTGCTGTTAAAACAAACGTCACACCGGTCTTACCCCTGAACTCCTTCCTTCGTCATGTCGGGTTATTACAGTCTTTGAAAATCGGGATAAACTATTTAAAAACTGTCTGACAGAGTAAAGCAAAGCATCAGCTGTTCACAGCATGCACGGAAACCGGAAGTAAGGACCTGTTTTGAACAGACACGAAACACCGGATGCTTAAGATTCCGGATGGAAACGCATCACAGAATGTTGTTCCGCTTGCTTAACTTGGTCGACAAGGGAGACAAAATACTGTAAACAAATAATAGGAAATTACTTTGATTGTCTTCGCACTGTACACTTTGCTTCCACAGCAACAAAAAACATTATTTTTTCCAGAAAAACGAATAATAGGAATAGCTAACTAAATTCCTTGTAAAGAATCATAAAACACACAGTTTAATTAAATAGTTCCAGGATTTGGTAGATTTTTTTTAAACGTCCTCAATTATTTACAGAAGAAAAAAAACAGAGTGAGGGACAAATGCCAAACACTTTTGTCTTTTTTATAAGTGTAATGTTGTGGAATAATTTCAAAAATGAAATGGGACAATGAAGGGTTTAATACAATTAGGTTCGTTTTCTAATTTGAGTAATCAGCTTGTGATGCGAAGGAGGAAAGTTCGAAAGTTAAAAACTTGCCAGATGATTGTCTTGTTTATAGATTTTGCTTATTGTGGGCATTTATATTAATTTGAATGGATATTTGGTTAATTTTGATGGATACTGCGAATCTTAGTGAGTTTATGAGACCAGAAGATATGCTGCAGCTTCAGTCATTATCATTTTTAGAACCCATTATCTGACTGGCTTCTTTCTTTCTTTCTTTCTTTCTTTCTTTCTTTCTTTCTTTCTTTCTTTCTTTCTTTCTTTCTTTCTTTCTTTCTTTCTTTCTTTAGTTATTTGTTTCAGCTTGAATATTAAACTAAAGGAATGCTGCTTAATTTTGCACAAAAATATAATTATATTCATAAAGGAAATGTTTGTGGGAAAACTTTTTACAGGGTAACCCAGGGTTATGCCAAAAGAACAAATAAAGCATATAATGCGTAAATTCTCTATTAATAGATTAGAAATTAAAATAAACACAATTCAACAAATAATGGGTGGCTTAAAACAATCAGTTAGATATCAATCTACCAAAGATTTTGAGCTAAATCAAACCTCAAAAGAAACTCAGTTATGTCTGAGGTTCTTGTTGTTTCCTCATTTTAAGATTTTCTTCTTTGTTTTTTTGGGCTTCAAATTGCTAAAACAAATTCATGCCAACAAAATGCACAAACGCCACAAGTCTGGTCCAAAGTGTTAAAGATGGTAAAGTTCTATTTTCACTTTCTGAAGAACAGAAATGAATGTATGATTCTTGTGCAGAATAATGCACACATGAACACGGTCCTCACGTGTGGGATCCAGAAAACTCTGAAAGATTGAGATGACCTTTGGCTGAGCGCATTAAGTGCATGCAGGTATCCAGTAACCTTTGCAGCAGTGGGCTGGCACAAACAGGGTGGTTTGAATTTGGTGGGGGTGTCATCAAAGCTTTTCTCAGGCTGTTGGCTGCAGAAGCTCCTGACACAGGAAACAGCCTTTCTGCCGCTCACTTTCCTCCTAAAAACAACGTAACCTTTAACGGAGCGTGTCGCTTCACAAAAACAGCCTATTTACTCATTTGTCCTTTTATCTGACACTTGTTCTCTCACACCACATCTGTTATTATTATTTGTTCTAATTATATCCCAAGATGATCACTCCATTAAACTCAAGCTGAGGGGCTGAAGGAAATCCCGACGTGTGCTTTGGGATGCACAGAGGTAATGAGTTACCAAAAGGAACAACTTCCTATTTACTTGAACAACTTTAGCCTTTAACCTGCAGGAAATTAAACAAGATCCCCCCCTTGCCTTTGGAATACCTGCATAAATTAGTTTTAGCTAATAAAATTTATTTTTAACTGTGGAAGTGCCTCTTAGATGTTAATTTGGTTAAAAAACACTTCTAAAAATGTTAGGGATGAGATCATTTGGGATGTGGAATACTG
This sequence comes from Nothobranchius furzeri, assembly GCF_043380555.1. Taxonomy (NCBI): domain Eukaryota; kingdom Metazoa; phylum Chordata; class Actinopteri; order Cyprinodontiformes; family Nothobranchiidae; genus Nothobranchius; species Nothobranchius furzeri. The sequence continues at coordinate 11,764,236 of NC_091754.1, forward strand.
TAGTGTCCCATCACATGGAGAGAATAAAGGCTTTAATAATAAATGAAAGGGAATCTTTGTGCACACTCCAGTGAATTCCTAACAGGGTTGAGTATTTAAAATTTATGCCTTCAAGTGGGCATCTGAATCTGGAGAGGAACAGCGTTTATTTATCTCGACGAGGTTTAAGAAGGTCAAACACATTTTCAATTAGACCCATTAAGAGGTTGAGAAACTCTCTACTCCCCTAGCAGTCCTAGTCTGGACTAACCACGCTGCCTGTGTTTTCCTGGCAATTAAAAGTTGACCCCAATCTATCAAGATTAAAAATCTCTCAGTGAATGCTAAACTCTCTCCACCAGATAAAGCAACTTAACTCAGAATAAGTTTTACGCACTCCCAACTAAAAGGTTTGGTTCACTTCTTTAATCAATACATTTGCAGTGGTCTCTAGCAGGAATGAACGCTTTGTAAGTCCTACTCTGGTGGAAAAAAAGCCCCAGCGCACCTGTTTCAGGAGCTAATGGCGCTTACACATTAGCGTCGGCACGGCCCCAAAAGGTACCGAACGGCACCGGAATTTGGCTTTCACGCACAGGTCAGATTTACGTTTTCTGTGCCGAGGCGACTCTTTCTCTCAGACCTTCTCCCCAGCCATCAGACTGGGACCGAGGCGACACTACGGACTGATTGGCCAGCTGAAATTAAGCCTGCGGCCTCTGATCTGCGAGAAGAATGAGCCAGCGGGAAGGGGGGGGGGGGGGGGGTGTCCCGCATGCACGATTCATTTTCATGCTGGATGCTGTTGAGTAAACTTCTGTCTGTAGCACGGAGCTGCCGTTCCGGAGCTACCGATCAGTGTGGGAACGGGAGAAGAGAATAGCTCTGTGTGCATCGGAGCTCTTGCCCTGGCGAGCAGACAGCTGCTCAGGGGAGAAATCTGTGTGTGTGTGTGTGTGTGTGTGTGTGTGTGTGTGTGTATTGCACAAGATTATGAGGACACACACAGCAACTTAATAAAATAATGTGGTTCCGAGTCTCCAAAAGCAACGCAGCTCATGTCCGCCTTTGTTTAACTTATAATGGAGGACACCGCAGACTTTCCTGCACATATTAAACTCCGCCCACAGGCTCTGGGATTTCCGCATTCCTGAAAAGTCCCTTGGATTTATATGTGAACACTTCACCGCCCGTTCGAGACCGAACTCACGCCATCCAGCCCGACCAAACCCCGACCGTGCCTTCGCTAATGTGTAAGTGCCATTAGATAAGCCGCATCCCAGCTGCGCTTCAGGCGGCAGGTTTTTCCTAATATTTTGACATCTCCCCTCTGATTGGCAAACAGCAATGCGACTCTACTACTGACTCAGTTTGATCTGCAATGTTGATGTTTAATTTCCACAAATAACACAAGCCTGGAGGAGTTCTCCTGTGTAGTGGAAGTGCTAATGCTAACAGTTAGCTTCTGCTAGTCGAGACGTTCTCTGCTGTTTCCTGGACGCTGAACCAACAACAGCCTTCCCCGTCGCAAAGTCAGGATGGGTGAGTCCATGAATGTTAAGTGACAGTGTGATGTAGATCTGTCAGGCTTTTCTAATCCTAGTTTCACCTTCTATTTTCTATCAGAAGCTAATGCAGGAGATAGGAGTAGGAGACTATTTTCATGTTCAGCTTGCATGAAAAACTCAAAGTGAGCCATTATAATCAGAAATAATCATAAAAAATGTTATATTTTTCAGTGATCCTCACCTGTTATAACAACTCTGAAAACAAGCGAGGTTTTGAGCTCAAACACAGTAATAAAAAACTCACTCCTCCCCTCGGGTATCCTCCCTGAGACGCTTCTGCCAGAACCAAAAACCCGTATTGCCGGACTAAACGTGCCAGCATTAAACACCAGTCGAAGTTTTCCAGGTCTTTTGTTGTCCATGACTTCAAATGGTGTTTTTTTTTTTGGGGGGGGGGGGGGAACTTTGGGGGTAGTTTGTACTAAAGTTGAAGTGGTAGCAGCCGGCTGTTTCTCCCTCTCTGATATTATTGAGCGGAGAAACTCACACCAGTGTTCTGTTGCTAAATACGTGTGTGTGTGACGAGTGGAGGACCCAGGGAAGACAAATGTGAGAAAGCTTCTTTAATATTTTTAATCCACACAACATGTTTATATCTATACTTTGTTAGAATGTTGTCAAAAGACATGAAAAAAAAAGTTTAAGCTAATTTATTTTACAAATTTGCTGTTGCAACTTTAAAAAAAAAAGCTGTTTTTTCCTGTTCCACCGTGAGAGCAGTGCCCCAATCCAGGCTTGGCTTAACGGAAGCAATTCACTTTTTTCTCGCATGCAAAAGACGTGGAAATGCATCTGAATGGAGGTTCTCAATGAATCCCAGAGCCGCATTGTGCAAAGGCCATTTGATGGCTTCATTCTCCGTGGCATCCATTGTTGTCTGCTTCCTTTGGTCTCCGTGTTGAACATCACTGTCACCAGCTCAGCTCAGATTTAATCTGCAGATAAAAGTCCTCGCTGAAAGATTGATGTGGGTTTGAGTTCAAAACGTGTGATTTGTAACATATCGTGTCACGATCTCGCTCTGGTACCAGTGATGTACTACCGAATCCTCATGAAAGACAATGCACGCCCATTTGCATCCTCTGCATTTTGAATAATTTGGTTTTGTTATTTAGTTAATGGGTAAATTGACCTACTGACCCATTTTATGAGGTGAATACTTGTTTACAAGCCAGATGTAACAGAGGCAGTATATCTTGCAAAGTGAAAATAAAGAGAATCAGTCAGAGGAGGACTTAACATGCTAATGTCTTTCTTCCAGAGACATGTGGACGCTAATTCTAAGTGAAATTTTCGGCTTTTGTGTCACGGTTGCCTAAGATGTAAAGTGCACAGATGTTACTGCAATTACAGGGTCTGTCGGCTCAGTCCTCCGGCTTACTAGTCCAGCTCAGGTGGTGACATTTGTTAGGAGACTCTCAACCCCCACCAACACTCGGACACGCCCACTCACTCCCCAAGGACCGGGAGAGAAATTTTAAATAAAAACAATCACATTGTTTCTTAAAGAACTCCAGACTTTTATTTTACATTCCAACTAGGTTTAAAAAAAGTTTTAAAAAGCATTCTGCGTTTAGTCTTTGTTCTACAAATACTCAGCAATAAATAACAGCTTTCAAGTGCGAACACACAAATGCTACAAACTGCACGGTTTTTACAAGCAGCTGACAACAACGTAACAGAATAAAGTAAAAATATCATCAATCTCAAGAAGTGAAACGAGGCACTGCCTGAACATAATATCTTAGGAGCAAAAAAACCTGGAACAAAAACACACAACTGCAGTTTTAAAAGGTATAAAAACACAAAAAAAGTATATAAAAATGCTTTTTTTACATATGTACAAAATGTAGTAAGTTTGTTCTTTAAATTAAAGCTTAGCTTTCGTGTCTCTTGAGAGAATAAAGTCACTGACACCTGAACCAACGCAGGTTAACTGGACAGAACACTCGAAGACTCGGACTCTGTGGATACGGAGGAAATGGGCCCTCGCTTTTTGGCCATGAGAGTCACTTTCTGGCTCGACTTGCTGCTGACTGTCAGGGTGCTCCGCGCCGTCTTCTTAAACTTCACCCCCAGGAAGGCGTAGAGGATGGGGTTCAGACAGCAGTGGAAATAGGCCAGTGCCTCGGTGACGGAAATCCACTTGTCCACCGCGTGCTGCAGCTCACAGCTGGGGGTGACCACATTCAGCATCATGAGGTTGTCCAAGAAGATTCCAGCGCAGTAAGGAAGCCAGCAGCCGAAGAAACACAGGATCAGGATGACCGTGGTCTTGAGCGCTCTCTTCTTCAGCACCTGGCCCTTGGCGCCCTTCGACAGCTTGGAGATGATGATGCAGTAGCAGATGAGGATGACCAAGCCGGGCAGGATGAACCCAACCAGGATGTGTTGGAAGCGGAAAGCGACCGTCCACTGAACGATGTTTTCCGCGGGGTAAAAGCGCTGGCAGATAGCCCTGGAGTGTTCTGTCTTCAAGCTGTCATTTAGAAAAAGGAGATTGGAGGTACTTTTATCCTGGACCCCAGCAAACACCAGGTCAGGAACAGTCAGAATGGCAGCAGGCAGCCACACTCCAACATAGATCACTCTGTTTGCCAGCAGTTTTCTCGTCACTTGGCTGTTTGTGGCTTTAACAACAGCTAGGTATCGGTCCAAGCTGATGAAGGCCAGGATCAGGACGCTGCTGTACAGGTTGACCGTGTAAATCATGTGGACGGTGACACAAAGGAAGCCTCCAAAGTACCAGGTCTTAGCAGCATCCACAGCCCAGAAGGGCAGGGTGAGGACAAACAGGAGGTCAGCCATGGAGAGATGGAGCCGGTACTTGTCTGTCATCGTTTTGACCTTCTTCTGGTAGCCCATGACAAGCACAACTAAACCATTGCCAATGATGCCAAGCACGAATATTATTCCATAAACGGTAGGGTGGAAGATTTTGTTGAAACTGCTGTTGATCGTTGCAACACATGGCCCTAGCATGTTTGTGTCATAGTCACCAGACTCCTCTGAGAAGTTGTCAGTGCTGTTGTCAAAAATCAGGGAGTAGTCTGTGTAAAATTGCCCCTAGAATGAAAAAAAAAAATTAAAATATAAGAAAACAGCTAAAAATTTTAAATAGTTAAACAGTTAAGAGATTTACAACTTTAACTCAGTCAGAGAAAACAACCCCAAAGAGCAGGTGAAGAGGATACGTTATTTACAGCCAACAGAACTACTCACCTCCATGTTTACCAGCCGAGGACCATGTGCGTTAGGGGACAGAGAGAGCGCGTCTGCGCGTCAGGAAGATTGATCAGTTGTGTCTGCTAGATCGGGAGTTTCTCCATTAAGTAGCTGCCCCGATGCCCCGCCCCCTTCCCATAGGGGAGGCGTGTGTGTGTGTGTGTGTGTGTGGGGGGGGGGGGGGGGGGGGGGGGGTCGGGGCACCGTCTCCAAAAACAGCGTCACTATAAAAACTTCCATCTCTGCTCTGCTGGTGGCAGGGGCGGCACCAGTGAAACTTCTGCCTGCAGAAACAGTGGTGCCTTGTGTAACGGACGGTCCTACGAGAATTACTCACTTTTTAACCAAATATGTGACCACAATAATCCGATTTTTTTTAAATCTCCACTTTTAACAGTTTTAATTGTCTGGATTGAATCCAAATGTGTCAAATAATAAAAATAAAAATGAAAAACAAACTTTATTCACACTTTTTTTAAAATTGCTCCATGATGTATAACTTTGAATAATAACAAAAGAGTGATATGAGCGTTACAAGAAACCACAAAAGTACCTGAAATCGTCACTCGTGGCACGTTTTATACAAAAGAACATTTTAAAGATTACAAAGCCTCTTCAGGTGACGTGTCAGCCTCCTGCGTGACACAAAGGCAGGTATCTTTTGAGGTCTCTTCCCGCGCAGGCTCTACAAATCATCTCATAACTGTGTCCGATGACAGTTCTCATCATCAGAGGCTCGATTCAGTTCTCACCTTTATCCACACTCTGTCACTTCTCAGAGGCGGTTACGTCTGCGCTCCCAAGTGCTAAATGAATCCCCAGAGGGTCTGAAAAAAGCCGCACGCCCAATAACATGGGATTTCTGTCACACGGCTCTCAAGCCTGCAGCGTGCAGAACGTTCTCACTCTCAGGGCTCCACCGCAGCACTTCTCTGATTTCAGTTAAAGTAGTGATGGCAGTCCACACCAAACTCCCCGCCCTCCTCTCACACGCGGCTGTTTGAAACCCAATATCCTCCATGTGGCATGCAAATGCTACTTGTGCCTTTGATATATGAGAGTAATGAGAGATTCAGAGAGTCGATGCGCATCATTGATTCCACCGATATACCTCACTTGTGCTAAAGGGAGAGTGTGGATATTTATAAGCATCTGCTTCACATTAGAGATAGATCATGATTGTGTCCACATCAGACAGGGCAACCCTGGAAACAAGCATCAAGAGGTTATTTCTCTGTATGTATGGAGGGCATTGAACGTGAGGTGCAGCAGATCATGGAAGGCAGGGTATTTATTCACTTCCATGCCTGGAGGGCCGGTATTCAGCAGGATTTAGTTTTAACCCTGCTTCAACACACCTGATTTCAATCAGCAGGTGATTAGCAGGCTTTTGCAGAGTCCGATGAGCTTCTGCACAGGTGATTCAGCCACTGAATGAAGTGGTTAGGAGCAGAGAAACCACTGAAACGTGCTGGATGCCAGCCCTTCAGGCCCATAATTAAATATCCTTGATGGGAGGCATCAATACAGCAGGGTTGGGGGTTATTTAAAGACCAAGTTCACTGAGAAACAGTTTTTACTTATTATTTTTGAAATACAATTGATCAAGGACTCACCCATCTTGGCTCCTGATGGGGAATGCTGTTGTTGATTTAGCGTCCAGGAGTGAGCACAGCATGTTTGGCTAGTAGAAACCAACTGCTAGCATTAGCAACTCCACAGAATGGTATAAATCCTACAGGCATGTGTTTTCTGTGGAGATAAAACATCAGCGTTGCAGCAGAGTTAGTGGTAGAGTCGTGTTGCTGCCAGTCAATCAGAGGCAAGCTTTCAGATTACCAGGAAATAAGTCTCCAAATCCTGCAGTCTGCTGCTCACCTCTGCTCTGGCTCCCATTGGTAAAGTCATATGGGGTGCCATTTGTAAAGTCAAACAGTCATAATCTAACAGCAATATTTTTGTTATTTAGCATATCATAAGAGAAAAAATTGGGAGTTCACTTTTTCGAAGTCATATTTTCACCATGTTATTCATACATTTATAAATGTTAAAGTTTCCAAATAAATATTTAGTTAGCAAGCTAAATATTTAATTTGTAGTTAAATATTTATTTTGCAAACTAAATATTTAGGTCTGATCTAAATATTTAGTTTGTAAAATAAATATTTAATTCACTAACTAAATATGTAATTTACTAATTAAATATTTATTTTGGAACTAAATATTAAATTTTTAAATTACATTATTATTTTCCAAATTGTTTTTAGATCCCAGCTAAATATTTCTTTTGGAGCTAAACATTTAGTTTGCAAAATCAGTATTTGAGAAATAAATATTTAAGTCTGACCCAAAAATATAAAATATAGTGTGGAGCTAAATAACATCGTGGAAAAAAATATTTAGCTGGTACTTAAATATTAAGCTAATATGCAAATTCGCTTGCCAATAAGCGGAAGTTGGTTGCCAAAATAAATGCTGGATCTCGCTAACCTCTTTACAAACTCTTGCTCCGAACCAGAACTTGTTTTATCTCCGGTTCTATTCTTCTTCAGCCAACACGTTGGACATGTTCAGAAGAAAAGAACCGGAGATAAAACAAGTTCTGGTTCGGAGCAAGAGTTTGTAAAGAGGTTAGCGAGATCCAGCATTTATTTTGGTAACCAACTTCCGCTTATTGGCAAGCACATTTGCATATTAGCTAAATGTTTAAGAACCAGCTAAATATTTATTTTCCACGATGTTATTTAGCTCCACACTATATTTTATATTTTTGGGTCAGACTTAAATATTTATTTCTCAAATACTGATTTTGCAAGCTAAATGTTTAGCTCCAAAATAAATATTTAGCTGGGATCTAAAGATTTTTTTTGGGAAAATAAATATTTAATTTACAAATTAAATATTTGGTTCCAAAATAAATATTTAATTAGTAAATTAAATATTTAGTTACTGAATTAAATATTTATTTTACAAACTAAATATTTAGATCAGACCTAAATATTTAGTTTGCAAAATAAATATTTAACTACAAATTAAATATTTAGCTTGCTAACTAAATATTTATTTGGAAACGTTAACATTTATAAATATATGAATAACATGGTGAAAATATTACTTCAAAAAAGTGAACTACCAATTTTTTCTCTTATGATATGCTAAATAACCAAAAATATTGCTGTTAGATTATGACTGCTTGACTTTACAAATGGCACCCCATAAGAAACCACTGCAAATTTAGTCTATTTAAAAAAAACAGTGAACCTGGGGTCTCATTTATAAAACATTGCGTAGAAATCCTTACTAAAACCATACTTAAGCTCAGCAAAAAAAAAAAAAAAAAAAAAATTACTTCAGCCAAGTAGGTTTGTGATCTATAAAACATGGAGTACGCACAGCTTCACGCAATCTCCACTTCATAAATCACAAACTACCTAGAAATGTGCTCAGGTGTTTTTGGATCACACCCCGCCCTCAACACGCCCACTTTCTGCCATAATGGTCATTGCAAAGTGCCTTGTGGATCTCATGCATGCACATAAGCCGGCTCGTTGCAGCATTTCACCAGTAACGATGGTGACCACAGATCAAGGAAGCGCAATTTCACCGAAGCAGAAATTGAGGTACTTGTGGGTGAGGTGGAAAAATGAAAGGAAGTGCTTTTGCAAAACAAATAAGAGAAAATCCACAGAGTGGCACAGCGCTGTTAAAGCTGCCAATGCTGTGAGTTCTTCAGAGAGATCTGTGGCGGATATTAAAAAAGTGGTCCGATCTGAAGGTGGAGGCTAAAAAAAAAGATTGCCACCGTCACCTCTGATCCCCCACCGCTCACCATTAGGATCTCAGCAGTACTCGGACCTGCCGGAGAAGGAGGGAGACACTGACGATGCAGAGGAGACTGGCTTGTTCTGTGTGCGCACGAAGCGGTACAAGTGATAATGCTGCTGGAATTCATAATTATATCCTTCTCAGCAGTAGCAATGCAGGTGTTCTCCATGTCAAAAATAAGCCAAGTCCTTAGTCAATTTAAAGTTGTGCACATTTTCCCGCTACGTTTTCTTTTATAAATCCCAAAGTTTGCGTGGAAAGTTGCTTACGCAGTTTTCCGACCCTGTTTTGTGCGTAAGCAAGCTTTATAAATGAGGCCCCTGATCTTTAAGATGCTTAGCAAAATGGAGAAGTTATTGGGAAAAATATTGAATCATTAGTTGCATTTGCACTATAGGGAGCCAAGTCACTTACGCGTCATGGGTCCCCGGAAGAATGAAAAAAATGAATGCAAGCCAATGGGGCTAAAAACGCTGTTTTCTAATTCCGATTGTTTTGTGCCACATATGACGATGAACTTTTACAAGCTGAAAAATATCAAAGTACGTGACTGGCGTGGTCGAAACACCCATCATTACTTTTCATTTAAATTGCAGTACAACATATGTGCGATCCAGGGTCTAAGGCAAAGCGGATTAGAAAATAGCGTTTTTAGCCCCGTTGGCTTGCATTCCTTTTTTCATTCTTCCGGGGACCCGTGATGCGTAAGTGACTTAGGCTCCCATTATGAGTTCCAGGACATTTCTGGGAGGTTGGAAGGTGACAGGGAAAACATGATGGCTCGATATTCCAAGCCGTTGTATTTTGATACAAAATTGGCTCTTTCAGGACTGATCAGCGCCAACAGGCATCCGCAGACATTGATATTGTGAATTAGTACTCTGTGATTCCATATGTTCGGAAAACTGGGAGAATGTCTTTGTTATGTAAAACGCGGCATGCAAGGACCAGTGCCTTTTCATGGTGCCATGAATCAGTGTTGTGGGAAAATTTCAGCCTCTATTTTTAGCATTGGGAGTTTAGAAATGACAGTTTTAAAACAGCATGAACACTGCTTTTTTATTTTCCTTCCATGCTGCATGGCGACGTGTGCCGATATCATTTTCCACCAAATCAGCCCACCCAGCTCTATCAGGCCTTTTCCAACTTCATACCCTGGTTCAGGTACTTTGCTGGTTCCTGAAATAGCCTGGAAATGGTCCTTTGGGGTGGCCCCGGTGAAAAGGAGACATGAGTCACGAATGTCTGGTAAAATTCCCAAAGGCTCCGATAATGGAAATGGACCTATACATGTTCCCTTCGCTAAAAAAGTCAAATAAAAATCATGTTAAACAAATTTATTTCAGCTGTAATCTCTGTTATTTTTTTCCAACTTCATCCTGAAATGGCCTGGAAAGTGGTCCTTTTAGGTTGGCCCAGTGAAGATGTGCATTCCACGAACGTCTGAAAAAAAAAATCACCCAGAGGTTCCCATGGTGGAAATGGACCTAAAGACTCTGCTGATAACAGATGAGAAACAAAAATCCTGCTACACAAGTTTATTTCAGATGTGATCTGTTTCTTTATCACAATAACTGAAACTTTTCATTTAATTAGAAAATAAACGTGCATTTTCTGTTCCACCTGTTGAAAATCCCCTGGTGTGAGAAGAGCATTTCCACTTTCCTTTAAAAGAAGTCCTGGAAACACTGAGAGCAGAGCTGAATGACTGTTGCTTCGATGAAATTTCCTAACATTTATAAAATAACAACGGGCTGTTATGGGATATAAATGAAGGTGCTAAGTGAGTGCTGAGACTTATCAAGGTCCTGCATGTCGTCCTTCAGGTCTGCCTGCAGCGGGGCTCCTGAGGAGAAGGAACGCTGGGAATCGGCTGCTCAGAGAACGGCCTTGGTACCAGTATGGCTTCCATATCAACGCCACTCAGAAGCGGGCAGTTACCCTGTTATCTGTCTGCAAGCAGAGCTCCAGCATTTCGTCTACAGTGCACGCAATGTTTTTCATTCTCCAAATTACTTTCAGTACTGAAGGGAAAGTCCACCGACTCACTTTTTGATCCATTTCTCAAAATGTACTTACGTGGTTTTAGAATCACGAATTTGATCATCCTGCATTAAAAAACTCTGAGAATTAGAATTGAATCGGTCAGACTGGGGGATGAAACTGTACTCATGCAGATTAAAAGTGAAAATAGGAGGCTGAGGTGGAATTTCTACAAAAAACACGAGGAAACGCTTAAACTTTGATGTAAAAGACATCTTCTCATCTTATCTTTGCTTTCAATGATTTTGACCATTTTCAACATTTATTTTCGTTCTTGACATTATGCATACAAAGTAATTTATTATCTTGCAACAGCCCTCTTTTGGAAATCACTTCATTATTTGTGAGTGTTGAGTCCACGTGGAGCTTGTGATTCGGTTGAAATTCAACAGATTTCACTCCATTACTAATAAATAAGAGTGTTTTTGGGCTCTGAGAGGATACCTGCAGCCTCCCATGTCAGCACAAGTATTCAGATTACTATCAGCCAAGAATACAAAGGATCTGTAAGCTACTTAGAATACAAATCACAAAAAGCGTGAACGACTTGCGAAGGGCCCTCAGGAGTGAAGAATGGTTATTGAAATGAGGAAGGAGAATGCCAGCGAGATAAAGAGAAGAATGAGCAGCGCTTCTCAGTCAGCACCAGCCCTCCCAGTTCCAACTCCTCAGCAAGTCGGCGCAGGATAATTTTTCATGATGATAGCTCTCCTCCAACATCACTTTGTATGTTATTAAAATCACAACTCTCTTGATAACACACACCCAGTCTCGGTTAGGGCAGACTTTTGGGAGTTGCCCTTAAAAAAAATTTGGGATAATCAAATACCTTTAACCTCACGTCTGGAATCAGCAGATGGGTACATTTTGGCGTATTTTGGGTTCATATTACATTGTGGGATTGTGTACTTAGAACGCTCTCTGCTTTTTAAGATCAGTTTTGGTTAACCTGATATTAGTTCTCCAACGGTTCTAGTCACACTTGTTTGTGTCGTGTTTGTTTTTAGAAGTGTTGCTCTAGGACCGAGGTGTGAAGTCTGCTGTATATAAATGACTTCAGATCATCTGAATGCATCCTTGCACATACTTTGTTCATTATTCATTCACATTGGAACGCACAACTTTTATCTATTTATCAGGCAGTGTTCTTTCAGCGTGCTTTGTTTGGCTTTCTTTGCAATCGGGTTTTTTGTGCATGTGTGTGTGTGTGTGTGTGTGTGTGTGTGTGTGTGTGTAGGGGGTTGAATGGTTAGTGGCTCGAGGCCAAGAAGAAAGCACCATCCTTCTTTCTACTCAGCACCTTTGTCTCAGTTTTGTCTTTTAAAGACAAGACACATCAAGCTCTAGTGAGTCAGATTAGACAAAAGAAAAATGACACTCGTAACGCTCGAGTTATCACCAACTTTAATCAGAAACGAGGATTGCACAGAATTGACCGTAAACTTTCTGTTCTCTGTCAGAAATGGCATTTAGGAGTCGTCACTGCCAATGGAAATAGTATTGTTGTATGGAAGATTATAAATCTGCAACCACAGAAAAAATGTAAAAAGCATCCGGAATGCTCGCTATCGGTATTTGTGCTCGAAGAGAAAGTTTAAATGAGAACAATGGAGCCACTTTAGGGACAAGCATGCTCCTTATCTTTGGACTTCACCCTCTTAACTTCCTACTTTTCTGTGAGTTACATGTGTTATTGGACCATTTAAACACTTTGTTTCGTGAGCCCGGTCAAGTTCACAATACATCAGCAGATTCCTTTCAAAATGCAGGACTGTGCAGAAACCTGTGTGGCATTCATGCCGGATATATTCCTGAAAATGCAGACATGTCTCAAATATAGAATATCACACAAACCGAGGCTTTAGACATTGTATTCTGAGGTTAAAAACATACTTATTGCCTTGACTGTCACAGTAAAGTTAACTTTGGGTTCATGCTTCTTACTAACACGCTGCTTCACACAGCCTGATATTGTTGGTGGGCGACAACTGGAAGCTGGCATTCTACCCCATAACATCTCCACGCTGATTAACCTGAATCCTTCTGCCTGTCTCAACATGGAGAGCTCGCAGAGGTAGACGCGAAGGCGCGGACCAATAAAGACCAAAAAAGCGTAACACTGCCCTCGAGCAGTTATTGGGAGAAACATATCCCACGTCTGGCAAACGTCCAAGTAAAGACTGACACAAGTTTGCTTGAGAAATGCAGCTAATGTTGCAAAGGAAGGGTGTTTTCTATGAGTCCACAACGAATGCAATCAGGGTTGCCTTTCCTTTTTTCTCTAACTTTTTTTTTATTATCATGCAACAGTTTTATAAAACTGTCTGAACGGTCTCCTATACATCAGGAAGTTAATCTGTGGAGATTATGCTGTAATTACACAAAAAATGAATGCAAATGTGCACTTTTTGGTTAATTTACATGATAGTTTAATCGTCTTAATTTTTATTTTTTACATTTTTTATCCAAAATGTTTTGAATTTTGCCTCCCAAAAAATTTAAGTACCAAACAAAATCAGGCATAACAACACCCACCCACTTAGCTTATAACAATCAATCAATCAATCAATCAATCAATCAATCAATCAATCAATCAATCAATCAATCAATCAAATTTTATTTGTATAGCACCTTCTACAACATTATCCGAAGCCCAAGGTGCTGAACAACATCATTAAAAGAAAAACATTGTCAATACATGGGCATAAAAGCAGGATAAAAACATAAAATCATAAAATAGCAAGCAAACAGCATTACAGATAAGAGATATTGGAATAAGACCAATCGATAAAAAAAACAACTGTCGGACAAAATAAAATCAAGCATCCGGTTTAAAAAGAAGAATAGTTAAAACCATAAAGTTAGGGCAATTCAAGTGACCCTAGCGCTGAAACGCAATCAGATAAAAATGAGTCTTTAAACGAGACTTAAAGACTTGAAGGGATGGTGCCTGCCTAATGCTCAGTGGCAATTCGTTCCACAGAGTTGGAGCCAAAATAGAAAAAGCACGACTACCCCTCGATCGAAATTTCGACCGGGGGACCACCAGAAGTTCCTGCCAGCATTTAACAAGCAGCTCATCTGGACAAACTCATAATGATGAGCTTTTAAACCAGCTAGGGCTGTCATAGGAACCGCAAAAATGAAATATCACGAAATATGGGCGGGCACTATCATTTCACTTTCACACACACAAATAACAGTGTTTTATAGCTCATGTCCTTGTTATGTGCAAGGAAAACCAGCATGTTAACCTCATGCGGTTTGAGAGAGGATCTGAGGGGGTGACAACATTTCCAACGACACTGAAAACCCTCTCGGATGGTGGGCTCTGTGCAAATATATACATGTACTCAAATGCGACTCTGGAGAGCAAAGGAAATCTCTCCTGGTTATTGTGCCACCATGTCAGGGGGTTTTCATTAGGGTCAACAGGTTTCTCCTGGAGATAGTAGCGAGTGGGCTCCAGCTCGGCTCTAATTCTCTTCGGGACGGTTGCAGAAGCTTGTCCGTGACTTCAGCAGGTCTCCGGTCATTTTTATTATTATTTTTTTTGCTGCTGGTGGGAGCAATGTCTCTGCCAAGGACTCTGGCTGGGCTGCAGCCAGAAAGCCGAAGTGCTCCCAAAGGGGCAGAGTAACGTTTCGTTTTGATACCAGTGCAACCATCCTTCTCAACATGCGTCGTCGAGTCGAATCAAGTGCGGTGATAGCGGTGGCCCGTCATGCAGCGTGGTGGGTTTCTTAATATCACGATATTTAATTTTTGCGGTTACTGTGACAGCCCTATTTTGCATAACCCTTCTCATGCAAGTACCCTGGCCATGCTCGTAATTTCTCAGGGTTGATGAGGAATTTCAAGTCAGTGGAGACTGATGATGAAGACAACCCAGCAGACATGTAGCAACAAAATCGAAAGCCGGGCGTACACTGTGCGACTTTTTCACTTTTTTGAGCCAATTTTCCAGTCGTGCGAGAATCCACGAGATCGGGGCGAGTTTTGCGCCGAGTGTCGTGTAGTGTATGTAACCGGATTACAGGATACAATAAGATAATTAAAAGAAAAAATAAACAAATGGGCCAATAATTAGGTTCGGGGAGAATTGGAGGTTGTTTAAGAATGACTGGAGTCACGGGTATAGCATGAAACGGTTTATATACTAAATTTTAATAATAATGGGAAATATAACACATAAAGATAACACACAAAAACAGATGAAAACAATCGACAATAGTAAATTGCTCGGTATGAGATTTGATCATATGAGTCACAAGTCAGCCGGCGTCAAGTCAAATCCCCACGCTTGGGGTGAAAGTCAGAGTCCGGTGGTGCGATTTTTTCCTACCGCACCGTTGAGATTGTTCACAGAAGAGAGCAGTCTGCTCTTCAGTTACTTGAGATGTCCTGGTTCGTTCAGTGGTTAAGGCTCGCCATCTCCCTCGTCAGGAAGAAATCCAGTTCTCGTTCCAAGTGAGTGATCATAGGAGTCGGGATCAAACCCAAGGAAAAAAAAAACCCAGCCTGTAAACAACAGGACTGTTAGCGAGTTGGCATCGACCCTTCTCGTCACATCACAGCATAAAGTCTTACAGACTTAAACAAATGCTTCACTCTATTGGCATAGCCAATCATGTTTGGGTTCACAGTTCAACTAACATAACATCAATTTGATTGTCTATTAAAATAATTCTCAGTAGCTCTGGAAATATAATTACATATGACAACAATTGTTCAGCTCAATAGGCTCAGTTAGATTCTATTACTCTACACTATTCAACAAGAAATACATTCATGACAACAAGGATACATTTAGTTGTGTTTCTATACAGCATTGTGACACCTTGTATATCTGTAACACAATAAATAAATAAATAAATAAATAAATAAATAAATAAATAAATAAAATGTTCTATAACAAAATTCAACAAAATATAAATTCTGGTCCTTTGGTCCACCTTTGTACAATAATTCCTCCCTAATCAGTTAGCTTTTATTTATTTTTATTTATCTATTTTTTTTATTATTAAATGTTTGGTTAAGGGACGCATTGCTAATTCTATGGCGTTAGCTATAACGCCCCTGAGGACCTTGTACATCTAGGCCGTACCACCGTTAACTGGCGGTTTGAGCCGTTAACTCCTGGGAATCCTATATGCCGTACCGCCGTTAACTGGCGGTTTGAGCCGTTAACTCCTATATGCCCTACCACCGTTAACTGGTAGTTTGAGATGTTAACTCCTGGGATCTAACGTCTAGCAGCCCACTGCTGTCACCTCGGTTGCTGTAATTAGCTTTTTGAATTTAATAATTTACTGAATTTAATCTCATTCACTCACCAACGAGCTCCAACGGTTCCCTCCTACAGAGGATTGGTTCACTCTGTCGTCTCCACACAAATCTATAAGAATGGAATTAATTTGATAAGCTATTTAAGTTTCCTTTTTTTTTTTAAGTTGCATCGTTAGCTTTTTCTCTTCTTTTTTCTTTACTCACCGCGTTGGTTCCAAGTTCCTAGCTCTTATTAGAAGGAGTCAAGTCCGCCTCTCCCTCTATCTATGCGGCACCCAAATCAGGGTTCTTCACGGCCTCGACCGTTGTTTTTTTTTCTCTCTCTCTCTCTCTCTAACCGCTCAGTCTTTGCTTTCTGTATCTGCGTGCTGCACAGCCGTTTGTCTCTCCTCTCGCTCAGCTGCGTCGCACGGTTTTATTTCGCGGAGGCGGGACTTATTTCTCTCAGCCAATGAAATTTCAGATTCCCACCTGGACCAATAGTATACAGCTTTCCTCTTCTGTTTCTGTTAGTGATGTTCAAGATTCTTGTTTTAACCGATGTTTAATATTAAACTCGTTATTTTAGTTATTCACCCTTCCAATAATTCATTATGAAATTATCTATTAGTTAATTAGATATCTATTAATTAGTATTGTTAATTTCCTTAATTTATATTTTATATTTTATCTAAATTGAGGATGGATCATATTAGTAAGCCAATTAGTTAATACCTCATTAAGGTTCTAGCTTCTGGGTTACATCCTCCCCCATTAAATATCATGCACGTCCCTGTGCATTGTTTCTACGGGGTACACAACTTCTTGAGTAAGAGAGTCAATAAAAGCTTTATTAAGTCCTTGGAAAAGGGACCTAACTACGGTCACTAGTGGATTGCCCAATTGAGAGTAAGTTAGTCTTTGAGGAGGCTGACTACTTCGTTCAGATCTCCTGACATACATCTCTGGTTGCACAGTATCATGCTCATGCGTTTCGGTTTGATTCTCAACTGAGACAGGACGAAGTGAGCTCTCTGTTTCCGACAGAGCTGATGAGCTATTCTCTAAGACTTTGGTCTTTTCAGATGTATGTGTCTGATCGTGTATGATGGGTTCAAAACTTACATCACGTTGCTGCGACTTTAGGACACCATCCAATTGAGGTAGGTTTGTGTTAGTTTCATCCCCCGTTTCTACGTCAGGTAAGTATACTTCGTTTTTTTTCGTTTTTTCAGGTAAGTATGTTGCTGCTTCTTTCACTCTTTCAGGTAAGAATGTCGCAGTTTCACTCATTCTGTCAGGTAAGAATGTTTCGGTGTTGATGCCTTTGTCAAGTAAGGACAATTCAGCATTTTCATTACCAGCTAAGGTTGGTTCCTTGCGATCCCCTGTGTGTAAGGATAGTGTGTTTTGTTGTTGAATATTATTTACCGGTCCTGAATCTGCTATGAGTTCCCTATTTGGCAAGGTGACCGCTATTTGATAGGATGGTCGGTTTAGCACTTGTGGAAGATCAGAGTAATAAAACTCATCTACCTCTTCGTCAAGTGGCTCATCTGGGTCAGGTTCTAAGGCTGAACTCTGTCTTGTATGAGGTCTGCTAGGTTTCGTAACGCGTTCTGTTTCATTTTCTAATGAAGAGAGAAAACCACAAGGCAGTAAAAGATCTCTGTGGAGTGTTCTGTTGGGTCCTTCTCCGTTCTCTGGTTTTACAGTGTATACTGGCAAGTTTTCCATCTGTTTGAGAACTATATACACTGTTTGCTCCCATTTGTCTGCTAATTTATGCTTTTCTCTTAAGCGAAGATTTCGGACTAAAACACGATCTCCCACACCTAGTGTGGACTCACGAATGTTTCTGTCGAACCGTTCTTTGTTCTTCCTCGCTGTTTTTTGAGAGTTTTTTATGACAATGTCATAACTCTGTTCCAGATGACTCTTCAGTTCTTTAACATACTGAGAATGAGTTATAGAGGGCTTGTTCAAATGCGGTAACCCAAAGGCAATATCTATAGGCAACCGAGGCTGCCTACCGAACATTAGCTCGTAGGGAGAGTATCCCGTCACGTCATTTTTTGTACAATTGTACGAGTGAGTAAGTGGTTTTACAAAATCGCGCCAGTGATGTTTCTCAGTGGCTTGTAAAGTTCCCAACATGCTGAGTAATGTACGATTGTACCGTTCAACGGGGTTGCCACGAGGGTGATAAGGGCTCGTTCTGACTTTACGGATACCAAGTAAAGAACAAAGTTCCTTGATTGTACGTGATTCGAAATCCCGTCCCTGATCACTATGAAGACGCTCAGGAAACCCGTAGTGGACTAAAAAATGTTCCCACAGGTTCTTCGCGACGGTGGTGGCTTTCTGATCTTTGGTTGGGATGGACACTGCATACTTTGTAAAATGGTCTGTAATCACTAAGACATCTTTGGTGTTCTTACTGTCTGGTTCTATGGAGAGAAAATCCATGCAAACTAACTCCATAGGTCTGGTGGTGGTAATACTCACCATTGGAGCAGCTTTGTCAGGGAGGGCCTTCCGACGGATACATCTTTCGCAAGTTTTAACTTTGATTTCGATATCACTAGCCATTCTTGGCCAGTAAAAACGGGACCGAATGAGATCTGTCGTACGTTCAACCCCAAGATGCCCCATATCATCATGTAGGCTTTGCATGACTGTTGAACGTAATGAATCAGGCAAGACTAACTGCAATGATGTCTCTGGTCCTAATTGGCGTCTCCGGTACAGTAAATCATTTTGAAACTCAAACCGTTTCCACTCTCTCAAAAGGTTAAGAACCACCGGGGGTTCTGCAATAGTATCAGTTGGCGGTTTATTGTCAGTCATAAGCAGCTGAATGACTCGGCCAATGGTTGGATCTTTCCTCTGCAAGGAGACAAGGTCAGCATGGTTATACTTGGGCACAGCAAAGAAACTGTCACTATTGTCTTCCAACTGGAATAGGTCTGGAATGGCCGCTGCAGACATGGCAAGTGACTGAACTAAACCACAAGGAGAATCAGTCTCATCCAAGACCATGTGCTTTTGGCATGTTGCCTTCACTGCTTCGGCTTGAAGTTGAAGCTCGACTTCTTTGACAGAGGATAAAAGATGAGATCGGAACTCATCTAGTCGTTGGCATTCCTCAGTGAATTTTGAGTTGTCTTCAGGTTTATCATGCAGCCTCCTAGACAGGCCATCCGCGTCAACGTTCTGTGTACCTGCACGGTATCTGATGTCAAAATTATAGGTGGACAACGCAGCTAGCCAACGATAGCTCGTTGCATCGAGTTTTGCCGTTGTTAAGAGGTAAGTTAACGGATTATTATCAGTAATGACAGTGAATGTGTTCCCATACAAATAGTCATGAAACTTATCTGTTATGGCCCACTTTAAGGCTAGAAACTCCAACTTGTGCGCAGGGTACCTAGTTTCACTAGAGCTTAAACCGCGACTTGCATAAGCGATTACCTGTGTGACACCGTTTTGCACTTGGTATAGCGCTGCACCGAGTCCGGTCGTACTAGCATCTGTGTGTACTAGATATGGGAGTTTTGCGTCAGCGTAGCCAAGAACTGGCGAAGTGGTAAGTTTTTCAATAATAGTTTGAAAGGACTTCTCACAGTCTTGGCTCCAACGATTCCCAAAGGGTTCTTTGGGGTTCAAGTACTTTGATCTACATGGTGGTGTTTTAAAGTTTTTCCGTTTGGGTGGATAACCAGCCGTGAGAGATGTTAGTGGCTTGACAATATTTGAGTAATCTTTAACGAAGCGTCGGTAATAACCGGTAAATCCTAAGAAAGATTGGAGTTCCTTCAAAGTCTGAGGCTTCGGCCATGTTTTGAGTGCTTCCACCTTATCTGGATCGGTTTTTATGCCATCTCGAGATACTATATGTCCAAGATAACGCACAGATGTCTGGAAAAAACGACACTTATCTGGTGATAGCTTGAGTCCGTATTCTCTAAGCCGTTCAAGAACGTGAGAAAGTCTGGTTTCGTGTTCTTCCAAGGAGTTGGAAAAGACGATCAAGTCGTCTAGGAAAACTAACACTTCCTTCAGATTAATGTCCTTCATACACTTTTCCATAACCCGTTGGAAAGTGCTTGGAGCATTTGTTATTCCTTGTGGCATACGGTTAAATTCATAAAACCCAAACGGGCAAACAAAAGCAGTTTTAGGTTTATCCTTTTCACACATCTCTATTTGATAGTAACCTGACTTGAGGTCCATCACAGAAAACCACTGTGATCCAGCGAGAGCAGAAAAGGACTCCTCCAAGTTAGGCAGGGCATATGCGTCGCGAATGGTTTGCAGATTAAGCTTTCTATAGTCTATACATAGACGTACCTCACCATTCTTTTTCCGAACTACCACTATTGGTGAGGCAAATGGAGACTCCGACTCTCTTATTATACCGGTTTCCAAGAGGGCTTCCAAATGTTTTCTCACGGCTTCATAATCATGTGGATGGATCGGCCGAGATTTCTGTTTGAATGGGGTCTCGTCTTTTAAGTTGATGTGATGTCTTATCTGTTGTGTATGACCAAAATCAAGATCGTGGTGCGAAAACACATCGGAGTAAGTGTTAAGTTTGTTGGTGATCCTCCCTTTCCATTCTTCGGACAAGGGCGAAGTACCGAAGTCAAAACTGAGAGGAGGGTTTGAAGGTGAAGTCTGTTGCTGCGAACTACACGCCGCAAGTACTTTCTGATCACTTTTGTCAGGTTCTGGATATGGCATAACACGATCGGCTTTAACTAACTCAGCGATCACACAGTTAGTGGGTAATGTGATGTCATGGTTAGTTTCGTTTCTTAGTACAACAGGTACTTTGTATGGACCATGTGAAGGTAAGGAAATGAGGCAACAGTCTACAATTATACCCCCTGGTAGAGAACCATTGGTGGGTTGTTCAATGAGTGCATAAGGCTCATGCTTGTTTTGGCTGGGTTGCATAAACCCTTCTAGTAACAGTTTTTTATTTGCAGGGAGAACTTCTTGGGTTCTCCCTCGAAGCTTCACCACACCAACTCGTCCATCTTTGCTTTGTTTTTTTCTGACTGCTAAGGCTTTTAGCACGTGTTGGTACCCATAAGAGAGTGCCTTGGAATCAGGTAAGTTATTTGCAGACAATTGCTCATACAAAGGATCGAGTGTGTTTGTGCCAATGAGTAGTGGTGTATCAGAGTTTGAGCTTATATCCGGAACCACTAACGCAAGGGTAGGTAACTCAAGTCCAGACTGATCGAGCTCTTTTGGAAATGTGACACTTATCTCTATGTATCCTAAATAAGGAACTGCTTGACCGTTTGCGCCCTCAACTTCTAACAGATTACTGATGGGTTTAATTGAGAGGTCAGGTAAGTGTTCTTGGTAAAAAGAATTGGCAATGGTGGTTACCTGGGACCCTGAATCCAGTAAACAATTACATTCAACACTGTTAACTGAGACTGTAGCTGTGCATCGCCCACCCACTAATCTTTTGGGAAGTTTTGGCACTGAATGAGCATGAACTGGCTTGCAAAAAAGTCTCTCTGTCCTTTCCTTAGAGGGACTTGGTTCTACTTTAGCACCTATCTGTCCCACGATAGGAGCTTCTACCGGTTTAAAGGAGGAGACTGAGCAATTGGCTTTGACATCTCCCACTCGCGCTGCTTCTGTCTAAGAGCAAGTCTTTTAGTTGCAACTAGTGCTGGATTTGGCTCGTTGCTACAGCTAGAAGCTATGTGCCCATCTTCTCCGCACTTAAAACAGTATCCAGGCTTTGGTCTGGGCACCACTGCTGTTATCTGCTGAATCTGTTTGGGCTCATCTGGAATTTTAGTCCCCACACGGGGTTTTGACTCTTTTTGAGTTTTCTTTGCCTTTTTATCTGTGTTGTTAACCTTAAGCTGTGCAATTTGGCTCCTGAGCTCAGCGATTTGTTTGCGTAAGTCATCACAGTTATCATCTATTTCCAGTTCACAAGTGTTTTTACTCTGAGAGCATGTTGTTTGCACATTTGAATACACTCTAGTTCGTTGTGCCCCTAAGTGTTGTTTCATGCGTGCTGCTTTAGTAGCCTGTTTGTCTTCTTCAGTGCGCAGTTTGAGGAGAAGTGCTGTAAAATGAGGCGGGTTGTCTTTCTTTTGTTCGAGTTGCAGGTTTGAAATCAGCGAGCTGTCCCAACAGCCTCTGCAAAACTGCTTGAGCAGCTGCTGGTCGGCGTCACTGGAGGAAATTCCATTCCTCTGAATAACTAGGTTTAACAAGGTGTATAACCTCTGAAAGTAATCGGAAGGTTTTTCACCACTGTCCTGGTTTGTGTTTAAGAAGCGAGCAAAGAGCTCGTCGCCGTCTTCGACAGCTGCGTAAGCTGAATCGAGATGTTCAAGGTACGTTTCCGGGTCGGATTTTGGACTAAGAGCTTTAACGATGCTCGCTGCTGGGGCTGACAGACTCTCCACGATTCTTCGTACAATTTGGGACTTGGTGAGTGAAGGATCATTTATGCATAACACTACACTACTACGCCAAGTATCATAGTCAGTTTCAAAAGAAGGGTGTGGAACTCGCCCTGAGAACGGTTTTAGTCTGTATTGTGAAGTAGGCGGAGGGATAACCTCACTGCTTTTAACAATGTGTTCCACAATAACTCGCTGAACCTCAGGTGTGTTTAAAAGATTTGGTGGAATGCAAGGGTTTTGTTTTCCAGTCTCTGTAGGTGGACAATTGTCCTTTGAGTTGTTCATATAGTTAACTTCTGGTGTTAAAGGCAGGGAATATGTAACTTGGTCACTATGGAGCATTGGCTCTGGTTCAGTGACTGGTTCAGATGCATGGGTATCCCTTCCTAAAGATTCCCCAATTTTTGCCAGTTCCTCCATTAGAAGGTCTTTAAATGATTGATTGCTACGCGCAGCTATGTCCCTGAGCTCTGACAGATAGGCATCAGTGGCAGATGTGCTAGTTTCTAGACTGTACGCGCTGGCTAGGTCTTGAATATGAAAGAAAACATCTGGGTTCCTAGTACAAGGTTTGTCATAGGGTAAACATTGTTTCTTTAATTCCTTAACAGTGGCTTCATGTTGAAACTCCACAATAATCTGATCACAGTTTGGTAACTTAATGCGCCTGTTAACTGGTCCGAATCCTTCCATAAACCCAAAGACTTCGTTATCAAGGTCTGTATCAGTTAACCCACTGATTAAAACAGCATTTGAAACTTTGACCTTTTCTGTTTTCACAACTTCCATTTTAAAACACTCAAAAGTACCAATAATGCCAAAATGGCAAACCACTGTGACCTCCAGGCACTCTTATGATGTCAGTCAATGGTTAGCTAAGGTAACAACTCTACAATTCTCCTGGCTGGCTCGCCAAGTTTTATGTAACCGGATTACAGGATACAATAAGATAATTAAAAGAAAAAATAAACAAATGGGCCAATAATTAGGTTCGGGGAGAATTGGAGGTTGTTTAAGAATGACTGGAGTCACGGGTATAGCATGAAACGGTTTATATACTAAATTTTAATAATAATGGGAAATATAACACATAAAGATAACACACAAAAACAGATGAAAACAATCGACAATAGTAAATTGCTCGGTATGAGATTTGATCATATGAGTCACAAGTCAGCCGGCGTCAAGTCAAATCCCCACGCTTGGGGTGAAAGTCAGAGTCCGGTGGTGCGATTTTTTCCTACCGCACCGTTGAGATTGTTCACAGAAGAGAGCAGTCTGCTCTTCAGTTACTTGAGATGTCCTGGTTCGTTCAGTGGTTAAGGCTCGCCATCTCCCTCGTCAGGAAGAAATCCAGTTCTCGTTCCAAGTGAGTGATCATAGGAGTCGGGATCAAACCCAAGGAAAAAAAAAAACCCAGCCTGTAAACAACAGGACTGTTAGCGAGTTGGCATCGACCCTTCTCGTCACATCACAGCATAAAGTCTTACAGACTTAAACAAATGCTTCACTCTATTGGCATAGCCAATCATGTTTGGGTTCACAGTTCAACTAACATAACATCAATTTGATTGTCTATTAAAATAATTCTCAGTAGCTCTGGAAATATAATTACATATGACAACAATTGTTCAGCTCAATAGGCTCAGTTAGATTCTATTACTCTACACTATTCAACAAGAAATACATTCATGACAACAAGGATACATTTAGTTGTGTTTCTATACAGCATTGTGACACCTTGTATATCTGTAACACAATAAATAAATAAATAAATAAATAAATAAATAAATAAATAAATAAATAAATAAATAAATAAATAAAATGTTCTATAACAAAATTCAACAAAATATAAATTCTGGTCCTTTGGTCCACCTTTGTAAAATAATTCCTCCCTAATCAGTTAGCTTTTATTTATTTTTATTTATCTATTTTTTTTATTATTAAATGTTTGGTTAAGGGACGCATTGCTAATTCTATGGCGTTAGCTATAACGCCCCTGAGGACCTTGTACATCTAGGCCGTACCACCGTTAACTGGCGGTTTGAGCCGTTAACTCCTGGGAATCCTATATGCCGTACCGCCGTTAACTGGCGGTTTGAGCCGTTAACTCCTATATGCCCTACCACCGTTAACTGGTAGTTTGAGATGTTAACTCCTGGGATCTAACGTCTAGCAGCCCACTGCTGTCACCTCGGTTGCTGTAATTAGCTTTTTGAATTTAATAATTTACTGAATTTAATCTCATTCACTCACCAACGCGCTCCAACGGTTCCCTCCTACAGAGGATTGGTTCACTCTGTCGTCTCCACACAAATCTATAAGAATGGAATTAATTTGATAAGCTATTTAAGTTTCCTTTTTTTTTTTAAGTTGCATCGTTAGCTTTTTCTCTTCTTTTTTCTTTACTCACCGCGTTGGTTCCAAGTTCCTAGCTCTTATTAGAAGGAGTCAAGTCCGCCTCTCCCTCTATCTATGCGGCACCCAAATCAGGGTTCTTCACGGCCTCGACCGTTGTTTTTTTTTTCTCTCTCTCTCTCTCTAACCGCTCAGTCTTTGCTTTCTGTATCTGCGTGCTGCACAGCCGTTTGTCTCTCCTCTCGCTCAGCTGCGTCGCACGGTTTTATTTCGCGGAGGCGGGACTTATTTCTCTCAGCCAATGAAATTTCAGATTCCCACCTGGACCAATAGTATACAGCTTTCCTCTTCTGTTTCTGTTAGTGATGTTCAAGATTCTTGTTTTAACCGATGTTTAATATTAAACTCGTTATTTTAGTTATTCACCCTTCCAATAATTCATTATGAAATTATCTATTAGTTAATTAGATATCTATTAATTAGTATTGTTAATTTCCTTAATTTATATTTTATATTTTATCTAAATTGAGGATGGATCATATTAGTAAGCCAATTAGTTAATACCTCATTAAGGTTCTAGCTTCTGGGTTACATGTACAGGGGGTTACGAGAGGCGATTAACACCACGTGACCAGCTACCGATCAGCAATCGTGAGCTCGCACAAATTTCTGGAGTGTTTGAAATTTTGCTCGTCCCTCGTGAGGGTATCGCACTGTTGAAGCGGCGCTGCGAGCAGCTGCGACCCAAAATGTATCAGAACCGCTCACGGCGCATGCGCAATCCTGCATCGACACCGTTCGCCCGCTATTTCCCTAATAACACACGTTGTTTGTATTTATTTCTACATGTTATTTTACTCACAAAGATTGTCAAGAAAGCGTGTTTGTCGTGTTCATGTCAAATTAAACTGATCACTAAACACAGATTTACTTTCTTTATTTTGTTTTCCTCATCCAACCCCATAAATCCCTGTGTGTCCTCCTGCAGCACTCCCGAAGGACAACAGGCAAAACAAGACAAAAAAGTCTGACGTGTTGTGTAAAAACTGCTATTTTTAGCATATTTTTAGGGCCGACGTGTGGCTACCAGACGTACAATGTGAGCAGTCAGGTCGCATCCGAGAACTGGGTCGTGCAGTGTGAACACATGACTCGTGAGATCTGCCCTGCGAGGAAGTCGTACAGTTTGAGCTGAAGCTGAACGCTGCGAGTCAAAAAGTCGCACAGTGTCCTCCCAGCTTTAGGGAATGGCGTGCTGCTTGCTTGGCATTCTCTCTGTCCTTTTTACCAGTTCCAGAACCCAGGTGAAAGCCTTGGTAGTCCTCAATGCGTCGTTCGAAGAAATGTGTGCCTCATTTACCCTTGCCCACATGGTCTCCCTTTTTCACTGAAGATGGAGGACATTTGCCTATCCTTGGAGTCAGAAGTTGTTGACACAAGATTTTATCAACCTTGTCCTCCAAGACTTTCAGTTTTGCATTAAAGGTGCTTTCCAACACCTTAAATTTTGCATCTAAAAGTCTGATGCTTTTGGATTAAGGCCTCCCTCTCTTAGAGCCATTGTAGGAGTCTGATGAAGGAGATTGGTGAGGATCACCACATGAGGCACTTTCATAGGAAGAGGCCAGCGTCAAGGGAATCAGCGGCCTAGGATTCTCATCCAGGTCACTGAAGGATAACTCATTTCCACTAGAGCTGTGTGGTGCTTGTTTGAATCAACCTTCTGGCCTGATTCCAGTTCATCATTGTCCACCGTCTCCACTGTCTCCACAGTCTCAGTTTCCACTGCAAACACAAAAATAATGTAAAAAATGTAGCAAATAATAACTCAAGGAGCTCTTTCAGAAAGAGGGTCGCTAATGCTGACCAGTTCACAATTACCAGCTTTTAAAAACAGCTTTTCTGGAACATTTTCTTGGACATTTACAAAAAATATCTCGTGGCCTCGTGCCACCTCGGAGGTCTTTAGACGAGTGTCAGTCTTGTGCATTCTAAATTAACATATGAAATAATTAAAACACCATACTATACAAACATGCAATATTCCAATGCCCATCATAACAGATTACCCTTTGAACTGGTACACAAGACTACTGCGGGTGACTCAGATGATGTGGTTTGCATTTTCTTTCAAGAGCAAGTCTCGCAGCCTCTCACAATTACGTCAAAACCTTGCGAAAATTGCGGTGCAAAAAAAATTATTTTACTCAGAATAAACAAATCTTATGTACATGAGCGAACATAACTTTGCAACACGAAACTAAATAATATAAAACAAAAAAC
Source organism: Nothobranchius furzeri (assembly GCF_043380555.1). Taxonomy (NCBI): domain Eukaryota; kingdom Metazoa; phylum Chordata; class Actinopteri; order Cyprinodontiformes; family Nothobranchiidae; genus Nothobranchius; species Nothobranchius furzeri. Next base: position 11,791,237 of record NC_091754.1, read on the forward strand.
ACTTTTGAATACTGTAACCAAAAATTACATATAAGTTATTTGTGTGACACATACACTCCCACCAAAATCACTCATTGTTTCTCAATGTGATTTTTTAAAAATGAAAGCCATTCTTAGTCCATTGTACTAAGTCTGTCAGTCTCAAGCAAGGCAACAACCTTGTGAATAGGTCTTTCCTGATATATCAGCCTCGTCAGTAGTTTTCCTTTGTCAAAGGTAGTTTCACTGGTTTTCAACTTCACCCTTTCCATCTGGGCTCTCCAGAGATTCAACTACTAGAGCAAGCTTTCATTTACTTCTTGGAGCATTGTCATCCTGTAGTATCGCTATATCATTCACTTGCAGGTTTCGTGAAACCTTCTGCCATTTCTGTCGCTGTTGGAGATTTAACAGATATTCTCGTCTCCATCTTTTTCAAAACTCATTTGCTAGATATTGTACTCTTCTCCATCTTTTATTCAAGTACAAATCCTCTCTGCAAAACTGTCCAGGAGGAGGAAGAATAACTGAGGACTTCACCTTTAATATGTGATTGGGAGTTAATGGCTCTGGACCAGAAGGATCATAAAGACACTCCACACTTAGGGGTCTGCTGTTAATGATGGTCTTAGTCTCATAAAAGAGTGTTTTTAGACTAGCTGTATCGTCTGTTTGAGGATTTGTCCAGCATAGCTGTGAGTATGCTTCATACTGTCCGTATTTGGCGCTGCCAAATGCCTCCCATGTGACTGGCTGATGGAACGTTCATCACAAATTCGCATCCAATAGCTCTTTGTGGTTCTTGATCCATATGTTTCACTGACTACGTTTACATGCAGCCAATATCCGGGTTATGATCGGGTTAAGGTCGGTATTCGGGTTTCTGAGTTGATCAGAATAACCCGTTTACAAGCATAAATAGAAAGAGTTACCTCTAACTTGCATAACCCGATGTAAATGTGGGCGTTGGGGTAGCGTCAGGACGTATATGCGTCATATTTCGCTGTCTCTGTACTTTCGGCCGTCAGCAAAAGACATAATGTTCAAACTTTTCACCAGATCGATGAAGACAGAGGTTTCCTCGTCACTCCAAAGGTGTGGTGCTGTGCCGCGACTCGCCATGTTGCTCCCAACTTGTTGTTTACTTCCGGTGTTCTGGCGCATACAAGACGTCTCGCTACTCAAAAGACCAAGATTCCTTGCGACAGAGCATGCACAGAACACACGCTTTGGTGGGGATATCCCGATATGCGTTTACACGGGTTAGAAAAGGGTTACCCCAGGTGTAGTAACTGGGTTTTTAAAAACCCGGTTATGATCATGTCCGGGTTTTTGGCGGTGTTTACATGGACCTGCGGAACCGGGTTATTGTGAATATTCGGGTTTTAAAAGGGTTACTGGCTGCATGTAAACGCACTCATTATTAGCTCCAAAAACTCTCTTTTGGCACCCATGAAATTTGTCCCCTGGTCGCATCTTAACTGTCAGACAGGACCTCTTACTGCTATCAGATCCCGACGCGCATTCATGAAAGGTTCTGTTGTTAGGTCGTCCAGGGTTTCGATGTGCACAGCTTGTGAACATAAGCATTTGAACAATAATCTACATTCTTTGACCTCTTTCCTGCCTTCCTTTACCATGAATGGATGAAAACGGTCGACAGTGCAATAGGTAAAAAGAGGAGTTGTTTTTGTTCTTACTTCTGGCAAATCTGCCATCTGTTGAACGTTTGTAGCTTTCCTGCATCTTCTACACTTAACACATTGGTAAATGTGTGAAGAGACTATACTTCCACATCCTAAAATCCATGTCTCATTTGTGTGCAATTCATTAACAGTCATTCCTCTGCCTTGGTGATGTACTACCCATTCATGGTAGTGTTTGACGAGTAAGGCCGACAAATGAGACTTATTGGGAAGGATAGCAGGGTGTTTTATATTAGGATGTAAGGCAGATTGGGATAATCTTCCTCCAACCCTGAGAATGTCTGACTTGTCCAAAAAAAGCATTTAACTGCTTTAGTCTGCTGTGCTTGTGCAGAGAATTTCCATTTTGGGATCTGATTTTCTGTATTTCCTCTCAGAAAACGCATCTCTTTGTACTAGTTTCATAATGAGTAGTTCAATCCTTTCTATCTTCAAGATATGTTTCTTTATTTGTTCTTTGCTTGACACCTTTGTATTCTTTGACAAATCATTCTAATCTAGCAACAGCCCTTAAAGCTTTCGACCAAAAACTTCTTTAGACTCTCCAACACTGGGTTTCCCTCTTTCGAATGCACAGTGTGTGTGTGTGTGTGTGTGTGTGTGTGTGACCTATACGGAGTTCTGGATGTGTTTCTTCAACCTCTCCCACCATTTCCTCTTTGATAGGCAGATCTTGTTTCCAAAGGAAATCTGGGCCCTTTAGCCAGTTTGATTCTTTCACAATTATGTCAAAACCTCGCACTGATTATTACACTTAAGTTATTTATGACACTTACATTCAAAAACAAAGGCCACATGACTTGCTCATATTTTTTGATAGAGGGCTGCTCTTGTTTTAAAGTTTTGAGATAGACAAACCTTCCGATCACACTTTTTCCCACAGCGAAAAGAACATTTCCCACACCCCTTTTCGTTTAAACATCTAATTAAGAGTTTTTTATGACTTTGAAAAAGAAACAAAGTCATGAAACTACTCCTGCTTTTATACATTAGTGATCCTCTTTCTGAAAGAGCTCCTTGAGTTATTATTTGCTACAGAGACCACTCTGCTGCAGAGGAGTCTTCTTTCATGCTCTCCACAGATGGAGGTCCTCCATCTGGCCTGTGTGCTGCTGTGGAGATGTGAACAGAGGCCCAGCTCACTACTGATTGCCCCAGATAACAGGAACAATAGTCCAGATGACAGTAGATAAGCTTTCCTGAGTTGAGTGACCGTGGAGGGCGGAGGGGGAATAAACCTGCTGCCAGGTTGAGGTTTCCCCATCAGACTTTTAAACCACTAAAGACAAAGCTTTAAATTATGTTAACATGTCAGCTGCAGAGTATCCCAAAAACACAAGTATATATATATATATATATATATATATATATATATATATATATATATATATATATATATATATATATATATATATATATATATATCAGAATTTAAAACTTTCAACTCTTGCAGATTTAACAGCAGTTTTTTCAGAGCTTACACCCAAAATGGGCTGCATGGTGGCGCAGTGGTTAGCACTGTTGCCTCGCAGCAAGAAGGTTGCAGGTTCAAAACTCGGCTGTGGCCTTTCTGCGTGGAGTTGCGTGTTCTCCCCATGCATGTGTGGGTTTCCTCCGGGTACTCCGGTTTCCCCCACAGATCACAACATGCCCTACAGACTCACAGATGTGCGTAGCTTTGGATAACAGCATCTGCCAAATAAATCAACATAAACATAAAATCAAATTAGCAATCTGCAAAGGTCGATTGCTACACAGCCTTGACAGTGTTGCACAAAACTCACTGGCGGTTGACCAGTGTTCTTTTAAACAGTCTCAAAACAGTAGAAGCACATTCCTACCGCAAATTTTTATTTCATGATGTCATTATTATGATCCTGCAGAGTGGAGGCTGCAAAGAATATATGGAAGCCCAATCCTGCCACTCTGATTAAAAAATAATAATTTTTAATCTCATAAAAATGACTTAGCTATCTGTTTATTGTGAGATTGTTATTATCTCATAATTATGAGGCAGTATCACATAATAATGAGATATGTATATGATAGTATCTAATTATTATGATAACTATGAGATAGTATTTCATAATAATAATAATAATGAGATATTATGAGCAAGTATCTCATTATTATGCAGCAGTATCTCATAATAATGAAATAGCTAAGACCTATAGGTCTTATATAGGTATATATATAGGTATAATTATGAGATGAAAATTATTATTTTTTTATCAGAGTGGCGGGATTGGGCCTCCATATATTCTTTGCAGCCTCTGCTCTTTAGAAGTAAAAAAAATGCATTTGTTGACACATTTGCTCCTTGCAAAATCCGCATCAGTTACACTTTACACAGTGCTGGTGTTAATATTAAATTTAGCTCATTCAATACCATTTTAAGTAGCTGCTTTCTAGTTATCAGGCGGTGATAAATCAGAAAAAGCAAAGAGGATGCACAAGTTTTATTTTCCAGTTTAGAGGAAAAAAGTGTCATAATTCTTTAAGGCAGACAGTCTTAACCCCTCAGAGGCTGGGTGTGTAAAACCCATCGCCTTTGGCACTTTGCTTCTCCTGATTTATCGCCCCGCTCCATACAGTTAGACAGCTTTCATTTATTATTTAATGACAGTGATGGAAAACTGACAAGCCGGATTCACACATGCGGGCATCCTTGTTGAGTGACATTAAGCTCTGCTTTGTGTCCGGCACCAGACCAGAACAAAGCACCAGCAGAGGAACGTATATCAGCCTTGGCCAGAGGGATGCTTCGACGCCCCTGTTGTGCCTCCCTGCCTGAAAGATGACACCGTCTACACCGCTGCCTGCAGCCAAGAGAAAACAGATAGTTGCTTTATTTTCCTCTTCCTGTGGTCTCCACTACAAGGTAGTTAGCAGCAAAACATAAAAATCATGTTTTTCTGGCTCTCACTCACAGTTTATGAGTCAGCGAGTTAGTCAGTCTGCTCATCAGACTGGAGCCTCTCATGAGCGACGAACGTGTCAGGTATGAGGAAACTTTCTGTTTCACCTGGAGAGGTGAAATGTTGGTAGGCTCAGTGTTTACTCCAGGTGGTGCCGGCAGGTTTTCAGGTAATAACAAGGATGTAAAATCATAAACTGAATGTTTGAACACACGGATGTGTTCTTGTATTTTGTAGGGTGGCAAACAGGGAGTGCCTGCGGTGTAATAAAATTTAAAAAGGCAAGGGTTTAGAGCTTCAGCTCTCTGATCGTTTCCTCCTCAAACCAACCATCTGAATCCTGGAGGCGTTCACTTGGGACCAGGGCCCCCTTTGTAGTCGACTGCCTTCAGGTTTATTTTCACAGCACAACCGAATTCTTAACTTTACTAAAGAATCGTATAGATCCCTTTGCTGAGATAAGGAGGGCCACCTCTTCCACCCCCACTGCCACAGATCTTCTAGGATTATTGTGTTTTGTGCAAACAAACATGTGGAGTAAATAATGCATCTGGATTTTCTGCGCCCAGAACAGTATCCGGTCCTCTGACTTTGATTATTAAGAGGCTCAGGCCGCTGAGCTGTCTATGGCGGGATAAGACTGTTCTATAGCAAAGCCCAAAGACCTTCCCTCCCACAGGAATGCCCATTGATTGGGAAAATAAACGGCACTGTTTGCTTTCAGTGTTAGACCCTGTACACACATAGCCGGTTATCCGTTAAGAAGGAGATCTTTTTGGATGGTTTGGCCTGTCATCCACATTAAAGTGAAGATAAACGGCATCAAAAATACTTTTTTTTTAAGTTGAAATTTGTGAATTCTCTTTTGTCAGCATTGGCTTATAGACGTAAAAAGGGTTTTAGGATCAGCAACGTCACTACCAGCGACAAAAATGCTCTGACATCACATGTGCGACCACCGACCACGCACTAGCTTGTTTTTACCATTGACTTTTCACAAAACCTGAGCTGTCACCCATCAGTTTCTGAATAGCTGAGAGAGGGTTGGGGCAGATGACTGACACCCACCAAACGCTGAGCCGATGTGGCTATGAGCTAATTGAAGCTAACGGAGGTTGGTGGGTGCTTTAAGCCAGAAAACTGTGGTTGAGCAACCCGGCTACCTTCTGCCTTCTAGGATGAAACACTTTCAACGTGAGGCCGAGGCTGAAGCCTTCCCTGGAGCAGGTAGGGCAGCAAGCTGCTAGCGCTTTAATTACATCTAAACAGATGAGTTACAAAATAACATACCCCCCCAGAAATGTCAACTTGACCCCAACAAATCCAAAATGTTTTTTGAACCAGGTTGTAATCATGTTTGTTTCTTCTGAGGAATTGGCATTTTTAACGTGAGAGTCATGGGGAACTGGCTCCTTTTTGGATCCACCCCCTAGTGGAGGGGGGGGGGGACTGCAATTGTTGTCACTTCTGTATTGGCTATCCTAAGTCATTAGGTCAGTTGTATTACTGTAATCTACATGGTATGAAATTGCATTGCTGCAATAGTCTTTTATTTTGAAAAAAAAAAAAACTGTCGTGTCTAGCCCTATTTAACTGTGAAAACTGACGTGTCCCAGAAGTAGCTCGTGACAAAAATATAGCTCAGTCAGTCCTTAGTGGCCCAGCACGGTGCTTCTGGGACGCCCCTGAAAATTTCCGTGCCGCGTCCGATTTGGATCAACCCCATAGAGTAGATTGGACTCACAGTGACATTCCGCAGCCGTTCTGCGCCTCCGGTGTGAAGTAGCCTTTAGCCCCTTCCCAACAAACAATGGTCCGACACCAACGTGGTGTCCACGTCCAAAAATGGTTGCAGTAGGACGGCCCAAATTTATAAAAAAAATAACAGAACATGGCTTAAAAACCCATTCAGATACATTTGTACATGCCTACAGTTATATGTATAATTGTTATTTTTACAATTTGTAACTTTTAGTTCAACATAGCATCCCAGCAAATATAGGTACAACGGCATCGTCGTGTCTACGGCCCAAAATAGTCGCGGTAGGACGGTCCAAAAAATTTTTAACATAACATTTCATAAAAATCCACTCAGATTCGTAGTTACTTGTATAATTATTACGTTGACAATAACTCAAGTACAATTCAACACATCGTGAATCAGTTGCAAGTGAAAATCTACTATTTGTTATGTCATAAATATCAATGGGATAGCAAAATCGGTTAGTCATCGGACTTACACTCTAGAGCAGGGGTGTCAAACTCAAACTCACACGGGGCCGAAATGAAACTCTGGGACGGAGTCGAGGGCCAAAATTCATATTTTTAGAAAAAGTGACGGCAAATTTGCACGTTTTCTTTATAAACATATATGCAATTTTAACCTTTAAATTTGGAAACAAACATATTTTTGCATTAACACTGAATGTGGAATAACCAAATTACACACGAGCAAGTCAGTTTTAAATAAAAGGCATCAGTGGTATTCATTACTTGTGGTATATTCAGCATTTTTAAAATCTATTCAGGATTTATGTTTTCTTGTTTATTCATTTTTCTTATTTTTTATTCTCCTTTTTTCTCCTGTAATACGTGTCATCGCTGCTGTGACGTCTAGCCCACTGAGGAACAATAAAGGGATTTTCTATTCTATTCATCTATCTGCAGCCTTTCCACTTCCTGTTTTACTGTAGGTTAAATCTTTTCTCACGGGCCAACAACTAAATGAAAATATCATTTTATCTTAAATGAAAATGCAACATCTCACCTGTTAACTTTCATGTTCTGGAGCAGAAAAAGAGCATAAAACCAGCATATTTAAAGCTCAGTTTGTTCCACTGGTTTACTGTGATGCTCACCTGTTCCAGCCAGATACCTGCATCATGGGGTTGATCTGAGCTGAGGAGGAGACTCCTGTTGTTTTGTTCATCTTCATCATAATAACGGCAACATTAGATGACAACAGGTGCTCACATAGGTTTGTGCTGCTGAACATGTCTGAGCAGCTTGACCATGTTGTTGTGTGTCGGGGAGGAAACACAACCACAGAGTCGTGCTGGTTTGAGCGTGTCGCTGCTCTCTGGAGTTATATCAGCTCTGTCTGGACGTTAGTTGGAAAACTTTCTCTTTCAGTCGTGAACACATTACTGAGCGGCTAGAATCTCAGTTTCTGGGCTTCAACGTCAGAAAATAGCTGAGTGAACTCGGCGCTGAGCGAGAGGAGTGTTTAGTTTGTCCGAGACATCGGAGCTGCAGACACCGGCAGCAGGCGCTGGAAAAAACACAAAGGAGGGGGCGCGTCGTCGGCTCCGCGCTAATGCCGCAAAGCATCATGGGAGTTGAAGTCTTTGCGGTAAAATCGGCCAGCGGGCCAGTTTTAATATACTTTTGATATTTATCTCACGGGCCGCATCTGGCCCACGGGCCTTGAGTCTGACACATGTGCTCTAGAGGACCCGGTTTTGAGTCCAGGCTGGGATAAGTCAATCGGGAAAGCAAGGTCGGACACAGGAAATATTCTATTTATTATAATTATTATTAAATGTAAAAACTACATTTTGTTTTACAGTGTAGAGGAGATGTACACTGACGGTCATTAAACGTCCAAATGAGACGTGCCGAAAGACGTGTAATTCACGTCCAAAAAAAGACGTCGGTTCAACTTTCATTTTGGAACTATTTTTCAACCGTGACGGGACGTGTCGGCCCGACTTCTTTTCAGCGTGGATTAAACGTCTGAATGTTTGCTGGGTTTGGTTTTAGAAGCTCAGTTACAGCCCTAAGTATTTGTTCAGCGTCCAAGGCACTTTTTCGGCAAAGATGCCAAAGATTTGGAGATACTGCCCCCTTCAGGCTTGGCATGCCTATACATTTGCTTCAAAATGCACCTGATTGTTTCACTGAAAATGAGACGGTGTGGACCCAAGTTTTTTTCCCGGTGGGGGCGGAGAAGGTCGGCTACGTACGCTCACAGCCTTTTTTCTGTTGGATGTGTTGCAGTTTAATCAACTTAAAAAAAAGTCTGAAGTGGCATCCCCTAAGCCTCAGTGGGTTGTTAAAACGTGCTGTCCTCTTAAAGATAATGAATCAGGAAATATCCGCAAATGAAACGAACACGGCGGGTCAACGCGGCGAGTCTGGAGAGCAGGATGTGATGAAGTGGAGCTACTTTGAGGACAGACAGAGGTTTTTAAGGCCTCAGGTGGGAACTGCCTCCTCTGAACCCGTAATGTTTAGACTGATTATTATCCGTCAAGCAGCAAGACAGTAAGATATTTGCTTTGAGCTGTGGTGGCCAGAGAGGACTGCCCCCAGGCAGGTGGCAGAATGTGTCATTATCAGGAGTGTCATCAAAGCTTCTGGGTTATCATCAATAACAGCAAGAGCCCTGTGTGTGTGTGTGTGTGTGTACTTCGTTTAGTGCCACGCCTCACTAGATGGCATTTTTGCTGTAAGTCTTGTGTGTTTTTAGAGTAATTTTGCTCACATTTAGCTGGGAAACTCCTTGCCCTACTTCTTCCATCTTTCAAGTATTTGTTTCGTCTCAGCGTTAGTCACAGTTTTCTGCTGCTCTGGTTCAACAGTCACCTCCCAATCAAGATGTTGTTTTTGATTTTCCTCCGGTTTGCTTTTCGTTTTGATTCTGCTCTTCGCTGTACTGTGTTTCAGAAAAACAGCAGGTGCAAAGCACACCGGCTCTTGCGCGTGGCGGGGGTGGGGGCTCCTCACAGTGAAAAAGTGAAAGCTTGAGTCAAGAGCCTGTAGAGTGAATTCTCACAGCTTCCACTGAAGTCAGCAACAAACCGACTCTTAAAGACAAACCCAACACGGAGCAAAGTGCCGGAGTTAATAAAGGCCCAGAAAGTTCTGTTTCTAAATCCAGAGTCACAGTTTAGGGGGTTTGTGATTGCTGATCAGAATATTGCACTGACCTTCACAATTTTGACTTTTAAACTCACTACTTGGCAAATCTTTTGATTTCACTGGTCTTTCTACGTTCAAACACTCATCTATGGTCATGGCTGTTTAACTTACTGACTTTTGTTTTTAAAGCACTCAATGACCTGGCACCTCCCTACCTCTCCGCCCTTCTCACTCCATATGTGCCCACCTGCACGTTGAGGTCGGCTGACCTTTTGCTGCTGTACACGCCGCGGATGAGACTCAAATCGCGGGGGGATCGAGCATTTGTGCATGCTGCCCCAAAGCCATGGAACTCATTGCCCATTGGAGTTCGGCAGGCTCCATCTCTGGCGGTTTTTAAATCTCGTTTAAAGACCCACTTTTACACTTTGGCTTTTAGACAGTGACTCGTTTTAGTGTTTTATTGTATCATTGTTTTAATTGTGTTCTTAGTATTCATCATGTTTTACCTGCCTTTGATTGAGATTTTTATCCTTTGTTTTAGCTCCCTGTACTGGTAGTGTTTTGTTTTAGCCTGTGCAGCACTTTGGGCAGCTCCCATGCTGCATTTTAAACCTGCTGTATAAATAAATTATGCTATGCTATGCTATGACTGGAGTAGTGTCTCTCTGCACCAAAAGGAATTAGCTGAGGTGTGTAGTAGTGTTGTCAAAAAAATCGATACCTAGATATAAATCGATGCTAAAAGTGGTATCTAAATTAGATATTCCATCCCTGTGGTATCGATATTATGGACTATTATACACAGCCTTCTTCAAGTACACCGACACGCACGACAGCCAGATGCCGTAAAGCAGCCTCCGCCTCCCAGACAAACAGAAGAAGACGCCGCATGGCTACATTGCAATTTCCTACGTGAGTTGTCTCCGATCCAAGTTTTGTCTGCCAAATAAATAAACAAAAACATAAACAACGAATTTGGGAGGCGCTTCACAGCCCAACTTAATTAGCATACCAAGTCCGACACGTAGTTGTATATTCACGCTTATGTGCTTAAAGGAAAACTCCCGTTTATTGCAACCCGCACTTTATTTCTAGCATGCAGTACGTTTGTTTACTCACGCTGACAACTTTGGTGCTACTTGGATTCCCCGGGGTATTTAGATCCATCAGCGAATCGCCATCAGTGTGTATCCTTTTAGCGGGTGCGGACGGGCACCCATGGTGCAGCCTCGAAATAAGACATTATCTGCACCAAAACATCTCAATGTCGAAAGGTTCTGTTAGGAATCATTAACATGATTCCCCTGTTCGTTTGGAGCGGGTCTGGGATTTCTAGGCGTGAACAGACTAGCTGCGGCTAATCTAACCGGCGCTTTTAATGACGTCACTGCCGTGCGCCAATCTGTTTTTATTAAGATTACCGGTAGATGTACCTTTGTCCTACTGTGGAGAAATTCCTTTTCTCCCTTTATTGACCAAGAGTTGTTCAAAAGTACAGAACAAAACATATGGCATTACATCTTATGACAAAAATGCACCTTAAGCAGAGTTTAAGCAGCAAAACATCACTCTGCAAATAGTGTACATATAGTGAGACAATTCATGATTTAAAGTGTTAACTTTCACCAGTTTTTGTATGCACGTTTTAAAAAATGCTGATACTTGAAAGGTTTAAGCACTTTACACACTTAATTCTTAACATTTAATTTTTGCAATATAAATTGAGGAATGTTATTTTTTGAATAAACTTTTTCAATAAATTGGTGTTTTAAAATAATATCGAAATCGAGTCCCCCCCCCCCCCCCCCAGTATCGAATCGAGTTTGAAATTTTAGTATCATGACAACCCTAGTGTGTAGGGGATCTCACCATGGTTACTGCTTTCTTGAGGTTTGCCACTGAAAGGAGAACTTCTTGGAGGGATTGTATATTTTTCTGTCCTGGGAGAATTTTGGGATCCCAACAGAGCTAAGGCCTGGGCTTCTATTGCATCTGCAACCATCCATCCATTTCTATACCCGCTTGTCCATGCAGGGTCGTGAAGGGCTGGTGCCTATCTCCAGCAGTCTTTAGGCAAGCAGGCGGGCTACACCCTGGACAAGCTGCCAGTCCATCGCAGGGCAACACAGTCATACAGGACAAACAACCATGCACACACACACATGCACACCAAAGGACCATTTAGAGAGCCCTATCAACCTGACTGTCATATTTTAGGACTGGGTGAGGAGGCCGAAGTACCCGGAGAGAACCCATGGGTGCACGGGGAGAACACGCAAACTCCTTGAAGAAAGACTCCTAGCCAGGATTTGAACTCGGGACCACTTTGCTGCAAGGCCACTGCGCCACTGTGCAGCCCGACCTGCAACTGGATTTTTGATAAGCTGAATAAGAACTATTTTTTTTATTCAGCACATTTATAACAGTTGTTGCTGAACCAAGTGCTTCTCGAAGTGGGGAACAGATTAAAATACAACAATATGGTAAATGGCCTGTATTTATATAGCATCTACTAGGGTACAACCCCCAAAGGCACTTTACAACACACACACACACACACACACACACACACACACACACACACACACACACACACACACACACACACACACACACACACACACACACACACACACACACACACACACACACAATCACATTTGTAAAAATTTATATTCGGCTGAGTCCAGATGAGCCACGAGGAGGGAGAGCATAGACCCCCACCCCTACCTCTGCTCAAACACCAGTTTATCGCTCTAAGTAAAATCCACAATAGAGGTTTTTCTTGATGAAACAAGCAGTTAAATAATCCAAATGTCTCATATCTGATATGAAGACAGAGCTGTCTCCTCCTCCCCTCTGCTGCTTAAGTCTCATTCAGATTTAATTTCATAAAACTGATTAATCACTGAGACTTTTGTACACAAAAGCAGCACGTAACACAGTTTCATCATGTGCAAACAGGCGTATTCCAGGTAGGTCCGGGTCACACACTCTTTTCTGATGAAGCAACTCAGTGGCTGCCATGGAAACAATCGCCAAAACAAAATGTTTAATGTGTTTCAAGAGGCAACAGCTTGGAGACAGTGTGGTAAAATAGCTGGCAGCTACAGTCCACGTCTTGTTTCCCTCCTGTGAATCAACAATTCATTTCCAGCCAGTTTGTACAAAAGGTGATTGTTGGCGGCGGGTCCAGCCTGTCAGCTTACAGTTTCCTGAGCGAAGCCTCCAGACAGCCATTGCTCAATCACCGTTCACCTCCGTGGCAGAGGGCACGGGAGGAAGCAGCTTTCACGTTCACTTCAAATCAAATTAATGTCTGATCCATCATGGGCCTCTTGTCCTTAGGGCGGCTTTAGAAATGTAAGAACTGCCTTCTGTGGTGTGTGTGTGTGTGTGTGTGTGTGCTTGTGTGTGTGTGTTAACAGAGTTAAAGAGCCCCCCCCCCCCCCCCCATCTCTCTTGGGAGCTTTCCATCAGCTTTTATATGTTTTCTTTCATAATTGGATGACTTAGACATATAAATTAGCAGATGCTGCTGAGACAGGATGTTTTTAATTCAAAACCTTTTGTAACTTATGCATCAAATATCATTGGATCATGTTCCGCAGCACCTAAAACTAGATTTTTCTTTTTTCATTAAATTACCTTTGAGCAAGTTTGCAGGAAGTCAGATTTTTTTGTGCGTAAACGGGATCATTCTGCGTTTTTATAGATCTATAGTCACAGATGGGTAGATGAATGCTCCTTTTAATAATTCACAGTAAGATCAGAGATGCATTCAGAGTCATTGTCCTGATTCAGAAGCCATTGTCTTATTTAACAGATGTTAACACTATTGATGTTGGTGGAAGTCACTTTTTTGTTATTGATTTAGGTTTAGCAGACATTTTCTCAAAGGAGCTCATTATTGCTGTTGTTGGAACAACATTCTAGGCATTAAGTTGTTTGTAAAGCAGATCTCTCCCTAAAATGGCCCTTTTAAAGAAAAATAGTCCTTAACAAGCAGATTCAGATCGGAAAGTCATATTAGAGTTCACATTTAGGCATGATGCAGATTAAAGAAGCAGAAATTAAAGCTAAGTTATTTTTATTTTCACTGAGAAATTGAGGCAAATAGATGTTGACTTGTGTCTGTTGTGAACACAAATGTTGGGTTTTATTGAAACAAATCAATTCAATTCAATTCAATTCAATTTTTTTTTCGTTTAGTTTATTTCAAACAAAGAAAACATACGTAATTTTTTTTTAAAATACCACAAACAGAAAAAATACATATCATCATCCCTTCTTCTCTCTTTGAAAAGGAGTAGGCTGAAGTGGAAACTTGTATGTCCCTACCCCTTTATACAAGTAATTTTTACTTGTTTACTAAATCTAACACAAAACCTACATTAAAACAAACAAAATGGTACAAGTCACCAAAAAACCAAAAACCACCAAACCATATGAAAAAAAAAACAAAAAAAGAAAAAAAAAACACATCTTTTTACAATTGATACAATTTACTTTTCCTTAGAATAAAGGACACCCACATAAATCATCTATTTTCAACTAAATACTTGTTCAGAATATGTTTTTTATAATTCATTTTAAACACATTTATATTTGTACCTACTTTGATTTCTTCTTCTAAATTGTTCCATAATTTAACCCCAATTATTGTGATACACATCTGTTTTAATGTTGTTCTAAACTTATGGATCTTTAAGTTCAGTGTCCCTCTCAGGTTATATCCTCCTTCTCTCTCTGTGAACAGTTTCTGTATTTTATCAGGCATTAATTTATTTCTTACTTTATACATTATTTGTGCTGTTTTGTATTTAACCAAGTCCTGGAACTTCATTGTCCGTGTTTTAATAAAAAGTTCATTTGTGTGATCCAAATATCCTGCATTTGTTATTAATCTGATAGCCCTTTTCTGCATTGTCGTTAATGTTTGTAAATGACTTTTGTAAGCGTTTCCCCAGACCTCTACACAATAGCTCAAATATGGCAGTAGCATCGTATTGTATAACATATAAAGTGCTTTCAGATTTAAAATATACTTAGCTTTCCCCAATATAGCAATGCCCCGTGCAAGCTTCCCCCTAACATATTTGATGTGTGGCTTCCAACAGATTCTGCTGTCTATGACCACCCCAAGAAATTTTATTTCATATACTCTCTCAATTTTTACATTATTAATTACTATATCTAATTAATTGTATCTACTTTCATTACCAAACAACATAAATTTTGTTTTCTCTAAATTTAGTGACAGTTTATTTACATCAAACCATTTTTTTAATTTATTTATTTCCTGTGTGACCACATCCAGGACCTGTTGCAATTCCACACCCGAGCAAAAAACATTTGTGTCATCTGCAAACAATACAAACTTCAATACTTGTGAAACCCTACAAATGTCATTTATGTACATTATGAATAGTTTAGGTCCTAAGACTGATCCTTGAGGTACCCCACATTGTATCTCTCTTAGTCCTGATTTATGTTGATTTATTTGCACATATTGTTGTCTATTTGATATATAACTTTTTATCCAGACCAATACTATACCCCTGAAACCATATTTTTCCATTTTTCTCATCAATACGTCATGGTTTACTGTATCAAAAGCTTTCTTCAGATCTAATAACAACCCTATTGCATGCTTCTTTTTGTCAATGCATTCTGTTATTTCCTCAATAAGATCAATCAGTGCCTGGACTGTTGACCTATTATTCCTGAAGCCATAATGGCATTTCGTCAGCAACTCATATTGATCCACGAAATTATCGAATCTTTTAACAAACAGCTTTTCTAATATTTTGGAAAATTGTGATAGTATTGACACAGGTCTATACTTTGTAAATTGATGCTTATCTCCTGTCTTGTAAATAGGAATTACCCTTGCTACTTTCATGTTCTTTGGAAAAAAAACCATTTGAAAAGAAAGATTACAAATGTGTGTTAATGGTTTTACAATGCCCTCAATCACACATGTCAGTGTTTTCATATCAATATCGTTCCAGTCTGTACTGGTTTTATTCTTCATATTTCTAACTATCTCATAAATCTCCTTCTCATCAACTGCTCTTAAAAAAACAGAATTTTTATTTCTTTCAACATACTCTGTGGCATCCATTTGCATCTCAGCAACTATTATTTTTTCCTCCAATTTAGATCCTATGCTTACAAAATATTTGTTGAATTCATCCACTGCTTCATTCATGTTTGTAATATTATTTTTTCTCTCTATAAAATGTTGTGGATAGTTATTATTCCCTGTCTCTTTCCTAATTACGCCATTTAATACTTTCCAGATGCCTTTTATGTTGTTTCTATTGTGCTCTAACTTTTTAATAAAATATTCACGTTTACAGCTTCTCACTGTATTTATGAGTTTGTTTTTAAATCTTTTGTACTTTTGTTCTGCTTCTGTAGTTCTGTTTTTTATGAATTCTCGGTAAAGTGTGTTCTTTTTATTGCATGCATTTTGTAGTCCTTTTGTCATCCACGGTTTTTCTTTATACTTACTCCTCTGATTATTTTTGATTACTGGACTGGAATTCAATTCAATTAAATTCAATTCATTTCAATTCAAGTTCATTTATAAAGTGCCAAATCACGACAAGAGTCGTCTCAAGACACCACGTAGTAAACATTCCAATCCAGGTCAGTTCATTAAGCCAATCAGAAAAAAGTTTTCTATATAAGGAACCCAGCAAATTGCATCAAGTCACTGACACTAGTGTCAGTGACTTTACTGCAATCCTTGTACTAAGCAAGCATGCAGTGAAAGTGGAGAGGAAAACTCCCTTTTAACAGGAAGAAACCTCCAGAGGATCCTGGCTCAGTATAAGCAGCCATCCTCCACGACTCACTGGGGATCGAGAAGACAGAACAGACACACACACACACACACACACACACACACACACACACACACACACACACACACACACACACACACACGCACACGCACACACACACACACACACACACACACACACACACACACACACACACACACACACACAGTTTCTATGGTTACATTGTGATTTCTTAGTAAATATTCTATTTGGTGAGAGATAAACTTTATTGTGTTTATCCTGGTGAATCTATAATTAGACGGGTACATTTTATCAACGGGTAAATGAGACTTAATATAAAGTTTGTGTGTTGATTATTGAGCAACCAGATTTGTATACCTTTAAAAATGAAGGTGATGTGTGTCACGAGCGTGCCGGGCAGCGAGGCAGTGATCAGAGGAGGATCCAAGCGCGGGGAGGAAGAAGGCAAACAGGTAGGTATTTTTACCATAAGTTTATTAATGATGCCCGCTGGACATGGGAAACAATGACTCGACATGGAACACAGAACAGAAGGGGTTTAAATACACGAGGAGCGGGAGCTATGGTGATTGGGAAACAAGAGTCAGGTGGGAGCAATTAACGGAGACACAGACTAAAACCTAAGAGAAGACAGGACAGGGTGTGACAGTACCCACCCAAAGGGCGGATCCCAGACACCCACAGGAACAAGGAGCAGGGTGGGAGGAGGGGGACCCGGAGGGAGGGCCCAGAGGAACCGAGGGACCGATGGAGAGGTGGCAGGGATCTGCAGAGTCCGGGGGCCTGCGCCTGCAGCAGAAGAGGAGGCGATGGGCCCTTGGAGGCCGGCGCCTGCGGCAGAAGAAGAGGCAACGGGCCCTTGGAGGCCGGCGCCTGTGGCAGAGGAGGAGACGAGGACAGACCCTTGGGGGCCTGCGTCTGTGGCAAAGGAGGAGGCGACAACGGGCTCTCGGGGCCCGGCATCTACGATAGAGGAGCCCTGCAGGCTGGGCCGGTGACAAAGTCTCTGCAGGCTGGGCCAGTGACAACGTCTCTGCAGGCTGGGCCGGAGCGACCTTCAGAACCACCATCGGAACCGGAGACGGTGGAGACGTCAGACCAGAGGGGATGTCGTCCTCTGGACAGGAGGAAGCGTCGTCCTCTGGACAGGAGGAAGCGTCGACCTCTGGACAGGAGGAAGCGTCGACCTCTGGAGTGGAACGAGCGTCGACCTCTAGGGTGAATGAGGCGACTTCAGACGAGGTGACCTCGGTGGCGGCTTCAGATGAGGTGACCTCGGAGGCGGCTTCAGACATGTCGACCTCGGAGACGACTTCGGACACGTCGACCTCGGAGACGACTTCGGACACGTCGACCTCGGAGACGACTTCGGACACGTCGACTTGGGAGACGACTTCGGACACGTCGACTTCAGAGACGACTTCGGACACGTCGACTTCAGAGACGACTTCGGACACGTCGACCCCAGAGATGACTTCGGACATGTCGACCCCAGAGACGACCTCGGAGACGTCGACTTCAGAGAACAATTATTTTAGAGACCACTGCAGATGAATTTACTCATCAATCAGCATCAGAGCACCAGGTTACCAAACACCACATGACCTCTGATTAAGGTTCTGGTAAAAACAAGTCATCTGATTTAACATCAAATGCATTTTCACCGTTTTCTACTGTATCCTGATAGTCTCACCAAAAAATCCCAAGTTTTTCTGATTAGATAAACAGAAGTTACTTTTCTGCTGAAAAAGGACAAAAACAGATGGTATTGTTCTTTGAAATACCCATAAATGTCTGTGAATATTTGGGACTTTTGTTGTCTTAAAAACTGTAAACAAGGCAGTTCTTTGGAACATCTGACCAGAATAAATAAGCAGATTAGTTCCTCTTTCTTCCAGAATGATCCTTCAGTGTCCTGTCTGCTGAGGGTCACAGGATTAGATGACATGTTGCATCAACATTTCAGGTCAAAATGTTGTTTTCTCAATAAACTTCATTTTAGAAAGTCTGATAGACTCATTTGGGTTTGCTAAATATGGGAAATGCAGCATAAAAACACAAAATATATTAATTTTAATTGCGACACAGCCATGCACAATGGAGATTTGACCTGATAATAATGGACGACATGGCTGTGGGAGACAATAGGCAGGGATTTGCTGATCTTCTGAGAACAATTACCTCAGTCTGTAGCTCCCTTTGGCTTTCAGGACTCTCTAATGACTATCAGCTCATTGTTCAACAACTGTCCGCACCACAACTGTGCACTCTCACTGCTCTGACACAGTCGCATAAGCTAATTACTCAGCTTTAGAGGTGATGGTGGATATTTTGAAACTTTGGAGAGCAAGACATTTAAGCAGCTTTCCACTGCTCCCAGTATTCCTGCTAAGCTTGGCTAATTGCCCTTTGGCTTCGGCTCCGTAATTACGGCGCAGGCGTGTGGTTAAGTATTGATCCTCTCTTTTGTTTTTCACCAGAAAGCAAATGAGAGTGTTCCCAAAAATGTCAAACCTTGTTCTTTAAAACAGCTCTGGCTGGTTTGGAGATTTAGAGGAACTAACTGCTAATACAAATTAAAGTTTTTGTTTATTGTGACAATCTGAAGGAAAATTAGAGGGATACTTTGCGATTTTGGCTTGTTTTTAGCCCCCCTAGTGTCCGTTAGTCAAAGCAAAAGTAAAACTTATCTCCTCGCTTTGCATTCGTCTTTTTAAAACCTTAATCTAACTGCTGAAATGTCTCCTCAGCATTCATTAGCTTCTACAGGAGCAGCTGTGTTCACAAGGAATCATGCTGGAAGCAGACTGCAGCGCTGGCATGTCTGCTCCACTTTATTAAGTACAACAGGGACTGGCCCGGCAACTCTGAAGTTGCAAGTGTGGTATTCCTGCCACAAGGGGCGGTGGGGGTCTGAGTGATATTTCATTAACCCTGTAAAGGGTCATTTTGGCACATACTGGCTCAAGAAAATTATTTAAAAAATGTGAAAAAGTTACATAACATGCCTTTAAAGTAGATCATCAGACATCCACAGGATCTCAGGCTCTTGGCCAATTTTGTAACTTCTTCCTGAACTTGTAACCCGAGTGTCTTCACCTCTCTGTTCCCTTAAAACCTTGTTATTAGTCGTTAAGTCAGTGGTCTGACTGGTCTCACTAATGGTGACTCACGCATCACACTTTACCTTTTCCCTTCTTTCACGTCATGTGCAGCAACTTTCCTCTCTCGGTTCTCCTTCCCCCCCCCCCCCCCTCGTGACTGAATAGATTTACAGTGTTTGAATGCCTGGCGGCTGCCTGCTGTAATAGTAGGTTGCGAGTGACTGGTTTTTTTTTCCATCGTCAAGTTTTTAAATTATCTTCAGGCCGTTTCTATTTCTCCAAAGAAGATAATAACTGCTCACCGGCTCTGTTACACTGTCGTAAATTAAGGGTATATTTTATATTTGCATGTCTCCAGTTAGTGTCTGTTTGGTCCTGATATATGTTCTTATGTTAGATGTTTTCATGTGCATTTATCTAAAGATTCATAAAAGTTACCAACAGAAGATGCATGCTGAAGGGATACTATGGAAAAAGCCAGACCTCCTCTTATCACACAAGCAGATAACCTCTTTAACCAGGCGGCTTTTAGCCTGCAGCTTTTCTGCACATTGAAAAAATGTGAAACACCAACCCTTTACTTGATTTTTTTGGCATCATCTTTGGTTTCTGGCCCGTGCAGGCCCACTTTTTCTCCTGCCTTGATAATTAAATGATAATGTAGCCACCTATGTGACTCTTATCAGTTTCTCTGCTGCATCTTAACTCCTTGTGAGCCAGAAAACATGGAGAGCAAGAGAGCGAAGCAAACTGAAGCAGGGCAAGAACAAAAAACAAGTTGAATACGTCAAACACGTAGAGGAACGAGATGAACTTCTGGTGAACCTGTTTGGCTTGCTTTTGTTGTCCGTCAGCTGCATCCACACGTACACGCACGTAAAAACCACTCTGTCCTTACTTCCCCTCACTTTCATGACTGACAACCCCCCCCCCCCCCCTTGATAGATGCCACAGATGTCCATGGTGAGATCAATTGCCTCCCACACCTCCACCCCCGCTCTGCCGTAGATCGTGAGATGCTGCAGCGGTCGTCTTCCTCCCTCATCTCACATTGCGTGAGAGGTTGGAGGAGACAAACTCTTAGCTGCTCCTATTTTTGTCTGGTCCTGCTGGCGTCAGAATGTGTCAAAACACCACAGCTAAACAGCATCTTTCCATAAATTATTAGGCAACAGAGGTGTCTTCATGTTTTAGCTAGTTTAACGTTGACCTTTGAGGTAAATTACTTGGGGGGGGGGGGGGGGGGGGGGGGGGGGGAAGCCACAGGCGATTTTGTCATTGCAGCTTATTGTGCCAGTGGTTTGGAAACAAACAGGCTTCTCACCTTAAATGAACTCAAAGAAATGGGGCCGATTGTTGGTTGTTTTGGCAGAAAAGAGGAACTTTTAACAACAGAAAAGTCTCACTCATTAGTGGACTTGTCTGATCTGGTCATTGTGTTGATGCTGCCAAGGGCAGATGGCGGTTCCTCCATAAGGATTGGGGGGTGTTGGCATTTGTCTGTCTGGAAATGTGCTCACTTAATTCCTTTGTGTCCAAATCAATTTAAAAATGCTGATTTGACTGGATTCGGTTAAAACATTTTGTTGATTCACACTAACTCCTCTTAAAAGTGCAATAAGTAAGAATTTGACAGTGAAGAAATCATAAAACTGTCTAATGTCTCAGTCATGTTAGAAGGAATGTTGAATAAAAAAGATTTTACTCCTTTTAAAAAAGCAAAGGAGGGAATTAGTTTACAATCTGTCCCGGTTCCATACTTCCTGGTTCAGAGCCAATCATTTTTGAGCCCACAAGGTTGCCAAGTCTGCGCCACTGAAAACTGTTGCATTTGTAATTCGACACTGGCCGGCAAAAAGCAGCAGCGTTGTGGAAGGACTGGAAGCCAGTAAAGGGAGCGACCCAGAAGCAAAAGAAAGCAAAACGATGTTTGTCTTACTTCAGGTAAAGAAGGGTAGAGGCTAACATTGAGCTAACAATGCTAACGGTGAAGCAGAAGCAAATAGGGAGCCTAAACGTGCTGTTATAAGACACACCATGCCGGCAAATCGGCGTAATATTACCGCAATGGTATGTCTATAAACGCACCATGCCGACATGGCGTTGCGCGAATATTGCGGCATTCGTTCCGCCTCGCTTGGTAATAATATTGCAGTAATGGTCTGGTGCTGCAGCGCTCCATGAGCCTCTCTGTTAGAGCTGAAGCTCAGATCTCCAGAGACTGCACAGGGATGGATGGGGACAGACACCTTTAGGAGCTGCTTGTTAAAAAAACTTAACGATCACGGCTTCAATCGCAATAAAAAGCAAGTTATGTCCAAGATAAACGGAAGTCTGCGGCAGCGCAGAGACCGCCCCATACCCCCTTTATGCCGCCATCACCTAATCTTTTATAAAATTGCCACGATTGCGCCACATTACCGCCACGGTCTGATCTTATAAACAATCTTTATCCTCCCCAGGGAGCTGCGGCAAATCCCGTTTTGAAAACGCTATGGTCCTGTAAAAACAGCTTAAGTCTCCTCCATTTCCGGTCGGCTCATGGGTCCCTGGAAGAACGACAAAACAAATACAAGTCAATGGGGTTAAAAGAGCCGTTTTCTAATCTGCTTTGCCGTACGCCCTGGATTGCACATATGTTGTACTGCAATTTAAATGAAAAGTAACATGTGTTTCGACCACGCCAGGCACGTACTTTAAGATTTATCAGCTTGTAAAAGTTTGTAATTAGCATGACTACAAATTGGACGTGGGTACGCTGCATATGTGACGTCACCACATAATCTCCTCTCCTCTAGCGTAGCTGCTACTTACCACATGGCCAGGTTTCAGTGGCTCTTTCCTAATGAAAGGAGGATTTGAAGTTTACTGAACTTACAGCCATTTTTCTTCTATTTTTCTCCGTTTCTGGTTCGATTACATCATTTTGGCGATGCGCATTTCTAGTCCTGGACTTATTTTCACACAAAACCTAAAATTACATTTCCCCCATTTGAAAATAGCGCTTTTTTTGGTATAAAAATGTGTCTTTAAAATTCACGGATATCAAATGTGAAACCCATGGCACATAACAAGTGGAATTAGAAAATAGTGTTTTTAGCCCCGTTGACTTGCATTCATTTTTTCGTTCTCCCGGGGACCGGTGGTCCGGAAGTAGATTGAAGTGACTGAAGCTTGGCTTATGCTTGACGCATTTACTTTCCGCTTGGTGATGCGGCTCGCGGATAGAACGAGCTTCACAACTTACAGCGTTTATGGTTCATGCAGCTTGTCCGCCAAAATGGCGCTGGTGTGCTTTGCCTGCCGTTTTGGGTTAGAGTTTTTGTTGATTTTATTGTTTTTATCTGTTTTTATTTTTGATGCAAACTCTCTGCTGATATATGAGCGTCAACAGCTCCTGGATCTCAAGCTTTCTGCAAAAGCCGTATCTGGATCTTATAGAGCCCTCTTAAAGACTCATCTGTTCTCAGTTGCTTTTAATTCAGTTTGAGAATGCATCTGTTTTTAGTAGCTTTTATGTCAGTTTGATATGTTTGTTTTATCATGATTTTACCTTGTGATTAACTTTTTATCTTGTTTTTAGAATTTTTGAGGAAATTTTGTTCATTTTGTCTTGTTAAGCACTTTGGTCAGCTTTTATGCTGTTATAAAGTGCTATATAAATAAAGTTGACTTGACTTGACTTGTCTCTGCGGTGAGCCAATATTCTCCCAAACTGTAGGGGGCAGCATGGAGCTCTATGGCATGCATCCAACACTACACCATAGTAGAAGTAAAAATTACTGTTGCTTACAACATGGCATTCCAGCATTTTTAACAGCGTCCTCGTCTTTTCTGACAGTGCGAGCTATTTCTCTCCAAGAGTTATTAACAACATGTTGATCACAGTGATCTTGGAGAGCTGAATCACACAAATGTCTGTGTTTACGAACCTCTGCCATAACCAGTTCTTGCCAGTCCGCCATGTTTTTCCGTGTCCGACCGTCCGCGTGGTTAGAAAATTTCCTAGGTGTGCGATGCGGAAAGTTTGGGCCGTGCGGATGCGCGGTGGAGGGGCGTGGTTGCTAAAATGATGCAGTTTTCCCGTGCGGAGCCGTGCAAACCTCGCGGACGCATCAAGCATAAACCAACGTTTAGGTTCCCTATAGTCAGCTCTAAAGATATATCAAGCTACTTTTTAAGTTACTAACAACTCAAATACGGTGAAATGTATTTACTTATCACCTCTGTGCATGACTCGTCCTCACTCGTTATACAGAATCTTCCGATGCTGAGCCGTAGCTAGCATCAGTTGCTCAGAGTGGAGTTGTTTGTTTTGAAACATGAACTGCAGTAGCCAAAATTAACCACTGGATGTCATTCATACTTCATGCACTTTTAAATATTTAGTGGCCAGTTCACTGAGAAATTGTTGTTTTACTTATTTTTTAAATACGGTCGGTCACTTGCAGGCTAAACATGAAAACAGTCATCTATTCTCATTTCCTGCATTAGTCATCAATAGAAAACAGACTGTTGTCGTTTAGAAGGGAGCAGAGCACATCTTTGCTAATAGAAGCTAACTGTTAGCGTTAGCAACTCCACCACACAGCAGAACTCCTTCAGGCTTGTGCTATTTGTGAAAATTAAACATCAAGTTGCAGAACAAACTGAGTCAGTGGTAGAGTCGCATTGCTGTTATCCAATCAGAGTTGAGAAATCCAAATATCAGGAATTAAAACTTTATACCAGCTCACCGTTCCTCTAGCTCACTCCTAGTTCCTGAAACAGGAGCGCCAGAGCTTTGTTCCCACAGAGATTGACTCACAAGGCATTCATTTATTTTATAGACCACCGAGATTGTGTTGAAAAAAATGAGTGAACTTAACTGCATCATGTCATTTACAGGTTTCAATGTAAGCCTAAATAGAGCTCATCAGATTAATTGGAGGTTTGTTTCATCCAGAGCGAGCAGGAAGCCACAAGTAGCTATAAAGTAAATGACAGGGCGTCTTTCTGAACGTGAATACCCTGTAAGGATTGTGTTTGCTTTTGTTGCTGCTGACAATACAGAGCTGACAGCACATCTGGCATCATAGCAGGGCCTCGGTGTTTGTCTCCCCCAGTGGGAAGTGCTCTCTGCACCATTAGCTGCTCACTAGGCAGGAAAAGACCAGCTACAGTGTTGTTCTGCTGTCAGCCATTCATGATGCATCTCTTAACACACTCAGTCCTTCTTTTCTGCTCCCCTGATGAGAAAGAAAGAGTTTATTCCACTTCCCAGCTTCATTCTCTCACTTGGCCTAATTACCAAAATGGCAGAAACTGCTGTAATTCCTTCTCTGCCACCTGAAGCGGGACATTTCCACCAAAACGTGCGCCAGTTTCAAATTTAGGTCAGTTTTATTTATCCACAAAGTCTCATTTAGGTTGAAAAAAACCCTTTTGCAAATGAGACCAGGCACAGAATTACATATACAGACGGTGATCACACACTACAGCTGTCAACACACACTGCATCGCGTTAACATCATTTGCATGGGCCCTGAGGATGACGTTTCTGAAAATAAAACATTAATAATATTTTGCACAAAATGAATTTTGATCAAAACACTTCTGAAAGGACCGCTGAACATAAGATGTTCCACTAATTATGTTTATGTTTATTTATTTGGCAGAGGCTTTTATCCAAAGCGACTTACAGTTTATAACCTATAGGGCATGTTGTGATCTGTGGGGGAAACCGGAGTACCCGGAGGAAACCCACGCATGCATGGGGAGAACACGCAACTCCACGCTGAAAGGCCGCAGCCGAGTTTCGAACCCGCAACCTTCGTGCTGCGAGGCAACAGTGCTAACCACTGCGCCACCATGCAGCCATAATAATAGCAATAATCTCCTATTATAGACATTCGGACCCCTGGTCCTAATCCAGCTTTAGGTGAATTGTGTTTTTTTGACCCTTCAGACAAACAAACAAACCTGACCCTGGTGTAAAAGAGGGCAAGAGGAGCTGTGTGACCTCTCATCTGACTCTGTGTTTGTTCTGTGAATCCCAACTCATTAAAACACAGAAAACAGCACAGAGCCACCAAGGTCCGACCACGAAGGGGGGAAAGTGACCCTCGAGTAATGCTGTAAATGGGTAAACATTTGTTCAAGGGCTTTCATTTATCCTCGGTCTTTAAGCAATAATGGCAACAGAGCAATTCCAAAGTGTTACTTGGCTTGGGAGCAGAAGCGTGTCAGAAGATTAGGATCCGACGCGCGGAACTAAATGAGCACCGCTGCAATTTGAAGACGATGCGTTGCGACTCCAGGCAGCTACATCCCAGACATCCAGAGCTACTCGGGAAGCTGATATGAGATGCCGTAGTCTTGTTTAAATTACTCAAGCATCCACAGGTTGATATTGAACATTATTACAGAAATAGCTGGAAGAATGAAATGGTTTTGGGACACATGGTGAGATATGTTTGATTGGTAGACAATCGCTCGCTCCTGCTGGGGGTTCACCCTCCCAGCTCGCTGATTTTATAGCATGAAACTCAACATTGTGCTGTCATTATCCTCACCAAAGTGGCTAAATTTATTACCCAGTAAATTTCGTTATGTGCTTCCTCCCCAGGGGCTTCCTGGTTTCAACATTTGACATTAGCAGCATGAGTGAGCGCTGGTGCGACCCCTGCGAGTCTATTATTTCTCCTACTGGTTAACTAGGACAGATCAGGGTCAGAAACGCTCGTTTGGATTGCCTGTGATGAAATTACAGGTTTTCAGGCTCGTGTTTCATTTAAAAAAAGGGTCAATGCAAGCGGCTTTTGCATTTGCCAGCTGGAGAATCTTCTGACGGAAGCTGAGCGTTTGTTCATCCATCGTTCTCCGTTTTCAGAGCACAGACAGAGGACGTAGATCTGGCGTAAAGCCCTGGGTGGTGGTTAACTGCCGTCATAAAAGGGAATCCTATCGAAGAAGTCAGTGACCTCCATGCGTTTACTTTCCACCATTGCAATGATTACAAATGAAGTGGACTTGTTTTCCCCCATCAGAAAGTGAAATAAGGGCAACAAAATCCACCAGATGGTGCTCATCACTTCCTCGTTCGACTTTATTTCTCACTTCCTGTGTAATCTTTTATTAATTCCAAGGCAAAGATCCCTCTCACCCTCTAAACTGCCTTCATGTGCGCTCACACTTGAATCGGGGACGACTGTGATCGTCAGTGTTCTCCTTTTCTAGGTCTACGCGTCCGCTTTAATGACTTATTGATGGACGACTGCCTTTCATCTGAGTGGGGCTTTCTTGCCCACTCGAGTGTCCGGCGTTCCCATGTCTAGGGTTTCGCTCCGGACTTTCTCCTTTTTGATCATCCCCCAGTCTTTTTCAATCTATTTCAAGTCGAATGAGCCCGCATACCGCACCTCCCTGCCGCAGTGCCTCTTTGAATTCACCGTCAGGATAAATGTGTTGAAAAGAAAGGGGCTCGAGGAGGGCTGACAAGCTTGTGTTACCAGAGAGAGATTTACATGGGGCCATAAAAGCCAGAGTGAAAGGAGAGGAGATATAGGCCATATTAAAGGGTCAGTGTGCGGGGACGCAGAGGTAAACTGACCCGGCCGTGATGAAGGCCGGACAGCCCACCTGCACCGTCTCCCATTCACACCCTGCCCTCTGGTCCAGGACTTTTGGGCTTAGGACAAATCACCCCTCCCACCATTAGTCCTTTGTTTCTCACTGACTTTGCTGTCTTCTGTTTCCTTTAGAGAAAAAAATCTGACTTTATGAGTTTTTATCATTGTCTACAGCTCATAAATCATCAAGAGAAATGGCACCACCTCAGCCAGTGTGGTGCCTTGGAGCCATGTCAAGGCTGAGCGGTCCTATGACACCTAGTATCTCCACGTGGACTAGATTTGGTAAATCCCACGGTGTCGTGCAACCAGAAGAAACTAGAAATGCTGTGATATTGTGAACCAGAGCCCACAGGTTAGCATGCAACGAGAGGGGAGGAAAAGGGGGAGACGTTTACTACTGAGAAGTTTACGAGGTGGCTTGGGAGGGAAATCCATCATGGCAGAGAGAACAATTTATGTCCAACAGGAGCCGGTGACCGGCGTCGGCCGACGAGTCACTCTTGGTTTCAGCTGGTCGCCGTGCAGGCTGTAGCTCAGCAGGTCGTTACTGGTCGCTATGAGTGAAAGGATTTTAATATTGAGTGTTAGAAGAGGATTGCGTGTGACAGTCTGGTGAGCAAACCACTTCCTCAAATGGGAAGAACATGATGTACTCCGCGTAATGGTGGGGTTTGTTTTTGCGATGGAGGCTATTTTAATCCACCTGCATCTTTTCTGTTTTTTTTAAAGTAAGGAGAAGTTTCAAAAACTATTTGGACATGTTGCTTTTGTAAACACCACAAAAAGGTGTGTGCCTGCATCACAACAACATCCTCACCACCTGTTATTTCCACCAATCTGCCTCTGTTGTGTCGTGTATTTGAATCACTGTCAACTAAATGAAACAAATATTCAGCTCCATCTAGACTCCCATCAGCCGTCCAACTCAGACACGGACTCGGTGGAAACATCAGAGTCAGTTATTTTCTTTTTCTGGCTGAAAAATAAAGGAGCAATCAGATCAAGTGCTAATGAAACGTGACTCCCAAAGAGGCGCCACAGCTGGGTGCAAGGGCCATCTAGTGGAAACATGTGCGCCATTACACAGATGAGTTTGCCCACAGATTACACTCTCACAGTCAATTATTTTCACTCTGTAAACACAGCTCCGTGTGAATGGACACTCAAAATTAGGCATTCATTAGATCTGATCACCCCATTTGTGAAGCTGTAATTTATCACCCAAAAAGCATCGATGAAAATGTTTCACGTGGAGAAAATAGTCCTTTGTTGTGGCTGTCGCTTGCCGTCCATTGGGTTCAATAATCCCTATTTATACACAAAGAGGATAACGGCTTTAAAGTGCTCGCTGGAAGTGTGTGAAAGTTTGAGGTGAATGTGAACTGGCTCTTTTGTGTTGGTGCTATTGATGGGACAATAACGAGTGTCTCCTGGGCACAACATCAATTGACAGAAAACAAACAAATAAAACAACCGGGGGCTAACGAGATTACAATAGACACATCTGATGCACAAACTCGAGTTTGGCAAGAAAAAGCGTCTAAAGCAAAACAACCACAAACATCATCAATTAAGGATCGCTACACAACATTAACATGAATAATAAATACGTTATAGTGGCTCTAAATACTCCTGAAACCAGCTCCATCCAGTGCATTGAGTCCAAAGGAGGACCTGAGCTTGAATAATGCAGAAATGTCAATCGCTAGAAAGTCTTCGCCTGTGGGTACAATCAAATGAATTAGCATGAAAAGATGGAGTCAAGTTCAGTTTGGGAGCCGTCTCACAGCAGAGGCAGTGGGTTTGAGCTCTCTTCTGCAATTTGTGGATTATTATTTCAAACACTGAAAAAATAAATCCACCAAGAACTCTAAAAATAAAAAAATGTCATCTTTTATTTCCATCCAAGACACGTTAAACACAAGACCATCCGTTTCTTAAAAACTTGGACCAACGAAACTCCTTGGATGGTCATTTAAATGTCTTTAGAGTCAAGAAAAATACTTAAATACGTGAAAGAAAAATCCTATGATGATCATATCCCATATAACCGAGAATCTGGGTTATTTAAGCTATTTTTAATCAGAAGCAAATGCAGGAAATGTTATTTATTTATTCTTTATTTAACCAGGAAGGTCCCATTGAGATTAAAAACCTCATTTTCAAGGGAGCCCTGGCCAAGAGGCAACAAAAGTTAATCACAAATGTTTCAGTTACAGACAAGTTACGTACAAAATTACAGAAGGCAGTTACTGCTGCAGGGAATCCATCTCAAGGGTACTCAGGTCTGGTTTTAAAAGTAGTCAAATGGGGTAGAAGACCATTTTCACCTTCAGTTTGCATGTTAAACCCAGAATGACTGATTATTTTCAAAAATTATGAGTAAAAAGTGGTTTCTCTGTGAACCTGCTCTTTAAAGTGAGAGCCCTGTTAAAATTACTTTAAAATTCTAAATAATTACGGTTTAAAATTATTGCATATTTTTTGGCAACACTTTGCAATTTGCGTCCCTTTATAAACGTTATGCTTAAATACTTAAAAACCCATTTTTAGGCATTCATAAAGTGGTAAATAAAGTACTGTCTGCTGGACAATTAGTGCACTACAGCGCCTTTACATTAAAGGTGCAGTATGTATATAAGAAAATCATTAGAATTTTACAATGAGAAAATCCCAGAAGAGTCTAATTTTTGTCATTTTGGAAGGAAGGTTATAATGAAACATATTTCACTTCCATCTGGCTACGGTCATTGTCACTTTTTCTACAAATATAGGAGGGATGTAAGTGAGAGTGGGGGTGCCGTGTCTTCTGCCAGCTAACACCGCAGCGCGCAACAATTGTAATTTGCTGACGGCCAGCAAAAAGCTTCAGAGTTGTAGTTGCAGTAACCAGATTTTACCACAGCATGTCATTTTTACTTCATTTCTACATGATGCACCTTTAAAGTTGGTTAACCCTGATACCCCAACGTGTGACGGTTACATTTATATTATGTTTACTTTATATTTGAGTTTATAGTTTAGACTTGTCTTACGTTTTTATCTATACTTTTACATTTTTGTACCTTAAGCTGGCTGTGTGTGCAAAAAGTATGTGTGTGTGTGTGTGTGTGTGTGTGTGTGTGTGTGTGTGCGTGTGTGTGTGTGTGTGTGTGTGACATCTATTTTAGCCTTGTTATTTAATTTACTTATATTTTACTATCTCCTTACATGAGCTGTCTTTAGTGAGCGTAAAGTCAAGTTCGTTGTGCATCTGTGCGATGACAATAAAATTATCCTGAATGTTGAATCTTAATATTAATGTTAATGTTAATATTAAGCCTTGCATTACTAAACAGACCCCCCACCTAATCTGAAGGACACTTAACAGTTAAAAACATCAAGAACACTAATAAAAGGATCCTTTGTTTATTATTGCTTAATGATGCACTCCGCTAGTTTGTATGTCACTAAATGGCATGGGGCCAAAATACCTGTTGGATCTCCTTCCTGTACGCCCAGCAGGGCTCTGAGGAAATAGTCAGCTGGTAGAACCTCGGGTCAGAATGGAGTCAGCTTCCTCGTGACCCCAAATGTGAAAACTTTCATGTCAGCCTTTGAATGACCAACGCATTCTCACACCCAAAGCGTCAAAATATGACGCATGCGACCAAGCCTCAATATATGACGATTCGGGATGCCCCAGCGCGTCAGGAGAGGACGCATTGAGGACGCACTGTCCCAGAGCGTCGGTGTCCTACGCCCGCGGTGAGATGGACATTAGAGCGACCTGTGAACTACTTAACCTTCCCCTCACCCCCATTCTAACCTTAACTCAGCTGAGTTACTGAGTTGAGGTTAGAATGGGGGTGAGGGGAAGGTTAGATCATTTAATAATGTCCGTCGGACCGCGGGTGTCAATTACGGACGCCAGCGGTGCCACGTGTCCCTGCGTGTCCCTGATCGTCCTCTCCCGACGCGCTGGGGCATCCCGAATCGTCATATATTGAGGCTTGGTCACATGCGACATATTTTGACGCTTTGGGTGTGAGAATGTGTTGGAATGACTGCTTCTTGTGCTGCACCTTCTGCACTGTGACCGCTCACTCATTCACAAGTCAGAGTTTAACCCTTTGGTGCATAATGGTCACTACAGTGGACAGGTACTCAAAATTGTTATTTCTTTATTTTTGCTATTAAGCACTGCTGTTGAAGACTTTATTGCATTTGAGCCCCTCCATTTGGACTTCAGTAAGTCAAGCCAACATATTTCATGTTCAGAATGCATGCTGTCCACTGAGATGGACATGTAATAATTTATTTGTAAATTAACAAAATGTTACAAAAAATATTTGTTGAAATTTGTTTCATTCACACCTAAAGATGAATGAAAAAAATTGTTTAAAAACTCTTAGTTGAAGATTTCATAATTCATGCATCAGAGGGTTAATGTGCGTATTTTATTTGGTTTAAAATGATTTGTGTATTTTAACTGTGATGTCACGTAGACTTTAATGTTCGCGTTGTTCTCACTAATGGACAGCACCATCTCAGAGTGTAAAAATGTGCTACACAAATAAAGCTGCCTTGCCTCATTGTAAGTTGTTAGTTTTTTCTTTGTAAAATCTCTAAATCTTACCATTTTAAGAGTACACTTACATTTATAACTGTAATTGTTTTTAGAAAATCTCCCCTTTGGCCTGCAGCTCACGATGCGATACGGTGAGCTGTGACGTATACACCTGACCCGTGATAGAGGGCCGCGTTTGAAGGAGTCTTCATCTCAGCAGCATCCCACTGCCGAAGGACGCTGCGCCATAATTTGGACACATCTGAGAAAATAATACTGAATAAATAAAGTTTGATATGTTTAATAAATGTAATGCTTGGGAAAGTCGAAGCGGCGTGTTTTGAACCAATCCCAGAATTAGGTGTCAAACTGAAAACTGCACTTTTCTTTCTGCCGTTGTCTTCCACAAAGTCTTTGTTTCATCCTTCTGCTTCTTTGGATCTTAGCCTCAGTAACACGGAGCTTAGTCAGCCAGCAGGAACAAGGACTGCACCGCCTTCTTACCGTCTCGGCCTACACAGTTTGACTGACAAGATTGTTTTAAAACGGAAAGGACGACTTTCATCACTATCGCAATTTTGGCAAGGTGGAGGAAAATCCGTGCGGAGGTAATCATGCAAATTCTGCAGAATTAGATAATCGAAACCCTCGTGAATAAAGAACGTGGAAATGAGACGTCAATAGGAGGCTTAATTTATTTTCTTTCCATCACGTGCGCGTGCAATTATGTTGATCAACCAAAGATTAAAGCGAATAAGCGACAGTGTTTCACTGTAAATGATGTGACAATCACGTTCTCATTTAATATTTCCCACACGGAAACAGAACACTAATTTGCATATTAGGGTTGCATAATTTCACAATTCCATTACAGATGTAATTATTGCTAATTTATTTCTTATTTTTCACTCTCCACCCTTTTAAGTTTTGGGGACTGGGCTTGCTGAGCAGCGAGAACAGTGAGTGCAAGTCAAGCTCTGGACAACAAAAGAGCGTTTTCATCACCTAATTATGAAGTATGGCCGAGCTCTAACGGAAACATCAACAAACGCTAAGAGGCTACTGTAAGAGCCACTGGTACGCACTGATTCATGGAGGCATTTGTTCTTGTTTCCACGTGCAGCTCTGTGTTTATCAGCCACAATTGAGATAAAACACTCTCATTTGTTTCTCAGCATCAACACGGTCTAAATACCTTAAGTACATAATGACCCCTAAGTTCACCATCACTGATGTCTCTCATTCAATGAAAAGGACAAGAAAATAGGTTGGATTGGCTCATTTATCTTTTTGTAGGAGCTGCTTGTCCAAGGAAATGGCTTCACACAAATCAACCCAAACGCAGATTGTTTCTCTTAATGTCAGCAGACGCCATTTGGAGGGAAGCTCTTCTCGCAGCACGGCTTTGTCAAACATCGCACGGAGCTGTTAAATCACACTGGCAACATTTAAATCGCTTGTTGGTGAAATGGCGATCGTTTTTCTTCGTCTGGAACGTCCAGGTCTCCGCGGCCGTCCTCCTGACTGCCATAAAGTCTCCAAAAGCAGAGTAAAGTAATGGCTGGAGGGGCCCCCAGGAGCATTTACTCCAGCAAAATGGAAAAGTGACATGTATATGCCAGAGTATCCGAATTTGCTGTGTTCATAAGGACCCTGCTCCATCAAGAGGGTGACTCACACCTGAAATCTGCTGTTCAAGATATCAGGGCTTTAATTTTTCTGTGTGATTCATTAAAGCTGGACGTCTCGACATGACTTTGCTTTAATAGCTCCACTCCTTTCCGCACGGATTGAGACACTCTTAATAGTGTTGGGGATTGAAGTGGGCAGGTCGGGGAGCACTGTGAGCCAGGATATTGGGAACAAATTGACAAGCCGTCTATTCTGTCTCTCTCTCTCTCCATTTGGACCGGAGAGATCCAAACCAGCTGGCTGGCAGCCAATTTATCCGGGAGGAGATGAGAATGCGAGAGAGGATGCTGCTGAAACTATTCCTGAGGAAATCTCAAAGTGTGATGAGCCCAGCTGGAGAAACTTTACTGTTCTTTTTCAGCGTTGTTTCCTACAAATGACACACAGCTCTGGTTGGGATAGGTTAGATTTGGTTAGCATCAGAACAAAATGTCTTTTTATATGTTTTATGTAAAGGTGGTGATTAAAGATGTTCACTCATTTATTCGTTACTTTTGCAGTAATTTCTAGTGAGAAATGCCTCGTGAGTCATTCTCGGGGGGAAAAAGAGCAACAGTGCACCATTTCCAGGAACAAGTGGCGACCCACATCACAGCTGAGCTGGCAGGTTTTGATGTTTGAACATCTCTCCTCTGACTGGATGAAATTGGATGTTTTATCTCCACAAATAACACAAGCCTGGAGGAGTTCTGCTGTGTGGTGGAGGTGCTAATGCTAACGGTTAACTTTCAATAGCTAAAACGTTCTCTGCTGTTTCCTGGAGGCTAAAACAACAACAACAACCTTCCCCGTCATGAGTCCGGATGGGTGAGTCCATGAATGTTAGATGACACTGACTACTTTTACATGCAGCCAGTATCCGGGTTATGATCGGGTTAAAGTCGGGATTCGGGTTTCTGAGTTGATCAGAATAACCCGTTTACAAGCATAAATAGAAAGAGTTACCCCTAACTTGCATAACCCGATATAAATGCGGATGTTGGGGTAGCGTCAGGACAAGTGGACTACGTTCAGACGCAATATGCCTCATTTCCGGTTCTTCTTGTTCCGGTATCCATGAAAACAACATGTTTCCCAGTTCGGAAGAGATAGCGACCGCGTTTGTTTGCGCTTTAGTTTCCTCGTCACTCCAAAAGTGTGGTGCTGTGCCGCGACTCGCCATGTTGCTCCCAACTTGTTGTTTACTTCCGGTGTTCTGGCGCATACAAGACGTCTCGCTACTCAAAAGACCAAGATTCCTTGCGAACAGAGCATGCGCAGAACACACGCTTTGATGGGGATATCCCGGTATGCGTTTACACGACCAAACATTCGGGTTAGAAAAGGGTTACCCCAGGTGTAGTAACCGGGTTTTTAAAAACCCGGTTATGAGCATATCCGGGTTTTTGGCGGTGTTTACATGGACCTGCGGAACTAGGTTATTGTGAATATTCGGGTTTTAAAAGGGTTACTGGCTGCATGTAAACGCACTCAGTGTGACATTGATCTGCAGGCTTTTCTAATCCTAGAGTTTCATCATCTATTTTCTGTCAGAAGCTAATGCAGGAGATATGTGTAGGAGACTATTTTCATGTTCAGCCTGCATGAAAGACACAGAATGACTGATTATAATCAGAAATAATCATAAATAATGGGTTTTCAGTGATCCACACCTTTAAAATGCTCTTTATTACAATAAATGCAAATATTCTATTATTTTTATTTTTTTTATTAGTGGGGAGCTTATTCTAAAAGTTTGGAGAAAACAAGAGCTAAAGTCTACACACATGATTTTATTGTGAAAACCAGGACGAATCAAAATAAGGACGTGATGGATCTCTCCCATTCAGGACCAATGCTCCTGCACGTCAAGCCGAGTGATGAATGACAAACGCTCACGGGAGAACAATGCAGCTCAAAAGTGAAACTACTCGCTGCCAGAAAAGTTTCCCTCTCTGACAGCATTGTTCTCTTTGATTTAACTTACAGTGCATCATTCTTCTAGAGTGTATCCTGCTAATATTGGCAGTGAATGTTTAGGTAATTTACAACAGCCATTTGTTTTCAAGGTTTCTCACGGGGAGAGCGAGGAGGCAACAAGCTTAAAAGAGCATTTGCTGGACTTTAATGTCCCTGAAGGTAGAAAAGGGCAATGCTGAAGTTTCAGGGATGACTCTTTATTGCTGTCCTGAGCTGTTTGTCATCCAGAAAGGAAAAGCTGGGAGTCAAATTTGCTGTTTTCATTTACGATATATCATGGGCCAATATTGGCAATAAAAGGAAATACTGGAAATTAGCCGCACCTGGATCTACATTTTAAAACGATACAACGCTTACATATAAGGCCCTTATTATACACCAAACTCTTCAGCTAATTCTCCTCTCACTGAAAATGTAAAAATATCACAGATCTGAGTTTTTTTGTTTGTTTGGCAGAACAGGCGGCCTATCTTAAATGGGAGTCATATTTTGGACAGGTAATGTTTAAAGTTTAGGTATGCATAATGGGAAATATGTGATGTTATTTAGCCAAAATATTGTAGTTTTTCTTTCTTTTTTATAAGGTTTATTGGTTCAGCAGTAGGGAAAATTTAAAGTTATTGGATATCAGAAAATAAGGCAATCCTTCACAAGAAGACATCTTCGGTGTTCTTCATTTAGTAATTTTCGTTAAGAATAAAATAAACAAATAAATGGATAAAAAATAAATAATTAAGGAATATAAATAAATAAATAAATAAGTAAATAACTAAAACTTAACACTAATTGAATAAATAAATAAATAAATAAATAAATAAATAAATAAATAAATAAATAAATAAATAAATAAAATGCCTCAGTGTGAAAGTTCTGTTGAACTTTCCTCACATGTTTACATATTAGTGGCTGCTATTAAGCAACCTAAAACCATCACAAACATAAGTTTATTATTGATGCGCCATTAGGGACAGAGCTTGCTGGAGAAATCGGTACACGAATGCATGAGCTACGAAAAACGTGTCCATCTTCACTAAACAATGCCCTGCACTCTGAAAATACAACGTTAAGCCTAGTGTGTTGTTCTCTGTGGGGAAAAAGTTGTGGCTCTTCTGTTTCAGTGAGTAGAAGTTAGCCACTAAAACTTTCAGGCAGAAAGTGACAGAGTTTTGGAGTCATACTCATTAATATTCATGATATTCGACCGAGACTCTACCACTGACTCAGTTTGCTTTACACATTTCATGCTTTATCTCCACAAGAAACAACCCTGAAGGAGTTCTGCTGTGCAGTGGAGTTGCCTTTGCTAATTGTTAGCTTTGATCAGCCAAGACGTGCTCTACTCTCTCCTGGATGCTAAAACAACAGCAGCCTTCTGCAGTCATGATTCAAGATGGTGAGTCCATGAATGCTAACTCATAGTGTGACGTAGATCTGTGTGGCTTTTTCCGACTCGAGCATTTCCCCGTCTAGTTTTTGTTTTCGGATAATGCAGGAAATAGGGGTAGAAGACCATTTTCACATTAAACTTGCATGTGAAACTCAGAGAGACTGATCGTATTTCAAATATAACAAGTAAAAAACGGCTTCTCAGTGAAGTTGCGAAATTACAGAACAAGTTTTGTTTTGAACGCAAACACAGTCATGGAACACT
This sequence comes from Nothobranchius furzeri, assembly GCF_043380555.1. NCBI lineage: Eukaryota > Metazoa > Chordata > Actinopteri > Cyprinodontiformes > Nothobranchiidae > Nothobranchius > Nothobranchius furzeri. The sequence continues at coordinate 11,828,110 of NC_091754.1, forward strand.
CGCCCCTTCCCTCTGGTATCTTCCCTGAGACGATTCTGTTGAAACCAGAAACCAACATTCCAAGCGGAAACGAGAAAGCGCTTAACACCGGTCGCAGCTTTTTTTTTAGGTCCAATCGTCTTTTGTTGTCTGTGACTTCAAATGGTGATTTTCTTTTTGGGACTCTTGGTAGTTTGTCCTGCAGTTGAAGTGGTAGCAGCCGGCTGTTTCTCCTTCTCTGATTTTATTGAGTGAAGATCCTCTCACACTAGTGGTGTTCTGTTGGAAAATACGCAAGTGGGTTATGAGTGGAGGACCCAGGGAAGAGTGGCAATTCAGCGAGGCCGACATCCACGTGGTATAATGATTGCTTTTGGTCTGAAATGTGTTATTTTTGGAGGTTTTTAGGCAAATGCAAGAGAACCACGTCATTATTTTAAATTTTTAAATTTTTTTATCTCCATATACGTATATATCTATACTATGTGAGAACGTTGTAAATAGGCTAATTTTTTTTCTAAATTTGCCATTGCAACTTTAATCATGTGCAAAAATCCAATAAAAATCTGGTTTCAGGGCTTATTTTGTGTCTCATCAGACTTTTAATTAAAGATATATTTCGTGTAAAACATGTCAAACATTTGCACATTTTTTACTCTTTTTTTGCTTGTTGTCATGAAGCAAAGAGACTCCATCTAAACAATCTCAAATCCCTCGCCTGTTGCGTCGTGTCTCCTTGATGCTCGTATTGTTGGTCCCTGGTGATTTCCATCTTATTGTCTGGCCCCGTTGAGCAGCGAGGCTCTTTATGCAGGAGTTGTTTGTTTTCTGAACGTTAACAATGACCTGCCACTCATCACTGCTGATCAGAGTACTGAATGAGCTTTTCCTTCCCGTCCGTTCCGTGAGTTTGATTTCCAGCTCCCCAGACAATTACGGCTCATTTGGCTGCATGCAAGGGAAACAGCACTGCCCTACTTCTCAGGCTCTTCAGCTCTGGGTAGATACACTGTACTTACAATATGGGTCTATTTAATCCACTTTATTCTAGTCAATTCAAAATACCTGCATTGGTTATATCTTCCATGCAGGGTAAAAGGCTGAAAAAATAGTAGGAAATCGTTTCACTAAAGCACTAAGGAGACATCCAGAACAGGAGCGTTTGTATCTTTGCAGAAGGTGTTATGAGTTTGTGCCTCAACACCGTGGAGAATTAAAATGCCACATTCAAAGATTAAGGAGTTGATATGCAGAGGAGAGAATCTCTGCAAAGGCACAGCGGGCTAGACGCTTGTCAAAAAGCTGATGCTATAAACCGCAAAATGTGAAGCTGTTTCTGTTCAATCACAAAAGGTTTCTGTGCTGTCTTTGTCCCGGCAGCTGTGGTTTGTTCCTAGACATCTTTTTCAACCTTCTCCTCCCCAGTCTCTCCCCAGTGTGAGCTTCTGCATTGTTCACCTGAGTGCTGCTAGTTCTCTTGATGCATGGGAAATCAATGATGCCGTACGGAATCCATACGAGTTTATCTCGGGGCCATGATACATATTAGCCGCCCCTCCTGTCCCCCCGCACCTTTATTGTAATGATCTGTCATTTTCAGAAATGGCAGTCATTTGTAAAAAGCACATCTGATTAATCAATGTTGTTTACAAATTCTGCAGGTAGGCTTCAGAATCCTCCGTGATGAATGGCACAGTCCACCTGCTGCCTGAGATCAGCAGATATGAATCCAGTCGTGATGGCATTCCTGTCGGACAACGAGGATAGAGGAGCTGGCAGCCAGAGTCGGCGTTCTGTTTCCACCAAACGTGGTATTTAATTAATCTGGACGTCTTCCAACAACCTGAGAGGCCCACTCTGGTTCATCCCTGGGCCCGCCAGAGTCAGAGTGAGTGTCGGCCAAGCTGTCATTTTTCAGCACACTTCTGTGTGGACAGTCACACTCTTTAACCTGTCAGCCTGGCTCACTGCCAGCTTCCTACAGCTGGCGTTTAGTGGCAGACCGAGTGCCAAGGGAAAACGAGAAGTTATTTTGTGATCAGGTGAAAGAACAGTTGTTGTTGTTTTTTGTAGGAATCTGCCACTGAGTGTGAACATGCCTGAGTTTGTGTTTTACTCGTGCCTATACCTTTCAGTTACGTCCCTTTCCTGTCCGGGTCACAGTCTTGCCCCTGCCAGGGCCATTTAAGGACGTGTCCCGAAGCCGTTCCTTTGTTAGTTTAGCATAGTTTGGGTTTGTGTCCCATTAGAAGATGCATTTTTACCCTAATCCACAGAAAGTTTTTATCAAGGGTAGAATTATCTTTCCCTGAACACAGGTTAGCCTCCAGCTTTCTGCTGTTAAACACCCTTCCTAAAGCATGATGCTGCCACCACCGTGCTTCACTTTAAAGTGGAAATTTTACACAAAACTCACCTTTTGTATCCGTGTGTCACGTGGGTCTCCGTTACCCAGTTGTTTTGTGTCAGTGTTTGGTTTTAGGAATTATGTGCCTATAACTAGTTGTTTAAAAAAATATCCCCATTTGTGACATCACAAACAGGGATATCAACATAGAACCACCTCTCACATGCAAGAGCATCTGATGGAGGAGCAGCGGCTTTACTCCAGGCCCCTCCTGGTTATCAGAGCTTCTCAACTTATAGCTAGCTGACCAGGGGAAGGGTGGGTGTGGCCAGCTCCAGCTTATCTCTGTTGTTATGCTGCTATACAGCTCCGGACATCACGTGACTCTCAGAGAGTAGACGCCATGTTGGCAGGCAGCAAAGGTAAACAAAATAAACGGGATCGGCTTGGATTTTACTTCGTCAGAGTTTACTTCACACCTTAAAACCGAATAAATTGTTTTATATAGTCAGAAATTAAAAAGATTAAACATCTCTGACCCTTTCCATGCTCCTGGGATACTTTTTAAAAACGCCAGAAGACAACGTGTGTTCAGAAGATGGATGGATGGATATATATATATATATATATATATATATATATATATATATATATATATATATATATATATATATATATATATATATATATGTATGTATGTATGTATGTATGTGTATGTGTATATATATATATATATATATATATATACACATACACATACATACATACATACATATATATATCTATCTATATATATATATATATATACACATACACATACATACATACATACATACATACATATATATATATATATATATATATATATATATATATGTATGTGTATATATATATATATGTATGTGTGTATATATATACACACACACACACACACACACACACACACACGCGCGCACGCACGCACGCACGCACGCACACACACACACACACACACACACATATATATATAACACTATAGCCTAGAGGCTCTTTAATGCAATGTCAGGAATCACGGCCAATCACACGTTAGCAAGTATCAGCAGAGCCAATAGATGAGCTCATGGACAGTTCTATTGGGAAACAGGCTTCAACACAAGTGGTTGTTTTCCGCTTGGTCCTAGTGCCACACCAGTGTCTATTTAATATAGTGTAATCTTGTTTTTGGATAGTAAAAAGTGCAGGGACAAAAAATGACTTTGGAAAAAGTGGGGGACACATGTCCCCCCCCCCCCCAAAACCATATCCATGGTTAAGTGATAGTGTGATGTAGATTTGTCAGGCTTTTCTAATCCTAGAGTTTCCCCGTCTGTTTTCCATCAGAAGCTAAGGAGATGTTTGTGTTTATGTTGTTGTATTTAGCACACGCTTTTGTCCTAAGCGACTTACAAGTGATAATCGGCATGTTAAGGCTAACAACAACAATAACAACAACAGCAACAACTTGACATCAACCATGGTGATAGGTGTAGGAGACTATTTTCATGTTAAGCCTGCATGAAAATCTTAGAGTGACTGTTTATAATCAGAAATAAGTAATAAATATAAATAATAATAATAACTTTTTTCACACTGGCTGTTTCATAACATAAATAAGTACATATATATATATATATATATGTGTGTGTGTGTGTGTGTGTGTGTGTGTGTGTACAGAATAATTCCAAGCACAGCAAAAGAGGAAAAGGTTCTTTCTACGTGAGAATGGGAGAAAATCCCTCTCTTACACCCCCAGCGCATCATGTTGCAGGACTCTAATTTTGAAGATTGACTTTGTTGAGGTCAAAAGATAGGCATGTCAGCGTATATCTCAGATTTGAATTGTGGAAGCCTGAAGGGAAAACTCTATAACTAGAACGCCATTAAGTACCTCAGGTTCATGTTGCTTGGCAACAAAGAGTCTCAGAGAAGATTTGAATGCAGCTCAGACACCACTAAATGAAAAGCTGCTTGAGGTAAATATCTGCCTTAGCTGCGTCTTCTCTGTGATGTTTTCTAATTATAAGGCAGCTGGGCTGCTGAGTTTGGAATATGGAGACTGTATCAAAGCAGAAAACTCGCCTAATCACTCCAGCCATTCACAATCAAGCTACTCACACAGGGAAAGTTGGTCCTTTTGCTGCGGATGCTTCATTAGAATACTTAAACCACCCTGATCAGTTGTAATGCCCCATTTTAACCAACTCATTTGGCTCACTTACTTCACACTTTATCCCAAAGAAAAACACTCAAAGCACCTGAATGTGCAGAAAATAGAGGCACCGCTCAGGGATGGAGGTTTCTGCGTCAGCATATCAGTCATCAAAGAGCAACGCCTGTATTTAGCTCCAGTCCTACAGAACATGTCAAAACGCCTGCAAGCACTGACTTTTTCTTTTTTTTGTTACCGTGCAAACACGCGAGATGCCTCAATCAGCTTACAATAACAAGGAAAATCCATCTTTTGCTTACGCACAATGGGAAAACACACAAAGGATAATTTTAGGTGATGAAATACAGAGAAAGCCATCCCCACATGCAGACACACAGAAGCTGCTCCACCTCCTCACTTATTCCCACATTCTCAACCAAAGTGACAAATCACCTACAGCTGCATGTGGAGCGCGGCACCCTCCCCCAGCCGAGCAACCCGGAGCTTTATTACAAACACAGAATCGGCCTCAGCGATCTGCTCAGCTGAGCAGGATGCTGCATGCTTTACCTGCTGCTCAGTAGTCACGCCAGCCACTGTTTCTGCGCTTAGCTTGAAATTTGCCCCACATGAAGCAGAAAGTTTGATCAACCTGAGTGATGGAGACGCGTTTGCACCCACGGATCACGTTTTCCTTCATTATGCTTCAATCAGCTGTTAAGGGGGAAAAAAAAGGAAGAACACGAATGAATAGCTTCAGCACTGCAGGGCTAAATTTGACTCAACCAAATTAAAACCAATACAAAGAAAGTAGCCAGGAACATTATCTAGAACCCTGAAATGGTGCCAGTGTATTTCATTATAATTCGACATAATGATCTGTCTTTCTTCTTGCTCTGTGGATGGAGGCAGCTGGTAGTGCTTGGTCAGCAGTCCGAGGGCCGGCCAGCATCAGATAGCATCTTAATGCCGCTGCTCTCCATCTGCCAGTCTTTTATTATATCTTACCTCCAATTTGTTCGTGGGTTCTTATCTACATTTCCATTAGCCTCTGGGTAAGCCTTTGGCATGATTGCTAATTGGATGCACGGGCCAGCCTGGGTCTCCCGTCTCTATCTGTGACCCAGGTCTGTCTGCTGTGTCCTGCCTCAGTGGCTGGAATCCACTGTGGTTATTCATAGAGAGAATAGATCAGAGAGTAGGCACCACTATGCTCGTGGCTCTGTCTCCCCCCCTCGAGGCTTTACGGGTGTCTTCATTAAATAACACAGAAGACATTCCTCCGAAGCCTTTCACTTACTGAACTTGTAAATGAACCACAGGAATTACAGCTGTAGTCTGTAAGGATTGGGGGTTAGTGAATACCCAGGCTATTTGAGCTCTGGGGTGAGAAAAATGATAGATTTGGAGTCCTAACCTTAACCCTAACCCTAAATTTTAATGAAATTCATATGAAACAGAATTCCAAAATATGTTTTTATGTCCATTACATGAACTTCCTGCTGAGTTGACTTTACGCTTGTGTTTGCATGGCTCCTCTGAACTGAGACTCCTCAGTGTTGTTCCCCAGCTGCCCACTAGATGGCAGAGTGCCGTGCATATCCTTGATGCAGCAGCACCAAAGGAGGGGGCCGTTCTCAATTCAGTGACCTGAGCCCATATCCACACAAGACACTGCAATCCAATTTCAAACCTTTTGTGTACAGCTAACTTAGTTCCTCCAGTCTTATTGGTAGATGAAGAATCGTTGGCGTCACCGTGTGAACTTTATCGTTACTTGGTAGGATGATAAATCTTCATGAACTTTATTGCATTTGACAACTGATGAGTCTGTTTATTTTTATGCCAGCTGCATATTGAAATGTTTTTGCTAAAGATTTACAGAGTTGGCAGGAGGAAGAGACCGTCGCAGCGGCTCCATATCAGGCCAGCGAGCAGAACGTCCTCTCCGTTTGCAACTATATGTGAATTTACTCAACATGTTGAGCAAAGTCCCCCTTTTACCTCTGAGTTTTTAGCTTTAGCAAACGATGTTATCCGTGTCAGGTGCTCACTGAAGTATAAACCTGCTCCTGAGGCAGGAAATTGCAAAAAAAAAAAAAAGAAAAAAAAAAGACCTGCAACACAGCAGGGCATCCAGTCAAGCAGAATATGCCTTACACAACATATGTTGTGGAGTTTTCTGTGCAGATGTGAAACACAAATATCATCTTCAGGAAGCAGATGTTACAGCTGCTGAATCGATGGAGGCAAATAAGTAGTGGCTTGAGAAAGCAAACGAAAGGCAAATGAAGCAACTCTTTAAATCATTTTCTTGAGCCAGTATGTCTAAAAATGACCCTTTATAGTGTGAATGTGTGTGTGAATGGGTGAATGACTGATTGTGTTGTAAAGCGCCTTGGGGGGTTCCAGGACTCTAGAAGGCGTTATATCAAATACAGTCCATTTACCATTTACAGTCTTCAAGGCACGCATGCGTCTCCATTTTGCCAGACTGGCCTGAAAGGACAACTTTCCATTCCATTTCAAGCCCCAATTAAGCACCTGAACTCGGAAAAGGCCTGGTAGAGTCAGTGGGCGGGACTTGTGGCTTCCTATTGCTGATTGATTGTAACTCAGGCCCTGTCCACACGTAGCCGGGGATCTGCCAAAACGTAGATATTTTTCAACGTTTTGGCCTGTCATCCACACGAAAACGGAGTTTTTTCACACGACAACGGATCTTTTTAAAAACTACGGCCAAAGTGAAGATCTGCGTTTTCTCCGTTTTGGGTGTCTGCGTGTGGACAGACAAAACCGGAGTTTTAAGGTCCGCAACGTCACTTTCCGGGACAAAAAAATGCTGACATCACGTGTGCGACCTGTGTTTACACTAGCCGACGGCATGGATGCCCTCAGAGCTGCGCTCGCTTTATCAATTGTCCAAGCGCTTTTTGCTTGTTTGTTTTTGCAAGCGGAATTACTGCTCCTTGCGGAAGACCACAGACGAAGGACGAGGTTAAGAACGGGGGAAGTACTGCCGCCTACAGGTCTGGCATGTCCTTAACAACGTATTTATTCGGGTACGTGTGGACAGAGTTTTTTTTAAACGAGGTGGTGTGGATGCAAGTTTTTGGAGGGGCGGATATTCGTTTTAAAAAAAAACGGCTACGTGTGGACTAGGCCTCAGTGAGAAGTGACATCAGCATGCATCACCAAACAACCGACATTCATAAAATTGCAAAGGTTGCTGTGAAGTAGTGCTGATGCTGCTAAAAGTACTGTTTCTAAACTCCCAACGCTGGAAAATGCGGCAGAACCCCCCCCGGCTTAAATTTTGTCGCTTTGTGGTCTCACGAAGCGTCATAAAAATGGAGCTTCTTCTGGTCATTGAACGCCACTTTTTATATCACAGCTGCTTTCCTGGTCCTCTGAATGGATGAAATAACATACTTTGACAGAATAACACTTTTAATGTTAATAATGTCCGTAGACATTTTATTGGTGATGATCAGTGACATTACTCCCTGATGAAATGGTTGCGATATACTGACGTCTTAAAGTCCTGAAAGGGACGATTTTGTATGGAGACACAACGACTGGAAGGTCAGAGCCATTGTATCTCCTGATCATTTTTCCCCCTCCGAGGAACGTCACGGAACTCCTATAGTGAAATGACGGAAATAGACAGCCAATCAAGAGCTTTGGCTCAAGTTTTCCTGAAAACAACAAGTAACAAAGAATGAGTAGAGACACAAAACGGCAAGTGGTTATTATTCCAATACTGATTGGGCTGGCTAATTGATACCATCTAGTCCTGCCTTCCATTTTCCATTTCTTATACCCAATTATGCTCAGTAAAAATCCCAGTGTAATGTAATACAAAGCATTTTCCAGGCTTGGCTTTTAGAATCAGGGGAGGCACAATCAAGTCTGCAGGTGTTTTCCTGCACCGGCTCAGTGAGATGATGCACTGTCTCGCATAATTAGGAGATAATGAACCCCCCCCAGCCCCCATCCACCTCTGCCAAATCATCTGCTTTTGTTGAACTGTCACACCTACACAGAACACTCTGATTGATCTTCCACAGTTCTGACTACAAACTAGCCAACATGTCCTTGCGTCATCTTAAAGCGACACTAAGCAGTTTTTAACACTTGAACCAGTTCATTTAAAAGTGAGGTTCAGTGATTGTGTTGGTAGAAACTTTAACAATTTCACATGAGGCAGCCTTCTGCTGACCAGAAACTACACCTAACAGTTTTAGGTGTTAATGGCTGTTAGCTATTTTCTGTGCTGGTAGCTAATTTGAAGGCTAGCAGTTAGCCTTTTTACTTTGTAGACTGTCAAATAATAACTACACAAGAAGAAGAATAAGAAGAAGAAAAAAGAAGTTTGCTTTTTCTTGGCATCGTGGAAGTAAAAGTCAGAGAATAATGTCTTTGGTGGTGAAGCAAAGAGCTAAAACCTGAGTGAACATCAGCCTATATACACTCATTTGAGCTAAAAGTAGGCTATTAAATCAGACTGATGGTGACCTAGCTTGGTTGCTACTGGACTTGTAAGTAATAATACTTTTTGTCCATAGAGTGTGTCTCTTTTTACTTCATGGGTTATTTAGTATCCGTTGGCTCGTGCTAGTGTTAGCTCGTTGTTAGCGCTAGCTACAGCAGGGTTGTATATGACAGTTGTAATTCCGCTTTTAACCAGTAGGAGGAAACGGTCAGAAACTGTTTAGTGTTACTTTAAACAAACAGAAAGAAATACTTTAAATTATCCATCTTTTTAACACTCTCAGGCTCATAATAATTTTTGATAAAAGGACGAACAACTAAGTCCTTCAGGGGTACTTCTGAGTTAAAAAATGATCATGAAATACATATGTGGAGTAATCAGGTTTTAACTGTTGCAAATCTGCAACGCCTGCCTCCAGAGGGTTAAAGCATGAATAAAAAAAAAAGAGAAGCTCATTGTTTCTAACAAACCATGTGTTTATTGTTCTATTTTCAAGCGATTACAAGAAAAATATGTTCCAAGAGCTGCATTCTTGGTTTTCAAATTTTGGTGCAGTCTCAGCCGAGGACCGAAGACGATGATTAAAGCAAGAGCCCGTGGAACCGGCCGGCCTTGCTACTACAAATGCAGCTGCATGAATCCTTCTGCCTGGCAAAGACATTGAGGGACCAATTTGGACACAGTTTGTGCTTAACCCCAAAACCATTCAGCTTCAAGACGAGCCTCGCACCAATCTTCCACTGAGATAATAACAAAGCGTGCAGCAATATGAGCACAAAAGCAATGAAAGGATGTTCTCCCGTGACAGAGCGTACAGTAAGAAAGTGAGTTAGTGAGGTCTTTTACAAAGAGACACGTATACAGACCCTCAGCTTTCTGCAAGAAGACAAACATAAACCTGTCAAAGAAGCAGGAGACGGTGCTTGGAGGCAATCAGATTCTTAATTTTTTTTTTACTCTACGTGAACCGAGCATGGTGCTTTCTGCAGCCTGAGGATGATTAAAACCCACTGTGAAGATCTGATTTGTGAAAACTTGGAATTTTCTGAAATACTCCGCTCCATAGAGCATGCTTTTATTGTGGTATTACCAAACAGCATATATTACACTTTTTAATTTGTCAAGACTGTTGGAAAAATGTATGCAAAGATATATTTGAAGCATATTTTATGCAGTGACATATAACAGAGGGCTATGATTTGTGAGAAGAGCAATTCAACCCCTTCTTTTTGAGCTAATACAACAAAGATATAGAGTCAATGTCATGAACATCCCATTATTCTGAAGCAGCTGCTTTAGGTCCTGATGCATCGAGGTGTGAGTGGATGGAAACCTGTTCAAATGGGGCAAAATGGGAGCCAAGAATATTTTACAGCTTTTACCTGAGTGCCACTAGGAAATCTTTGCAAATTGCTTTGGAGATGTGATATAATGCACTTAAACACAGAGATCAAACTGCATGGTTGGAATTTTGATAGACCTGAAGTGGCTTGGAGATTATTTATCAGAAATTCACAGAGAGACAGAAAGCACGAGTCTGAAGGAGGACACATTGGTACTTTCTTCAGTGCTAGATAGCTTTTTTAAACTTTAAGCTAGATCTTTAAACATCTTTGGTGTGTTCTTGCTGTGTTGAAATTCTAATTCCATCTGGAACTGTAAGATAGAGCTTTAACATTAATCTCAGTAACTGTTGAGTTATAAACTTGACCGGTTTCATATTTGACTCCACTCTGCTGCCCTCTGCTGTCCAAAAACAGTACTAAATTGCTTTGTGGAGCAGGTAGGTGTCCTATAGGGGGCACTCTTTACCTGCTTGACACCTATTAGCTGTAATGCTAGCGGTTAGCATTTTCAGTTCACTGATCGTGAATAAAAACAAGGAGAAAAGGAAGACGTTGGTTTTTCTGTTGGCATCAGTGGCGGCTGGTGTATCGTTTTTGGGATGGGGTGCAGTTATGGTCTCTGTTAGATGTTGGATTACCACACCACTGCTAGGGAGCGCCAAATTACCATTCTTATGATATAATCCATGTTTTCTACCTCAACAATGACACTAAATAAAAGAGCTGAAAAAAGCTAAATACACATCAAGACCCTGATTGCCTCATTTGATCATTTTCAGGTTCTTCACCATAACAACTCCCCCAGGTGTACTCAGCTGCTCTACAACAAAGGACAGTGATCTATGGAAAGTTTACAGTTCTGTCCTGACCGGAGTTGAGCCGAGACTCTGCCCTGTCGGTCTTCTGGGCATGTCTTCAAGGTCACTATACCCCAGTGCCCAAAGGCTCTCCTATTCTTTGTATTGGAAGGGTGGTTCCAGCGCACATGTGCCAGTTAGCATAGGTCTATGGTAGAGATTGCTGTGCCCAAAAGGAACAGGAAATACGTTGCAAAAGGATTTGGTCGTGGTAAAAGTGTGAGAACATTTTTAAACTACAATGAAATGCAAATTATACCCAGCGCTTATTGTCTGTATGATGTATAGATCGATTAGTTGAATTTTCATGTTTTTAAAAATGTTTTGTGATTCCTTTCTTTTTCTTCCCTTTCCTGTGAGACTGGTGAGGTGGCACCCTAACGCCCCTATGGATGAGCCACCCTTGGTTGGTAAAAATAAGAGAGTAATGTCTTTGGAGGTGAAGCAAAGAGCTAAAACCAGAGGGAACATTGGCACGACATACGCTAGTTTGTGGGAGCTTAAGGAGTCTTCAAAGTCACAGACTGATGATGACCTGACTTTGTTGCTACAGGACTTACAAGTAATATTTTTTGTCCAACAGTGTGGATTTTTTTTACTTTGTGGTTTATTTTAACAGTAGTTGGCTCATGTTAGTATTAGCTCATTGTTAGCGCTAGCTGCAGCAGGGTTATTTACGGCAGTTGTAATTCCACTTTCAACCAGTAGGACTCAGTGTTATTTTAATTTGGTTGGGTCAAATATCTGTGAGAGTTGAAGCTTTTCATTTGTGTTTAAAAATAAGGAAACACACAGTACATCCCACATTTTTATTATATTACAATATTAAATGTTTTTTCTCTGCATCATTAGTGCCTCTACTTGCCAGACTCATTAAAAAATAATGAGAAAGAAAGTGAATACCTTCAAAGTAATCAAACAGTTGTTTACAAAGAAAATAAGAATGAATTCAATGTTAAACAAGAAAAAACGACAATAAAAATTGTCACGCTGAGAGCAGGAGGGGGTTAGGACCCAGGATGCAGAATACCAGACGACACGAGGCAGGAGCGATTGAGAAAAAGTAAAATCCTTTATTTAGGATGATGAGTCAAAAAAACAAACAAACAAACAAACAAAAAAAACAGCGGACAGGAAGCCAAGCCGGGTATCAAGACACTACAAAAAAAAAATCAAAAGCTCACTTAATGAGCAGGAATCTATGGTCACACGAGGGGAACGAACAACGCTGACAAGGACAATGGACCGACAAACACTGAGGGACAAGACAGGGTTTTTAAACACAGAGGGAAGCAATCAGAGGAACAGGTGACAGGTGTGAGGAGTGAGGTCTTGAGGGGAGACAGGTGCCATCAATAAACTAAATGGGGAAAGAACTTAAGCAGAGGGGGAGATAAGCCATAACCTATAAAACACTAAATAACTAAACCTACAGACTAAGGGCAAAGATAAACAACTAATGACTAGAGGAGTGAGGAAGACTAATAAAGTGTGGAAGGAACACAAAAGGAGACTAATGCAAACCAATAGGAACTACAAGGGAGAGACTAGGAGGAAACATGAGGGAAGCCTAGAGAGAGCTGGGGAACACAAGGAGACACATGAGGGGAACCTGGAGCGGGCTGGGGAAGCATAAGGACACACAGAACACAAGGGGACACATGAGAGGAACGCAGAACATGACAAAAAATAATCAAGCGTCTTTTTTTAAAAACTAATTTTAATTTCTTAGGTGTGTTCTTGCTGTGTTTTTTTTTTCTAATTCCATGCTATCGTTCTTTTTTAAAACACAGAAACGGTTTCGTTACCTGTTTTTTCGCTACATTTCGCCTGCGGCTGCAGACTTCCTCAGGCTGACGCTGATGGTGGCGCGTCACTTCCTTCTCCGTTTATCTGCGGGCAGCAGAGGACGTTGTCGCCCTCTACTGCCCGCTCTCCCCTCTCCTCTCCTAATTTTAATTGTTTTGTGATTGGAAATGAACTAAAGCATTTGCTTCAGGGCTTATGAATCCTCTCCAACTACATCCAGGATGCTAAAAGTACACATGATCAAGATAATTAAAATAAAAACTTCCCATTCAGATGTGATGAATGCTAGATTTATTTGAGAAACTGTAGAAAAAATGCGTCATTTACAAATTAATTTTAAAGTTACTTTCCCTTTGTCACAATGGGTGTAGCTAACCGCTCTGAGTTTTCCTGTTTGCAGGTGGGCGCGCCCGGAGAGCAGCTGCTGCAAATTCCCTCATCAGCTCGCAGGGGATTTAAGGAGCGGTGTGACAATTCACCAGTGCTGGATGATTACTCACATTGGGTAGTTTACTACAGCTCTAGACCTGTTTCGGATTATTCTGCATCCTGTTCTGCCTGTTTTAAGCCTCGTCATCATCTGTCCCGTTCCTCCATTCTCCCGCCCAGGTACTCTCATCATCTGCCTGTTACCAGCTCTTCAACCTGCACTCTCACCAGTTACTACCCGGAGCCTCTGGATCTCCTGCCCACCAGCCACACCGCTTCTCTTGGCCGCCTGCTCTCCTGCGCTCACCTGCCCGCTCTTGGAACCGGTGCTCAGCTCCCAGCCTCCTCCACCAGCTACCACTCAGACCTGACACGCCCTCCTCTCCGCGCTCCACTACCTTCCTGGAATCCGTAAGCCTCTATTCGATCGCACCTTCCCCGTTTGCATTACATTTCTCATTCTTGTTCTCTATCTCAGAACGCTGCCAGAACCGTCCCCCTCCGACGTCTCCCCAGCCTCATCAACCTCAATAAATTATATATTATTTTTACTCACCTTGTCTCTTTCGTGATTCTGCATGTCGTGGGTCAAAAGACTCGACCACACCATGACAGAATCATCCAGCCAAAACACAGACCCACTCGCTGAATCACATCCGCCTGATCTCGCCACAACTCTGTCCCAACACGAGAGCTCCATTCGGTCCCTCCATGATCAGCAAGCTAACACCAATCAGCATTTGTTCCAACTGGAGAGTCTTATCCGGCAACTCCACGAAAAGATCTCTCCTCCCGCGCCTTCATCGGCTGCCCAAGAAACCCCCGTTCAAACGCTTCCAACGTCTCGTCTGCACTTCCGGGTCCCAGAATCCTCCCTATCTGTCACCTACAGCGGTGAGCCTGAGCAGGTACGGGGTTTTCTGTTTCAGTGCACGTTACATTTTGAAACCTACCCTGAAGTGTTTTGCACTGATCAGATAAAAATTTCGCACATAATTGGTCTGCTTCGGGGCCGTGCATTACAATGGGCGGAGGCTAGAGGCAGAGACCCGTCATTCATTAAAGGTACACTGCACGAATTCCTGTCAGAATTTAAACTAACTTTTGACCACACAGAAACCCCAGCAGAAATATCGAGGACCATCTGGAACCTTAAACAAGGTAAACAAACAGTTCAGGATTTTGCCATAAGTTTCAGGACGCTGGCCACTACTTCCAGTATGGATGCCGACTCATTGAAGGGAGCATTCACCCAGGCTCTCAGTGAGAGAATTCAGGATCAGCTCGCGTACTGTCCTGAACCAGAGAACCTGGAGGACCTAATCAGTCTTGCAGTACGGATAGAGAAGAGGCTTAAGACTCATCAACCACGTTCCCAACAGTGTTTCCAGCCACTTCATCCCAACCGGCCGACCCACTCATCGCCACCAGTCAGCCCAGCCTCGGCCCCAACCAACCAGGGGGAGCCCATGCAGATAGGCCGGGCCGGTCTGACTCCGGAGGAGAAGCAGCGTCGGATCACCTCTCGGCTGTGTCTTTATTGTGGGCTGTCCGGACATTTCCTGATCAACTGCCCCGTTCGTCCAAAAGGGAGAGCCCACCAGTAGGACCGAGATTATTGGTGGGTGGAAATCTTGATTCTAAGATATCTCGGTGCCTGTTAACCTGTTCCATCCTTTTTAACCAGCAGAGTATTCCCGCTAAAGCCCTAGTGGACTCCGGGTGCGAGAGGAACCTGCTTGACCTGAACATCGTGGATCAACTTAAAATACCCACGACGCCCCTGTCCAACCCCATCAGAGTCTCATCACTGGAGGGCAGCTCCCTAACCACTATTACTCACCAAACAGTACCCATCAAGCTGCAGGTTTCGGGTAACCACCATGAAACATTGTCATTTTTTGTTTTTCCCTCACCCCAGTCACCTATTGTCCTGGGACATGACTGGCTCACTACCCACAACCCTCACATTGATTGGAGGACCAGCCAGATACTTTCTTGGAGTCCGTTTTGTCTCTCTCACTGTCTCTTATCTGCTAATCTGTCCTCCCAGGCTCCGGCACCTGTACCCCCCACTCCTCCTGACCTGTCTCTAATACCCCCTGAATACCACGACCTGCAAGCAGTTTTCTGTAAGGACCGAGCAGCCTCACTACCTCCTCATCGACCGTACGACTGCTGCATCGATCTCCTCCAAGGAGCCACTCTACCTTCCAGCAGACTGTACAACCTGTCCAAGCCTGAACGAGAGTGTATGGCCACCTATATCTCTGAGTCCTTGGCTGCAGGCATCATTCGCCCATCCACTTCTCCACTTGGAGCCGGCTTCTTCTTTGTGTCTAAGAAGGATGGATCCCTGTGCCCCTGCATTGATTACAGAGGGCTCAACCAAATCACGGTAAAAAACAAATATCCATTACCCCTGCTGTCTTCAACTTTTGACCCAGTCCAGAATGCGACCATTTTCACTAAACTGGACCTACGAAATGCCTACCACCTCGTCAGGATCCGGGAGGGAGACGAGTGGAAGACGGCCTTCAAGTCTCCCCTGGGTCATTTCGAGTATCTCATCATGCCCTTCGGCCTTACCAACGCACCCGCCGTTTTTCAATCCCTGGTAAACTCCGTTTTAAGTGACTACATAAATAAATTTGTTACCGTATACCTGGATGACATATTGATCTTCTCCAACACCCCATCTGAACACTACCAACATGTCCGAGCAGTCCTGCAACGCCTCCTTGAAAACCGCCTTTTTGTTAAAGCGGAGAAATGTGTGTTCCATGCCCCTTCAGTCAAGTTCCTGGGTTTCATTCTGGAGAGTGGGCGCTTACGGACAGATCCCGAGAAGGTGGAAGCGGTCCGAGAATGGCCGACCCCTACCACCCTCAAGCAATTGCAGCGTTTCCTCGGCTTCGCCAATTTCTACCGACGTTTTATTCGTGGCTACAGTCAAGTGGCCTCACCACTCACCCAGTTGACCTCCACTAAACACCCTTTTGTCTGGTCCGAGGCTGCAAACAACGCCTTTCTTGAGTTGAAGGACCGTTTCACTCAAGCCCCCGTCCTCTCTCGCCCCGACCCTGCTCACCAGTTTACCCTTGAAGTTTGACGCTTCCGATTCGGGTGTAGGTGCTGTTCTCTCTCAAATCTCCCCCTCTGATAACCAACTTCATCCCTGTGCCTTTTTCTCTAGAAAACTGACCCCGGCGGAGAAAAACTATGATGTGGGGGACCGGGAACTGCTAGCGGTGAAATTGGCCCTTGAGGAGTGGCGCCATTGGCTGGAGGGAGCTGAGCACCCCATAGTGATCTGGACTGACCATAAGAACCTTGCCTATCTCAAGGAGGCTAAAAGACTAAACCCCAGGCAATCTCGCTGGTCTCTGTTCTTCACCCGGTTCAATTTTGTCATCTCCTTTCGTCCAGGCACAAAGAACGTCAAACCCGACGCCCTGTCCCGACAATATGCATCCGACAAGGATCAAGAACCTGCAACCATCCTTCCTTCATCCTGTGTGCTCGGGGCAATCACCTGGGAGATCACACAGAAGGTCCTGGATGCCCAAGGAACGGACCCCGGCCCAGGTAAAGGACCGCCCCACAAGCTATACGTGCCCCAGCAGGTCCGAAGCGCTGTAATCCACTGGGCCCACACAGCTAGATTCTCTGTCCACCCGGGAGTGGCCCGCACCCTCGCTCTGATCCGCCGGTCCTTCTGGTGGCCATCCATGTTCAAGGACATCAAGGAGTACGTCAAGGCTTGTCAGGTCTGTGCCCGCAATAAATCAGAGAACCAGCCTCCCGCCGGACTACTCCGTCCCCTTTCCATTCCCTCTCGTCCCTGGTCTCACATCGCCCTCGATTTTGTCACCGGTCTACCCCCCTCAAAGGGATTCTCAGTCATACTTACCATCATTGACATATTCTCTAAGGCTTGTCATTTCGTCCCACTAAAATCTCTGCCTTCCTCCTCAGTAACCGCTGAACTTCTGGTCAAGCACGTCTTCCGACTTCACGGCATCCCGGACGAGATCTTGTCCGACCGTGGCCCCCAGTTCCTCTCGAGAGTCTGGAAGGAGTTTGCTGCCTCCCTGGGAGCCACGGTTTCTCTGAGCTCCGGTTACCACCCCCAAACTAACGGCCAGTGTGAGCGGCTCAACCAGGAGCTCGAAGCCATGCTCCGTTGTGTGTGCTCCGCCAGCCCTTCCAGCTGGAGTACCCAACTGCCCTGAATTGAGTATGCTCACAACACCCACATTTCCTCAGCTACAGGTCAGTCACCTTTCGAATCATCTCTGGGCTACCAACCTCCACTTTTCCCTTCAGATCTTCCCCCCACTATCACAGTACCCCAGTTCATTCGCAGAGCAAAAAGGACGTGGACCCAGACCCGTGCGGCCCTCCAGCGAACTGCTGATCGCAACCGACGGTTGGCAGACCGCCACCGTCGTCCCGCTCCTCCTTACACTGTTGGGCAACAGGTCTGGCTGTCAACCAGAGACATTAAATTGAAGGACACAAGCAAGAAGCTCTCTCCCCGGTTTATCGGTCCCTACTCCATCAGCAAAGTCATCAACCCTTGGTCAATTCGTCTCTCGCTGCCCTCCTCCCTGAAGGTCCACCCTGTTTTTCACGTCTCCCTCCTTAAGCCCGTCTCATCGAGTCCATTGTGTCCTTCCCCAGCCCCTGCTCCTCCTCCTGTTCGTCTGTTGAACGGCGATCTCGGTTATCGTGTCCGGCGCCTCCTTGAGGCCAGACCCCGCGGTCGGGGCCGCCAGTTCTTGGTCGATTGGGTGGGCTATGGTCCGGAACATCGGCAATGGATTCCAGCGTCTTGGATCGACGACCCGTCCCTCATCCGGGACTTTGATGCAGCGCGGTCCTCCTCCTCCTCCTCCTCTGCCTGGCCGCCGGGTGGCGGCCTTTGAGGGGGGGGGGTACTGTCACAATGGGTGTAGCTAACCGCTCTGAGTTTTCCTGTTTGCAGGTGGGTGCGCCCGGAGAGCAGCTGCTGCAAATTCCCTCATCAGCTCGCAGGGGATTTGAGGAGCGGTGTGACAATTCACCAGTGCTGGATGATTACTCACATTGGGTAGTTTACTACAGCTCTAGACCTGTTTCGGATTATTCTGCATCCTGTTCTGCCTGTTTTAAGCCTCGTCATCATCTGTCCCGTTCCTCCATTCTCCCGCCCAGGTACTCTCATCATCTGCCTGTTACCAGCTCTTCAACCTGCACTCTCACCAGTTACTACCCGGAGCCTCTGGATCTCCTGTCCACCAGCCACACTGCTTCTCTTGGCCGCCTGCTCTCCTGCGCTCACCTGCCCGCTCTTGGAACCGGTGCTCAGCTCCCAGCCTCCTCCACCAGCTACCACTCAGACCTGACACGCCCTCCTCTCCGCGCTCCACTACCTTCCTGGAATCCGTAAGCCTCTATTCGATCGCACCTTCCCCGTTTGCATTACATTTCTCATTCTTGTTCTCTATCTCAGAACGCTGCCAGAACCGTCCCCCTCCGACGTCTCCCCAGCCTCATCAACCTCAATAAATTATATATTATTTTTACTCACCTTGTCTCTTTCGTGATTCTGCATGTCGTGGGTCAAAAGACTCGACCACACCATGACACCCTTAAAGATTTGCTTTGGATTTGGAAAAACAGCAAAAATGCAAGGAGGGCTTCCAGAGTGTGAAAAGATTGTGGATTCCTCCGGTGCTCTTCAGTTCAGGGATACAAGTACAGCAGAACCGTTTAAAAATACTTTAGACTTAAAAACAAACAAAAAAAAAACTAACTTCTATAAAACATTTCAAATACGTTTACCGGATGTAATAAACAAATTCCTAAGCAAGATAAAAAGAGACAATTTCACTAATGAACCTACAGGTTGGGGCTTTATTGTGAAACTGATCAGTAGAACTTACAGGCTCTTCGGGAGTCCTGAGCTTTGTTCAGGAGTGCATTTTTAAAAATTTGACTTACCGGTAGCTAGTATCCATAAACAAACACAGATAAAACTCAATTTGATGCAATTAGAATTTAAATCTTTTGATTATTTTCAAACACATTATTAAAACTATTAAAAGCATGTTCACTAAGAACAAGTCTATTTTACCAACATATAATATAGTAATAATAGTTATGAAAAATTGCATCAAAGGTTTTAGTTTTGCCAAAAGTTTAACGTGAAGAAAATGATCCATTCGGTAACACATTACAATAAGAGTCCCTTTATAAACGCTACTCAGCGCATTATTAAGCACCAACAAACCAGGCGAGGTGGCTCGGGCATCCGGTTACGATGCCTCATGGGCCAACACATTCTCACTCCCTAAGCATCAAAAACAAACGCTTGGTCAGCCACCCTCCACGTCAGACCCCTGACGCCAAAAGTGCCTTTTTTCATTACTTATGTGCGAAAAGGGTTTTTTCCCTTATTTGACTGCAGATCCCAATGCAGCGTAAAACTGACGCGATGGAATGTCCGCAGCCAGGGCACCAAACAAGCTCATTGTACCTCACCTTAACCTTATCCTCTTATTTAACCTTCCCCTCACCCCTATCCTAACCTCAACCATCTTGCTAGCGAACACGTTAGTGATGTCGATCGCTCTAAAAGCCGGCTCTGTGAAGTGAACGGCGGGAGCCGCCTCGTGATTGGTCGAGTTTGGGCCGAGCCAACGCGAGGGGGAGGTTTCAACTACCAAGATGGAGGTTAAAAGTAGCAGTTATGTGTAACCTCCCCCTCGCCAGATGGGATGTTCTAACGTTCCCCTTGGGCGGCAAATACGAAAATTGACAGTCAGACTCTGACTGTCAGAGTCAGAATGCACGGGAAACAAACGCTTGATCACAGTGAGAGTAACGTTTTAGGTAGCAAGAGGGTTAAGGTTAGGATGAGGGAGAGGGGAAGGTTATAAATAGTGAAACGTTAAAGTTTAGGTGCGGTTAAACGAGCTGGTTCGTGCAGCATCAGCGGATATCCCATCACGTCAGTTTTACGCTGCATTGGGATCTGCAGTTACAAAAGGGAAAATCCACTTTTCGCACATAAGTAACGAAAAAAGGCACTTTTGGCGTCTGGGGTCTGACGTGGAGGGTGGCTGACCAAGCGTTTGTTTCCGACGCTTAGGGTGTGAGAATGTGTTGCATGGACACCTCCCTGGTGAGGTTTTCCAGGAAAATCCAGCTGGGAGGAGACATGAAGGAAGACCCGGGACACGCTGGAGGGACTTGTGTCTCGGCTGGCCAGGGAACGCCTTGAGATTCCCCCAGAGGAGCGGACCCCAGTGGCTGGGAAAAGGGAAGTCTTTGCCTCTCGGCTTAGGCTGCTGCCTCCGCGACCCGACTCCAGATAAGCAGAAGAAAACGGATGGATAATTAACAAAGGGTCCCTTTACTAACCTTTCCGATATTGTTGACTATTAAGTATCCTTAAGGTGAAGACAAAGGGCCTGGGGTGTTAAGCAGTTGTTAATACTTTATTAAATAATTTATTAATGCTCAATAATAACATGAATAAAGGGATCCTTATTGCAAAGTGTTACCATACACGCTTTACACATGAGGATGCAATTTGTCTTTCTGCTTTCTACACAGTCCTGACCTCACATTACAGCAGCAACAGCCAGACTTATTTTTATCCTCCTCTTTTGGGTGTTTTAGAAAACAACTGCGTCTGCATTCAGGGAATCCACCTTTTAAAGGTTGTGGTAAAGGGCAGCAGCCACACGGGTGGGCAGGGCCCCGGCTGATATTGGCAGCATCTCTAAGTGATGTCTCCAGATCCTCATACATTATTCAAATATCGATGGTGGTGCTGGTGGTGGTGGTGGTGGGGGGGGGGGGGCTGGCTCTCCCCAACTTGACTTCCCTGGGAGATTTTACACGGGCTCGTGTCGGTGTCGTTTAGTTTAAAGAGCACACCTGCAGGCAAAACAGGCTGTATTTATGCTTTACATATTTATTGGACATAAGTGTTTTGACTAAAATGGGATTCTTGATCCGGCCCTAGGAGCAAAGCTGTAAAAACAAAGTCTGCCATTAAACTAAAATGTCAAAAAAAGTATCACAGTAGTTCATGTAATCCTCTCTGTATGCTTTTGTAAAGCTTTTCATTCTATTTTAATGTATATATATATATATATATATATATATATATATATATATATATATATATATATATATATATATATATATATATACACATCTTGTAATTATGTGTTTTAGTTCAGAACTTAATGATTAAATGTGCCAATACATTTTTAGCGTTAGAAACACACCTACCAGCTAACATTTTAGACCCTCATATGTCTTCAACATTTTGTTTAGACTAGTTTTAAACTTTCATCAATCAGATCTTCTAGCCGTACACCACTGATCACTCCACACAACAAGGGTGATAGATACAGTTGACCTTCTCCTTCTAATGAAATGGCATTTGAGCTGCCAACCTGAGGGCCAAACATTGGTGTTCACAGAACCCGGCTTGCTTACTCGTCTATTTTCCCTCCTCAACTCGTGCATTTAGAGTTTAATGATGAACATTTATACATTTACTTAAAAAGTCACTGAAAATCTGCACTATTTGTATGGATTCTATGGAAATTCTCACCTAAGCATTTAGATAAGTTGTAGCAAACAAGATCTTGCAACTACTTCCAGTTTAACTGATTATATTGTTAGTCTTTATGTATTTTATGCTTTAACAAAATCACACACATCAAACTCTGCACAAAACACAGGTGGAAAGTAATAATTTTCCTTCGTACGAGACTGATGGTCTTTTTGAACTGTAGGGAATGCCAAGGGTAACGTGTGTGCTGATGGACATAATGCACTTACATGATGCAGTCTGTGAAGGCTAGCCAATAGAGAAGAAACAGTGGGAGGTTGAAAAGTGTGAGGTTATAACTTCCCTGTCAACAGCCTGAATGTTAGCAAGGGTAAAATGGAAGGGCTGTCATCTGCTGCGAAGGCATGAGCAGCAACTACAAATATTGATATATTCCTGTGTATTCCAGGGAAATACTTGATTTTATTTAGTTATTAGTTGACTTTTTTCACATTCTCTTGGTTTTAACAAGTTGTCTTTATGGACTAGTTGCACCAATGTTCCTATAATTAGGGTATGGATTACACAAAGGTTTCCGGTTCTGTCTGGAACGCATCAACAATCACCGCTATCCGCCCTCTCCACTCACAAGAATCCCAGGTACGCTGAGAGCTCCCCCTGAATGTGGAGGTTGTGAGCTTCCAGGGGAGCCTTGTACATTTTCAGGGGGAGCTGGGCTCCCCTTAGCTCCCCTGTAATTCAAACCCTGCCTATAATCCACATCTGCAACCAGACGATCTTGGAAAAATCAAAAATCTTAAAGTTGAATAACTGACTGGCAGACAGCACTGGATTCAGGAGAAGCAAGGAGGTTCTGGCTGGTCGTGGAACAGCAGACCAGATCTCGGAAACGTCAGAGAGGTTTTGTTGTCTACTTGTGTTTTTCTTCTTTTTGGCTTTTGGAGGACTTTTGACAGGCTCTCCTGCTTTCTGGTTTTTGTGCAGCTAAAGCAACATTTAATGCTTGTTCCCATTATCCCAGAATGGGATGGAGCCCATCAAGTCTTTGGTAGAAATGATAAATGATAAATGATCCGCACATGTACAGCACCTCTCAGAGTAAGGACTCCAAAGCGCTTTACACTACAGTGCATCATTCATCCATTCACACACACATTCACACACTGGTGGGCATGAGCTACGATGTAGCCACAGCTGCCCTGGGGCAGACTGACAGAGGTGAGGCTGCCGAGCGCAGGTGCCACCGGTTCCTCCGACCACCACCAGCAGGCAAGGTGGAATTCTCTGTCCGGAGCTGGGATTGAACCTGCAACCTTCCTACTACCGGACAACCCGCTCAACCTGTTGAGCTACTGCTGCCCTGGTATTCATCAACAGGATCTTAAGGCTGCGTTCACATGCAGTAGACACGATGAGAGTCAACTTCTCCAAACCCTCTCCTAATATTCACTGATGGTGACAAACAGAACAAGATCCTGGATGCAAGCAGCTGAAAGGAGCTTCCTCTGTAAGGTGCCTGGACTCCACCTGAGAGAAAAGGTAAGGAGCTCCACAGTCCAGAGAGAGTGTGGAACAGATGGGCCATTCCCATCTGTACCGGGTCGGCCCGGGCCGGGTAGCCCCAGTCGCCCCCAGCCTGGCCCGGTTGATTCCACACATCCTTGTCTTAAGCCCATGTGGGCTGATTCTACCCACCAATCAGAGGCTTGCTCTAATGGAAGGTGTGAATTTGCTGTCAGCAGTGGGTGTGTTGGCCCTGGTCGGCCTGAAGCAGAACCCCTCGAGAAGAGGGCTGAGAATGAGCCTTGGTTGGCCCGGAAAAATACCAGGCCACCCAGATATGTAAACAACCTACGCTACCCGGCCCGGGCCGACCCGGTACAGATGGGAATGGCCCAAGAGACGCTCCTCCTCATGGAAAGCAGTCTACAGAGGTGGATGTCTGGCGGATGCCTCCTTCCTGTCCCTTCCATTCCCTCTGGACGTTTTCTTTGACATTTCATGCTTGGAGAAGACCCCAGAACATATGCACAGCTTGGAGTGATTTCATATTCTCTCTAATTTAGACTCTGTAAACACGTAGTTTGGTTTCTGACAAAACAAAGGTATTTTTCTGCCGATTGGCCCGTCATCCACATGAAAGTGAAGACTTACACCACCAAAAACGATTTTTTCTAAATCCTCAAACTGAAGTGGAGATTTGCAAATTCTTCATAGTTAGCTTTTGCTTGTTGACAGAAAAAAAACTAACAAACGCTGTTTTAGTTTTCACAATGCCACTGCCCGCAAAAGTGCTTGACTTGTTTTTCCACTCGTATTTTTTCACAAGCTCAATCACTGCTGTAGAAGGCCACAGGTGAAGCACGATGTTAAGAACGGTTATCGCGCGCTATCTGGTTATTCCACGTCCAAGGAATGTGTTTTGGCAAAGATGCTGATGATTTGGGGAACTACTGCCATCTACAGGCTTGGCGTGCCTATGAATGTGCTGCATTTGTGTTTTTGATTTGCTGAAAATGAGGTGGTGTGGACTCAAGTTCCTTTGCCAGGTGGGCGGGTGGCTGAGGATGTTCGATTTTGAAAAAACCCACCTTCATGCGTGCATGGCTGAATGTCTGGGACCTGGTTCTGACCTGGTTCTGTCCGAGCCAGGTCCTTTCAGACCTAACTACCACTGTGACAAGCCAGAAAGATGTAAGATGTTCAGGCTGTAAAATGTAATACTCCATACAGGTGATGTGTTGATGGATAGTCCGTCACCTGTGAGGTTCCACTTCATGATTCGTAATAAGTGGCAAAGACGAAGGGCTGAGACTAACGCGGTGTCACCAAAAGTTTCATACTTGCCTCATAAGTTCCTTCTGTTTTTTTAGCGCAAGGCCTTCTATTTTTACTGATTAATAATCCAATATGTCTAAAATAGACTTTATTCATTATTAAGGTGGGAAACACAAAGAAGCTGGAATAGGAATGGCTGCTGTTTTAAAAACATGAGTGAAGGACCTCTTTAACATTTAGATTTACAAAGTGAGTTTGTTATGCGTCATCAAGATATTTTTCCTTTAAAACTCACCAATGGAAACAAATTGGTGTGTCATTCCCAGACTGGAAGCTCCGCCTCATTAGCTTTGCTCCACGATTTCACATCTGTTACAAATCTTCATGTTAAATAAAAACCTGATTTATTAATTAATGTATTGTTTTCAGTCTGTTGACTCAGAATGATCAAGTACCTGCAGGACCAAAGTATGAGAGCTGAACACAGCTTCTGTAAGTTGATTACAATTAATATTTACTTATTTTTCTCCGTGTGAAGATCAGTGATGAGGCGACGATCACACACAAATCCAGTTTTTCCACAGAGTTTTTGACTCAATAAACATTTGAATGTTTTTGATGAATAAATTGAAAGATTTTAATTTTCCTCTCCAAAGTGCATTTATTTAAATGTCTTTAAAAAGGGACAAACAAGCATTAAAAACTTTCACAGATGAACATTCTGATCCTTTACTGGGTGTTTTTCTCTGAACTGGTGAAAACTGTTCTGTCAGAGTGACGAGGCACATGGCTGACATTAAACCAGTCCTCCTCTGTCTCCGGGGAACGGCGACGCTTCTGTACATCAGATTTTGCTTCAATCTGTTTCTTCCTTCAATCCTCCATGGGACTTGCACTTATCTTCGCTGTTGATGGAGGCAAAGGACCTCAGACTGTGCGAGGATGGAGCCTTTGCTGCAAAAAGTCTGCTGTCGCCAAGAGTCCCCTCGCGGCTCGCCTATCTGGTGGCTATTTGCTGTCGCTCCATTCTCTTCCTTTTTTAGACGGCTGTTATAAGAATGATAAATGATCCGCACTTGTATAGCGCCTCTCAGAGTAAGGACTCCAAAGCGCTTTACACTACAGTGTATCATTCATCCATTCACACACACATTCACACACTGGTGGGGACGAACTACGATGTAGCCACAGCTGCCCTGGGGCGCACTGACAGAGGCGAGGCTGCCGAGCACAGGCGCCACCGGTCCCTCTGACCACCATCAGCAGGCAAGGTGGGTTAAGTGTCTTGCCCAAGGACACAACAGCAGGATTTGCTGTCCGGAGACGGGATCGAACCTGCAACCTTCCGATTATTGGACAACCCGCTCAACCCGTTCAGCTGCTGTTGCCCCCAGAAGGACATTTCACTATTTTATCTTCCTCCCATATAGTTACTAATACAAAGCTAATTGCATATGGCTCACAATGCCAAAATATAGAGCTGCTGTGAAACTTCCACTGGATTATTTGTATTTGAGAAGATAAAGCAGATGTTAAAGGGAAACTTTGCAGCATTGGCTTGCTTTTAGCACCCACCAGTGTTCGTTTCAGTTCACTGTCATAAAAACAAAACTGAAACTCTCCTCCTCGCTGCACACTCCTGTTTTTAACATCTTAAGGTAATTATTAGCTTCTAAAGGAGTGGTTCATCAAACAAATCAGCTGTGTTCACAATCTAAAACATGCAGGAATCATGTCTCTGAGCTCTCGCAATTCAGAAAACTCCTGATAATTACTCTTGTTTGACTCCTATTGTGGTTGGACATTATTTTTTACTTTGCATCAGATAAAGGTTTTCTTTGTTCCCACAGAGGCCCCACCATGATAAACTTGTTACAATAAATGCTAACCAGCTATAGCTCACCTGTCCTGAGGTGTAAACATGGATTACTGTAAAGCGTGACTTTGTGAGTCTTCAGGGCAGCTTTCCAGCGAGGAAGTTGCAAATGGCTCACAATGCTAAAATATATATATATAGGTGCTCACTTTAGCACCTACTGGCTCCATTAAATGATTTAAAAATAAAAGTTGCTTAGTATATCTTTAAAGGGGGCCAATTCAGCAAAGATCCCCTTTTGCATTCTTTTGTGTAGCCATATGGATCTTTACTGCTTCTATAAACACTCCAAATGTGAAAAAAAACATCCATGCATTTTCTATAAGGTTAGGACAAGCCATTTCAAAAAGTCCCCATTTGTGACATCACAAACCCCAACCCAAACTAGAAAAGAACCAAAACTCACGTGCAAGAGAGAGCGGCTGTCTGAGGAGCAGAGGCTCTACTCTGAGCCCTTCCTGAAAATCAGAGCTTCTCAGCTTACGGTAGCCTGAGTGGGGGGGTGGTGGGCGTGGCCAGCTCCAGCTTGCTTTTTTTAAAATGACAGAGCCCTGAAACGCTTCATTCTAGAGGGTACTGAAGCTATCAGGAACACAACTGCTGATACCGGTTCACGCAAGAAGGATTTTGAGCAAAAAACATAAACATATTTTGTACCGACCATAGAACTATTATAACATAAGAAAAAAGTCATATTATGTCCACTTTTCATACGCTCACGTGACATATGTTTGTTAAATAATATTTTTTTTACCAAAGAAACCGATTCAGCAGAAAAATGCAACAAACTCATTAGAAATCAGTTTTGACTTGATTGTAAGATGCGAGACTGTTGGATTGAGTGTCCACAGGTGTTTGTTGTTTGTGAATGAATTGACGCCACAATAAAATGGCGGTGTAAGGCTCCACACCCTCCTTCCTATCTGTCAGATGAATGAGCTTTCTGCCTGGTGGAGGAGCAGTGGTGGAGTCATCCGTTGGAATGATGACAGTGTCTGATTTCTTGTTGTCTTGCTCATCTGCTCAAGTTCTGGTGCCAAAACGCAGCGCAAATCAACTCTGCTAACAGGTTACGGGCCCAGATGAGCAGCAAAGAGAGTCTGCAATCACCGGAGGAAGGGCAGCGTACCTGAATCAGCGAATCACCAGCAGGTGTGAGAAGTTTGGCACAACTGAGTGAGTGAGCGTCGTTGCGCACCATGAGCGGACGCGCAGCAGAGTCGGGGAGTCGATATTCCCGTTTGCTTTTTGATGGAGATGAAAGAAAATGTGAAATATGGGAAGCGAAATTCCTGGGTCATCTCCGATTACAAGGCTTGAAAGATGTCATCTTAAAATCAGAAGAAACTGAAGGTGAATAAGCCGATGACGGAGACGCTGACAGGAACGCAGAAGCATCTGCAGAGTTGATCCAATTTTTGGATGACAATAGTTTGTCATTAATCGTGAGAGATGCAGTTGAGGATGGTCGGAAAGCACTGAAGATTTTAAGAGATTATTATGCTGGAGCGGGCAAGCCATGGATCATAAGTTTGTACACTGATTTGACTTCTCTCACAAATGAAAGGAACGAGAGTGTGACAGATTATATTATCCGAGCAGAAGCAATCATCACTGTGCTAAAGAATGCTGGTGAGTCGCTGACTGATGGACTTCTGATGGCAATGATAATGAAAGGCCTGCCAGAGACATTTAAACCCCTTATTATGCACGTTACCCAGAGTGACGCAAAAATCACATTTCCAGAATTTAAAGTAAAACTTAGAAGTTATGAAGAAACCGAGAGAATGCGTACAGCTGTAACTGAGGACAACTGTCATTGTTCTCGGGTCGAGGTGAGTCCTCCTCCTCAATTAACAATCTTTGGGGTTCTGTGTTCCACAGGTGAGGAGCGGAGAGGTACCAGCTGTGCTGAGTTAATCATTTGGAGCTCGGGTTTAAAAGGAGTGTAATGAAAGTAGCAGTGGGCAGCACGGGCAGAATATCTTGCCCTCCAGACAGAACCTGAAGACACCACCTGTAGGCAACGACTTATAAAAGACACACTTTATTGCACAATCAATAATAAAACCCAATAATAAAACACTATGGCCCGAGCCCTCTCTCCTAAAACCAACTGTCCAGCATGAGTCACACAAGCAGCGGTACTTAGCTGTCTCAGATGTGGTGACCCCCCCTCCCCGGGGTCTGAGCTTCCAACGCCGTCCAACGCCCCGGGGTGTAGCTTGCGAGGACGGCGGGTACATCCACAACGTAAGTCCAACTGCCTGAGTCCGTAGCGGCAGATATCGGCGTGGTCCTGCATCACCTAAGCCCAGCCCTTGCTGTCTAAAGAAGGCGACCAGCCTTCCCTCCTGACGCTGGAACTCTAAACACCTGTTTAACTGTCTTCGTCGCCGGCAGCCCTAACGACTGCGAACGACCCCACCCCCCAAAGTCCGATGCCACAATGACAGGTCGACCACGCACACCTCTCAGCAGACCTGTCACCTTTTTATCCTCCCTGGCCTCGTTATGGACAATGAGGACCAGCTGGTGTCCAATCACCACACCCTCAGAGCCCGGCAGCTTCCGTCTTCTGCCCATCACAGGAGGATGGAGACACTACTCGAAGCCGGGTGATTACTCCAGTATTGGTAAAGCCTGCCACTCGTACTTGTTTGCTCGTAGAAGTTTGACCTCGCATGTTTGGATTATTTGGATTTTGACCTTGGACTGTTTATTGGATTTCGATTTTGAACTTGCTCCTGAAGCTCCGTCTGTCTGCCCTCCTATAGGATTACCACCACAACCAAACTCTGCTAAGAACCACGGATCTTCATACACGTCTCATCATCCTCCACCGCTCCTGCATTTCTCCTCTCTGCTTCCTCACCTCCTGTCCGGCTGGATCGCTACACTTGTCACCTTGGCACCCCGCTTGCCCCGCAGCTTGCTGAGCTAAGAACTCTGAACAATCGCCCACGGCATAATTCACTGGATTTCAGTGCTACTTTAGTTCCCGTTTGTGTAATAAAACACGTTAATTTCTTACCTCCTGACTCCTGAGCTGATTCTGCATGTCTTGGGTTAAATGCCATCCACAAGCCATGACAACAACGTAATGAGGACAAAAGTGCATCCTGACCAGGAATCCGCTTCATGGAGAGCATGTGATGGAAGATCAAAGAACAAAGAGATTGTGTGTTTTAAATGTGGACTGAAGGGGCATACTGCGAGAATGTGCCGATCCAAAGTGTGGTGCCGTTATTTCAGCAGTAATACAAACAAACACCTGCAGAAGAAGGCCGACATGAGATGAAGCAAGAGGAATCGCGGAGGACGACAAGGAGAAGGACTACACGTTCAAGACCGGTTCCAGACTCCAGAAGATCCGGGACGACGAACCAGAGATGCAGAGTAAACAGCTACTGGTGGACACTGGAGCGACATCGCACATCATCACTAAGATCGAGGACTTTAAGACTTTTCGACCAGAGGCTCACTGCGTGGAGTTGGCTGACGGGAGGAGGAGCAGAGGAGCTGCGCAACGGCGAGGAGATGCTGAGATAAGAATGTTGGACAGCAGAGGACGCAGCCACAAGGTAACACTGAAACAAGCACTGTACATCCCATCATGGAGCCACGGTGGTTTTTAAACATGGGGACAGTTTTCTTAAACATGTTGACGGAACAAAGTTCCCAATTTATGAACAAGAGAGACTATTCTTCATAAACACTGTGAAAGAGTTTGAAGACAAATGTAATGGGTGTTTTGGTATGCAAACGTGGCATGACATTCTAGGCCACTGTAATTATAATGATGTTCAAAATCTGCAAAATGTTGTTGATGGGATGAAAATTATGGGTAACGGAACTAAGATTTACAATGTGAAGCGTGCATTCGAGGAAAGTTTACACAAACTAGGAATCGAGAAGCAGATGAAAAGGCCAGCGCAGCTTTAGAGCTGGTGCATACGGACTTAGCCGGTCCGATTACACCAAACTCTAAAGAAGGGTTCAAGTTTGTTTTGTCTTTTGTTGATGATTTTTTGGGTGCGACGTTTGCGTATTATCTGAAACAGAAAAGCGATGCAACTGAAGCAACTGAAAGATTTATTGCAGATATGGCATCTTATGGGAAAATCAAATGCATTCGCTCTGATAACGGAATGGAATTTACAAGCAGGCAGTTCCGAGATTTAATAAGTAGAAACGGCGTTAGACATGAAACGTCGGCGCCGTCTTCACCGCATCAGAATGGAACAGCGGAGAGGAACTGGCGCACGCTCTTTGATATGGCAAAATGCATGTTCATTGAAAGTGAGTTGCCAAAATCTTTATGGCCATGTGCCGTAAAAAAGCGGGAGTGATCAGAAATCGATGTGGACAAGACCCAATCTTTCAAGGATGAAAAAATTCGGATCATTATGTTATGCTTATAAGCAAAACAGAGGAAAGCTGGATCCCAGATGTGATAAATGTGAAATGTTACCAGATCCGAGGAAATATCGGGAAGCAGTTGGATGTCTTATTTATCTGAGCTACTGTACCAGACCTGATCTAAGCTATGTTGTCAGTAAACTGTCACAACATTATAATGCGCCAACTGTTGATGACTGGACAGAGTGAAACATGTTCTAAGGTACTTAAAAGGTAGTCAAGAAAAAGAACTGTGCTTCAGAAAATGTTCAAGTGGAAGACTAGGTCTACGAGCATACAGTGATGCAGACTGGGCATCTGATGCTTCTGATCGATGTAGTATGACAGGGTACTGTGTAAGCCTAAACGAAAAAGGTCCTTTAATATGATGGAAAACCAAAAAGCAGACAACTACAGCACTATCAACTTGTGAAGTCGAATACATCGCATTGGCAGCAACAATTCAGGAATGCATGTATTTGACTTATTTTATTGAAGACATTGATGTGTTTGAGTATGAAACACCTAAGATGTTTGAGGACAATCAGGGAACAATCGCGTTGTCAAAAAATCCAGTGAACACATTGATGTAAAGTACCATTTTATACGATCAGTATAGTACATGAGGGAAGAGTACTTCTTGAGTTTTGTCCAACTGAATCAATGGTCGCAGATATGATGACAAAACCAGTTCTCATGTTCTGAGGTAGGTGTCTAACCCAAGACATACAGAATCAGACTCGAGTCGAGGTAAAAGATAAACAATAATTTTATTTCTTTAATGATGAGGAGAACTGAGGGCACACTGGTGATCCAGCGGAGGGTAAACCAGGAAGCGGCAACTGACAAGAACCAGAGGTGAGTAACGGGAGTTGTAGTTCATAGAGTGAATTGTAGGCAGAACTTACAATGCGGAAGTTCAGGGTGAATGTGGAGGGGAGTTGA
The DNA here is from genome assembly GCF_043380555.1 of Nothobranchius furzeri. Lineage (NCBI taxonomy): Eukaryota > Metazoa > Chordata > Actinopteri > Cyprinodontiformes > Nothobranchiidae > Nothobranchius > Nothobranchius furzeri. Next base: position 11,860,120 of record NC_091754.1, read on the forward strand.
GCTGGGGTGATATCCAGAGGTGCATTGTAGATTTCCAGACGGTAGGGTAGACGGATGAGGAGGACGAGGTAACGGAGAGGGAGCGTGAGCACGGTGGAGAGCGGGACGGCAGAGCGGAGTTGGTATCCAGGCAGCGAACCGGTGAGTATCCAGAAGTCTCCAAGATGGGAGCGAATCCGGAGGCGAAGCGAGTCTGAAGGTAGGTATCAAAGCACAACGAGTTCAGATTAAAAGGAGTTCCAAAACTTACTAGACAAGACGAGGTTTCAAAGTTACTAGGAGCTAGGAGCTAGGAGCTAGGAGCTAGGAGCTAGGAGCTAGAGACTACCAGGCAGTAGTTAATCATTCGGCGTCGTATCTGGATAACCGTCCTCCTTTTAAAGCTGTCCCGCTGATCGGACTGATGAGGATCAGCTGCGCTCCCTCTCCTGTTGGCAAAAACTCACAGATAGTGAGAAGATGGCAGAGTACTCACCCCGGCTCATGACACCAGTGTCAAAGTTTAAGCTGGACAAATTCTCTGTATTCATGTTTGGAATGTAAAATGTACCAGTATACATGTTGGTTTCTTGTCTTTTCTTGACCTGTGTACAAGTGTGGGTGTTGGATTGAGTGTCCACAGGTGTTTGTTGTTTGTGAATGAATTGGCGTCACAATAAAATGGCGGTGTAAGGCTCCACACCCTCCTTCCTATCTGTCAGATGAATGAGCTTGCTGCCCGATGGAGGAGTAGTGGTGGAGTCATCCGTTGGAATGATGACAGTGTCTGATTTCTTGTTGTCTTGCTTATCTGCTCAAATTCTGGTGCCATAACGCAGCACAAATCAACTCTGCTAACAGAGACAAACCTTGAACGTCCCCTCTTACAAGGTCGTTGTCACTACAAGAATCTGAAAACAAGTAAAAACAGAATTTTCTTTTGTTTTAATTACACAAAAGCAAAATTCCTGTTTCTTTTCCCTCTCAAGTCACTGCCGGTCTTTCCACACAGCCTTGTCACAAAAACCTTTTACATTGCACTGAATGTTCTCCATTATGGGAAAACTACTTAAAGCCAACTAGAGCCTTTCATAATGAAATGACAACAGTTTAATGGTTTCTCTGAATCTGCATTAGCCCAATGCCACGGTGTGCTTCCTGAGTTTGATGAGTCATTAATAAAGTGCCTTAAAGCTTAAATTGCCTCACCTTTAAGCTTCGATATACTGTAATTTGCAGCAATTATACTCTTTGTAGTGACTTCTTTGTGAGTAATGAACTGGCGGACAAGTAGAGAATCGTCTGCTCTGGAGGAGCTCACGACTGCTCAGCATGTGTGACCCGAGCTGAACGCCATCTGTCTTCTGTCACGGAGTTGTGTGTTTGCAACTACAGAGAACAAATCTGAGCAGACACTAAGGGAGATGGCTGCCAGCGTGCACGGCGAGAGTTAGCGTAGCCTTCGCCCTGATGGTCTCATACGGGGGGGGGGGCTCCCATTTAATGGTTAAAACTGCTGCATTCAGCTCTTTTGATCATATGAACTTCTGACTGATTAAGATTTCACAATTTAGTTAAATCTAAGAGGATTGGACTCATATTTGCAGTTAATTATTAATTTAGGTTCCAGCCTTATTAGACAGTGCCACCTTTAGGTGATTTGGTCATCCGGTCAGGTGTCAGTGATGGGCTTTTATTAAAGTAGGTAGTTAATAAAGCCTTCGACAGAGTCAGGGAGGCATTACTCACAAAAGTTGCAACTGTTTCTGATTTCTTTTGAGAAGAAGTGAAGAAATTTGACAATGTGGCTTCTTTTAGACTTGAAGCAGAAAACCGGAGATTTCCCCTTTTCAGGAATTATGTTTGATGTTTTAGAAATCTGGAAGGTGATAGCCTGACCCTTTACTGTGATGCTATAATGTAGGCAAGATGGCAAATCCCATCCCACTGAGCCTCATACAATTTTAATAGTGCGCTGGACAACACACACACACACACACACACACACACACACACACACACACACACACACACACACACACACACACAGACATATATATATATATATATATATATATATATATATATATATATATATATATATATATATATATATATATATATATATATACTGCTCACAAGAATTAAAGGAACATTTTTTTTATTGGGCCTGGCATGAAATCAATTAAGCCTGTCTGATAATTTCCTGACTGATTAAGCAGCTGAGGGCATTGTTAATCACTGTCAGCTGTATTGGGGTTCATGGACTTAACGACAGGTGCACTAAAGTGGCAACAATTACAAAACCCTCAAAACAGGACTGGTTTAACATGCAGAGGTGTTACACCCCTCCCGGCCTAGGAGTACCAGGAGGGGCAACACAAGTGTGGTGGGAGCAAACACGAAGACAAATAAAAAGTTCAAAAGGAGTTTATTAACTAAAATTGTCCCAGGCGGGTGTAAATAAAGTCTCTGGAAATAATAATGTCTATAATAACTGAAGACAAGGGCAAAGCCCCCCTCAAGCTCGGATAATACCCTCCGGTTTTGTGTACTGGTCCTCCTTTTAGTCCTGTGCTGCTCCTAACGTGGCCGGCGTCTCACGCTCTCCCGTTCTCTCAGTCTCTCTCTCTCTCTCTCTCAGGGGATGGTTTCCTCCAGAAAAGATCCTCGTGTCATCTGTAGTCTTTAGTTCACTCGTCTCCACGATCTCCGGCTGCAACTCTCCGTTTCTTTACACTGCTTTCCTTCGCAGCTCAGCTCGGCACTCCTTCAGTAGCTCTAAACTCCCGAACTCGGTGATTGGAATCCTCTTCCTTTACACGACTCTGTCAAGCGCTCCTTCACTTCTCTCTCAAACTTCTTTTTTTTCAGGCAGCTCCAAACTCCGTCCTTTCTCCAAAAGCACGCTGTCTGTAACCTCTCACCGACTTCTCATCGAACTCTCACTGAAAACTCCTCGACGACCTTTCACCGCTCTCCTTCTCAACTCCACTTCTCAGCTCCTCAACTCAACTCTCCTCAACCGCCGTTCTCAACCGCTCTTCTCAACTGCTCTCCTTCCGCCTCGTCTTCCTTTATAAGAAGCCCTGATGAGCGTGGATTGTTTCCAGCTGGTGGCAGCGGGCCGGCAGGAAGGGTGCGTCTCAGCGTGCCTCTCTCCATGGTGCTGATCCTGTCACCATGATCCTGTCTCAGCGGGGCCGGAGCAAGGAGCTGTCCTTGGTGCGGTGGTTAAAATGGAGCCCAGGAACACAGAGGTCATAACAAGAGGTCATTTCAAGTTTCTCCCTCTTGATCTTTGTCGGCTGGTTTTCCACTCGTGCTAGTTTTGGCTCTCCGCTGGCAGTATGAGGCGATTCCTTAACCCTACAGAAGTTGCAAAGGTTGTCCAACTTCTCCAGGATAGCACATCCACACGTGCTGCAGCAAGAAGGTTTAATGTGTCTCCCAGAACAATCTCCAGAACATGGAGGAGATTTCAGGAGACTGGCGGTTATTCTCAGAGAGCTGGACAGGGCCGTAGAAGGTCCACAACCCATCAGCAGGACCGATAGCTGCTCCTTTGTGCAAGGCGGAACAGGCTGAGCACTACTCGTGCCCTACAGAATGACCTCCAGAGGGCCACTGGTGTGAATGTCTCCACCCAAACAATCAGGAACAGACTTCATGAAGATGGCTTGAGGGCCCGACGTCCTGTAGTGGGCCCTGTGCTCACTGCCCAGCACCGTAGAGCTCGACTGGCATTTGCTCAAGAACACCAGAATTGGCAAGTCCGCCACTGGCGCCCTGTACTTTTTACAGATGAGAGCAGGTTCACCCTGAGCACCTGTGATAGACGTGAAAGAGTCTGGAGAAGACAAGGAGAACTTATGCTGCCTGCAACGTCGTTCAACATGACAGGTTTGGTGGTGGATCAGTGACGGTCTGGGGAGGCATATCCATGGAGGCACGCAAAGACCTCTACTGCCTAAATGGTGCTCTGACTGCCATAAGGTATCGAGATGAAATCCTTGAGCCCTTTGTCAGACCCTACGCTGATGCAGTAGGTCCTGGTTTTCTCCTAGTGCACGACAAAGCCCGGCCTCATGTGGTAAAAGTATGCAGGCAGTACCTGCAGGATGAAGGAATTGAAACAATTGAATGGCCTTTACAATCCCCTGACTTAAACCCAACAGAACATCTGTGGGACATTATGTTTCGGTCCATTAGGCGGCGCCAGGTTGCTCCTCAGACTGTACAAGAGCTCAGGGATGCCCTCACACAGATCTGGGAGGAAATGCCACAAGACACCATTCGTTGTCTCGTTAGGAGCATGTCCCGACGTTGTCAAGCATGCACACAAGCTCGTGGGGGCCACACAAGATACTGAAAAGCAATTTGAGTTGCAGAAATGAAGTTTTTGAAATAATGGACTAGCCTGCCACATCTTCATTTCACTCTGATTTTAGGGTGTCTACACAGTTGAGCCCTCTGTAGGCTGATAACTTTTATTTCCATTAAAAGACTTGGCATACTTTTGTTCCTAAGACATTGCCCTGTCGTTATTTGTATAGATATCCAACTTCATATTGAGATCTGATGTGTTTCTTTAAAGTGTTCCTTTAATTTTTGTGAGCAGTGTATATATATATATATATATATATATATATATATATATATATATATATATATACATACCGTAAATCCTCAAATACAGGTCGGTATTCAATTAAAGGCCGGGTATCCAATTTTGGCCGGTGTCGGAGTCAGCGGAGGTAAATAATGGCCGGTCTCTTATTGTGGCCGGATGGAATGTGGTATCAAGCAAGTACGAGAGTCCCGGCGGCAGGGTTATAGTCCCGCAAATCAACCAGCAGGAGGCAGTAAGGGTTTACGCAGACCTTTATTAGGCTTTTTCTTCAAGCTTTGTAACACTTCAGACATGATCCTCTATCACGCTCCTACCACACAGAGTCACGGTGTCAGGTAACCATGCTAATTCAACCCGCTCCACAGAACACACATCACCTTCCCTGTGGCTTACATAACACTCACACAACACGCAAATCAGCACATAGGAACTAGCAGAACGATAGGAAACACATATAACACAATACCCAGAATGCACCTGGCTTACAACCCCAGCCAGGTCATTACACTATCAAGTTCAAAGAGAACGTGCTGATTATGCTGCAGAACACTCTGGAGAGCAGCAGTAGGGGGTGTATGAACTACAGTAATCCCTCGTTTATCGCGGTAGATGCGTTCCAGACCTGGCCGCATTAGGTGAAAATCTGCGAAGTAGGGACTCCCAGCATGCCCCTCGCGGGGATTCCCTCCACGTCGCACCTACGTCACAAACCGCGGCTATAAACGGAAGTCGCCTTTCCAGCTCAGTCATCGTTTCTTCAGATTCACGATCAGAGTTTCCAACCTACCAATCAATCCAACGAACTATCAGCTCATAGTAAGTTATCTTACTTACTTCTGGAAAGCCCGGCATTTCCGTGTCACTTCGTTGATGCTCGAACGCTCGGGGGTTTCCTAGAGCAGCCGGCGTTTCACCAACTCTATCACTTCCGCGTCTGTGAAACCACGCTCCCTATTGAATTATCGTATGATCACATTCTCTGTGATCAGCAATGCGCTGTGCCAGACCGTAGGTACTGACACGCGATCGTTCATGTCGGTTCATTTCCTTTAATGTTTTCTGTCTTTTATTTGCGCCTGATGTGTATCGCTGCTGTGGAGCGGGGCGCATCAACTTGTCCTCCGACGCACAGATCACTGATGCGGCCGCCAAGCAGGGAGCGCTCAGCTGTTTTCGCGGTCGGTAGATCTGCCTCCTGAGCACGGCCACAGTAACAATCAGGTGTCGCCACCTCAAAAACTAATTTAACACGCGATCGTTCATGTCGGTTCATTTCCTTTAATGTTTTCTGTCTTTTATTTGCAACTGATGCATTTCGCTGCATGCTGTGGAGCGGGGCGCTGCGCGCATCACCTTGTCCTCCGACGCACTGATCACTGATACGGCCGCCAAACAGCAAGCGCTCCGCTGTTTTTGCGGTCGGTAGATCTTTTAGAACTGCAGTTCAAAGGTAACTCATAAGGTGAATATATATGAACCCAGGTAGCAGTTTCTCTTTAGGATTGAGAGGAGATGCAGGAAGATAATAAACAGGCAGGACAGAAAAATAGTCAAATAAAAACAAGTTAGTTTTTGTACCTGGTGGTTGCAACAAACAGACACCATTGAAGGTAATCAGAAGTGAGGAACAGAAAATGAAATAATTATTTTAATGTTTAGAGCAGCAGGAACTCCGAGAGGCTGCAGGCGCATCAGTGAGTTTGCGGCCGCTGCGCAGGGGGAGGGGGGAGAGGGCTGAAGCAGAAACTACCATTGTTAAAAGAAATGTGTTTAACTTTGAAAATGTGGGCTCAATTTTAATTGTCAAAAACTCCAGCGAACCATTAGTTCATTTTGCTCAAATAGAAATTGAGGCCTGCCTCTAATACTGGCCCTCCTTCCAATAACGGCCTGGAGCTTGATGAGCTTGAGTCAAATACAGGCCCGGGCCTGTATTAGAGGATTTACGGTATATATATATATATATATATATATATATATATATATATATATATATATATATATATATATATATGAGAATGATAATTGTGTAATAATGTGTTTTAGCCCTGTCAGCCAGCTAGAGGTGCATGTTCACCTTTGTCGCCGTTTCTGTTCATTACCTTTATGGACAGAATTTCTAGGCGCAGCCGTGGTGTGGAGTGTGTCGAGTTTGGTGGCAGGAGAATCTCGTCTCTGCTGTTTGCGGATGATGTGGTCCTCCTAGCTTCATCCAGCTCTGACCTTCATTCAGCTCTTGCTGGGTAGGTTCGCGGCCGAGTGTGAAGCGGCTGGGATGAGGATCGGCGCCTCCAAATCTGAGACCATGGTTCTCGACCGGAAAAGGGTGGCTTGCCAACTCCGGGTCGGAGGAGAGGTCCTACCTCAAGTGGAGGAGTTTAAGTATCTCGGGGTCTTATTCACGAATGAGGGTAGGAGGGATCGGGAGATCGACAGGCGGATTGGTTCGGCGTCTGCAGTGATGCGGACGCTGAGCCGATCTGTCGTGGTGAAGAAGGAGCTAAGCCAGAAAGCCAGGCTCTCGATTTACCGGTCGATCTACGTCCCAATCCTCACCTATGGTCATGAGCTTTGGGTAATGACCGAAAGAACGAGATTGCGGATACAAGCGGCCAAAATGAGTTTCCTCCGAAGGATGGCCGGGCTCAGCCTTAGAGATAGGGTGAGGAGCTTGGATATTCGGGAGGGACTCGGAGTAGAACCGCTGCTCCTCCGGATCGAAAGGAGTCAGTTGAGGTGGTTTGGGCATCTGGTCAGGACTGGACAGGTCTGGATGCCTCCCTGGGGAGGTGTTTCGGCCATGTCTTGCCAGCAGGAGGCCCCCGGGTCGACCCAGGACACGTTGGAGAGGTTACATCCCCAATCTGGTCCGGGAACCCCTTGGGGTCCTGCCGGAAGAGCTGGTGGAGGTGGCCGGGGAGAGGAAAGTCTGGAGCTCCCTAGTTGGGATGCTGGCCCCGCGACCCGGACCCGGATAAGCGGAGGAAGACGACGACGATGACGAAGTTAATTATTTTTCACACTCATATACATTACATTAAGATACATATTAAGGTTAAAAACATCTTTGTACGTGCAAGAAGGCGTGGCTTTCTGAGGGATGTTTTGGCAGATGATGAAAACAGGATTTACTTCCCGATTAATTCAGTTTCCGGCTGACTCCCGATTCGGCCAAATCTTTTGAAACAATCTGCTTTGACCTTAAGTCAAAACCTTTCTGCGACGCTGCAGGTGATTACAGACACAACAGCTCTTTTCAGGGCTACTTCACACCTAACCTGCAGACCCCGGGTTGCATCTCATGGCCGGGGAAGCTGAACTCAGAGGAAGCTACTAATCTTTGAGTATCGTGGTTTTGACGTCTGGCGACATCACCACTCTGAGTGACCACAACCCTCCGGACCGCCGGGAACAACTCATACAAGGGTAACATAAGTCTGCATACTGGTGTCTGATGAGGTTTTTATCAATAACTAACTCTCTAGTTTATAACAAATAACATTCTTTTACACCCAGATTTCACAATTTCTCTCAGATACAAAGAACGGTTGCTACAACATCTAGCTTCCATCACAACACCTCACATCCACCACATCACATCTCATTATTCATATCTTGTATCATCAGTTGAGGAAAAATAATTAAATTAATTTTATAAACTGTATACTGACTCTGTCTGAATTAATACAAAGTGTGTTTATGGTCCCTGAATAAGCATAGAACCGTAGAATCTTCTGATTAAACATTCAAAGATCAATTAGATTGACAACATCTTTTGTTGTCTGTGACTTCAAATGGTGTTTTTCTTTTTGGGACTCTGGTAGTTTGTCCTAAAGTTAGCGTGGTAGCGGACGGCTGTTTCTCCTTCTCTGATGTTATTGAGTGAAGAACCTCTGACACCGGTGGTGTTCTGTTGTTAAATACAGTACGTGAGTGTGTGATGAGTGGAGGACCCAGGAATGTGTGGAGGTTCGGCGAGACAAACAACCGGATGGTCCAATATGTGGTCCAACACGTGGTATTTTAAATGTGAGGGAACCGCTTTATTTTACACTGGCAGGTTTTCTGGCTAAGTTTAAGATTTTGTTGTAAAGGAAAGAAAATAATCTTTTATATAGCGCCTCTCAAGATAAAAACCATGAGACGCTTCACAAGAAAAAAGAATTCTAAATATAAATGGTATAAAAACAATTAAAAATGTGGTTAAAATTAGAAAAAAAAGTGATTAAAAATGTAAGGAATGGGAAAAGGGGAAAACAGTGGATCCTGGGAAAGGCAGAGTTGATTGAAAGAGCAGAATAAGGAGTGGGCAGTGACAAAGATCACACCAAAACCAGCTTGAACAGGTACGTTTTCAGCTGCTTTTTAAAGGAGACCACTGATCTCAGGCTCTGGGGGAGAGAGGTCCAGAGTCTGGGGGTCACAGCAGCAAATGATCTGCCACCTTTGGTCGCTTTTACTCCATTACATTGTAAAGCAATTACTAGGGATGAGCCGGATACTTGTTTCAGACGAGTATCCGGTATGGATAAAGCATTTTTGACGAATACGAGCATGAAACGAGTAAACCTCGGAAATATCTGTAATTGTGCTGAAGGAAAATCCTCATTGGGTAACTGACTGTCTTCACGCTCTGTGATTGGCCAGTCACATAGAGCGCCCGCCCCTCCCTACACACAAAACTCTCTAGCCGACCGGGAGCGCAGTCCGTCCGGCTCATCCACGCACACACACAGACCGTAACGGATCTCGCTGTGATTGCTTCACTGTTGCTCACGTTTCTTCAGTTTTCCCTAGGTTTTCTTCAGCTCGCCTCTTTTTTGGTTGAATATTTAAAGTTACTTTTTTCGTAACTTATATGGTGCGTTTGACAAGACAGAGCTGATGTGCTGCATCAGTCACTCACTACCTCCGCTCCGGTCGTTTTTTTTAAAATTTTTTTAACTCCATCTCTTTCCTTCTCACCCTCTCTATCTCTCTCAGACACACACACCTTAATCAACATTGCTTTGTTTAACTTTGTGTGTGGCAAAATGCCAAGAACGTTAAGAAAAAAAATCTGTTTAATCAAATTAAAATAAAAAAATATATATAAAGTTGTGTCTGGTTCTAGCATTTCATATTTCCTAGTTCCTACTGCATGAGTTCAGATGTATTAATCCATGCACTTAAACATTAATGTTCTGATTTTACTGAAACACTTGTTCTGAAACAGTTCCTTTACTATTGTGATCAAAAATATTTAATCTATATTCTGAGGCTGCTCTGTAAATAGTTTTCAAATAAACAATACACATATCAACTTCCGATCATTCCATATATATTTCAGACTTAAAATAATGTATTGATGTAAACCACACCCACTTCCGGTTAAACCACGCCCACTTCTGGGCTATGCCTCGCCCATTCCCAGTACAGATACAGATACAGATAATTTAGTTGGTTGAACAGATACAGATAGTGGTGTACTCGCTCATCCCTAGAAATTACCTGTACTTATACTCCATTACATTTTCTAAAAAGTAAAACGTACTTTAGTTTGTGTTTGTCTGACCAAACACCCAACCGGTCAGATGGAGACCAGCAGCACACTCCCTTGTCTGCGTCGGACTTCAGTTCCAAAAGTAATAGGACTTTAATTTGAGAGAAAAGGACACATTTTCACAGTTTTACTTCTTAATGTCAACACTAACAGGTTATTATCAAACAGATTTCCTGTTTCATGGATGTGGCAGAGTATAAGGCAGTAGGAATAAAAGAAAACTGTCCTCCAGAGTTGGTGGCAGTGCCCTAGATTCCTTTCCTTTTAAGTGAGTTACCTTTTTTTTTTTTGCTCCTTAGAGGTCAGCAAGATAAACCAAAGCTACTTGAAAGATGGCATCCTTAGATGAAACGACTTGGACAACGTGCGCTGTGACCTCTGATCACTGCATCCTTCCAGACGGATCAAGGATCCCTAAAGCAGGAAGTATGAAAACTTAAACGGACATCAGAGATATTGACAAATGGTTGGGTTCACACTTGATTTGTTCAGCCAGTACACTATCGGAGTAAATCTTAAATTGGACAAGACTTTTTTTTTCTCCTTTTCTGACAAACTCCATCTAGGATTGGTACATTTTATGGCGCGGTGCTTCAACAAAGGACAGCTTGATGTTTTCCACGATGACCTAAAGGTTTAAGGATTACGGGGGCAACATTGTACACTGACTGACATTTTCTATTTCAGTTGAATCTTTTTTTTTATTTTAGAGCACTAAAGATGTTTTACATTTGTGTCAGTTATTTCTCTGCAAGCATAAATGTCAAAACGATTGTGACCATTTGGGCAGAGTTCACCAGATTTGGGACAATCCTTCACTGTTTCAGCCCGGCCCAATCTGAGTCGGTTAGGGGTTAGAGTTGTTGGAGAAAGCTTTAAAAGTTTTTTGCAGGGGTCTCCAGTATCCCTGTGGGATGAAAGCTCTGGTGTTATTGTTCAGGAAGAAGTGAGACAGAGGAGAGCAGAAGATTCAGGGTGTTTCTCAATTTCAAGGTGCCTGGCCTTGCGAGGCGATGTCTTGGGAGGCAAGGCGCCTTGCTTATGAGGACACTGTCCTTCCTTGGTCAAAGAAAACCGTTAAATAGAACAGACTTGCATCACGTGACTGTGGCTTCCACTGTGGTCATGTAACGTCACGTGACACGGTAATTAACGTTATATTTTATACATATTAGTTTCAATATAAATATATAACCATTCTTTTACTTTTTAAATTGTGTATATGTTTGTTAAATATAGAAGTGAGTTACTATCTGCTAGCCACCGAAGCTGCAACTAATGAGCAACTAACCAAACATAAATAACTTCTTTGGATCTACAAAAAACATTTAAAATTAGTTGACTTACATTTAAACTTGAAATTTGCCCCTGAAGTAGCTGCCAGCTTTTGATCCACCATCCCTTTGAAAATATCGTGGCGTATTCTGGGTAATTTTTGACCAAGGCTAGGCTACAAGACACCTCCCGTGTATCCTTACTCAGCTAGCTAAACGGCTAACAAATGGAGAACACTCACCTTGGTGGAACATGAACATTGGAACACGTCTTGGCGGTTCCTGATGACGTATCTCCTAGGCAAATGGGGCGGGGTCAAGACATCAAGACGCGGTTCCTTGGCATTGAGAAACACCCTTAGAGTCTTATTTCCTGATATTTGGTCATTTCGCCTCTGATTGGCTAACAGCAACACGACTCTTTTCGCTCTGTGATGTTGATGTTTTATCTCCACAAATAACACAAACCTGAATGAGTTCAGCCATGTTGTAGAGATGCTAATGCTAGTGTTTGCTTCTACTAACCTACTCCTGGGTGCTAAACCAACAACAGCCTTCCCCGTGACGAACCAAGATGGTTGAGTCCATGGATGCAAATTTTCAATGTGACGTAGATCTGAGTGGCTTTTTCAGTCCGAGCGTTTCCGCGTCTGTTTTACGTTGGCGGCTAATGCAGGAAATAGAGACAGAAGACCATTTTCACATTTAATCTGTATGTGGAACTCAGAGTGAGCGATCATATGTCAAAAACAAGTAAAAACGGTTTCTCAGTGAACTTTGTCTTTACAGCTCACCCCTGCAGCATCTCCCTTGCAGTTAATCCCATCCATGCCTAGTTTATGAGACAGAATTTTACATCTCAATTGAGGGAAGTATCGCATCTCAAGCATGTTGGTGCAACATTGCCTCCTCCGCACGTTAACCATATTTATTACCATCTTCTTCCCTCATAAAAATCGCCTTGGAAGGGCATGGAGGCACCACAGGGGCACTTCCTGAAATTTAAATTGTGGCTGAAGACCTCAAAAATGGTGAAGGCTGTCAGGTGCAAAACAGCAGACCTGAAACAGATGCTGTAATACAAAAATCTGTCAAGGAGGAGAGAACCTGGGATGTAAGGGGAATATTGCATGGAATATGTGTGCACACGCACATGCATTCACACAGCAGCTGGAAATAACCAAAGAAAACCTGTCAGTGTCTCTTTTCCCATGCATTTATAAGCTAGGCGGGGCTTAGCCGCTCAGCAGAGCTGCAACTGATAGGATGGTGGTCCAAACCTCATATGGGAGGTTGCATTAGAGATGAAATAAAGGGACAATAAGTCGCCCAGATACTGTCATGGGAGGCGGAGGAAGCTAGGTCCGTCGATATGGCCACCGTTCTTTAGGGAGTTTGATTAAACCATATTTTTCATCAGACAGAGCATGGATGGAAAGAGAAACACGCTGAAACAGGAATCTTTGTTAGGTTCTATAACAGGAAGTCAGAAATATTTCTAAATCATCTAACTTTGACCATTTATAAGCAATTCTTATCTGTCAGATACAATATTTTACTTTTGTGTTTGTTTTCACTGTGGTTGAAGAAGTTGGTGCCTCCAAACACTGAAACCTGGCTTCTCATACATCCATCCGCCTGTTTTCTTACTGGTGAGAGGTAATGGACCGTCACAGGCCCGACACAGACACGCAGCTGTGCACTGGTTGTGTTTTATCAGGCTCTTTTTACGCGCCTGTCCACTCAGACGTGTTTGCTTTCAGCCACATAAATAGTGCTATTTTTTCATATTATGTTCCCTTTGTGAAACCTGGTCAGTGAAGCTATGAGGGATGGAAAGCTAAATAATCCAAACATGGAGCCACCCAGTCCAAAGACGTTTTATACTGCAGGTTTCTTCAAGTTGTACTCTTAGCATGGCTTCCCTGTGAGAGTCCGTGCATTCCTGTAGTCCAGTCCTCTCATCTTGGTGTGTAGATGGAGAGCTTCATGAAGCAGAAATACATCCAGAGGTTATCGTATAAATATGTATTGTATAAAATTATCAGAACTGGGGAATGTTACACATAAAAAACACTTTTTCTGACACTTTTCTATTGAAATTCATAGGGTCCCTTAAAAATTAAACACATTTAGTTTAAAATTGACAATCTATGAACAATCCTCAAACAAGAATACATCTTTTAATTATTTCTTGCTCCACTTATTATGAACCTGTTGCAAATTCTCAACATGGCTTTACTGTAATTTATCCTCGGGAAAGGTTATAATTGTGTTTCCTGAGGCAGAGCAGCAGTGAAACAGCCTTAATGCTAAAATGAAATGCAAAAAAATAAATCTTCATCCTGGAGCACAAGGGGACCACAAAAGGCAAAATATAACGGGAAACGTGAGGATGTGACAGATTTTTTTTCTAAATCGAGCTTTTTCTCCACCTGCTTGGCTGAAGCATTCGTGTTTAGACTGAAGTAAAGAGAATGACTGAGAAACTCGGGATTGTTTAACTGTTGGAAGAATAATTGCTGGGTGAGAAATGCTGGGCTGATTACCAGATGGAGAACTGGTGAGAGAAAAAGAAGCAGATGAAAGGAGAAGATGGGAAAGTGATGGGAGATACTCGGGCTCAGAATTGATGGAAATTTTAGATTTCAAAGGTGTTTTTGTGGCATAATCTGGATTGTGACTAGATCAAAATCATAACTACTTTTGATTGGGTTTCCAAAGACGAATATATCGTCCATCTTCTGAAATCTGTGGTCCACACTTTCATCACCTCAAAGCTGGATTACTCTAACTCCTGCTTATACGGCATCAGTAAAGCAGCTCTTTCTAGACTTCAGCTGGTCCAGAATTCAGCAGCTAGGTTGCTGACTGGAGCTGACAGAAGACAACACATTTCTCCAATTCTGAAATCTCTCCACTGGTTGCCCGTGCAGTTCAGGATGAATTTCAAAATTATGCTTCTCACTTACAAATCCTTGAACCATCAAGCTCCTCCATATCTGTGTGAACTTGTCCATTACTACAACCCGCCGCGTGCTCTCAGGTCTGAAGATAAGCTCCTCCTAGCTGTTCCGAATGCACGTTTAAAAAGCCGTGGAGAAAGGGCTTTCTCTGTCTGTGCACCCAAGCTGTGGAACGCATTACCACTGCTAGTGAGGCAAGCACCAACAGCTAGCATTTTTAAATGACGCTTGAAAACTCACTACTTCAACCTAGCTTATATAACATAATTATGACCATCACTTACATCTGCATTGTTTAAAAATGGACTTTACAATATCAACTTCCATACTATTGAGGTTCTTTTTTAAAATGTTTTTCTAACTTTTATTCTCCCTGTGTCTTATTGATTTTTAGCTGTTAGCTTTTGGGAATTTTGTTGTATTTCCTTTTTATCTTTTATCTGTGTTCGACATGTTTGTATAATGCCGGTTTAATTAACCAACATTTTTAGTGTACAGTGCCTTGTTTGGTTGTAATGCCTTGTGAATGCGCTTTATAAATAAAATTGGATTGGATTGGAATTGGATATAAATGTTAAAAGGTCTAGACCAGGGGTCTGAAAGTTGTGGTTCTGGAGCCTCAAGTGGCCCTTTGGCCTTTTCACAAAGGCTTTTAAAGCTACAATGGCAAATCTGTAAAACAAGCTAACTTAAAACATTTTTCATGTTAACAACATTCTAACGCAGGATAGCTACAAAGATTATGTGGGAAAAAAGGTGATTGCTGCAAATCAAATCAAATTTTATTTGTGGAGCAGTTTTCATGATAAAATCAGCACAAAGCGCTTTCGATAATGTAGCATCCAGCAATGGTCAGTTTTATGGTGCGGTGTGGGGGCCAAAATTAAGACTACTGCCCAGCAGCAGGAGGCTATATAAATTCTGAAGCAAACTACTGATCTGATTAATGATAAGCTAGTGCCGGTAACTGAGAGTCTGGCGCTGCTTACTGAGGAATAGCACCTTTACCGGCGTTACTACTAGATACGCTAGGGACTAGCAGCCCTCGGCCGGTCGTTGACTGGTTCACACACTCCCTCTGCTGTCTATTAGCATGGATAGGCTAGTGTTAGCCTGGATGGGCTGGTGTTAGCGTTGGAGAGGCTAGCCATTAGTGTGCCTAAGCTGGCCACTAGCTGGATTTCCTACCCCCTTGATGGACCATTAGCATGGATAGGCTGGCGTTAGCATCGGAGGGGCTAGCCATTAGCATGTCTAAGCTGGCCACTAGCTGGACTTCCTACCCCCTTGACGGACTATTAGCATGGATAGGCTGGTGTTAGCATCGGAGAGGCTAGCCATTAGCATGCCTAGGCTGGCTACTAGCTGACTAGTGACTCTCTGAGACATGCTAATAGCTAGCCTCTCCGACGCTAACACCAGCCTATCTATGCTAATGGTCTGTCGAGGAGGTAGGAAATCCAGCTATGGCATGCCTAGGCACGCTAATGGCTAGCCTCTCCAATGCTAACACCAGCCTATCCATGCTAATGGTCTGTCTAGGAGGTAGGAAATCCAGCTAGTGGCATGCCTAGGCATGCTAATGGCTAACCTCTCCGATGCTAATGCCAGCCTGTCCATGCTAATGGTCCATCGAGGAGATAGGAAATCCAGCTAGTGGCCAGCCTAGGCAAGCTAATGGCTAGCCTCTCCAATGCTAACACCAACCCGTCCAGGCTAACACTAGCCTATCCATGCTAATAGACAGCAGAGGGAGTGTGTGAACCAGTCAATGACCAGCCGAGGGCTGCTAGTCCCTAGCATATCTAGTAATAATGCCGGTAAAGGTGCTATTTCTCAGTAAGCAGTGCCAGCCTCTCAGTTACCGGTGCCAGCTTATCATTAATCAGGTCGGTAGTTTGCTTCAGAATTTATATAGCCTGCTGCTGGGCAGTGGTCTTAATTTTGGCCCCCATACCGCACCATACAGTTTAGGTACAGCCTGACCTTTCACCATCTATTCAACATCTGGTCAAAAAGGAGACACAACATTGCATGTGTTCCCTTTAATGAGCGGTCTTCACACCAGCTGGGATTCAGACTCTGCTAGTCTGAAAGATAAACAGTAAATTTCTTTCCCCAAGGTCCCATCTGTCTGCCTCCAGAAGAGACCATCTTCCATTTGTCCTGGTAGAAGCTGAGACTCTTGATAAAGTTTTCTCCTCAGTGAGACCCACCCCATGTGTTCTGGACCCAATTCCAACTTCGTTTTTTAAACAATTTTATGAATCTTTTAGTGATGAGATTTTAACCCTGATGAACTGCTCCCTTCAGACGGGGTCTTTCCTGCTGTCTTTAAAAGGGCGGTGGTGAGGCCCCTGTTGAAGAAGAGCAATTTAGATTTTAATGAATTAAACAATTATCGACCGATATCTAACTTACCATTTTTAAGCAACATTTTAGAAAAGTTGGTTTTAAATCAACTAAATGATTTTATAAACACTAATGATGGCCCAGAGACATTTCAGTCTGGTTTTAGGGTGAACCACAGCACCGAGACGGCCCTTCTGAAGATTTTAAATGATTTTAGAGTAAATTATGACAAACGAAAGTTGACAGTGTTGGTTCTACTGGATCTAATTGCTGCCTTCGATACAGTGGACCACACTATTCTTTTAACTCGTTTAAAACAGATCAGCCTCTCTGGTGCTGTACATAGATGGCTCACATCCTACCTCACAGACAGGACTTTCATGGTGAGTTTGGATACCTGTTCCTCTAGGGTCCATGGGATTACATGTGGTGTGCCCCAGGGTTCAATTTTAGGCCCGGTGCTTTTTAATCTTTATATGCTCCCTCTTGGCGGTGTCATCAGGAGACACGGGGCAACTTTCACAGTTATGCTGTTGATACACAGTTGTACATCTCCGTGTCTCCTGATGACTCTCGGCCAATGGATGCACTTTCTAACTGTATTTTAGACATCGAATCCTGGATGGCAGAGAACTTTCTCCAGCTCAACCAGGACAAAACTGAAGTTGTAGTCATTGGTCCTGAGGTCCAGAGAGAGAAGCTTTTACCAAAATTACAATCTCTGCCTTTTAATCCATCTGAACAAGTGAAGAACCTGGGTGTGATTTTTGACTCTGAGCTGACTTTTATCTCACACATTAAAAACATCACAAAAATAGGTTTTAATCATCTAAAGAATATTGCCAGAGTCCGCCCCATTCTCTCTCGGGCCAATACGGAGACGCTGATGCATGCTTTTATCACCAGTAGGATAGATTACTGCAATGTCCTGCTTTGTGGTCTTCCCAAAAAGAGCATCACAGGCTTACAACTTCTACAAAATTCAGCAGCACGTGCCCTGATGAAGACCAGGAGGCGGGAGCACATTACACCAGTTTTAGAATCATTGCATTGGCTCCCCGTCTGTTTCAGGATCAATTTTAAGGTTCTTCTAATGGTTTTTAAGTGTCTTACTGGTCTTGGGCCTTCTTATCGCTCAGAACTGTTTTTACCATTTTAACCCTCACAGCCTCTGCGCTCCTCTGGCAGGCATCTCCTGGTCATCCCTAAAGTCAGGACACACACACGGCGAGGCATCCTTCCAGTGTTATGGCCCTCGCCTCTGGAATGAGCTGCCAGAGGACCTCAAGGCCACAGAGAACGTTCATGTTTTTAAGTCCAGGCTCAAGACCCATCTTTTTAGGTTCGCTTTTATCTAAATATTTACTAGTTTTATTTCTCGTTTTACATGATTATATTTTATAGCTTGCTTTGCATGTTTTATATGATTATATTTTAGCATTGTTTTCATTATTTAATATTATTATTTTACTGTCTATATGATTTTATTTATTACTTATTTTCTTTTATTATATTTTTACTCATTTTAATCCAGTGTTTCCTCTGTAGGGGCCCTCTGCCCTGGGAGCGGTGGTCGACTGTAGCTTCCTGGGCGCTCTATAGGTAGTGTTTAAGTGGAGGATGTCAGACTTGAAGACTGGGTTCGGGAGTAAGAGCTTTTATTATACAGACGGTTGGCTGAAAGCGGTGCTGGAAAGGCTGACGGATGAGGTCTGAGGAGGAAAGGTGGAGGTTTAGCTGTAGTAGCTTTGGAAATACTCTGATCATGGATCACGGTGGAACGATGACTGAGTGAAGAGCCGGTGTAGCGTCTTCCATATATAGACATGGATTGACGCAGGTGAAACGTGGAAGGAATCCCCGCGAGGGGCATGCTGGGTAATGTGGTCCAAGACGGAAGCCGGTCAGCTGGGAGAGCCTGACCTGGGGGCTTGGACTCTGACAGGACCCCCCGGTCCAGGGACGGCTCCAGAAGTCCCCGGGCCACCTCGGTGGGCCCAGAAGTCTGAGATGAGGGCAGGGTCCAAGATGGAGCGGGCCGGCTCCCAGGAGCGTTCCTCGGGGCTGTAGTCCGCCCAATCTACGAGGTACTGCCAGCCCCGACCCCGGCGGTGAGCGTCCAGAATGCGCCGGACTGTGTAGATGGGCTCCCCGTCGAGGAAGCGGGCCGGCGGAGGTGCTGGAGCCTGAGGTGGCAGGAGGGGGGATTCCACGTAAGGCTTGAGCCGGGAGGTGTGGAAGGTAGGATGGACGCGAAGGCTTGTAGGCAGCCGCAGCCGGTACGTGACCGGGTTGATGACCTCCTGCACGGGGTAGGGCCCAAGGAACCGGGGAGCGAGCTTCCTGGAACCGGCGCGGACCCGGAGGCCTGCCAAGGACACCCAGACCTTGTCCCCTGGAGCGTTGGAGGGACCCGGGCGGTGCCTGCGGAGGTGTTGGTGTGAGTAACGGGCGTTGGCCCGGGTAATGGAGGCCCGCGCCTTGATCCATGCGTTCTTGCAGCGCCTCACCAGGGACTGAGCGGCTGGCACCGCGACTTCGGGTTCCTGGTGGGCGAAGACTGGGGGCTGGTAGCCATAGCAGACCTCGAAAGGGGACATCTGCATGGCCGAGGAGGTGTGGAGATTATGAGACAGCTCCGCCCAGAGGAGGTACTTAGGCCACTGCGAGGGCTGGGCCGAGACAAACCAGCGGAGGTACCGGCCCAACTGTTGGTTCGCCCGCTCCGATTGACCGTTGGTCTGTGGGTGGTAGCCCGAAGACAGGCTGACAGAAGCTCCCACTAGATGGCAGAAGGCTTTCCAGAAATGGGCCGTGAACTGGGGACCACGATCTGAGACCACGTCGACTGGGACCCGTGGAGACGCACCACATTCTCCAGAAACAGTTCTGCAGTGCGTCGGGCCGAGGGAAGGCCCGGGAGGGCGATGAAGTGAACAGCTTTGGAAAACCGGTCAGTGACCATTAGGATGGTGTCGAGGTCGTTGACAGGCGGGAGACCTGTGACAAAGTCCAGCCCCACATGGGACCAGGGGTGGCTGGGCACCGGAAGAGGTCTGAGGGTGCCAACCGGAGCCTGGGTGGATGCCTTAGAGCGGGCGCAGACGTCACAGGCGCTCGTGAATTCCTTAACGTCCCCCTCCATACGTGGCCACAAGAGAGCCCGTTTCAAGAACTTGAGAGTCCGAGAGAAGCCCGCGTGACCAGACAGGCGTGATGAGTGGGCCCAGGCCAACGCCTCACTGCGACAGGCCGCATGGACGTAGAGCCGACAGGCGGGGGTCTCTGGCGGCGCTGGGTCATCCCGGAGGGCGTTTTGGATGGCCTCCTCCAACGGCCACCCAAGGTGGGCCACGAAACGGTGCTCCGGGAGGATGGGCGCCGGCTCGGATGTGGGCGCTGAATGTGTGAACTGGCGGGAGAGGGCGTCCGCCTTCTGGTTTTTAGTCCCGGGGCGATAGGCGAGATGGAACTCGTAGGGTTCGAAGAAGAGGGCCCAGCGAGCCTGGCGAGGATTTAGCTGCTTGGCGGACCGGATGTGGGTTAGGTTCTGGTGGTCAGTCCAGATGGTGAACGGCTGAGTGGTGCCCAGAAGCCACTGCCTCCATTCCTCCAACGCCCATTTTATGGCCAGCAGCTCGCGATCCCCTACGCCGTACTTCTGCTGGGTGGTGGAAAACTTCCTGGAGAAGTAGGCGCAGGGATGTAGCCTGTCATCTGGGCCGCCTTGGGACAGGATGGCGCCTGCGCCAACATCCGAAGCGTCGACCTCAACCACAAAAGGGACTGCCTGATCCGGATGGCGCAGGATAGGAGCCGATGTGAAACGAGCGACTAGGTAGTGGAAGGCCCGAACGGCATCTGGGGTGAGCCGGAACGGTTGACCAGGAGTGCTCGGTTGGGTGAGAGAGGTGAGAGGCGCCACAATGGTGCTAAAGTCTTTGATAAATCGACGGTAAAAGTTGCAGAAACCCAGAAAACTCTGCAGTTGCTTCAGGCTGGTTGGTAGGGGCCAGTCCTTCACCGCCTGGACTTTCTGAGGGTCCATAGTTAGACCTTGATCTGAAATCAGGTAGCTCAGGAATGAAATGGACCGCTGGTGGAAGGAGCACTTCTCGGGCTTACAGAACAGGTTGTTGTCCAGGAGCCGGGTCAGGACAGCACGAACATGGTGGTGGTGTTCGGCCTCTGACTTGGAGTAGATCAGAATGTCATCCAGGTAGGCAAACACCCACCGTCCCAACATGTCACGGAGGACATCATTGATGAAGCGTTGGAAAACGGCGGGGCTATTGCACAGTCCGAAGGGCATGACCTGGTACTCCCAGTGACTGGTGGGGGTGATGAACGCCGTCTTCCACTCGTCTCCAGCTTTGATACGGACCAGGTTGTAGGCGCTCCGGAGGTCCAACTTGGTGAAAATCCGCGCCTGGGAGATGGCATCCAGGGCGGACGTGAGGAGCGGCAGAGGATGGCGATCTCTGACTGTGATCTTGTTCAGTCCTCTGTAATCTATACAGGGGCGGAGATCACCCTCCTTTTTCCTCACAAAGAAGAAGCCTGCGGCACCTGGGGATGACGAGGGTCGGATGAAACCCTGCTGGAGGGCCTGGTCAATATATTCCTCCATGGCTCTGGACTCGGTGGGAGAGAGAGAAAAAAGGCGCCCCCGGGGTGGACTGGTTCCTGGTTGCAGCTTGATTTCCATGTTGTACGGGCGGTGAGGCGGCAGTGTGGTGGCGCGCCGCTTGTCGAACACCGCAGCCAGGTCCCGGTAGGGCAGTGGCAGATTGGGCAGTGTTGGGCCAGGGTCACCGGCCGGGCAGTCTGGCATGGATGGAGGAGGAGAGAGGTGGGCCTGGCACTGGGTCCCCCATTCCAAAAGGCGGCCCTGGGACCAGGAAATCCGGGGGTCATGGAGACGGAGCCAGGGAAATCCCAGGATTAGAGGAGAGAAGGGAGCACATATGATCAGGAACTGGAGGGTCTCTCTGTGGCCTTGGACAATCATCTGGAGTGGCTGGGTTCGGTTTTGGACCGGATGGGGTTGGAGGGGCCTACCGTCCACCGAGGTCACTGGCACAACTCTCTCCAAGGGGGTCATGGAGATCCATAGGCGCTTAGCCAGATCCATGTCCATAAAATTGTCAGCGGCTCCCGAGTCCACCAGCGCGTGCATCTGGAGTGAGGCCTCACCATGAAGGAGGGTAACATAAAGAAGGAGTCGATTTGAAGAGGCAGGGGCTGAAGGTGACCCAGGCTGAGCGACCCCGATACTCAGTGGGTTCCTTCGTTTCCCAAACGTAATGGACAGTTCAGGCGTCTGTGGTGGGAGGAGCCATAATAGGCACAGAGACCCTCACGCCACCGTCGCTGTCTCTCCTCTGGAGGAAGGTGGCCTAATTGCATGGGCTCATCAGTAGAAGCGGGTCCAGTAGCAGGCGTGGGGGAACGAGGAAGAGGTTAGGGCGACCTGGATGGGCGAGTGAAGGGCTTGGGCCGAACCAGAACCCGCTGATCCATGCACAACGCCAGATCCACCACTTCATCCAGGTTCTGGGGCAGCTCCTTTCCCGCCATCTCATCCCGGATGTAGGTTGCCAGTCCCTCCAAGAAGACGGCTCGAAGGGCAGAGTCATCCCACCGCAGCTTGGCGGAGACGGTGCGGAACTCCGACGCATAAGCGCACACAGAGTGCTCCTTCTGGCGGTGTTTTAGGAGTCGTGCCTCTGCCCCCATTTCGCTGCTGGGTGGAACAAACGTCTTTCTGAGGGCAGCCACGAATGCAGCATAGTCATTGCAGTCCGGTGATTTGGAATTATAGGGCGCAGCGGCCCACTCTGCAGCGCGTCCGGTGAGCAGGGAGGTGAGCTGTGCCACTCGAGAACGCGCAGTGGGAAAGCGTCCTGGGTGGCACTCGAACTGCATCTCGAGGGTAGCGAGCAGACCGTCTGGACTCCCCGTCTCTCCATTCCACTTCTCCGGGAGACTGAAGTGTGGCTCTCCCGTCGGTGGAGTGAGGGCTTGCAGGTGGAGAGCATGAACCTGCTGCTGGAGTGCCGTGACGGCAGTAGACAACAGCATGGAGAGATCGGTCTGGGAGTTCAGTCTGGTGTTAAGCCGGTCGACCTGGGCGTGGAGCTGAACGTTCTCGTTCGCCAGTTGCTCCATCTTTCTCTTCACCTGCTCGAACTCCGCTGGATTAATGGACTCAGTCATCCTGTCAGACTCGAAGACTGGGTTCAGGAGTAAGAGCTTTTATTATACAGACGGTTGGCTGAAAGCAGTGCTGGAAAGGCTGACGGATGAGGTCTGAGGAGGAAAGGTGGAGGTTTAGCTGTCTCGCTGGTCTCTCTGACTGCACCTCTGACTGCACCTGCGCGTCGACCGAGGGCCCTCCAGAGCGCTCACCTGCGCCGACCCCTCACAAGGCCGCACCTACACCAATCTACGGTCCTAAACATTCTATGTTTCAGTTTTCAGGACTGACAAAGTACATTTGGCTAGTTGCGTGTGTCTGTCTGCTGTCCAAGGCAGCTAAACTTCCTCCACAGCCTCTCCTAACGCAACAGTATGAACCTGGGCCCTCTTCAGGTACCACACTCCGAGAGCGCCCAGATCTATTAACTTCACATGACATGCAGATCTATTGGCGTAAGGTCAAAAGTCATTCTCTTGCACTTGGAGCCTTTAGGGATCTGAACGATCTTGCAGACTCTTGCCAAACAAGGTGCAGCTGTTGGTAGCCCATGGTCCTTCAACCCTTTGTGGTTCCCTGACGATGTGTCCTCTCGGTCGGACCCACCCAATGTGTGTGTCATGACTCGAGCTCAAGCCCCTTAGGAGTCCACCCCTCGACCATCTGACGGTTTCGTGTCTGTTAAACCGGTCTTTTCTGACAACGACCTTGTCAGCCTCCAGCCCCAGGATCCTGCTATCAGCAGGATGATACTGTACCTTTCTGATCTGACAGCTCATCTGCCTTCTTCTGTCATGCTTGACTCCGTTCCTGAGCTCCGTGCTCTCTTTCGGGTTGGTGTCACGCTGAGGATGATTGAAGGGTTGCTGATGCACATCTCCAAGCTTCCATTGTCGCCTGTCCTTGTGGCACCAGTCATGCAAAAAAGGTAAACAAACACGGATGTAACCATGAACATGAACGGGATCCGCTTGGATTTTACTTCGTCGGAGTTTACTTCACACTTTAAAACAGAAGAAATCGTTTTATATAGTCAGAAATTAAATAGACTAAACATCTCCGACCCTTACCGTGCCCCTGGGATACTTTTTAAAAATGCCAGAAGCTGTCGGAGCGGACTTCTTACCGGCACAACGCCGGACCTGGCCGGAGGAACCCCTTGGGATTCCCCCGGCCGGAGGAGCTGGGGAGAAGGTCTGGGACTCTCGACTCTACTGCCCGCTCCGACGCCAGAAGCTGTCGGAGCGGGCTTCTTACCGGCACAACACCGGACCTGACCGGGGAACCCCTTGGGATTTACCCGGAGGAGCTGGCTCCGGCGGCTGGGGAGAGGGAAGTCACGTTACTGCCCCCGCAACCCGACTCCGGATACGCGGATGAAAATGGATGGATGGACGGACAAATAACAGATTTACACGTAAGTAGTCTCGGTGAGACAGATAATAGCAATCCAAAGTGCTTTTTATGTGTGATCTGACAATTGATCAACCATTGCTTAAAAATTAAATACAGCTTAGCCGGTTAATTGCTGTGATCATAAAACACGGAAACGGCAGCACGCAGAACTCACGAGGCAACGTTTTACGTGATGTTTACTTGTTGCTATAAGTAATAAGACAGAAAAAGCCACGCCAAAATAAGTTTAGGAAGCCCACTAAGAATCATAATAAAAGCATTTAAAATAAATACCATACACAGTTGAGGAAATGTTTGTTTAAGTACCTGATATAAAGTGGTCGCTGCATAAGCGAAAACCTTTACTCTCGGGATCCCACAGCTTCAGTTTCGCCCGGTCACTAGCGCGTTTTATTACAATGATCCAACGTTTGTGGCGCTCTGGATCTTGGGGAATCCTGTAGAAGGCTCATTCCTTATGTCGTCCGCGTCTGTTCTGCATCCTGGGGCACAACAGGAATCTACCATATTTCCCGTTTGATTGAGTTTTCTGACAATAACAAATAGTCCAGCTGCCGGCTTCTGCCTGCCAAATGGCGCCGTTTCGATTTGAACTGTTGCATGCCGGGAGAAGTGACGTCAACTCCCGGAGCTCTATATCCAGAGCTGTTTGGTTTGCTGTCAATTTCAACCATCTAACCCCATCCACAGAGCTCCTCTTCAGAGCAGGGGGCCGTCCACACCATGGTCGGACCTGCAATTCAATTGGGTGGGCCCCCTGACCAAGTCCAGCAGAGGTAACAAATACTTCTTGACCGTGACCTGTGCATTCACCAAATGGGTTGAGTGTTTGCCAGCACCTAACGACACGGCTCAGACGAACCACATCTTCTCCCGGTTCAGTCTCCCAGAACGTGTTAACTCGGATAGGGGAACTCACTCCACCTCTGGGGTGAAGGAACATCTTTGGCGGATGTTGGGTGTCAAGGCCAATTTCCACATTGGTTATTGGCCCCAGTCTTCTGACCAGGTGGAACGAATGAACCAGACTGTTGTCGGCAGGTTAAAGAAATACGTGTCCTCTAATCACAGAGACTGGGATGTGAAGCTTCCGTTGGTCCTTATGGCCATACGGGCCACTCCTCATGAGTCTACTGGCGACTTCCAATTTGAAATGATGACAGGTAAAAAGTTTAATCCAAAATCAACTTTTATAAACTTGACTCTTTCTTGAAGTAACACGAAGTGTGGTTGATCACTGAAAAAGCAAAGAACCTAGATCTTCTGAATTAAATCCTAGAGTCTTCTGAATAATTACAATAAAGACCTCGCAGGTTAACATTTTATATTTATATAGAATATTACATCTCCGTGGTCAAAACAGATAAAATCCTCAATTTGTCTCAGCTACAATAAAAAGACCAAAACACACGTATACAGATAAAAAAACTGCTTTCACACATCAAAATTACACAACCAGTACACCCTAAACCTCACCCCTTCACTGCACACCGCACAGCACGATCACGTTTTCCAGTATAACCTGAGACCCTGTGTCCACATATGAGGACATTGACTTCTCTTTTTTTAATTTAGAAACATTTGATATTTATTTGAAGTTAAAAATATATTTTGTTTCAGTTTTTTTCTTTGATTTCTTTTACATCCCACAAAATCGGGTCTCAGGAGGTTAATAAACTGGATATAAAAATAAATAGATAAAGACATTTGGAGTTAAAAAAAAAACCAGAAAACACTGAAAATAAAAAAAAAGTGCTAAATTAAAAGCCAAACTAAAATAGAGGTCTTGAGCCTCTTTTTAAAAACATCAACACATTTTGGTCTAAAACCAACGGTTCTTGGTCTCATCGAACCACTACGCTCCCACATTTACCTCACGTGTTTAGCAGCAGAACACCTGAGAGGTTCTCCGCCCAATAACATCAGAGAGGGAGAAACAGCCGGCTGCTAACCACAGGCCCGCTCGCAGCCTCCCACCCCCAAGCCGGCCGAGCCCGGAACCCAGCGACCCGGGACCCAGGGGCGACCAGCCTCGCCGGGGACCCAACAGAGCCCAGCGACTCAGATGTGCAGTCCCTCTTTAAGAGAAACAGCAGACAAAGAGGTTGTTTGCAGAACCCAGAAGGTTGTGGTTTTGCACCTAGCAGCTGCCAGTAACAGGAACAAAGAAGATAAAATGATGCAAGAATAAAACTGAATAAAGGAAATTACCCAGAAAGAAACGAAGGAAAAAAACTACATTCAAAGCCAACATTATGAAAGGAAATCAATTCTTACAGTAAACTGTTGGATTTGCACACATGAGGCAATCTCATACGGGGTTTTTCAAACAGTTTACAATAAAAAGGCTTTAAAACAAATTCAGCTTTTGAGCTTTTTTATTCACAAACTCTGAGGGACTCACTTTCCTAAAAAGAAACCAGTTCACTGAACGGAAGGGAGGAAATTTAAATTCTCAGGGATTCATGCCCCAGTGAGACATAGTGGTTATTTCATAGAAATAATTTTCTGGTACATTGGATTAATTAGAGTGCCTCCAGTATTTTCCTGTAAACACATTTGTAATTGTTCAGACTCAGGAAACAGATATATGTTCTTAGGCAGCAAATTACAGCCTAAATACACTACCCTGCTGTCTTCAGGATGTTTCAGATCCGTGCATTAGTCTGTGACAGCTTTCACCAGGGTGACGTATTGTCTGGCATTCTGAAAGTAAACAAACAAATCTGCCAGTTGGAGCAAATGCATGGAAGTGGAATTTAAAAGTAGTACGAGCAAGCTGTGAAAACATCTATGTATAAATTTGACTATTAGTGCAAAATCTATGAAGGGAAGTCAGCTAATCTAGGTAACATGCGAGGAGCATTAAAGGGGACTTGGAGATGGGAGTAGATCACAGTTTTTGTTCCGTAGCAACAGAAACATGGAAGCTGTAGGGGTGATAGAAGCTGAGGAATATTTCAAAAGCCCTGTAGGTAGACGTGCGATGAAAAGAATAGACTAAGAGCAGAAGTGCAAAAAGATGCAGCAAAAGGAAGCTGACACATTTTTCAGCAACTTGGGAATCAAACAAAATCATTTTAACCTCGTAGAGCTTCTCCTTCCAATCTTATCTTATAACAAGTCTATTATGTGATAAAGATAGTAACTAAAATTTGTTTTAATTTGTCAAACCTGGAAAGCCGTAGCTGTCATGGTCTGCGTCTGTGTCTTCCTTCATGTGTCTCCTGATGTTTCTCCATCCCTCTCTAGATTCCCTTCTGTGTCTCATAGCGCCCTCGTGTGTCTTTTGTCTGAGTCTCAGTTAAAGTGTCTTATGTTGTTACCCTTTTAAATCATTCCTCCCAGGTCAGCTCCAGCCTCTGTCCCCAGCTCAGTGTATGTGTGTGTGTGTGTGTGTGTGTGTGTGTGTGTGTGTGTGTGTGTGTGTGTGTGTGTGTGTGTGTGTGTGCGTGTCCTCCCCAACTCAGTGTAAGTGTGTGTGTGTGTGTGTGTGTGTGTGTGTGTGTGTGTGTGTGTGCGTGTCCTCCCCAACTCAGTGTAAAGCCTGATATATGCTTCTCCGTCTGCGTCAGTGCGGAGAAACGCAACACCATTATCCGTCCTTGCGTAGGGCTCCGGCAGGCACGCAAGTACGTACGGAGTCGAGCCCACTTTTTTAAACATCCGTCGAACGAGACGGATTACGCAAGCTTGTGATTGGTCAGGACGCCGCTGTTGTTTACAGCGCCGCCATTGCAAAGAGAGCTGAGGAGAACTAGCGGCAGACACGGAGAAACTTGAACAATACCTCGCAAAAAAACTCTAAAAATATGAACATTTAATTCCCCCGTGACTGGAGGAGTGAAAAGATGCGCAGCAAGCATTTTATCTGTGGACGGAAATGACAGGAAACGTGGGTTTAGGGGTGGGGAGCGCATGGAGAGGTGGGAGAATGAGAGACAAATATGTCCGTGTTAAAAGTCTCTTATATACACAAAAAACACAATATAAACACACGATCTTGGACCGATACATGACAGGATACCACAGAACAGCGCTACGCCCTCTGTTGTCCTGCCGGGGAATTGCTTTGCAACACTCTCCAGGAGACGGAGAAGTATGAGAGCGAAACGCTTCCGTCAACCCGTGCGTGTCTGTCCCTTGCGGAGCTGACGGAGAAGCATAAACCAGGCTTAAGTGTGTGTGTGTGTGTGTGTGTGTGCTCCTCCAGCTAGTTTGAGCCCTTCCCTCTGTCTTTAGATACTTGTTGTTTAGTTTTGTGTTTAGGTATCTGCCCTCCTCTGTTTCTGTTTTCCCAGTTAGATTATCAAATTCACCTGTCTTCCCTCCAGCCCTCACTCCACACACCTGCTGCCATTTCCCCTAATTACTCCTCCCTGTGTATTTAAGCCCTGTCTTGTCTCTGTCTTGTGTCGGTCCGTTGTGGTAATTCTGTCAGCCTTCTCTAGTCTCCAGTGTTTGTCTCTAGTTTTCATTTTGGACTTATTGGAGTTTTGACTTCCAGCTCCTGTGGATTTATTCTTATTTTTTGGACTCATCCTTCAACATAAAGGATTTTTCTTTATATCATCACCTGCCTCGTGTCATCTTGGGTTCCTGCATTTTGGGTCCTACAAACCTCGTTTCGTGACAGTAGTGTTGTTATAAGACTCTCATGCGATATGATCGAAGTTGAAAAGTAAAGAATGTTTCTGGAAGGATGGATTCTAATGTGATGTGATTGCATCTGCAATGCTTATGGATGAGCTCATGAATTGCACTTGCAAACATGTAAAACCAGTTATTCATGATGATGGATTGCACTTATCAGCACTGCAGACTGTGCAAGCTGCTTTTAATATGTCTTTGAAAACAATAAGAGCCTTTTGGGGAAGCTAAATTATACATTACACCTGCATTCCAGCGCTCGGTACGCGTTTTCGAACCTCGGCGTATCCGTCATGTGAATCCGTCCTTCAACAGGACATTAAAAGACTGTTAAGTCTTTCATGAGGGAGAGAGTGTTTGGCTTCTAAAAAAGGCTAGTCTAAATGTAAATAGGAGCAGCGTTTCTAGGTGAGCTTACCGTCCTCCTAATGCTCTCAGCTGTAGTGTAGATAACACCGCCAAGCCAGCAATTACTCACTGTCTTTTACCGCCAAGTTTTTCATTACAGTCTTCAAAAATAAGCTCCGAAAATGAAATAAAATAAAGTAAACGCTGTTTATGTTGCTGTTTGGATGACCCTCTTGAACTGTCTCAGCAGCTGCAGCCTCCAGGTGGGCCAGGCTGATGCAGTAAAATATTTATTGATGACAATCTCAATCGTGCCGTTTATTCAACGTGTCTCCATTTCCATGGCATCAAACACTGTTGCTCTGCACAAATTCTCACAGATCTACAGAAGGTGCCGTTGTGCAGAGAAAGTGCTGCTTTGTTCAGCGGTGAATGTTGCAGCTACTGTGCATTGTTGCTACCATGTTTACTGTTAGAAATAGTGACAACATTCACTTGTATGGCCTAAAGGATGGTTTTTAGAGTCCTTTAGGGACTATTTCAAGTTTTATTTTGTTTTTTTAATTCTGTGCAAGTGCTACATCTCTTGTCTCATGTCTTATCAAACAACACCTACAATTCAAAAGTGCCTGTTGCTGGGGTGCGTAGTTAAAAAGTGTGAACTTCAAATTTACAAAAATTAGAATTCTTTCCACCGGAGCCGTCAGCAGCACATTACTGCAGCAGCACGTCATAGCTGCTGATAGGAACCGCTGTGGTCAACAGAACCTTTTCCACTGGAGCCGTCAGCAGCGCGAGTCGGCCGCGTCTCAGGAGCAGCATGTCGCGACCCTCACGCGCCGGTTCTATTTTCTACGCGCTACGCCTCTGAAACGGGTCAAGTTCAACATTTTTGGGGAAGGAAAGACAGGAAATCGGACACGGAAACAGAGCAAAGCTGTCCGAGATTTTCAGAATAAAGAAATGTACTGCTTTCCGGTTGCTTTACTTTTAAAAAAGTTACTAACTGTGCGGCCCCGTGAGAAGTTATCAACTAGCTAGCGGTCTCCTTTGTTTTTCAGGTCCGTATTGGCGATTATAAAATGGACACAAACATTTTGCAGCCATGTTGTAGTTTTCTCCTGCTTGTTGTTGTGTTTACTGACGAAGTCACTCGTGTGACTTCGTGCTTGGTCGGTGACAGCTGCTCCCCTGCTGCTTCGCGTCTCGTGGGAAGGCCAGCTTACGCGAGCAAGACGTGCTGCTGCAGTAACGTGCTGCTGACGGCTCCCGTGGAAAGAAGGGGTTAGACCAGGGGTGTCAAAAGTGCGGCCCGCGGGCCAGGTCCGACAAGCAGGTTTAATCCGGCCCACAAGATGGTTGTGTAAACTTTATTTTCATACTTTACAATGTAGAGTGAAAACAAACTTATCTTTGTGAGCAAGTTTTCTCTGTAATGAGTATAAATAAAACAAAGCTGCGCTCAAGGCTCACACAAGAACTTGAATCACTTCCTGAAGTTGGCCGCCACTCAGGATGTGACTTGATGTTGATGTGCTGGTGAAAGCTAAAAGATATAAAGTAAAATGAGTCAAATATACTTTAAGTGCTGCATGAAACTGATCTAGCCATGTGATCTGTAAGCTCTTTGAATCACTAAGGAATGTATTTTTTATTTATTGATTTTTTTATTTTTTTCAAATTTTCAAGTACACTTCAGGTGTTGTACTATTTTGGATACACTGTCCTCCGGCTCCAGCTTTGTTTTATATTGATTGTATTAAAACAAAGAAAACAAATGTTGTTTTTAATTTACCGGTCCGGCCCACTTGAGACTAGATTTCCCTCAATGTGGCCGCTGAGCTAAAATGAGTTTGACACCCCTGGGTTAGACTATCTGACCCTGTTCTATGATATAAAGTTGGCAGTATTTCATAATTTATATTCCCTCCCCTGGCTTCTACAGCAAAACTAATAATTTACGTAAGTTTAGAGTGCTGACCAATAGAGTTGCATATCCACAAAATTGAGTTATCAGTCAAGGAGAATGTGCCCCAGTCCCTAGTATGCACTATCAGGTGAAACAGACATGCCTATCACCTTAGCACACCTACCTAGCTTCAATGCTAACTCAAACCTGCATTGCATTAATGTCAGTCTGAGCGAGGAGGATGGGGGACAAAATGGGATTTATCTTTTGTGTACTGGAGCTAAGTGATTCAGCTTTGGATTACCATGACCTGGAGGACTGAAAATTTTCACCAGCATAAGTATTTCAGATTTTCATTACACCAGACTATTGTTCTAGCCTGTTGTAGCACTAGCAGGGGTATGCTAGCATCACGAATGCCAGATCCCTGTTGGTTTTAGATGTTTTTTTTGTTTGCAGATTTTATAAAAATGCATGACTAGCAGCTCCCACTGAACCCAGTGAATGCTGGAAACAAAATTCAGCAGTTAGAATTGTGTGTCTGAGCAGGAACATATTGAAAATATCACTAGTTTGTTAGCGCTACAAGGCTAGTTGTGTGTCCATGTATGTATGGTGCACGTATGGTTTCTTAAAAGTGTGGCTCAAATTTTTAATGATTATTTCTGATCATAATCAGTCACTCTGAGTTTTTCAGGCAGGTTGAACATTAAAATAATCTCCTACATCTAGCTTCTGTGTTAGCTTATGATATAAATTAGATGGTCTCATCGATCTTGACTCACGATGGGGAAGGTTGTTTTAACGTTAGGGAAGCAACAGCGGATGTCCTGATTAGTAGAAGCTAACAATTAGCATTAGCAACTCCACCGCACAGCAGATGGTCCTCCAGGCTTGTGTTATTTGCAGAGATAAAACATCAGCGTTGCAAACCAGAGGTACGATTGCACTGCTGATACACAATCTGAGGCGAGATGTCCAAATCTCAGGAAAAAGCTCAGCTGTGATGTGGGCGAATTCAGTTCCAAGAACTGGAGCACTACAATATTTTTGCCCCCTGAGAACAATTTACAAGTCATTCATTCCTACTAGAGACCACTACAAATGTATTGTTAAAACGAGTGAACCACTCTTTTAAAGGGATGCTTTTAAAGGGATGGTGGGTGCTATAAAATTTTAAAATCTCCTCCTCTCCTCGATGACTTCATGCTACGGACCCCAGCTTTAAGAACTCCTGCACGGAAGGATAAAAAGTTCAATATTCTTTTCTTTTTCTTGTCATTTGTCCAGCTGATTTCGTGTCATGTTTACATGCAGCCCGGCTTTGCTTTAATTAGCCTCGTAAATGTCAGGAGGTTGTTGATATGTGCTATTTCAGCCTCAACACAAGCTCTCTCTCTCTCTCTCTCCCACCAAAGCTGGTGACTAATTAATGAACCATTCGGTGTCACAAAGAGACGGATAGCGGTACGTTCCAATAGTAGTTAATATGATAAGTGAATTTAACCAAAGCCATTTAAAGATATTGATCCAGGAGCGAGCGTCTAGCCGACAATGACGTTTCAGGTTAAATGCTTCAAAGCCAAAACAGACAAGCAACCTGATGGAGAGCCTGATTTGTAGTCAGGAAGAACAGCTTTAAATAATATGCATAATCAGATAGCAAACTGTAGGCATCCAGCCATGCTGCTCCGCGTTTCCATGGATAGGAACGAGCATCCCGAGGCTGAGATGCAATGAGTCAGCTATCAGCTCCACCAGTGCGGGGCGATTTTGAATTCACTGTCAGGATTAATGCCATCACTAGATTTTGATTTGGTGTGCGGCTGTTCGGTTTGTGTCGGATTGTGCTTTCTGCGCAGTGTAGAAACGGGATTTTTTCCCTCCGTGCTCTAGTTCGTGAGGGAGAACCCAGAGAAAGGGACGACGCACGCTCATGAAACCCAGCCACTTGCAAAGCTCAAAGTAAAATTCTTAATGATAACAAATGAGACGGGATGACACCGGAGGACAGCTGGGATGTTTTTCATTCACTGCCCGAGGACAAATGCTCTCTCTTATTATTCTCTCCACTTCATAAATTAGCAAACTTACTCTCGTAGGAATTGAAATGTTTTGCCCTTCTGCACCGTCAGCCTGGAAAGGCTCTTAAGCTGTCAGATTAATTAAAACGATGTTGTTCCCAAAATCTCTGTTTTGGGTCAGCTGTGATGTGGCTCTTGTCAAAGGGGAGTTTCTTGTTTCTAAAGACTGGGGTTAGTTGATGGATGGCAGGAAGAGCAAAAAGAGTACATACCAATTATCCTGGCTATAATTCTTTTTTAGTCAAGAGATGTGACGGTAGAAGGGATGTCAGGGCAGAATGACAAGAACCCAACGGGGTCTTCAGCAGCTCAGCCAATTACCCTTCAGTGGATCAGAAAGAAAAGTAAGGGTCAAGGTGAGTCTATCAAAAATTCAATTACAGAACTACAGATGAGTTTACCCAAACAGTGAGATTTTCCACTTAAAAAACACAAATGCAGAAATGGGATGAGGCAAACACATGCTTCAGCTGAACACAAAGTAGTGGAACATTTTTGCAGATGTTTAAAATGTATTCCATCAGCGTTGCATAAAGATCTGTTAAGGAATTACGATGAAGTTATTTTCCTGACAGAAAACACAAAAGAACAAAAACAGGAAAACACGGCTGCAGAAAACCAAACCTAGAAATAAAAGGTGATCTCTACATGTCAACCTTTATAAAACTTACAATGAGGCACATGTATTTCAGTTAAACACAGTTTTACAATCAACAAAAATGATGTTACTAAGATGAAAAAGCGTTTATTTAATGCTTGTATTTTAGCTCAGAAACGTAGAAAATTGAGAAACGAATGTGAGTGAAGCTTTTGCAACCATGAAAAGCAGCAGAAAATCTGATTGAATTAACAATGAAATGAAAAGAATGCTATAGCTTCCTTTCTATTAAATAAATCCGACATGTTTTAAACATCCATCCACTGTCTGAACCCGCTTTGTCCACGTGGGGTCGCTTTTGTGTGTGTGTGTGTGTGTGGGGGGGGGGGGGGGGGGGGGGGGGTCTGGTGCCTATCTCCAGCGGTCAATGGGCAATCAGGGGTACACCCTGGACAGAGAGCCAGTCCATCGCAGGGCAACACAGAGACACACAGGTCAAACAAACACACACACACACACACACACACACACACACACACACACACACACACACACACACACACACACACACACACACACACCTAAGGACAATTCAGACAGACCAATCAACCTAACAGTCATGTTTTTGGACTGTGGGAGGAAGCCGGAGTACCCGGAGAGAACCCACGCATGCACAAGGAGAACATGCTAACTCCATGCAGAAAGATCCCAGGTTGGGAAACGAACCCAGGGCCTTCTCGCTGCAAGGCAACAGCTCTAACCACTGCGCCGCCCATGTTTTAAACATGTGAAGTAAAAAAATCCCAAACAGAAACCTAAAGATTAACAAATGGTTTGCCACCTGCTAGCCCTCTTTGGCCGACCATGCAGGA
The DNA here is from genome assembly GCF_043380555.1 of Nothobranchius furzeri. Lineage (NCBI taxonomy): Eukaryota > Metazoa > Chordata > Actinopteri > Cyprinodontiformes > Nothobranchiidae > Nothobranchius > Nothobranchius furzeri. The sequence goes on from NC_091754.1 coordinate 11,894,942, forward strand.
GCAGCTGAGAAAACTTCTACATCAAAAGATGAAATGAACACTATCCAGTCAGAGCAGAAAAGGAACAACGTGGAGGTTGTGGGTGGATGGGGGCACGGTGTTTCCCAGTTCTGTTCACCAGCGTTTGACAGTTCTGCAGGTCTAATCCCAGGACACACACTACTGAGCCGTACAATCCAGTAAAATACCTGGAAAGAAAATAAGAAACACAAACACGAACATTTCTAGAAACCTTGTCTTATGACGACCAACAGGTGGCGATCTAATAAATCTTTAATGAAAATTTCACATTTAGTAGCTTTTTTTGTTTTTTTGCTCCGTTTGCCTTTCAGGTCATAATGAGAGGGAGACGTTTCTGTTTTGGCTCCAGTCCAATTGTCAAATCAAAATGACGTTTCAGGCTATTTTAAAAGAGAAACTAGAAAGGAGGAATCACACACTTTCAGTCAAGGTTTCAGCTTGAAAAACTGGAGTAAAACATCATCTGACGCTTCTGAAATGAAACGTTTTATTGTTGTTTTTGTTGTTCTTTGTGTCTGGGTCACGGGGGCTAACCCTAACCCTGACTGTTCCCAATGTGACAGAAACCCTCTAAACTGTCCTTGGTCAACACTGTAGGACAGGGGAATTCAATTCCAGGCCTGGAGGTCTGGTATCCAGCCCGTTTCAGTTTTAACTCTGCTCCAACACACCTGATTTCAATCAGCAGGTGATTAACAGGCTTTTGCAGAGCCTGATGAGCTGCTACACAGGTGAACCAAGTGTGTTGGATCAGAGGAACCACTAAAATGTGCTGGATACCGGACCTACAGCCCGGAATTGATTGAATTCTTCTGCCCTTGGAGGCAACCAGGAGGTATCCATCCTGTCGATCCACCCCGGTGAAATGTGGTGAGGTTCATGACTGGGGAGGCACTGACTGATCTGGAGTCGGATCTATTCTAAAGCCCTATTCCCATCACTGCAGATGCTTCCCCCATCTCCTGCTCTCTCCTTCTCCAACTTGTGAACACCCCCAAGTTAGTTAAGTTCCTCCAACTAAGGTAAGAGACAAGCCACCTCTTTCCGGTTGCCTACCCTGGTTTTGGACGTCCTGATCGTCGTCCCAGCCCCTTCACACTCACCTCTCGAATTACATCGTGGGGAGACTTCCGATCCATATTTTGGTGTTGGGAGTTTAACAACGGCAGTTTTAAACCTCCCTCACCCTCATCTCTTCTAATTTGACTAATACCCGTAGTTTTGGACGACGTTAACTGATGCCATTTCCTACTAAGTTACAACCAATGAGCACAAGTTGATCAAGATTTCCGCTCAGCTACTCTAGCAGGTCTTTTTGAGTACCCTGTTCAGGTACGCCATCGGTTCCTGAAAACAGCTCTTTTGGCTGACCAGGTGAAGGATACTTTCATTCTTGGGGCAGCAGTAGCTGAGGAGGTGGGTTGTCCAGTTATCAGAAGGTTGTAGGCTTGATCCCAGAGAGAATGGTGCTGCTGTGTCTTTGGGTAAGACAATTAGAAGAAGAAGAAGAAGAAGAAGAAGAAGAAGAAGAAGAAGAAGAAGAAGAAGAAGAAGAAGAAGAAGAAGAAGATATCATGTCTATAGCGCCTCTCAAGATAAAAATCACGAGGCGCTTCACAAAAACAAAAAATGTAAAAATAAAAAAAGAATTTAGAAAATTTTTAAAAATATATTTAAAATGAGCAAAAATAGACAGTTGTGATTAAAAAATGTTAAGAAAGAGAGAGAGTGAATAGGAAAGAGGGAAATCAGTGGATCCTGAGGAAGGTGGAATAGGTGGGGAGAGCAGAATAAAGAGAGAGAGGTGAAGAAGGTCATACAAAAGCCAGCTTGAACAAGTGAGTCTTCAGCTGCTTTTTAAAGGAGACCACTGAGTCCACTGATCTCAGGCTCAGGGGGAGAGAGTTCCAGAGTCTGGGGGCCACAGGAGCAAATGATCTGTCACCTTTGGTCTTTAGTCTGGTGCGCTGCACAACCAGTAGGCTTTGATTACTGGACCTCAGGGACCTGCCGGGGGTGTAGGGACTAAGAAGATCACCAATGTAAGATGGTGCTTGTCCATGTAAGGCCCTATAGACCAGAACCAGGATCTTGAAATGAACCCTGAAGTTGACTGGCAGCCAGTGAAGCTGGAGGAGAAGCGGGGTGATGTGGGTGTGTTTGGAGGACTTGGTCAGAAGCCGAGCACAGGCGTTCTGAACCACCTGTAGACGGTTCAGGGAGGTTCTGCTCAGACACGTGAAAAGAGAGTTACAGTAGTCTAAGCGTGAGGAGAAGAAGGTGTGGAGAACTGTCTCAAGTTCAGAGCGGGACAGAATGGGACTCAGCTTAGCAACGTTCCTGAGATGGAAGAAGGAAGAGCCAACAAGAGAACTGACTTGAGAATCCAGGGTGAGAGCTGGGTCAAAGGTCACGCCAAGATTCCTGACAGAAGGTTTGCTGTGGGAAGCAAGCAGACCAAGAGAGTCTCTGACTTTGGGAACCAGCTTGTCTGAGGCACACGCCTTAACACGCCTTGCCTGCTGGTGGTGGTCGGATGAACCGGTGGCGCCTGTGGCAGTCTCGCTTCCGTCAGTGCGCCGCAGGGCAGCTGTGGTTACATTGTAGCTCAGCATCACCAGTGTGTGAATGTGTGGATGACTGATTGTGTTGTGAAGCGCCTTGGGGGGTTGGAGAACACTAAAAAGGTGCTATACAAATACAGGCAACTTTATTATTCTTACCTTTATTGTTTTTCTTTACACAGAAAACCCAGTTTGCCAAATATGCACATCAATGCAATATTTACATGTGTGTGTGTGTGTGTGTAGGCGATAATCCTCATAAGAGCTTATTTCATTCAGTGATGCCACTTGGGAACACAAATTGATTCAGATCCAGCAGCATGTTCACATTGTACCACCCACACTACAGCGAAGGTATGAGAATCAGAGCCAAACACGGTTGGTTATTAATGTTAAGTGAACTTACATCTTTCATGGTGTGCTGACCTGAATGTTTGGTGCACAAACTTCATCAAATTTGAAATTAAACAAATAACAACAAAAGCAGATAATTAGGATTATTGTTTAATTATTATTTGCAGTGGTCTCTAGAATGAATGGATGCCTTGGTCGTATTCGGGGGGCGGGGACACCAGGGCACCATTTCCTGGAACTAGGAGAGAGCCCCATCCCAGCCCAGCTTCAGACAGCAGGTTTTGGAGTCTTACTTCCTGATATTTGGTCATCTCGCCCTGGATTGGATAAAAGCAATGCAATTCTACCACTGACTCTGTTTGCTTTGCAACGTTGACGTTTGATCTTCACAAATAACACAAGCCTGGAGGAGCTAATGCTAATGGTTAGCTTCTACTAGCCAATATGTTCTCTGCCGTTTCCTGGTCTCTAAACCAACAACAGCCTTCCCAGTTGTGAGTTAAGATGGGTGAGTACATGAATGTTGAGTGACATTGTGACGTAGATCTGTCAGTATTTTCTAATCCTAGAGTTTCACCGTCTATTTTCTATCAGAAGTTAATGCAGGAGATAGCTGTAGGAGACTATTTTCATGTTCAGCCTGCATGAAAACTCAGGGCGACTGATTATAATCAGAAATAATCATTAAAAAATGTTTTTTCAGTGTTTCACACCTTTAAAGCTCACATTTTACTGGTGAACTGAACCAATCATCTTCATACTGACAGATTTACTCATGAACAGTTAATTTCTATAGGTAGAAATGTCAGCCGTTCACTTTCAGTTTCAGAAATCCTTTGAAAAAAGGCTGAGAACATCCTTTAAAACAAGACAAAGTTGGTTGGAAAAGCAATTTGAAGCTGAAAGACGAATCCACTTCCTACAACAATAATGAAAAATGACATTGCACGTAGAGACTCCTTGGAGAATGAAGAGATGTGAAAGTGCTCAGTGGGAGAATTGGAGAAGGAGTGAGAGGATTCGTGGGAAAGAATAAGATCCGTGCATGTGCGTAAGGACATGCATGTGTGTGCAGAGGAAAGAAAGAGTGGGTGTGTTCTCTTGGAGACAGCAGGGATGGCTTATTAGGAAATCAAACCTCTTAGCCAATGGTTTTTAAGAGAGAGGCAGATGTCATTTGACTGAGATGTACCACCTCCCAGAGCCAGCACATCCCCTTCAGTGTATGGGAGCGCTGTGTGAGAGCACCACTCTCCTCTCAGTCTGCGTTCCTCTCTCGTCATCCACGGGCTCTCTCGGCTTCCTCCCTTGCCTCCTCTTTGAGCTGCCCCCTCCCATCTACCTCTGTCTCTGTGATTCTGCCCCACGGGGAGAGATAGGATCTGTTACACACAGCGCCGGGCTGACCAAGAGCCCAGGTAAGTCCTTTTTCTCTCATTTGTTCACTTCAAACTGAGGGTCTATCACAGTGGAAAACAAAACCCCTGATTGCTCGCCTTCCAGGGTGCACAAATTGATTTCTCTGCATTTGTAGTTTCTCCTCGCCTGGTTTGCTGTGATGAATTTGAAGAGGAGCTCTGAGTGTTTTAAGGGGGACTGTGGGAACTTGTTTCATATCTTTGTGAGGGAATTGAATCATATTTTATTCTAGGTGTTTTATTTTTGTTTCCAGCAAGTTGTGTGGCACACAAAAGCTTCAGGAATGTGACTTTCTGGCTGAGACAGAGGCATGCATGAAGAGCTTTGTGGGTTATATCCTCAGCTAAAAACAGGCATTATGTGGAAAAAATAGAAACACTGGGAGGAAGAGAGACAGAAAAGGAGAAGGCATTTCATTCACCGGTCAACGCTGGTGGCAGAAAGTGAGTGAAGAGTTGCAGAAGTAGGAGCTGAAGTGTTCACACACCAGCAGGTGACACGCGGACTCTCTATTGATCTGGAACTGGCATCTTTCCAGATTTAAGCAGAAGCTAAATCCAGAGAGGCTGATCTGACAAATGTGTGCATGAAACATGGCTGGGTAGGAAGAAAAATGACAAAATGGATTAAATTGTCATCATTTTTAAATGAGGATAAGTCACAACTTTTGTTAGATTTACCTGAAAATAAAAACCGGATCAGTCAGTGGGCATGCCACGTGGTGACCGCCAATATTAGTGATTATTAGGATAAATGCACGCTCTCTAACTCCAGATTCATGGCTAAATCTGCAAACCCCTGTTCATCCTTTGACGTTTACATGAACAGAAAAAGGGACAATGCAGTGCCACATGTGAAATGCAACAGCAATCACATTACTGTCACTTAGATCACGTCTCTCGGCGGCTTCAACAACTCCGGAGCTTGGCTTTTACCACCGTGATTGATGTTTAATTATTGCCGAGTTGAAAGGTGGTCTGGCGCTGATAAGTAATCTTTGAAGTTCATCTTTAGCTAACATTTTCTCAAGGACCAATGCCCCGTCGGCCAACGTCTGTGGCATAAGAATAATCATCACGCTGATGAATTTAAATGAAATCCGAAAATAGCTCCGAGCAAAGTTGCGTTAGGTCTCATAAGTAATACAGCGGTGTGCTTATATTTCATTCATGACATAGTTTGGAGCACTCTCCTGGGCTGTGGGGAGAAATGAGAGAAATAACTTTGTGATGTGAAAAGACACTAGTTGTTGAGGTTGGAGAACATCCAGAGACACTGCGGGGGAAACATTAGCAGCAGCGGCTGAATCTGCTCTTTAATGGTGAGGACGCAGAAAACTTTCTCCCTTTTACCAGACAGGAAACAGTCCACAGCTGCTGTGAAGCCATTTGGAGGGATTCGTGTCATTTTGGTGGCTCTACAACCCACTCGGCACACATACGTGAGAAGTAATCAAATACAAAATAAAAAAACAGGATGCAGGCTTTCCAAAACCTATTAATGACACATTCCTCACTTTGAGCTGCAGAAAACGTCACCCCGGAAGATTGTTTAGGGTATATCTATAGCTGGGAGTGTGGTGTTTAATATCTTGATAGGAAACAAAGCATGATCTTATCTGGAGCAAAAAGAAGCAGCCTAAGCGACTTGCCTGACAGAGGCGCCGCCATTAACCCGGCACTCAGCCGGAGACCTGCAAAAATATCTGCAATTTGACGAAATTAGAGTCGAAAAAATGGGAGACCCGGCGCCTTTCCCGTCCACCGAGGGTTCTGGTCTGACAGCAACACTCTGTCTTTTTTCTTCCTCCCTCCGCTTGGTTGTGAGCTGCCCCAGGTGTGACAGGCAGCCGGAGTAATGGGGGACGTTTGACAGATGCATATTTCCAGCCTTGAAAGGTTCGTATAAAGAAGATAGACGGCATGGGTTCAGACTGAGCGTGGGACAAACTGTTGGGCTGTAAATCACCTCAATGAGTGTGCCACCTTCCCCTTCGATTGATCCGTCACGTGACGCTGCGACCCTTCCGACTTGCTAATTGCATCCCAACCTAATTATTGACTGAAATATAAGGTGTGTGTGTGTGTGTGTGGGTGTGTGCGTTGGATATGAGCGCCACAGTGGGTGAGGTAGGTGGTCAAGTTACCGGCTCTGTGACCCTGGTAAGCAGTGATTTGATTTCAGAAAACGCATATTTGGAATCAGAAGAAAAGCCTGAGTGGATCGTGTGTGTGTGTGTGTGTGTGTGTGTGTGTGTGTGTGTTATTTTGCAATAAAGTTAGAGACTTTTTGTTATGATTAATCATTTATTGGGTTATCAGGCCACATAACCCAGAGACAAGGCTAAGGGATTACATTACCTTTTAGACTGCAGGGTTTCTTGGCAAACAGACTTCATCTGGAATCTGTCTGTTGATTTAAAAGCCAACAAACAAAAAAAAAAAGAAGGAATTGACTTTAGTTGACAGCAGCCTCCTCTGTTCTCCCAAAGCTTTTAACGTATAATTTTCTGCACAGATTTCATTACTGCTTGTCCGTTGTGCTCTGAGGTTTATGGCAAACATTCAGATGGAGTCATAAAGTATCATCTTCTGGGACTCTGAATCGCACAAATAGCCTTTTTTTCCAGAAGTTTATGAAACATTATAAAACAAAAAATGACCGTATACACTGTAAGAAATAGAATGTTGAATTTACTTAACCAAGTTATGTCAACTGGTTCCACTATACATCATTGTTTAAATCAGGGATGCTCTAATCAGGGTTTTTGCTGCTGATTACCGAAACTGATCAACATGGGTGGACATAAATTTTCTATGTAGTCACAGACTACATCTTCATTGATTTATTATCTAGTTTGTATTTTTTGGCTTCTGTGTGTGATTTTTGCTGTTTGTAACTTGGTTTCTTTGTTGTTATTTTATTGCTGTAAAGTGTCCTTGTGTCCCTTGAAAGACTCTTTAAAATAAAATGCATTATTATTATTATTATTATTATTATTATTATTATTACATGATCTGGGGAAAAAGAAAAAAGTCACCTTAAATGGTGTGTATTAACTCATTCACTGCCAGCTGTTTCCTGATCAGAAAAGCCCTTCACTGCCAGCATTTTTCAGCATTTTCACTGTTTTTTTAAGAGTCACAGAACGTTGCGATCTATGATGTAATGAATAAAAAGGGTAAATTCCCACCATCGAATTGACACAGCATAACCTTTCATGCACGCCGGAACTGCTGGGTCAGGGTTGCTCCAGCTGGAGGATCCAGACGCACAAATCAACCCTTTTCTCACTCACTGTTCTTCAACGCAGACATAAATAAACTGTCAAGGTCTCACCAGACACAAAAGCCTTATCTCTCTTTGTTTAAAGTCAGACTGCTGGATTCATCTCTCTGAATAAAAGTGAATCAACACGAATCCGACATGACTTTGACATCTCATAAGTTAAATAATCACATGTGATGAATGAACAGGATGTCTAAATCAAATGTTTGAATAACCTGTGCTTAAATCAGTGAATTTGAAATGAGCATTGTTCTTACAATGATCCATTTACATCACAAATCACTATGTGTTGGATAGGGCTGTCGCGGTTGAGGAATTCCCCCTGCGGTGATTCAGGGTGGCTTAATATTGCGGTGTGCGATATTATTGCAGCCCTTTTTTTTATTGCAGTACTATCTAAACATAATGTTTACACATTTAAAAAAGGTTAAAAATTGCCGTGCCTTCTTTAATAACACTTTACTGAATGCAGATCAAAGGGCAGTAACAACACAGATCGCAGTAACGTTTGTTTCTGCGACAGTCGGAGTCCGACTGAACTTAAAAACAACAAAATTCAGGAGGTTAAACTTTTAAATGCAAATTTGGCTGCAGCATCTAACAAATAAGAAACAAGTCCCCATTTTGTTTAGTTGTTTAAAATCAAGCATAAAAGATTACATGTACCGCGCGCGCCGGGGGGGGGGGGGGGGGGGCACTATCATTTCACTTTCACACACACGAATGACGGTGCTTTATAGCTCGGTCACGTCCTTATTACCCACAAGGAAAACCAGCATGTTAACCATATACGGTTTGAGAGAGGATCTGAGAGGGGTGGCAACATTTCCAGCAACACTGAAAACCCTCTCGGATGGTGCGCTCGTTGCACTAACGCACACGTACCTGCGTGCGACTGGCGAGCAAAGGGAATCTCTCCCGGTTGTTGCTCCACCGTGTCACGGGGGTTCTTTAGGGTGGATGCATTCCTCCTGCAGGTAGCGAGTGAGCTCCAGCTCGGCTCAAACTCTCTTCTGGACGGTTGCAGAAGCAGTGCTTGTCCGGGACTTCAGCAGGTCTCCGAGCATTTATTTATTTATTTTTGCCGCTGGTGGCAGCTCTGTCTCGGCCAAGGACTCTGGCTGCGCAGCAGCTGACGTACGGAAAACCAAAGTGCTCCCAAAGGAGCGAAGTAACGTTTCGTTTTGATACCAGTGCAGCCATCCTTCTCAACATGCATCATTGAGTTGAACCAACTTCAGTAATCGCGGTGGCCCGTGATGCAGCGCGGTGGGCTTCTTCATATTGCGATATTTCATTTTTTGCGGTTACCGCGACAGCCCTAGTGTTTGATTTAACAAGTTAATCATTATCTACACTCACACATCTTCATAAGATACAAATAAAGGTTAAGGTTCACCTCACGTAAGTGTTTTAAGCCATTCATATTCACAGTATTAAGAATTCTGAATCTGAAGGAAGGAGTGGCTTTCTGAGGAATGTTTTGGTAAAGGCTTCCAGACATGGCGCATTCTGATTTGCCAGAATGGCCAGAAAACATAATATTGTGGTTTATTAAAACAGGATTTACTTCCCGATTCATTCAGTTTCCTGCTGAGCCCCGATTCGGCCAAATTGGGAAATAAGCCTCCTTTGAAACCAACTCCTTTGACCTTAAGTCAAAACCTTTCTGCGACGCTGCAAGTGATTACAGACACAACAGCTCTTTTCAGAGCTACTTCAACTCTCAGACAGCCACCTTGGACACATAACCTGCAGACCCTGGGTTGCATCTCATGGCCGGGGAAGCTGAACTCAGAGGAAGCTACTAATCTCTGAGTATTCTGGTTTCGACATCCGGTGACCTCACCACTCTGAGTGACCACAACCCTCCGGACCGCCGGGAACAACTCATACAAGGGTAACGTAAGCCTGCATACTGGTGTCTGATGAGGTTTTTATCAATAACTAACTCTCTAGTTTAAAACAAACAACAAACTCTTTTACACCCAGATTTCACAATTTCTCTCAGATACAAAGAACGGTTGCTACAACATCTAGCTTCCATCACAACACCTCACATCCACCACACCACCTCTCATTATTCATATCTTGTCATGTATCAGTTTAGGAAATATAATAAAATTAATTCTATAAACTATATACTGACTCTGTCTAAATTAATACGAAGTGTGTTTATGGTCCCTGAATAAGCATAGAACCATAGAATCTTATTAAACATTCAAAGATCAATTAGATTAATATTTCATATTTACATGGAATCATCCCATCTTATTGGTCATAAATAAGTTGCAGTCGTCACGCTATAAAATGTGACTGCAACAATGATGAGGTCAACGCCAAAACTAACAAAACAAAGGGTAGACTCACCTCTTACATCAGGAAGAAGCGTTCTGAGCGTTGTTCGTTCTTTCATGATCCGTTGTTAAATTGTGATTGACAGAAGCTTTTCCTGTCTGCGCCTCGCTTTTTTTTTTTTTTACAGCAGCGGTCCAAAATGATCTGATTTTTTGCTTCCTGATCACGTGATGTGTGAAGTACGCGGATGAAGATCGGCTTTAGAGCTGAGATGTTTGTTCTCACGGTGCGGGGGCTCGTTCCTACGCTCACACAGACGAGTGCAGCTGCCTCTGACTGTTGACACTCCAACTGTAAACGGTCTTTTTGTTTCTGCAATGAGCCTTGAAAACTCAACACACTCCACCCAGAGTTTGTTCTTTCCTCACAAACTCAGACAGTAAACAGTTGAAAACATTTCCAAAGGAGAAAAACTGACAACCCCCCAGCTGGCTGGGAACGAAATGTGTTTCAGCGTAACCTCCTTTCTAACATAAGTGAGGAATTAGACTTTTGTGATTATTTCATGGTAGGATTCTTACATATTACCCCTTTAAATCTCACATTTAAAAAAAGAACAGAATATCATTTTCATTTATAGCGGTTCTAAGTTTAAGTCACGCCAGGCTTGTGAAAATGGTTGCTAACAAAGCCTAAAAGGCTGAAAGAGTGACATTTTTGGATGTACTCCATTGTTCATCCCCAAAAACTTGTGCTATAATGATGGTCAAGATTCAAAAATACAGTTTCATTAAAATTTGAAGTGAAAGACATTTCTTCCACCTGGCTTTCAATGTTTTTTTAGCAACTTACATTGAAGTATATTTATTTCCACCTGTTATTTTTTTAACTATGTGAATGATTTCAACAATTTTATTATTCTAATGAATATTTTTTAATTATGAATTATTCTTTAGTTTCATATGAATCACCAGTTCTCCAGGTTTAAATGGCACCAATTATACCCTAACCCTGTCAGCGGTAATGTTTTATTATTCTGACTCTAATGCACAAAGTATTGCTGCATCAATCATTAGTATTTTATTTGATTACATCTTACCTGAGTAAAACCTCTGCATTGCTAAGGTCTATAATTTGTCCTCATTGTGCAAACCGTGTTTTAAAAGCACTTTATGACGTTAATGTTCAATTACATGCCGTCTTTACTTTTAAGAGTGAGCTTAACTGTATAATTAGTCAGAAACCACGAACAGGTGGTTAGAGGTAGTTTGAAAAACCAGCTTCTTCTATAAGAGATCTTTGATTCTCCGAAAGAGAGAGATAAGTGCATGCATATTTTATACAGAGGGCCCTCTGAATATGGTACAGTATATCTTTCTCCTGGTAAAATGCAATGAAAGAGCAAATCAAGTGGGAAGCTATTTGCAACTGAGTTTTCTTTATTAATAAGATGGGGCTGATCTGATAAGCCTTCAAAAACGCAATTTAGATGATGTCAGTAACTTTCCTTGATGTTTATGTTAACGTGTTTGTCAGACACTTTTACCCAAAGCGAAATCTTTAATTTTTATTCAGCTTTTTGACTAGCAGACTAGAACTATGTACACACGTGGCCAAATATCCTCCCCCGCCCATCTAAGAATAAAATTTGGGGTCACACCACCTCGTTTCCAGTGCTCTGTGATGCACATTCATAGAAATGCCTGTAGTTGGCAGTAGTTCCCCAAATAAAAAAACATTTGTTGGATCAACTAACGTCGTCCTAGGCCTGTGGCCTTCTATAGCAGTTACTGAGCTTGTGAAAACAAGCTGTAAACACAGGTTGCACATGTGATGTCACAACATTTTTGTTGCAGACTGCGACATTTCGAAACCTAAAACCGCGGTAATTTACGTGCAGAAGCAAATGCTGACATTGGAGAATTGATAAATCTCCACTTTGGTCTGAGTTTTTTAAAGATTCCATTTTAGTTCTGCATATTTTCACATTTGTGTGGATGACCAATCAATAGAGAGGCACCTTTCGGGAAACTCGGCTAAGTGAGCACATGGCCTCAATTTAGGGGAATGTTGTCAGCGCATGAATTCACGTGTTTGCAACTAAACTGTCTTATTGACCATTACTCTAGTTTGTTAGGGCTCAGTGATTAAACCATGTCTCTTTGGTGAAAATAAATTAAAAATCATCTGCTATCTGAGAAAATGCAGTCGGGGGATGGTACTCTGCATGGGGCTGCATGGTGGCGCAGTGGTTAGCACTGTTGCCTCGCAGCACGAAGGTTGCAGGTTCGAAACTCGGCTCGGCTGCGGCCTTTCTGCGTGGAGTTGCGTGTTCTCCCCATGCATGCGTGGGTTTCCTCTGGGTACTCCGGTTTTCCCCCACAGATCACAACATGCCCTATAGGTTATACATTGTAAGTTGCTTTGGATAAAAGCGTCTGCTAAATAAACATAAACATACTCTGTTTTCTGAAAGACTGCCATCAACTAAATTTAACTTTTGCTTCCAAAATATTCACTTTGTAGGAAGCAAAGTGAGACATTGTGTGTTTTAATTTATTTATTCACTTGATAAGTTTCACAGCCAATTCTGAGCTTGGCACTGATCCCATTTACAACTCAAATACGAGTCCAGTGAAATATGCCACTTTACTTACAGTTTCATCAGTTAGAATTCCCAAATGGTTCAAAAAAGAAAATCCAAGATAGCAGCAGCATTACCAACAGTCTTGTTTTATAAGGAGGTCATGATATAACATCTTTTTCCTCTTTCTTCTTATTATGTTTCAAATTAATTGCCTTGTTTTTGGGACAGCAGTAGCTCAGGAGATAGAGCAGTGTGCCCCAGGGCTAGAGTGAGAATGTGTGTGTGAATGGGTGAAAGTGTGTGTGAATGGGTAAACGACTGTGACGAAGCCATTTGCCATTTTATATACCGTGTTTTTGTGTATTTTTTCAAAGTATACAAACCAGCATCATCCAATGAGCCTCTCCCACCCAAACAACAAAATAGCTTCCAAGTCTTCCATCCTGGTTCCATTCAATTAACACGTCTCTTTTCTTTTACTATTATTATTAACACATAAAGTGACAGTGTGTATCTTTTCAGGCGATAGGAGGCAGTAGAGACCTAAACTGTTGCAAGCAAGCAGTATTTTTGTGTTGGAGGAAGATCTTACCAACAGATGCCCATTAGGGTCAAAAAGCCCTGAGGAGTACAAACTAGAAAAATAACAAGCACATCAGACTCTTTCATCACTGGCAACAAGTGAAGAGGTAAATGTGTCAAACAACATTTAAGAATGACAAAATTTTTGTAACCATTCACAAATCTGTAAATGCATTTTGTCCTCATGGGCTCCCGTAGAAAGAAACATTGCAACTAATATGGCGTCGCCCTGAGACTTAGACCCGCTCCCATGTGTTTTAGACCCGATGTTTATGGTTATGTTATGAAGCCGCCAATATTGGTCAACAACTGGTCATCATTTCATTCATTTTCAACAACATTTTGATGGATGTTTCCAGAAATTAATGGTAAAATGTACACACTGTCCCTTTAAGTAAACCCAGTTGAAAACAGAAGCTGCACCAAACAATGTTTTCATGTGTCAGCTCCACACAGGAAACATCCTCCCATCACATGGGAATCCTCCAGTGTGAATAATCACAGCCTGAATAGGCAGCACAATCATTCTAGGGTGACCAAAATGTTCTGTTTAATAGTGAAATGAATCTGTTCATGTCATGAGCTTTTCTTTTTTCGGGATTTTCACATTTATATGCCCTTGTGGTATTAAAAATTGTACCGAGCATTTAGTTGCACCACACAAAATGTACTGACCATGGAGCTTAGTGCACTAATAATAGTCATCACTGGAACTGTGGTCTGGTTTCAGGCTGAGTTCTACATTCCTTTAAGGAAAAATTAAATGCAGCGCTCCGAGTGATTAACAGGGATTCCTTGATCTAATGCTGACACGGGCCACTCAAGCTGCAGACTGATGATCGATGAAGGTCGAATCGCTGAAGATTTAGCTTCAAATCCGCTTCTTTTTCCAAGCATGTCTTTGTTGATAATTAATTTGGAGCTCTGTTGGCAAATATTTAAGAGCACATTCACAGAGAAACCGCTTTGCACTTGATATATTTGAAATTTGATAGGTCATGCATGCTCAACGTGAAAATGGACTTCTAACTCTATTTCCTGCATTAGCCGCTGAAACAAAATAGGCGGGAAAACACGTACTTAGGTCAGAAAAAGCCACACAGATCTACGGTCACACTGAAAATTAGCCTTCATGGACTCACCCATCTTGGCTGACCAGGAGGACGGCTGATGTTGATTTAGCGTCCAGGAGAGAGCAGAACACAATTTGGCTAGTAGAAGCTAATGTTAGCATTAGCATCATCACAATATGGCCTTTAGCCGTAATTTGTTGAGATAACTCACTAACGTTGCAAGGCAAACGGAAGCAGTGGAACCCATTCTTTCCACTGGATGTGCAGGCGGCGTGTAACGAAATAGCTGTGTTTTACCCGCAAGCTCCCTTTCCAACTGGAAGTGCAAAACGGGAGCGTTCCCCACTGCTGGTCCTGCAAAGTCACCAAATCATGGGAGAACTTCAACACCATGCGTGATTTTAGAAGTTACAAGCAAGGAGAAAGACTTCTGCATGTATCCGAAAAGGTTTGTGGCTTATTTTCTGTTTTGTATACTTCGGCTCCTGGTATTTCAACAGGAAATGAAGTACTTTTCCCTGCATGTGACTTTTATTTTGAAAGTCTTCTGGATGTTTTACACTGCTTTCATGCTTGATTTCCTGTCTGGCTTCATCTAAACTGCAGAGTTTGACGCGTTTTGGAAGAGTAGTGTGTAAGAAATAGACTCAATGCGTAGTGATAGCATCTTTTTGCTTCTGGAACGCGTCTAAAACGTAACACATTGCTGCTGATGGCAAGGACCCTGTCCACTATAACAGCGGCTAATTACCATGTAAGTAGCATGTTTCGTGACAATTTTGTGACACTTTCATGTCTGGCGGAAAGAAGGGTGAGGAGTTGTGTTGCTGTTCGCTAATCAGAGGCGAAATGTAAGAATTTCATGAATATTAATGAGCAAGACTCCAAATCCTGCTGTTTTCGGCCCTCCTCTCCTCCACCTAGCTTCTAGGTCCTGAAACACAAGCACCAGAGCTTCTTTTTTCCCCCAACAGAGATCGACATCTGTAAATGTGCTGGAATGGGAGCTGTTGATAACAACCCTTTTATTCAATGCACATCTATTAAAACCAGTTTTTACTGTGTGTAATCCCACATTTTAGACATAGTGGAAACCACTTAAGGAAATCATCCTGAGAGGAAACCTCTCTTCGACGTCGTCGTTGACGTGCTTCATTGTGATGATTTCATGCAGCTGTTCCTCTTCACATCAGTCTAATGGAGGGCAGGATGGGAGCTACTGTTTGGGCAGTTGAATCATGATGCTGTGCTCGGCTTTTTGCTTATTCACATTGCAACTCGGAACACAAAGCACCTTTTTTTCCCTAAGTCTATTGAATTTGCTGACCCCCAACACTCCAACAGTTTTCAATTACATTAGCCCCAATCCCAGACCCCCCCTGGAATACAAATGTGGGAGCTTGAACAAGCCTTATCTCAAGGGTCTTTGTCAAGTAGCCAGCTTTATTTGTCTGTTGCTACGTCCAAACGACCACACGGGTTGCTCTTTGAGTGTTATTTGGGTGTCAGGAAGCTGTAGGCTGTCACAAAACCTGGTCAGCCTCCTGCTGGTCTGTAGCTTGGATCCCTTGCTTCTATCGCCCCTATCAGTGTTGGATCACTGGCTATATTCTTTACATCAAATTTGTGCATAATAGAATCAGTGCAGTGATTCACTTCCTTCTCATTGGTCAAATGAGTGTTTTTTGTTCTCCTGATGTTTGTTGAGGTGCCAGCAGTAATTACATCTAATGAAAAGAAAGGAGACGACTTGCTTGCCTGCAGCGAAGCGTGACCTCGAGTGAAAAGCGCCTCGTTCAGGCCGTAGTCTGATGAAGATGTGCAGCTGTGGTCAGTCAAGTCTGATGGGATGCTGAGGATTAGCAGCACATTTAAATTCAAGCAGCTGCTTGTGTCTTATGGATGTAGAAAGAATTAATAATAAACAAGAGTGAATGTCACATTTAAAGACTGGCAATTAAAAGGTACATAACTAAAATCTCAACATGCACTTGTGAGGTCAAAGGTCATACTGATCCCCCCCCCCCCCCCCCCCCGGAGGTACTCAAGGGTTTCTTTGATGCCACTGCTGAAAAGCAGCCGTCTTCGAGAGTGAAATACAAATGAGATGAGAAAATGTCTTCTAATCTCAAAGAATCGACACAAATCGGACTGGAGTTGTCAAAAAACTTTTTCTAACTTACTTGATGATGATCAATAACAAAAAACATCTTTAAGAGGCAACTAGACTGTGCGGATTTCTGTCATACATGGAGGATGAGGAAATAATTATACATTAAAAACAAACAAAAACTACTGCTGTAATAAGAAAACTACACTGTAAGAAATAAAATGTTGAATTTACATAACCAAGTTATATCAACTGGTCCCACTTAACCGACCTGCTTAAATGCAAAGAGTAATATTTACTTTCGGCATAGTGTATAACAATGTATATTATGCTTTACTTTTAAGCAACTATTTACTGGAACCAGTCGGCATGACGTGGTTAAGTAAACCCAACGTTTTATTTCTCAGAGTGTACAAAAAGCTCTTAGGAAGAACCCTTTTGAAAAATGCTAATTAACAAAAGTTGTTTTTGGTAAGCAGTTGGTGTCAGACAGTATGCACACTTAAAATAATAAGTACACAGGACTAAGTGATCACGTGTTGGAATCTCTAATGCATACAAAGTAAAATGCAATACAATGTAAGTAAATATATTTAAAGTACATAAAGAAATCCTTACAGTTCACTACTGCTTATGCAACTCAAGTACTGCTTCAGTGAACACATTTCTAAGTACTTTGTACTAGTTTGTTTTTGTTAAAGTAACTTGTATTTAAGTGCATTTTACTTTATAAGTATTAGTAGATCCAACACATAATTACAGATTCCTGTGTATTCATTGTAAATGCAGTCAGTTTGCCAGATTTTTTTCAAGTAAGTGGAACTGGTCAGATTTTACAGTGCAGGGATTACAAACAATATATTTTATTTAGCATCAGTAAAGTACACTTTACTAGTATCAAAGCACTTTATTTTTGCATACTTTCACCTAAAATGCCCTTTCCTTTACCAAATTGAGTGTTTTCAGGAGTGATGAAATTGTTTTAATTTTACAAGTTGCTGCTATAAAAATAGTCTTAAATGTGTGTTGGCACCGTGCTAAAACTCCGCTTATTTCTTTGAATAACATCAGAAATGGGCTGAAAATGTAACGATTCCACCTTGTTCTTCCATGCCTGTCGTGTTTGTTTTTTTCCTTTCTGTCAGTCCTCCGCCCAGTTCACCTGAGCCTTGCCCGATTATCTCCTTGCTTCACCTGTGCGCTCCTCCTATTACGTTAAGCTCAGGCTCGGTCTCCCTGCCAGATTATCAACAGCCTTGTGCCAGTAGAGACCCCAGTGATATTTTCAACCAAGACTTTTGACTTTTGATCACATTTTCTGTCCACGGCTTCTGCCTGACTTGCCCCTCACGGATTCTCTCGCCCATCTGTCATCTGGACCCCGACCTTGGCTCTGAACTTTGACTACTGATTGCTTCTCAACCCCCTAATAAGTATTGCTGACTTCTGCCTGTTTGTGTATGACCTTGCCTGTATCTCACTCTGACACTGGATTTTTGGATACTTGAACTTCTGTGGGCTGTACTAATTGTCTGTGTCGTTTCGAGGAGAGGAGTTGAATCCACAGACCCAAGAGGATCTCCCATAGAGCTCCGGACCCCACGTGACTCTCAGTTAGTAGGCGCCATATTGGCAGGCAAAAAAGGTAAGCAAACACGGATCGTAAACATGAATGGGATCGGCTTGGATTTTACTTCATCGGAGTTTACTTCACAGTTTAAAACCGAAGAAATCGTTTTATATAGTCAGAAATTAAATAGACTAAACATCTCCGACCCTTACCGTGCCCCTGGGATACTTTTTAAAAACGCCAGAAGCTGTCGGAGCGGACTTCTTACCGGACCTGGCCGGGGAACGCCTTGGGATTCCCCCGGAGGAGCTGGCCCAAGTGGCTGGGGAGAGGGAAGTCTGGGCCTCTCGACGCTACTGCCCCCGCAACCCGACTCCGGATAAGCGGATGAAAATGGATAGATGGATGGACAAATAACAGATTGACACGTATGTATTTTAAATAGAGTGCTGTGCTGTTTGAAAGCATTTAAAATAAATACCATACACAGTTGAGGAAACGTTGGTTTAAGTACCTGATATGAAGCAGTCGCTGCATGAGTGAAAACCTTTACTCTCGGGGTCCCACAGCTTCATTTCAGCTCGGTCACTAGTGCGTTTTATTACAACGATCCAACGTTTGCGGCGCTCCGGATCTTGGGGAATCCTGTAGATGGCTCATTCCTTATGTCGTCCGCTTCTGTTCTGCATCCTGGGGCACAACAGGAATCTACCATATTTGCTGTTTGATTGAGTTTTCTGACAGTAACAAATAGTCCAGCTGCGGGCTTCTGCCTGCCGTTATGGCGCTGTTTCGATTTGAACTGTTGCATGCCGGGAGAAGTGATGTAAACTCCCAGAGCTCTATAGCTGGCACAGAGACAGTCCCGCCCCCTCTCCCTGACATCGCAGCATATGCTGCTCTGTCTCCAGTTTTCCTATCAGCAGAATCTTCAGCGATTCCCTGATTATCCCACATTTTAAATAAAAAAAAAACTTCTTTAACGTTTTACTGCTGTGTTCTGGCTGAATTTCCGGGTCTTCAGGTTATACCCATTACAGAAAATCATGAACAGCTCCAGCTTTAGGAACAGCATCCAGTTTAGTTTTCCCCTCTCATGAAAAAGAAAAAGTAAAACATTTTAGGTTACCAACATCACATATCTCCTCTCATGCTTCCATTTGAATAATTTTCTGTGCAAAATGGCGAATGCTTTATTTAAAGTTAGTAACAGGAAAAGTGCCATGTTTATTTAGCCCCAACAGCAGCTAAATCTCATTCTCCCTAAGCTAAGATGTGTATTGTGTTTCTAATTTATTTTATGTATGTTGCTGTGACAAAACATTTATGAAGATCTTAAGATAAGAAAGGCATGCCGTGATTCTTGTTTTAGCGGTTTGCTAGCTAGCTAGCTACACGTAGCTACGAACTATGAGGACAGCGTACGTTCACTCAGCTGGATAAATTACTACTTAACAAGCTATGCCAAATAAACTAAGATATGTCAAAAACTTTACCTCAGATCTGTCCTATTTTGACATATTCAGAGACTAGAAGTAGCTGAAGAATTTGATGTATAACAGGGATGCAACAATACCACTTTTTTCCAAACCGATGAAATACCGATATTTGGATCTGAGTACTCGCCGATACCGATGCCAATACTTCTACCACACAAAAAATGCAATGAATTGGAATACAGGTTTATTTTCTTCTTCAACAGGAAATACTGAGTGAGATTAAAAAAATATATATTAACAGAAATTATCACAAAACTAAAATATTAGGTGAACAGAAATGACAAGTTACATGAAGCCACTTTCAACCATGGAATGTGAAGGCTGGGTCATTAAATAACTGAAAACTGATACCGATCATGTCTGATATGAAACTTTAATGCTGATATCGACCGATATTAACGGTAGATCGATAATATCGGACATCCCTACTGATTTCTGTTTGATGTGATAAGAATGAAGCCTAATTCGCCTACAAACTGCTCTGCTGGAGTGTTGCATATCCTGAATCTTACCTATTTTAATTTGTGTGATACTTTTTATATGTTGTAGTTATTTACAGATGTACATTCATGCAAAGATTCATCCCATGAATTTTTTAGTCCTCTTTGCTCTGCTTATGGGGCTTTTTCTAATTAACACTTAATTACCATCGACATCTCTGATACGGCGTCGTTATATGTGTAAACAGGCAAACACACCCACACACACACATACTCTTAATCCCATTAACAACCCGCACAGATTCAAAAAACGTTTTATATAACACAAGTGTCCTGAAAAAATGTGTTTTAAAATCTTTATTACCTTTGTCTCTCAGCTGCAACCTTCACACCGAAGCCCCCTTTTCATCTCCAGAGTTTTTACATCTGGGTGACAACGGGCACACTTTCATTTTAGCTTCACATCACAGAACTGCAGCAGGATTTTGCAGAGTGTCAAAAACCCAATAAAAACCAGACTCAAGCGAGATGTTGTTCATAAAAAATAAAATACATTCATATTTATTCAACAGCATTAAATTCAAAAGTTCTGGTGCAAAATCTTTACATAGTGACCGAAAAGTAAGAAGGTTTGATTTTATTATCTGAAATAAGAATGTAACAGCACACAGTGGAAATGCTTCACGTGAAGCTGGTTTATGTAAGGAGTCGGATCAACGTCACGTAAACATCCCCGCTGCCTGTTTGAGCAGCGTGATGCTTTTGTTTACCACTGTTTTCAATTCATTGCTGTTTCACTCCTGTGTGGATGTGTGGATGAGTCGCCGCCAGGATCAATTTTATCGATCACATTTCACCCCCACGCCCTGACACCCAAGGCGTGAGAAGCAGTCTTTTTTGTGTGTGTGTGTGATGGTCCGTTGCTCTCCACAGCGGACGCCTGTTTTTCAAAGACCGCCTGTTGATGTGCTTTGCACTTTTACAGGAGTGGATCCAGAGATAATTCATTATTTTATTACACTCAAACCTGCACGCCACAGCGGGCTGGAGATGGATTTCACTCTCCTCCTGCTCGGCACCTCTGCATACAGTCACTTCTGTTTTGCATCTAATTAGGACAGACTGTGTGCCACTAAACAAACAATGAGATAATGACTGCTGCTGGCTGGTTGGGCTATGTGGAGGGCCTCTTGGCCAAATACCAGAGCCTTGAAGTAGGAATCACTCCTTAAACATGGCTCAGACATGGCTGCCAGCTCCTGCTGGTACTCAGAGGAGATTCCACACATCTTAGGGACTCAGGAGAAACTGTAGATTGCTTGAAGCTGTAACCTGTTAATTTATGTTTCATAATCAAGAATGTAAATCAGACTTTTTCTGCAACAGGGCAAGCATTACTCCAAGGAATGCATTTTGCAAGCTGCTTTAAATGTGCAGCTAATGGGGATTTATCAGTAAAATATGTTATTTCTTTGTTTTTATGCAAACGTGGCCAAAGGAAATAGATGCTGATGCATTTTCATGTGATTTTTTTCTTTATGCAAGTGTGTCAGCAAACCACCAACCGTCGTAGCAAGCCTCAGTAAATGATATGGAGATGTGAGGATTAGACCCCCTCTCAAATACAAAGCTCTGTGGATTCTTCCTCAAATAGCTGTGTACTCCCGAAAGCAAACCTTTTCAAAGGTTCCCCTTTTTTTGATTAGCCGTTTAAAAAACTCCAAAGCGTTTGTCTTTAAATGCGTTTTTTTTAACACAGTTGCTCATTAAAAACCCAGCACTTCTTACCAGCCTTGCAAAGAAATATAAAATGCGAATAAAGAATAAAGCCTACCTTGACATTTTAACTGTTTAGAGTTGTGTGCAGTTGCTGTGTTTGTGTGTTTGGAGACAAAAACAGGTTTATTTTCGACTTTATCACCAAACCTGGAGCCGGGGACAAAGACAAGGGAAAGTGCAGCAGCATCTGTTGGCAGTTTGTGGAGCACTTGTGACTTTTAATAAACGGTCTACACTTCACAGCGAGCAGAGCGAAATAAAGCGGACAGCGATGCAGACAGAGCGGGGCTCTCACCTTGTGCTTGGTTTCTCCAGGATATCAGTTGTCGTATTGCAAATGAAGAAAGAGGCACTCAGCTGAGAAATGCCATTTTTAGACTTGGAGGAGGCAGCCTGAGCAGCAAAAAGGACGGTTTTACAACAATACATACATTTTTTTTTGCATTAATCAGCATTAACTCTACCTGCAAACACAAATGCACAAACCAGTTAACAGGCACAGAATCGGATTGTGAAGGCACCAGAGGTGTGGACACGAGTCACATGACTTGGACTCGAGTCATTATTTTAATGACTTGTGACTTGACTTGATAAAATCTGTAAAGACTTATAACTTGACTCGGACTTGAACACCAATGACTTGGGACTTGAATCAACTTGCATCTGTTGACTTGATGATGACTTGAGCATATCTGATATTTTAGCACAAAAGCGGCACGACATGGACAAAAACCATAAATCATTCTTGGTTCTGGGTTTGATTTACTACTAAATGCAGCAGCTCTTTGTTTGTGATCAGTTTCAGTTGCACTTTCTGCTTGTTTGAGCAAATAAATTAAGCTATTTCTGGAATTTATTTATTATCATCGTCATTAAATTGAACTTGGACAGATGACTTGATTATGACTTGAAAATTCAAAGTTAAGGACTTGAACTTGGCTTGGACTTCCACATCAGTAACTTTGGCTTTGTCAGTTCTAACTGGAATATGGGAGAGGCAAGCTTAGAACTGACAAAGCTCCTCAGATGAGAAGCGAAACGTCTTCAAGAAACCAAAGAAGTCCGGTTACCTTCATTTGAACCCTTTTAGATTACCATGACCAGAATGACTGAGAACCTTCACCACGACCTTTTCAGATACTTGCTGCCGTCTTTCTCCTCACTTTTTCTCACATGAACTGCTGAAATCAAGCTTGATCGTGTAGCTCTCTGGTGATTTTGTGACCTCGTGAGATCGGTTGCGTGGAACACTTTCATTGCCATTCGTGTCTGAGATGCTCCTGGTGGGAATGTGTCCATGATGTAACACACCGCTTAAGCATCCAGTGGAAAGGCGGGATTTTTTATCAACAGTGTGGAACAGGAAATAAACACTTGAAAATGAATTAAATATAAAAAGGTAAATCACAAATGAAAATAAATGATTTAACAAATGCATAAACTTAAAAATACAATAATTTAATCTTTTCGTGTACTTTTGTACTTTGATTCTTTGATCTTTCTGTTTTAAATGAGCAGAACTTCCTTTGCTGTTTTAGCTCCAACAAATTAACGCTCCATCAAGTTCAAAAGCCAGGCTCACCGCTGATTAAACAGCTTACGCAAGTTGTCACTTAGAAGATCCGTGCATCTTATCACGTGCAGCGATCGTGTTGCAACTCTTTCAAGCTCTTGTCTCAAGCTGGAGTGAGAGGTGGATGAACCACAGCAGGATTTTATTAGAGTTAGTCGAGCCAAGGCCGACACCTGTCCAAACCAAATTAGATATACGAGATTGGATCAGTGTTGTTATATATTTGTGTTTGAATATTCTGGAATGAAGAATAAAAACCACATTGTGATCGTCGTCGGCATCCATCCACACATTGACAGCTCCGGTGTTTGCTGCAGTAAAAGTCTTTATGGGATTGTAAAGGCTGGTTGTAAAGTTTACACCTTAGGTTCCCGTTAAAGACAGCAAAGATGGTTTTTCTTCTTCAAGTTGTTCAAATAGCCTGAATGGCATAAAACATACTCAAATATATAGTTTTTTTAATTTAATCTGATTGATTTACTTTAATTTGCAGTAACCTGAGTAGGTTTTTTTTCATTTAAATTTTATTAAACAATCAGCAGTCATGTTACATGAGAACCTCTTTTCCAAATACATCACCAAGTTTCTGCTTGAATGAGCTTTTCTGTAAGTCAGTATTTAAAATGGGAAAGAAAAAGTAAACATAAAAATAAGTAGTAATATATGTAATTAAAACACAAATAAGCCTGTCAGACATCCGTTACTTGGGGGTGAGGATGATTATAATCTTTGCAATATCCAGTTAACATTACAGGTTAAGCAAGTTAAGTTCTGGTCTTTGTGGCACTAAGCATTCTATCCATTTCCTCCATCGGGAGGCAAATATGTCTTATAGTTCAGTTCTGCCGTTAACTTCTCCATTCTGTACATGTCCATAACGATATCCGTCCATTGGGTCAGTGTTAAGCTCTCCTGGGAAAGCCACTTTTTCATGAGTGCCTTTTTGCTGGCCACCATTAAAATACCAACCGAATGTTTATCTCTTTTTATCCATCCTTCAGGCATGAGTCCAAAGAAGAAAACTTTACTTTCCAGGGGCAGATGACACCGGAAAATGTCTTGTGTTGCTTTATGCATTTCACTCCAAAAAGTCTTAATACTCCGACAATCCCAGAAAATATGGTAGTGATTTGCATTCATACCTCCACAATGTCGCCAACAAAACGGGGAGTTACCTTTGAAATGCGATTTTTGATATGGTGTAATAAAATATCTTATCAGGCTCTTCCAGCCAAATTCCCACCAACTATCTGAATTGCTACATTTGAACTGGTATTTCCAGACTGATTCCCATTCTTCCTCTGACAAAGTTATTCCTCCTTCTTGTTTCCATTTTGCTTTAACATATAGAGTTGAGTGTTTATTTTTGTTAATAAGTCCCTTACTGGGACGTAATTTTGGGGGGGGACGGGTGGGACATGTCCCCCCCACTTTTTCAAAAGGCAGTTTTGGTCCCCTGCACTTTTTTCCGTCCAAAAACAATGTTACGCTCCATTAAATGGATTTGATTGAGCACTAGGACCGAAACGGAAACCGGTTTACTATTAGACCCGCCCAAAAGCTAATCTATTGGCTCTGCTGATACTTGCTAACGTATTATTGGCTGTTGCCGCTGTCACTCAAGTTGTAAACAGTCAGAACGTGCTCAAGTTGTTTTGCTAGTTTGGAGCCGCTAGGGAACACCGGTACTGAGTCACATCGTCAACTAGACGCTGTGTAATATCAGAGCTCAGCTCAGCTTCCATTACATAACATTTGAATAAGTGTTCATTTGTGAGTCTTTGGTAGTTAGGCACAGCCAGGAGGCAGCATGTCAAGAAAACGAAAAGTGGATATAAGAGACGTCTTTCAAAGTCAAAACGTAAGTTTGACATGTGACACCCCTGCATTAAGCTCAGACTCACCTCCTCCTTCACAAACATACTCAAAACTAACTTTTACAAACTCATCTCCTCCACATAACTGACTCCTCAGACACAATTTATTCGTATTATTATAATTATTATTTTTTTTATTATTACTATTATCATCATAATTATTATTACTAGTAGTAGTAGAAGTATAACTTCAAAACTTTTATCATTTAACTTTATTGTAAACTTATCTATTGCAATGCATATTTTCACATTAAAAAGCTCTGAAAAATGAACAGTATCATCATCGTCAACAGATTTTTTTAAGCTTAATGTCAAAGATGTATACTTTTCATTAGATTTATCTTATTTTTTCCATTTATTTTTTGTGTGTTGAAATGCAACAACTGTTTAAACACTTTTAAGGGAAAAAAACATATTTAATATGTTTTTATACACTCAAATGTTAGGGTGATGATCATGTGTAAAACATTAGTTCAGCATGTCCTCTAACACAGCAAATGAACAAACGGCCAGATCTCAGGAGGGACCGTCTATGTATAAATACTTTTTATACTTTTGACTAGGCCTGGGAAAGTAACACATTTTGCTGGACGATATTTTGTCCAACAAATTGTTGATGATAAACGATATTGTCAACATTATCTAGACCAAAATAACCACTAATATAATGTTAATATATCATAATAATGCAAGTACACCCTTTAAAATGCAACAAATAAACCTTCATTTAACATTGAAATGTCCAGAACCAGAACTTCTAAATGAATAAAAATAACAAACAAAAATTAAATAAAAAAGGAATCTCACTCCCTGTTAGAAAATGTTGCACCAAAAACAAAAGACCCAAAACAATAAATACAATAGCCTATCCATTGTCAACAGCCAAAACTGCACTTCAATAATGATAATAAATAAAAATAATAATAGAGTTGTACATTTTTTAACTTTGATATATATATATATATATATGACGTGTCAAGT
The DNA here is from genome assembly GCF_043380555.1 of Nothobranchius furzeri. Lineage (NCBI taxonomy): Eukaryota > Metazoa > Chordata > Actinopteri > Cyprinodontiformes > Nothobranchiidae > Nothobranchius > Nothobranchius furzeri. Next base: position 11,920,957 of record NC_091754.1, read on the forward strand.
AGGGTTGTCACAGTATGAAAATTTAACCTCACGGTTATTGTGACCAAAATTATCACGGTTTTCGGTATTATCGCGGTATTTTTTAAACGGTGTTGCATATGTTCAGAAAGCATTGATAGTCCTGTTCTACACAAACTGAAATAGTTTTGAAAAGGTTTAATATTGTTTATTAAACCTAAAATAACACAAAGTCTTAGCAAAAGTGCAACTTTTCACACGTAAAGGAACAAATAGCTTCTTTTTCTGGAATATGTTACAATAGTCAGTGCAGGTTTAAATTATACAAATCCAAACATTCAAAACATAAACAATATGTAAACAAATCAAAGAAACACCACTTGTTTTCTCATATACTTGTTTTCTTCATTATCAAAATGAAAATCTAAAACTCCAGTCCACACTTGACTTGAGCACTGTACAAGTCAACCTTAAAAAATATGTATTTAAAATAAATAGCCACTTTAAACAAATTACTAAAATAACTACTACACTATGTAATCAAATCCAAATGTTCAAGTATAAATGGTATTGAATAAGTAAACAAATCAATGACAAGGAACTAATTGTATATTTCTCTTCATCATCAACAAATAAGATGCTTCATCCAGCAACAGGGTGTCCGTGACACGGTTTAAATGCTGGCAGAGGACGCTGCGGCTGCAGTATGTAGTGTCTCGTTGCATTCTCCCTCAACCAAAAGTCCTCACGTCATGCATTTAAGCTAAAATGCTAATGTTATCTTACCTTGCACTGGCTGTAGAGACGTGGGTGATGGTCACGCAGATGTGCCATTAGATTCGAAGTGTTGCTGCCTTCTGCAGACACTTGTTTCCTGCACGTTCTGCAAACGGGATAGCAGTCTTCTATTAACTGCCCCTCAGCATTTTCAGAAATCCAAAATATGCCCATACTTCCGATTTAGTCTTCTTTGAGGGCTGATGGATGTCCTGGGCGCTGCCGTCTCCTCCTTCCGCCATTATTTCAGCTTCAAAGTTTTGGTGCCGTTGCAAACTAAAAAGTGCGTGTGCGCGCCGCGGGAACTTCAGCTGAAGCGACGGTGGCTGGTAAGGGTCACTGCGCCGAAACCGCGGCCACGGTAAACCCACCGAGATAATTTAGTTTTTTAAAAACTGGACGGTTATTTTTATTGTCAACTTTTTTACCGGGGTTTACCGCTATACCGGTTACCGTGACAACCCTAGTGTCAAGGGGTCTTTACATAACACCCCCCACCCCAAATCCGCACAAGCCTGCTGTGTCCCCCCCACTTCTGAAATCAAAATTTCGTCCCTGGTCCCTTATATATCGCTGATATTATACCCCTACCTCTATTTTCATAAGCCGTTTTAAAAACCTCCAATAATTGTTTACTAGATTCTGCCACATTTTTTAACTTGTCACCAATAACATGTCTCACCTGTAAATACCGGTAAAAATGTTGCTCTTCTAAAGCATATTTCTCTTAAATTTGTTCAAAACTGAGGAGGGTGTCATTTTTTATTATTTTACATAAGGCGGTTATACCTTAATCTGCCCATTTCTTGAACCTCATATCTAATTTGTTTGTAGTAAACTGTGTGTCATATGCACACCATTTAATTACCACTATATCTTCTTCCAATTTATATTCCGTTATTACTGTTCTCCAAATTTTAAGTGTTAATTTAATCCAAGGATTTTCTATATTTTTGATCCATTGTTGAATATTGTTATCTGTGATAAGTGATTGTATAGGGATAGGTGAAAGTTCCATTTCTATGTCTTTCCATTGTGTGTTGTAGGAGGGATTGCACCAGCAAATTGTACTGTAATAGTCTTTAAGAGATCGGAGGCCCCATCCTCCCTTTGCTTTTGTCAATTGGAGAGTTTTAAATCGGATTCGAGGTCTCTTTCCTAGCCACATGTACCTGGACAGTATCTTGCTTGCTTTGCTTCTCCCAAGATCTCCCTCCCACCTGTGACTGTACAGTAGATGAGCGGCGTATATGGCTGCTCTCGCTGGGGGAAACAGGATCCCAGCCCCCCTGCCTTCCTATTGGAGTCTCATGTTATGTTGTGTTGTCTGAAGTCTGTTGCATATCTGTTTGAGGTGTTTTTTTGCATAGCAAAGCTGCCCTCCCGGTGAAGGGTAACTCTGAAGTGCCTTTTTTTCCCTCCACCTGAACCAATCCTCATGTAACCCTCTTATCTCTATTAAGGTAGCGCGACTCAGGTTGCGAATGACCACAGTCATCAATTCTTGTCATGTGTCTTGCCCATGTACAGTATGTCTGATCTCTGAATTGTGTGTACTGAAACTCTAATTTCCCTCTGGGATTAATAAAGTATTGATTGATTGATTGACTGATTGATAAGACGTTACCAACGGATGACAATTAGGGTCAAAAATCCCTGGGAGTGCAACCTCCAGCAAAACGACAAGCACATCAGACTCTTTCATCACTGGCAACGAGTGAAGAGGTAAATGTGTAAAACATCTACATTTATGAATGGCGAAGTTTTGTAGCTGCTTTGCACAAATCAGTAAATGTGTTTTGTCTTCACAGGCTCCTGTAGAAGGAAGCATTGTGTCTAATATGGCATCGCCCAGAGACTTAGGGGGTGTTTCTCAATTTCAAGGAACCTTGCATTGATGTCTTGACCCCGCCCTGGTTGCCTAGGAGATACGTCATCGGGAGCCGTCAAGACGAGGCGTGTGTTCTCCGTTTGTTAGCCGTTTAGCTAGCTGAGCGAGGATACATGGGAGGTGTCTTGTAGCCTAGCCTTGGTAAAAAATTAACCAGAATACAGCGCGGTATTTCAAAAGGACGGTGGATCAGAAGCCGGCAGCTACTTCAGGGGCAAATTTCAAGATTAAAAGTAAGTCAACTAATTTAAAATGTATTTTTTTTTAGATCCAAAGAAGTTATCTATGGTTGGTTAGTTGCTTAGTAGTTGCAGCTTTGGTGGTTAGCGGGTAGTAACTCGCTTATATATTTAATTTAACAAATATATACACAATTTAAAAAGTTTTAGGCTTGTTTTATATCTAAATTGAAACTAATGCGTATAAAATATAACGTCATCTCCCGTGTCACGTGACGTTACGTGACCACCATGGAAGCCACGATCACGTGATGCAAATCTGTTCAATTTAATGGGTTTTTTTTTGACCAAAGAAGGACAGTGTCTTCGTAAGCAAGGCGCCTGGCCTCGCAAGACATTGCTTCGCAAGGCCAGGTGCCTTGACATTGGGAAACACCCATAGACCCACTCCCATGTATTTTAGACCCAATTTGTATGGTTATATGTTTCGAAGCTGCCAACATTTTTCAACAACTGGCCATCATTTAGGTCATTTTCAACATTTTTGATAAATAATGATAAAAGCTACATTGTTTCACTTACCTTCTCAGTGGCATAGTGGTAGAGTGCCTTGCTTGGGAAAAAATGTAAAAAAATTGTGATTAAAAATTCTTAAGGAACGGGAGAGAGAAAAATAATAGGAAAGAGGGAAATCGGTGGATCCCGGGAAAGGTGGAATAAGTAGAAAGAGCAAAATAAGGAGAGAGTGGCGATGAAGGCCACACCAAAGCCAGCCTGAATAGGTGAGTTTTAAAGGAGACCACTGAGTCCACTGATCTCAGGCTCAGGGAGAGAGAGTTCCATAGTCTGGGGGCCACAGCAGCAAAGGATTTGTCACCTTTGGTCTTTAGCCTGGTGCAATGCACAACCAGTAGACGTGCTAAGTAGCAACTACGCTGGGGAAGAGGAGATTCTGTGGTGACGTCATATATGCGATGTGGCAACGTCTGATTGGTAGTCATGCTAATTATGAACTTTTGCAAGCTGATAAATCTCATGGTACATGACTAGGGTGCTCGAGACCCTCATCGTTACTTTTAATTTAAATAGAATTAAAACATATGTACGATCCAGGGCGTAAGGCAAAGCAAATTAAGAAATGGCTCTTTTAGCCCTGTTGATGTTCACTCATTTTTTCGTTCTTCTAGGGACCCATGAGCCGACCGGTAAGGGAGGAGACTTAGGCTCCCTATACTTTAAAAATGGCACCCAATGCTTTCCAGCTTTAAGGGGTTGGATTGGGGGATTAAACCACCAAATAGTTCCTGAGCGCAGCCACTGCTGCAGCTCACCGCTCCCCATTGGGACAAGTGCAAATGCGGAGATGTAATTTCACCAGTGTGTGGGACTTTAGGTAAATGATGAAGTCATGTCATTTTATGAAGCCATAAGAGAAGGTAAAAGGGCGAGTATAGGCATAATGCTGCATATCCTGTATTTCATTTTGATGCTTTTAATCGCATTTCCTCGGCATTGTGTACATCCCGGACTAGGAACTCACCAGTAACCAGCCGGTGGCTGATTCCGCCTGTCAACTCCTGAAATATTCGATTGGATTTGGCCTCTGTGAGGTCTCTGCTTTTGAGTCCTCCCAGCTTTCTTTGCTGAGACAGAATGTTCAATAAAGTTCTTCTCTCAGCCCCTTCTTTCTCCTCCCTCTCTTATCTGGGAAGCAGAACCAGATAAGTGCCTCATCCAGCGGAGGAGATAGAGCACTCACACTCTCAGTCCATTTGTCATGCAGCGTCTCCCCACCCATGAGTAGATAGAGCAACAATTAGACTCTAGTGTGGGAGGTTAAATATTCTTTTAATTGTTATCAATGGCTGAATTAGTCCTGGGGCTTTTCTATCAAACTGACGTCCATGTATTTCAGTGTTTTTGCAGGGAAGTGTCTCCTTTTTGATTCGGTTGCATTAAACCAGCAGACCTGTTTTATCAACATTTTTCTGACTGTAGCATTCTTTGAAGCTGGAGAAATATTTAATGTTTTATATAGGAGAATTAAAATATTAAAACAGCACGCTAAAGATGATCCTTCAATGGGACAACAGGTTAAATGTTGTGTATCGAATGAATAGAGGGACTCTGTGGGTGTTTGGCTAAGTAGATCGACTGAAGGTGCATATTTAGATAGACTGAGTCACTGACGGTGGCCACGCGTGTCTTTTCAGATCAGATCACAAAAAACATCAAAGTGCGTATAGAAATTATTGAATGTGCTTTGATCTCTGTCTTTTATTTCTTTTCCAAAAGAAGCTCAGCATGTACCAGTCACAAAAACATAAACAGATGAACCTACTGTACAACATGCAGTCATTAAAGCAATGAATCATAATGAATGTCTGCAGTTCTTGGTTTAACTGCATGTTGACACTGTGTTGTTTTCTTTTTATTGCTGATTATTTGTTGTTTGTTATGTAAAATCATGGCAGGGTGCATTGCTTTTGTATTTGACACGCTTCCTCCTTGCGTAAGAAGCTGAGCTGAAGAATTAAAGCTGCAATAGCAAATCTAAAAATCACCCCTCCCATCAGGTATCGTCCGTAGGAACTCCGCATTGCCGACGGAAACGAGATGGCGCTGATCACCAGTCGCCGTTTTCTAGATCCAAACGTCTTTGTTGTCCATGACTTCTGATGGAGTTTACTTTTTTGGTCGTTTGTCCTAAAGTTGATGTGGTTTAGCCTAAAAATCTAGTCCGTCTATTCTCGATATTTTCTGAAAATCACATTTTGAGGATCTTTTCTTGGCATTCCTACTATCATTTCAACACTTCCTCATGCTTTTACTTCACAGTAGAACTAAAACACCATCGAAGGAAGCTGAAGCTTAACGCTGAAGAACAAAATGTTCATTCAAACAATTAAAAGATCCCATCTTTTCATAATTTCATGCTCACAGATGCAGCATTACTGCAGCAATTTGTCGTCTTCGTCCTGCTTCTTGCTGTTAGGTTCATCTGATTTTTCATCAGTGGCTGCAGCTTGCAGGTCTCCTGTTCGCATAGAAAAATAGGAAAGGAGTATCATTTTTTGTATAAAGTTGCTATAAATGGTGGCATAAACTATTTTACATTGCTGCCTTTGAACAATTTACGACGTCTGTAGTTCAGAACGGTTTCTGGGATATTGATAGCCATGTTACTTGTCAAGGTTTCAATTACCACCTAATTCACAACAGGCACTGCCCGCCCCTACTAAGTCTCACATGTCTCTGGCACATTGTTTTTATGAGGTATGCATTATTCAGTACAGCAGTGCCTGTTCGGTGTGTGTGTGTGTGTGTGTGTGTGTGTGTGTGTGTGTGTGTGTGTGTGTGTGTGTGTGTGTGTGTGTGTTGATCCAAGACTCCATTTCCTGCTTCAGATGTGATTATTTAAATCTGACAGTTGCTACGAGGCTGTCTTGAATATCTGTCACTGAAGATCTGAATATATTACAGGTGTTGAGGAGATGGGGATGCTCCATCCCATGTGTGGTGGAGTGTTGAAGCACAGTAGAGTTACAGTTAAAGTCCCTTCAATGCCTTTTTCTTGTATTTTTATTTACAGCCTCATCATCTCACCATTTCACCGTTCTCAACAGTTTTTTCGGTTAAAATCTCCTTTGGAAGTTAATAGCTCGGCCTCCAATCGAACGGAGCGGGGATTTGGCCCTTGACTTCCACAGTTGGCATGACAAAGTGTCTTTGGGAAAGACCCTGAACCCCATTTTGCCTCCAATACATCAGTCGGCTTGTGAGCGTGAGCAGGAAGGGCTTTATGAGTGGATGAAAGTGACTCTCCAATTAACAAAGCCTTTGGTTTGCTATTTTACACATGATGAGAATCTACTTGATCGCTTTAGGTTTAAAAATGGATTAAAGAAAGAAACGGAGCCAAAGTTTAAACTTCAGAAAATCATTGTCAAACGACCGGAACGCGTCTGATAAATCTGGCTGTCTAGACACGTTTCTTTAGCGATGAAAAGATGAAAAGACAAGAAAAAAATCTGCTCAACAACAAACTCCCAAGTATAAAATTTTGTAAGTTTTGGTTCTGAATTTAAGCGTTTGTAAATTAAGTAATTACATTTTAGAACAGACACGAGACCTTTGGAGAGAACTTTAAAGAGCAAGTTCACAGATGAACCGTTTTTTACTTGTTATTTTTGAAAGACGTTTGCTCAATTAAATTCAGTTTAGTTTATTTTTATGGCGTCAATACACAACACGAGTCATCTCAAGGCGCTTCACAAGCAAGCATTCAAATTGAACTTAAACAATAGGATGCTCATTTAATTATTACAATTAGTAAAAATTTACTGTGGAAACCCAGCAGTCAGGGACTTCACTGCTATCTCTATACAGAGAAAGCATGTAGCAACAGTGGAGAGGAAAACTCCAACAGAACAAAAAAGTTGCCACCAAAATAAAGGTCACACAGTAATATTTTGTTGGACCTCCTTTTACGGCACACATTCGCTGTGGCGTTGCTTTGACAAGCTTCTGCAAAGCCACCAGATTAATTTCTGTCCAGTGTTGCATTAATGTTCCACCAAGATCTTGCATTGATGATGGTTGAGTCTGACCATTGCACAAAGCCTTCTCCAGAAATTCCCAAATATTCTCAACAGGTAAAGGTCTAGACTCTGTGGTGGCCAATCCATGTGTGAAAATGATGTCTCATGCTCCCTGAACCACTTTTTCACTATTTGAGCCTGAGGAATCCTGGCATTGTCATCTTGGAATATGCCCGTGTCCAGGGGCGCAGATAGGATTTTCAAACTGTGGGGTGGGGGTGGGGGGTGGGGTCGGGGTGGGGGGTGGGGGGGGGGTGGGGGACAAAGTTCTAATGTACCCTCCCCCAAACACATGCACGCACACACACACACACACACACACACACACACACACACACACACACACACATGCACACACATGCACATACTATTGCAAGCGCCTTAACTAGAGCTCAGTCAGTTTGTGTAATTTCATCCAACGGTTTACGGAAAAACTAACTTTTATATACGTGTTTGAAGCCATTATGCAGAACAAAGCTCTGCCTGATCAACACTATAAACGATAAATGATCCACACTTGTAAAGCGCCTCTCAGAGTAAGGACTCCAAAGCGCTTTACACTACAGTGTATCATTCATCCATTCACACCTCATGCCTTATGCAAAACATTAAATGATTTTCAGCATACCAATCTTTACAGAAAACATAAAAGCCCTAAAAAACTGCTCATAAAATATATTTAAATAACGAAATTCACTCATCACTTAGAGCAGTAGTTCCCAAACTTTTCAGTCTGACCAACAGATGTTCCTTCGTATTTTTACCTTATTTATGAATTTTCATTATATTTGGAAAGTTTTAATTTATAAATAAATATATAAATCTCTTTTTAAATTTTATATTTTACTTTTTTATGATTATGTGGCACACTTGACTTCCATAAATAACGCATCGGCATCTGCCTCTTTTTCACGGCTTTTTTTTTTTACATTGTCGCTACGTCTGTCACGTTAGCGGTGTTTTACCATCATTTCTACATCCATCACGTCCCAGAGAAGGTTAAACCAACATCAAACCCAACGTTTGGAGCTCGTAAACTCCACACACCTCTCGTGCAGCACCAGCTGTCTGATGCTGCAGCAGCGTCAATCTTCCCGGCTGGATGAGTGAATTTCTTCATCAGAGTCAATATTCTGCTTCATAATCAGAGTCAGTCATTACCAGACAAAGCGATCAGTCAACAAAGACCAGACCTGCCAGCAATTATACGTTTTATCTAATTTTGCACTCTTCATGCTGCACACGTCTCCTCCTCTCCCCGACTGGGAGCCTCTCGGCGGGAGGTGATTTTCAGACTCTAAAAACTCCCAAACTTTGCTCAGCCTGAAGGTTCCACATCTCCACTATCTTCTGGTGTACAGTAGTAACTTCATGAGGGATCATATTTGTAGATGAGACTTGTTAAAGTCAGCAATGAGGCTTTGGCACTTATAACGAGTAAGTCCCAACACTGACAACAACGTACTGAAACTAGAACCAACACGCATAAACAGACAGATCGGTCCCGCCTACTTACACTGTTGGTCTTTTTTAAATACGCAGTAATCGTTGCTCGCCTTTTTCGCTTCATCCTGCATCCTAGCAGCAACCACTTTGGTGCCTCTGGAGTCGGTGTTTGTTTACGTCATGCTGCATTCAATGTCATTGGAAAAAGGAGCTTCAAGCGTTAAACCTCCAATTTTGTTTTCTTTCTGGCCCAGTTGGGGGGGACGGATCGGGGTCGATATGAATCTGGGGGGGACAGATCCCCCCCGTCCCCCACCCTATCTGCGCGCCTGCCCGTGCCATCAGGGAAGATGGAATAACCTGGTCATTCAGGATATTCAGGTGGTCAGCTGACCTCATTCTTGGAGCACATCCTGTTGCTGAACCTAGACCTGACCAACTGCAGCAACCCCAGATCATAACACTGCCCCCACAGGCTTGTACAGTAGGCTCTAGGCATGATGGTTGCATCACTTCATCTGCCTCACTTCTTACCCTGATGCACCATCACTCTGGAACAGGGCCCATCTGGACTCATCAGACCAGTTTTTAATAATGTTGGTCAGTTCTTAACCCAGTTTTAGTCGTTTCTTCGTCTCCTTAGATGTGTTCTCTGCTTGATCCAATGATCTGACCTTTCTCACACAGACTAACATCTTTTCCACAACCACCATATGTGTCTTTCGACATGGTTGTTTAAGAAATGAGAAGCAACTCACTGCACCAGATGGGTTGAATAACTTGTTGTAGCTGAAAGATAATCACCCATGCTGTAATTATCCCATAGGAGGCTCCTAACTATTTGCTTAGTTATACCCAGGTGGTGACTTATTTTTTTGACCAGGTAGTGTGTATAATAAGGGGAAGAAAAAACATTCCACATAGAAAATATTATTACAGCATGAAATGATCATTTTGCCTATCCTTGGACATTTCTGCTTCAGTTATACTGTTTCGATACATTAAAACATCAAAACGGAGAATCTGACATTTACTAGAAGTAATGTTCTTGAAGATGTGATTGTTGCAGGAAATAAGTGGCTCTAGCTCCAGCCATGGTCTAAAGAGATTTAGAAAAAGAGAGTTTCTGTCTGACTTGCCTTCTAAACAAAGTTTTGCTTTGTCTGCATTTAAAATAAATTGTTAATTAAGAATCTTCTTGTAAAGGATGCCAGGTTACATTCTCAACAACAGTAAAACCGCCAGAAAAGGATGGAGAATTATTTCCAAACCTAATGGGATCAGGGTACCTTTATCTGGAGCTTTTATCAGTTGATTAACTAATGCATTGCTCTTCGTAGCCGTGTAGACGGTTGATGCAGTCGCCGCAGGTTAAAGAGGTCAAGTCAAGGTGAGATTCCATCAGACTGGCTGACTGTCTCAGGCTGGAGGCGGCCTGGTGTAATTACACTGGTGGTGAGGCAGCAGATAAGGCGTGGGCATTGTTAGGGGACTTGGGGAAACCTTGTCTACACAAACATACTGTTTCACATTTTTCATGTTAATTGCATTGTCAGGTTTTGGTGTTGCTTTGCATCATAAGCATGATGTTTCAAGGTGACTTTTTACATTAGAAGATAATGCTGCCAAAGCCTAGTGTGATAAAATTTCATCATTTTTATTTATTTCATATTTTGGTGATTTTATTAAAGATTTCATTACCTTCATGGTTTAGTGAAACACGTTGACTATGTATCTTTTGTATCTTTCAATATCCAAGGTGATCTCTGTGACTAAGTTGGTGTTTCACGGATCATCGTAAAACAGTTTTTGAAAGTTTTTGTCACAATTGCTGCCAAAAATGCAAAAAAAGAAAAAATATTTTGGACACAATTCAAAACAGAAAGGCTAAACTTTTAAATGTTTGAATTAATGGAGAAAAAAATGAAAGTACCAGGATGTTCATCACCCATGTTCTTATTTAAAATTTAGATCATGGTTATTGTAAGCCTTTCACAACTACTTACACTGTAAGAAATGAAACGTTGAATTTACATATCCATGTTATGTCAGCTAACTCTACTAAACCTAGCGGCTTAGATGCAGTGGCAGGTGATGTACTTTATTTACTTTTTTTACTTACGTAAAAGTACAAATAAAAGGATAATTTTTGCAGATGGCGTTCAAAACCTTTGTTAGGTTAGGTTAGCTCGGTTAGCTCGTAGCTACATCGTCTTTGAGATGGTTGGGTGTCAGTAATCTGCTCACAGCCCCCTCTCAGCTCTATTTTTGCAATTTTCGGGAGTGACGAGATGTGTGACGCGACCAACATGGTGGTAGTGGGAGCTGCCCACTGGGCTTCAATTCAGCTCTTCAAAAACCTAACGAAGGTTGCGAAAGATTCATCCATATCTTCGACAATCATTGGTCTTGCCTAAGCTAACTGTTAGCGTTAACAACTCCACCACAGCAGAACTCTTCCAGGCTTGTGTTATTCCTGGAGATAAAACATCGACGTTGCAGAGCAAATGGAGTCAGTGGTAGAGTCGCGCCGCTGTTAGCCAATCAGAGGCGAGTTCTTCAAATATCAGGAAAAAAGACTCCAAATCCTGCCTTCTTCTGCTCCCAACGCCTCTGGCTAACGGCTACTTCCTGAAACAGGAGCGCCAGAGCTTCCCCCCCCCAACCCCTGAGAACTCAGGAGGTTTTCAGCAGACGTACTGAAACAACAAGGGAATGAGAGCTGTAAATAACGTTTTTGTAATTGAAGGCATTTGAATTTTTTTTGTGTTTTACTAATCCGTGTTTTTTACACCCTGATACCTGAAATCACACCTCTGTAAAAAAGTAGATTCATGAAAATCAACTTTAAAAAATCTAATTTTGATTAATTCCATCAGTTTTAAAACCAAACCTGGACTCTATGTTGTTAACATGAAGCAAGAGAATCTATTAGCTGGACACAAAGTCGCTAATGTGATTTTTTTGTGGCATGTGAAATTGAATTTCCCATATGGTGAAGCTCAGCTTTATTTTCAACCAGCTCCGGTGGAGACTACACTCCTCACTCTGCTCAGAACGGCAGAGTAAATTTGTTTCCCCTTGTGTATAGGTGTGTCTGATTGGTAGATCAAGTTTTATGTCCCCCTGTCTATGACTCTCATTGAATTACCACCATGTGGGCCGAGCAGCTGTTCCTTCTGGTCGCAGCAGGATGCTGTCGTTAATTGAAGTGTAATGGGCTCAACAGCAGGGAAGGTCAGACAAAGAGCTCTGCTGATGCACAGCCTGTTTGCTCCCATATGCAACAAACCAAGAAACGTTTCACCTTTTCTCTGAGCCTGGAACATATAACACAGAAAAGATTTACTCTCATGTTGTTCAAAGTTCATTTAAAGAAAAAAGATTATTTTAGAGTTTACTTGCAGGGATCATTTTATTTTCATGCAACTAGACATGCTTTCATGTTTTTATTTTAATCCGCTGCCGCCGTGTCGTCTTTGTTAAAGTCCAAATCCTAAAAAATCTGAACTTTTATGTGGAACACAGTTCATTTATCCCAATTGGAGGTCTTTATTAAAAAAAAAAAATTAAAAATGGAAAACAACTTGAGTCAAAGATCTAAGACCATGTCAAGATTGAAAGCTCTATTGTCATATGCAAACTAAGGAAACATGTTTCCCTGTGCAGTAAAAGTCTCACTTTGCTGCCCACACTGGATGCCTAAATGATAAACGTAGGTACAAAATCAAAATAATTATCCACAAATGCAATAAACCAGTTAATATAAACTGTGAAGAAGCATTAACATTATGGGCTACATGGACAGCGGACACAGGAACAATCTGAATATATCAGTAATTCAGCTTAAACTAAGAGACCATCTAAAGGCTCAGGAGCCCTTTTTAGGTGGTTTTTTCATTAGCTGATTAGAGTGTGACACTTCTAACCTTTTCACAATATTCTAGTTGTCTGAGATTTAGAATTAGGTTTTTTTTCTCAGCTGTAAACCACAATTATAACAATTAAAGACTTGAAAAATCTCCCTTTGCATGGAATGAGCCTCATATTAGTTTCACCTGTTTTTGCACCTTATTCTCATTTTTCAAAATTCACCCAATCCTGGTAAATTACCATGTAAAATGAAAACAGGTAAGGTTATTCCACTATACAAAGATGGATACAATAAGCAATTTACTAATATAGAGCAGTTTAATTATTATCGCAATTCTCAAAAATCTTAGAAAAGCTATTTGTCGATGGGCTGGATAAATTAATTGGAAAACACAATCTGTTATCCAACAGTCAGTAGGTTTCAAAACAAACAGATCCACATCAATGGAAATAGTTGAAGAAATCACAAGTTCTATAGACAAGAGGGAATATGCAGTTGGATTATTTGTAGATTTAAAAAAAGTCTTTTATACAATACACCATACAGTATTAATAAACTTCAAAAATATGGTATTAGGGGTGTTGTTCTCAGTTGGGTCAATAGTTATTTAATCAACAGAAATATATTTGTGCAAATAAATAATTACAAGTCAGAACGGCTTAACATCAGTTGTGGGGTACCACAGGGGTCAGTTTTGGGTCCAAAGCTATTTATTTTATACATCACCGATTTGTGTAAGGTTTCCAGAGCATTAAAATGTTTTATTTGCAGATGATACAAATTTCTTTGCCTCTGGAAAGAATTTGCAAGATCTTTGTAATTTGGTTACAACAGAAATGACTAAACTGAAATTATGGTTTGAGTTAAATAGATTATCATTGAATTTAAATAAAACTAAAGTCATGCTGTTTGGAAAATGGAAAATAAACACACAAATGGCAATAACTATAAATTATTATCATTATAGAAAGAGTATATGAAAACACATTTTTGGTTGTAATCCTTGATCACAAACTCTGCTGGAAATCTCACATAAAATATGTTAAAGGAAAGGTAGCATGAAGTATTGGGGTGCTGGGAAAAGCAAGACATTTTGTGAATCAAAAGGCATTGCATATACTGTACTGTACACTGATAGTACCATACCTAACTTACTGTGTTGAAGTGTGGGGAAACACCTATAAATCCACCCTATATTCACTATGTTACAGAAACGAGCCATACGGTTGGTTAGCCATGTTGGATACCATGAACATACCAATAGCTTGTTCATTACAAATCTTAAAGTTTAAAGACTTGATAGAATTTAGGACTGCATTATTTATGTACAGAGCCAATAAAAAAACACACAGCCTGGTGATATTTAAAGGCTGTTTGCAGAAAGACATGGGGGATATAATTTGAGAAGGGAATTAAACATGAAACATCATTGTGCTCGAACAAAATTGAAAAGTATGTGAATTTTAATCAGTGGAGTTATTTTATGGAACAGTCTTGAAGAAAAAACCAAACAAAGTTTAAATATAGTGAAAATTTAAAAATCATACAAAGAACTGATTTTCTCCAAATAAGAGGATCAATGATGTGTACATGTTGTCAGACTGGTCGGCTGGATTCGGGAGTTGAGCTTGTAGAGAGCGTGGTTTCACAGATGCGGAAGTGATAACGTCGGTGAAACGCCGGCTCACGATTTAATCTAGGAATCCCCGAGCGTTCGAGCGTCAATGAAGCGACACAGAAATGCTGGGTTTTCCAGAAGTAAGAACACTTACTGTTAGCGGATAGTTCGTAAGATGGATTGGTTGATTGGAAACTCTGATCATGGATCTGAAGAAACGATGACTGAGTGGTGAGCTGGGGAGGCGACTTCCATAAATAGTCAGTTAGTGACGTAGGTGTGACGTAGAGGGAATCCCCGCGAGGGGCATGCTGGGAGATGTGGTCCATAGTGGAGATTGGCTAGCTGGGAGAGGCTGGCTTGGGGACTTGGGTTCTGACACATGTACTGTAGTGATATTAAACATTAATGTTGTTATATTCTGATGTTGATACTTTTGTGTTATTGTATCGTTATGTTGTACTCAGACGTTGTTGTACTCTGATATTCCAATTTTTTAAGTGTGCATAAATTAATTTAGGGATAGGTGAAATAAGCTATGCGTCTTCCTATTCCTTCGAACAATTTTAGTTTGTAATACTTTGATATAAGTTGGAAAGTATTATAAGGTAAGGCTATTTTATTATTATTATTTCTTTTTAACAAACTACATTTTTTGTTTTCTTTCTTTTTTTCCTTGTGAGTGCAGCATTGTTTGACCTGTTCGGAAAAAAAATACATTTTGAGATGTCCAATATAATCGGTTTACCATTAATATTGGCTTATATGGGCCTCGCTTTTCGGTCTTTTAAAGACAAAACCTTTACTGAACATGTTACACATCAAATGCTTCAGCTGCTTCTCCTCTTTCTCAAAACTAAAAAATGATGACAGAAAATGTTTAAAACGTCTGAGATATTTTATTTTGTGTGGCACAACTTGTGAAGTAGGAATTTGCGACAAACATCTAAAACAAAACACGAATCTTTACCCAAGGCTTGCTTTTCTTATCTGAAGGTTTTTTTTATAAATGTTTTGTCACGTGACCCGTGTAACGCCCCTGCTCGTCTTGCCACCAGAAGTCGAACATTCAGCAGATCTGCCCCCTCCCTTTGGAGTTCATGAACTCAGAAATACCACCCTCACCATTTCCCTCTTTATTTGGGTTGTATGTCTACTAGGTATATCTCTGTTGTGCTTGTTTTGAATGTGCTTGTTTTATATGTGTTTGCTGTGAATAATGTTTGTTTTTTGATTGATTTTACTGCTGGCTGTGTACCAAATTGCCCCACAGGGACAATAAAGACTCTGATCCTTTACTGCACAGCGTCCTTGAGTTTTTCAGAAAGGCGCTTCAAATAAAATGTATTATTATTACTATCATAGAGAAAGAAAATAATACACTAGTAACTAAAACACACGTTTCAGACAAAATAAATATGGCACTTTAACAGTTTCCAACTTAAATTGACGTACTTTCCTGTTTGCACAGAAAAAGTTTAAAATGTTAGCATGAATGATGTTAGTGACTTAAAATGTTTTAGTTTTTCTTTTATTATGAGAGCGGGACAAAGTGTATCGATATCGGAAATTAAGAGTCAGACAATATCGGTAGAAAGCCAAATCGAGCATCCCTAATATATAAATATGTGTGTTGATGCAAAGAATGTGCTACAAAAGTCAGTGCAGATTATAAAAATCATGCAGATAATCCAAGATTAAACAAAACCTGGATTAAACATAAACAAGTTAACAGTCAAATTTTACAATTATCCATGAGCAAAGTGAAAAGGTGTCAGTGAAGAGGGTTAACACCTCAAGCTCAAGAGTGGTGTGAAAGGAAGAGATTTTTGGATTGGTCATCCTGAATTTCACGTTTCTGTACCTCCAGCCTGAAATTAAAAGTGTGAAACAGTCCATGATGGGGGTGGGTGGGGTCTTTGATGATGGAGGTGGTTCTCCTTTGGGCTCTGCAGAGACGGTTTCTGAGTCCTGGTGTAAAGATGGACTCAGTGATCCAGCTGTAGAAGATGGTGGATGTAGAGCCACCATTGAGCCTTCTTCACCACCTGTGTGTGTTCGGAGCCCAGGTTATGTGGACCTCCAGGTACTTACAGCTGCTCACATCTCCACCTCAAGGTCCTGGTTAAGTCTAATAAGGTCTCATCCCCTTCCTCATGTCATCTGTCACCAGTGTTGTGTCCGAACTCGTCCATTGAACGATCATTCATGAATATTTTTTTTTTGGTGAACGTGAACTGAACTCGTTCGTATTTTGCCTGATGAACGTAAAAGTGAGTGCGTTCGTCCTGGCGTGCGTGAACGGGTTTATGAACGCGTTCTTTCATTATTCTAACTCCAGATCTCCACGGAGCTAAAGCCTAGCTAAAACATTCTGTTAACCATAGTTTATAAAAAGTAGAACCCGCAAATACGGCCAAACATAGGCAGTAGTGGTTGGTACGGCGTCTACTCTTCTACATCTATGCTGTGTGGAGGAGTCAAAGTTCATTAAGAAAAATTGAAAAGGGGCTTAACTAAAAGATTATACTTTTTTTTAATGCTTTGCACTTTTAAAATTGCACTTTGAGTTTGCTACCTCAGCCTGCTTCCTAAGATTGTTTAATAATTTCCCATAAAAAATGTTCAAATAATGTTTTCCTCGTGTTACTGAGAATACATGTACTGCAGGGTAAAAACTGCATCTGGGTGTGAGTGTGGACTGAACGGGTGCCAACTATTGGAAAATTATTCCATAATACATTTATTCCATAAGAGATATCTATCTATCTATCTATCTATCTATCTATCTATCTATCTATCTATCTATCTATCTATCTATCTATCTATCTATCTATCTATCTATATATATATATATATATATAGGGAAAGTTTGTTCAAAAAATGAACTAAGTTCACTGTTCCAAAAACACACTAGTTCATAGTTCTTTTTTCTCATATATATGTATATATATATATATATATATATATATATATATATATATATATATATATATATATATATATATGAGAAAAAAACTATGAACTAGTGTGTTTTTGGAACAGTGAACTTAGTTCATTTTTTGAACAAACTTTCCCTATATATATATATATATATAGGGAAAGTTTGTTCAAAAAATGAACTAAGTTCACTGTTCCAAAAACACACTAGTTCATAGTTCTTTTTTCTCATATATATGTATATATATATATATATATATATATATATATATATATATATATATATATATATATATATATATATATATATATATATATATGGAAAGTTTGTTCAAAAAATGAACTAAGTTCACTGTTCCAAAAACACACTAGTTCATAGTTCTTTTTTCTCATATATATATATATATATATATATATATATATATATATATATATATATATATATATATATATATATATATATATATATATACTGTATATATACATATATATATATATATATATATATATATATATATATATACAGTATATATATACTGTATATATACATATATACAGTTTATATATATACTGTATATATACAGTATATATATATATAATGTATGAACTGAACTTTGAACTAGTTCGTTTTTTAAACAAACTTTCCCAACACTGGCTGTCACTAGATTTAAGTGAGCGTGGATTATTAATATTATTTTAAAGCTATAATTTCAAAAATAATCAGTTGGTGTCTCTGCATTTGATTCAGTATGTTAATGTTAAAATACTATGTATGCCTTTATTATTAAAATGAATTCATAACTCAAGGTTTTCTGAAGGCAAATGCTTCATAGGTAATAAAAACAAATGAATATTTGACTATTTCTAGGAGTTTTTTTATACATTCCATTTTCTGTAGAAACGAAGCATCAGACTAAACGGTCTGCTGTAGACTCTTCAGTAATTAGCGTCCATCGTGTTTCAAGCAGCTAGACGGAAGTTTTAATAAAAGTCCCCAAAAGAGTTAAAAGATTGATAAACATCCAAGACGGGAGTGACGGAAGGCAGGGAGAGCAAGAAGACACAATAACACATCTCAGTGCTACATCAGCACCACGGATTCATCAGTGTACCACACACTCAGCCTGCTGATTTTTCACAAGCATCTTTGGTGCCACAGATTCTACTAGAACTTGCACAAACATCGGTCCGATAAAAGATTATCGAGCCAGAGCCGTATCCTGCAGCCCCTTTGGCCCTGAACCCTTCCCTACTTGAGGATGCACACAGGCAAGGCAGGGCGCTAAAAGGGAATTGCACCCCCTCACTTCCCATCAGGCGGAGAAGCAGCCACACTCTCTCATCATTTTCTGTGTCTGCTTTGCTTTGATCAGGGTCACCGTGTCAGCGGGTTAAAGGCGATGTACACACACACACACACACACACACACACACACACACACACACACACACACACACGGCCAATTTACAGTATCCAAATCAGCCAAAATTCCTCCTGTATCAACACAAAGGGAGTATCTGTGGAAGCATTCACAACTTATTTTCCCGTTTTTGTGTTTTCACGCCGTACATTTCTGCAGATCTGCAGCATATATTCTTACTAGATAATTATTCGTCTTGGTTCTTGCACCTTAAAGCGCCGTGAATCATCTTGTGAGCCTCACCTCCGTTTAGGGATTCAAACAGATTTCCTGGATCAGTGGCAGGAGATCAGAAAGTCAGCTTTATGAGTCAAAGAATGGAGCGGGTATTGTTTGACTTGCTGTAACAGGTTCTGTGCTCCATCACGGGCGTTATGAGCATCTCACACAACAGCAGCTGCTTTTTATACGAGAGTATCTGGCCGTCCTGCAGAACTGAAACCATTTGTAGTTTTGTGGGGAACTTCTGACATATTGAAATTAGGGATGGACAGTATATCAGCATCAATATCGGTATCGGCGGATGTTAGTCATTTTTAACATATCGGTATCGGTTCAATAAATAAAACCGGGCCGATATAAACAACCAATATTTTTTCCATCTCGACTCCATTTGTTTGCCTGTTTCAGAGGTTGAGGGGGTGATGTGTAATTATTTAGTCATGTGAACAGTGAATTAAATCATCTCAGAACCATAAATATGTGTGTTGTGTGTACATAATAGCATAAATTCAGCTTTAATAATTTTCATTCTGCTATTCCTCCTTGAACCGTCACCTTATCGTGGTGGAGGAGTTTGAGTGCCCTAATGATCCTAGGAGCTATGTTGTCTGGGGCACTTTGTGCCCCTGGTAGGGTCTCCCATGACAAATTGGTCTGAGGTGAAGGGTGAGACAAAGAACGGTTCACAGGATCTTTCATGGAGGTAAAGTCAAAGAGTCGGAGTACCCGGCCCGGAGGGTTACCGGGGTCCCACCCTGGAGCCAGGCCTGGGGTTGGGGCCTGTGAGCGAGCGCCTGGTGGCCGGGCTTTTGCCCATGGGGCCCGGCCGGGCCTAGCCCGAACCGGACTCATCCAACTGTGGACCTACAACCCGCAGGAGGAACATGAAGGGTCCGGTGCAAAGTGGATCGGGTGGCAGACCAAGGTGGGAGCCTTGGCGGTCCGATCCCCGGACAAGAAAACTGGCTTTTGAGACATGGAACGCCACCTCGCTGGCGGGGAAGGAGCAGGAGATGGTGGAAGAGGTTGAGCGGTACCGGCTAGATATAAATTGCCTGCATTTGATTTGATATAGTGCCTTCTAGAGTTCTTGAAACCCCTCAAGGCGCTTTAGAACAAAATCAGTCATTCACCCATTCACACACACATTCACACACTGGTGGGGATGAGCTACAATGTAGCCACAGCTGCCCTGGGGCGCACTGACAGAGGCGAGGCTGCCGTGCACTGGCGCCACCAGTCCCTCCGACCACCACCAGCAGGCAACGTGGGTTAAGTGTCTTGCTCAAGGACACAACGACAGCGACAGACTGAGCGTGGCTCGAACCTGCAACCTTCCGATTACGGGGCAAGCACTTAACTCCTGTGCCACCGTCGCCCTCACATAGTCGGACTCACCTCGACACATAGCATTGGCAGTGGAACCCACGTCCTTGAGAGGGGTTGGACACTCTCCTTTGCTGGAGTTGCTCCGGGTGAGAGGCGGAGGGCTGGGGTTAGCTTTTTGTTACCCCCAAGACTCTCTGCCTGTGTGTTGGGGTTTACCCCGGGGGACGAGAGGGTAGCTTCCCTGCGCCTTTGGGTCAGGGAACGGGTCCTGACTGTTGTTTGTGCTTATGGGCCAAATATCAGTTCAGAGTACTTTTTGGAGTCCCTGGGACGAGTGCTAGATAGTGCTCCATCAGGGGACTCCATTGTCCTGCTGGGGGACTTCAATGCTCACGTGGGCAATGACAGCATGACCTGGAGGGGTGTGATTGGGAGGAACGGCCCGCTTGATCTGAACTCGAGTGGTGATTCGTTATTGGACTTCTGTGCAAGCCGCAGTTTGGCCATAACGAACACCATGTTCGAACATAAGGATGCCCATCGGTACACTTGGTACCAGGGCAGCCTAGGTCACAGGTCGATGATAGACTTTGTAGTCATATCATCTGACCTGCGGCCGTATGTTTTGGACACCCGAGTGAAGAGAGGAGCGGAGCTGTCAACTGATCACCACCTGGTGGTGAGTTGGATCAGATGGCAGGGGAAGATGCCGCGTAGACCTGGCAG
Source organism: Nothobranchius furzeri (assembly GCF_043380555.1). Classification (NCBI taxonomy): domain Eukaryota; kingdom Metazoa; phylum Chordata; class Actinopteri; order Cyprinodontiformes; family Nothobranchiidae; genus Nothobranchius; species Nothobranchius furzeri. The sequence goes on from NC_091754.1 coordinate 11,941,939, forward strand.
ACCCAAACGCATAGCGAGGGTCTGCTGGGAACGCCTGGCAGAAGAACCTGTTAAGACGGTCTTCAACTCCCACCTCCGGCAGAGCTTTGACCGCGTCCCGAGAGCAGTGGGGGACATTGACTCCGAGTGGGCCTTGTTCCACTCTGCGATTGATGAGGCGGCTGTTGCTAGCTGTGGTCGCAAGGTGGCCGGTGCCAGTCGTGGCGGCAACCCCCGTACCTGCTGGTGGACACCAGAGGTTCGGGGAGCCGTCAGGCTGAAGACGGAGGCCTACAGGGCGTGGCTGGTCTGTGGGTCTCCGAAGGCAGCAGACAGGTACCAGATAGCCAAACGGGGTGCAGCAGTGGCAGTTGCCGAGGCAAAATCTCAGGCGTGGGAGGAGTTTGGTGAGGCCATGGAGAAAGACTATCGATCGGCTACAAAGAGGTTCTGGCAAATTGTCTGGCGCCTCAGGAGAGGAAGGCAGCAACTCGCTCACACTGTTTACAGTGGGGATCGGGAGCTGCTGACGTCAACTGGGGCTATAGTCGGAGGGTGGAAGGAATACTTTGAGGAGCTCCTCAATCCCACCTACGCGCATTCCGAGGAGGAACCAGAGCCAGGAGACCTGGGGATGGACTGTCCAATCTCGGGGACATAAGTTGCTGAGGTAGTCAAACAACTACACAGCAGCGGAGCCCCGGGGGCGGATGAGGTTCGTCCTGGGTATCTCAAGGCTATGGATCTTGTAGGGCTGTCATGGTTGACACATCTCTGCAACATTGCGTGGTCATTGGGGGCAGTTCCTGTGGAGTGGCAGACCGGGGTGGTGGTCCCCATCTTTAAGAAGGGTGACCTGAGGGTGTGTTCCAACTATAGGGGATCACACTCCTCAGCCTCCCTGGAAAGGTCTACTCAAGGTACTGGAGAGGAGGGTCAGATCGATATTTGAATCTCAGATTGAGGAGGAGCAATGTGGTTTTCGTCCTGGCAGTGGAACTGTGAACCAGCTCTATACCCTTGTAAGGGTGATGGAGGGGGCATGGGAGTTTGCCCAACCAATCCACATGTGCTTTGTGGATTTGGAGAAGGCTTATGACCGTGTCCCTAGGGGCACCCTTTGGGGATGTTCCAGGAGTATGGGGTGGGTGGCTTTCTGTTAAGGGCCATTCAGTCCCTTTACCAGAGGTGCGTGAGTTTGGTCCGCATAGCCGGTAGTAAGACGGACCTGTTCCCGGTGAGGGTTGGACTCCGCCAGGGCTGCCCTTTTTCACCGGTTCTGTTCATTACCTTTATCGACAGAATTTCTAGGTGCAGCCGTGGTGTGGAGTGTGTCGAGTTTGGTGGCAGGAGAATCTCGTCTCTGCTTTTTGCGGATGATGTGGTCCTCCTAGCTTCATCCAGCTCTGACCTTCGGCTCTTGATGGGTAGGTTCGCGGCCAAGTGTGAAGCAGCTGGGATGAGGATCAGCACCCCAAATCTGAGACCATGGTTCTCGACCAGAAAAGGGTGGCTTGCCAACTCCGGGTCGGGGGAGAGGTCCTACCTCAAGTGGAGGAGTTTAAGTATCTCGGGGTCTTGTTCACGAGTGAGGGTAGGAGGGATCGGGAGATCGACAGGCAGATTGGTTCAGCGTCTGCAGTGATACGGACGCTGAACCAATCTGTCATGATGAAGAAGGAGCTGAGCCAGAAAGCCAGGCTCTCGATTTACCAGTCGATCTACGTCCCAATCCTCACCTATGGTCATGAGCTTTGGGTAATGACCGAAAGAATGAGATTGCGGATACAAGTGGCCGAAATGAGTTTCCTCCATAGGGTGGCCGGGCTCAGTCTTAGAGATAGGGTGAGGAGCTCGAACATTCGGGAGGGACTCTGAGTAGAACCGCTGCTCCTCCAGATCGAAAGGTGTCAGTTGAGGTGGTTTGGGCATCTGGTCAGGATGCCTCCAGGACACCTCCCTGGGGAGGTGTTTCGGGCATGTCCTGCCGGCAGGAGGCCCCCGGGTTGACCCAGGACACGTTGGAGAGGTTACATCTCCAATCTGCTCCGGGAACACTTTGGGGTCCTGCCGGAGGAGCTGGTGGGGGAGGCCGGGGAGAGGACGGTCTGGAGCTCCCTAGTTGGGATGCTGCCCCCGCGACCCGGACCCGGATAAGCGGAGGAAGACGATGACGGCAACAAAATCTGCTAATTTTAGAAGCATTAATATCACTATATCGATATCGGCAAATATCGGTTATCGGCCATAACAGTGATCTTAATATCGGATATCGGTATTGACCCAAAAATTTCCTATTGGTGCATCACTAATTGAAATAATAAAATCTGCGCAAAATGGAGATTTGATCTTTCTGTGAAGCAGAGACATAATGCTTTTAGGTTTCTAATTAAAGAAATGAAGTCAAGTTGGTGTAATATTTGATCCCCTTTTGCTTTAAATCATGTAACTACAACGATAAAAGATCGCTCAAATACCAACTTGCATGTTTTATTATTAGTCACTGACATCATCATGATGTAAAATGGAAATATTTGCAAACAGTTTGAAATAAATGTGACGCAAATCATCCAGATTGTTTAAATCTGCCGTTTTAATCCAAACAAAAAGTAGATTTTAAATATTTAATCACATTATTCACTTTTACTTGTGTTTTTTGTTTATTTATGACATAACGTCACGCAGCAATTATAATCCCAATTACATTATATCCTTTTTAATCATCCCCTCACATGTTTTTTATAACTTAATCTAAACTTGACTTTGTAAATCATCAAAGCAGCAGCTGGAGAAAATAAAGGAGCAGCATTTTATGGCTTTCTTTTTTATTTGAATTAAAGTTTTACACGTGTTCATAGATTATAAGATATCAATTTAACCAGTGTGCAGCTAAACATCAACAATTTATATCATTCTCATTTCTAAGTATTTATTTGTTTGTTGCACATTGCTCTGTCATCAGATTAGATGCATTTATCTGTTGATTTAGAAGCTATTTAAATTATATTTTTCATATTCCAGACTTCAGCTTGCAGCCATGTTTGTCTAACTCAAATTCAGACACCAAATCCTAACAAAGCACACATTTAAATTGATGTTTTGGAGCATTTTTAGTCTCAGCCTTTTGGAAATTTTGTAGCAGGCTGTAAAAAAGCCATTTGTAGAGAAATGGCTTCAATCTAGCCACTCTCCCAAAAGGTCTGACCAGTAGACAGCTACGCTGCTGGACTCTCATCTTTAAAAAACAAAACAAAAACAAAAAAAAACAGAACACTTCCTTCAAGGTTGCTGGTTACCAGTTTAATGAAGACCTCTCCTCCCTCTAGAAGAACATCTCTGAGCTCTAAAACCTTTTACGTTTCTTCAGAACAGTTATTTTGGTGCACGTTTCCAAAAACGTCATAAAATTTGAATGTTACAACCATTTAAGACATGTTTCCTCTCTCCGTTGAAAACTTTAACATTTTGAGCGAACAGCAGCAAAAACCCTGATCCCTGTCACCGTACTCCACTCAGACGTAGACGCGAAGACGTCTGCAGTCAATTGTCAGCCATCCAAACGGGAGGAATTTGGGGTACTCGCTGCAATCATCGCAATCTACTCAAATGATTGTGTATTCTTCTGAAGCCGGCGAGGAGTGAATACACCTCTGTTGAATGCACTCAGACACAAAAAGAGCCTAATTGTCGCTGCCAAAACAGAGTGCTTACTTCCTTTCATGCTACACCCATGAAGTGAGTGACAAATTGCCTTCTATCATCTCCATTTCCTGCTCATCAGCCATGTGGCACCAGGACTTGAGTGTGTGGTGACAAACTAACACTGATGCCTTTCTTTGAACACACACACACACGCACACACATACACACACACACACGCACACACACACGCACACACATACACACACACACGCACACACACACACACACACACACACGCACACACATATACACACACACGCACACACACACACACACACACACACACACACACACACACATGCACACATGCACGCCGTCTGACTGTTAAATCTGGGTCAGATACGGTTTTAAATATTGCATATTTAAATCTGACTGATTATTCCTCCGCACTTTTTTATGGCGTCTCGTTATTTTCAGGCGGTCATCTTGACGTCCACACCTTCCAGCCAGTAAGATGAACTTTCAGAAGCCAACTCGAGGGGTAATGTAGCAGCTGCATGAAGACGAGCACCTCCCTGCATGTATTTACACTCACAAATTGAACTGGATCAATAGGGTGAAGGTTTAATCCCTGAGACAGCAGTCAGTCAATACAGGAAGTCATCCATCCGGGTGTCTTTTACTCTGCAGGAAACCACAGTTCCCAGTAACAGATGCTGGACCAGCCACATCCCTGTCTTTCTTCCATGCATGAATGCATTTTGACATGAAACTTTGGAGTTTCATGTTTCAGTACTCAGTCTCTCAGACCGGGCTTCACCATCGTCCTGAGACCTTCTCTCAGGATGCAACGCTGGGGCTTCCATAAAGCTCAAAGAGCAAACTTGTTTCCTTTAGCACTTCCAAACGTATGGGGAGCCAAGACTCTACCCGTCTTTTCTGCTGGAAACTTCAAAGTTTCTGAGTTTCTGAGTTTGTGCGTGCGTGTGTGTGTGTGTGTGTGTGTGTGTGTGTGTGTGTGTGTGTGTGTGTGCATAAACCTTGGCTGTAGTCTCAGCTGTTACGTCTTTTTCTTGGACTTGTTCTCAAAATGAGTTGTAGTTGACATTCATGTTTTCTAATTATCAGTGAAAAGGTAAATCCTTTCCATTAACGTTTTTGTTTAACGAGGGCTCATTAAAACATTTTCCTTAAGTCAGAATACGTCCACAGTTGATACCAAACATGTTCATGAAATTCTTTACAATAAATCCCTCCCTCATAATGAGATTTCAGCTGTTTTGTTCTTGCCAGTTTCAGTACCTTCCAGAATGAGCTTCTTCGGGGCTCTATCACTTAAAGGTCCAGTATTGTTCAAAATCCAGTGTTTAGCGCTTTTGACCATATTGTTATTTCCTCATGAAAAACACCCCCAAAGTGGTTATTGGCTTAAAACATGCATTTTCCTGTCTCAGCTGCAGGCTGCATTCATCTGGTTGAAGATGCGTCATCACGACCCATTCCTCTCCATCCCTGGACTGTAAACACTAACACCCAGTCCCTCAGTGTAGCAAGCAGTTTAATCTCCACAGTTGTGAATGCATGCTTTCTGTCTTAGTCTGGACGCTAAACAATGCCCAGAACCCAAAAATGGATTTTCGTCTGCAGAGGAACAGGAAAACCAACACTGACAGAAAATGTTTGAACTGGTTTTATTCAAGTTTGGAGTGTTTATTGAGGCAACAGAGACACACATGGTAGCAAAGAAGGATGCAAAAGTTGAGTTTTCATGATTTATCCCCTTGAACTTAGAAAACAATAAAAAAAAATAAAATCCCCATTTTTCCTCATACAGCTCACAACTTTAGACTAATAATATTGCTTCGAGGTTTATCTGCCACAAGTACAAAAGATCAAAGCACTCTGAGTGTCTCATGGTGTTGAATATGTAATTATCACAGTGAGGGACAAAATCATACCTGTGTGTCATGAGTGCTCCCGTTAGCGCTGATGGGTCTGAAAAGGTCAGCGAGCAAAGTGAACATAATGTTCTGACATTTACAACTGAAACAATCTGAGAGATATTAATAACAGTGTTGATAAAAACTCATAAAAAAGCCAAACCTTGATTGTCTAAGACTTTCTGTTTCCATTTCCAACTTTTCCTTTTAATTTAATAATTTTCTTTTGCATGTGACCATGCATCCGCGTGCTCTGCCTGATTTATGATGGCCCTGATGGCAACTCTTTGTAGATTCTGATCTGTGACATTTACATGGAAATCCACCCTTTTCAGCAAGTTTTCAAGTTAAAATTTTTTATCTGAAAAGCAGAAAATAGTGATTTTTTTCCTACACTTTATCTGTAGAGTACAATTTGTAGGAGCTCTGAGTTAGGAACAACTGCAGTTGGTCGACATTCATGCATCAAACTTCCCGTAACAAGTTTCCTTCCTCCAACGTGGAGGAGCTCATATTTTGTTAAACCACCTGAGATTTTGAGTTCCAACAAAAGGAAATGCCCCCACCGCTCACACACACACACACACACACACACACACACACACACACACACACACACACACACACACACACACACACACACACACACACACTGCCCACAAGGAGTAGGGTTTTGATTTCACCCATGATTCCCTTCTTCTGCACACTTTTTCCTTCTGTAAAACCGACTTTATGCAGGTTTTCAGCCATCACCCGACATCTTCTGCAGGCTAAGTAAGTGCCAGCTGCTCCTCCTTGCTGCCCACACACTCGTAAACACACACCACCCACAGTGCATTAAGTTATTTTCCAGAGGGACACCCGTGGCTTTAGGGTCCAGGTGCCTCTGAAACTGCTGACCCATGTTATCAGTCAGCTTCAGCAAACCAGACCTCCTCAAAAATTTATCCTGACGCAGTCACGCTACTCCTCTTGCTCCCGCTGATGGTTCCTTTTTCCGGGGCTACAATCCCCCCTGGATTCATGGCGGCGGGGACTTAGACATGCTCACCTGCCTACTGCAGTCCCACGAGAGGTGCCTATCGGCTGAAAACGGGAGACAGTGGGACCAGGATTACGGCCAGCGCTGCGTTAATAATAATCTTTTTAAATGAGAGGAAAAGAGTCACATCTGCTTGAAACTAATTAGATTATCCATTTAAAAATGTTTTTCTTTCTTTTTCTTTCATGCAATAACAAATCCAAATCCTTTCTCTTCTGTTGTGCAAATGCTTTTGCATCGATGGGAAATTTTTCCTACTCGACCCGATTATTATTCAGTTTATCTTTTTTAAAACGACCTGCTATTTGAACAAATTCTGAACCCAGAACAACGAGATTCCTCTTTGCTTTCGTTCCTCTTCCAGCTACTTTCCTGGGGTCGCGTGAAGCATGCTCACGGAAATAAACGCAAAAAGAAAATCTTAGTTTGCAGCTTTTGTTCTTTCATGCTAATTTGACAATCTGTGAGATCTTTTTTCAAGCCTTTGATGAAATATTTATGGAGAGAAAAATTATCTGTGAGAATTATCTGTGTAACAAGAGGATCCTCTGTGACTTTTGTATCCCTTTGGGCGTTGATTGGTTTGCTCACGCTGAGATTTTGTGGAAAAGTTGCATGCATTTCATCCGCCTGAAGCACCTGAGACGATAAAGATACTTAAAATCTGATTCTGAGCAGCAATCAGCCACATGCATGTTATTCTTTGTCAGTAGTTTGATTTTGGAGCAGTTTAGCGGGGAGGGGGAACACAGCTGTGAGCTTCAGCTTTGTCTGATTTAATTGTGTCCTTCATGTGAAGTTAATCACGGTCCACAGAAACATAAAAACCGAGATTTCACTCAACACGGGGAAATAACGGGATCATTTTTGTAACTAATCTGATTTGTGCATTCTCTTAAGCTTCTCCGTATTTACACATTAGTAAGCTTTAGCTCCTTTTATCCATATTTCCCTTGTCTGATCACATTTACTTTGTAATAATTCTTTGCACCTCATCAGTCCTGCAGAAACAGGAGTTTTTCCAGGTCGTTTCCTTCACTGATTTCATTTCCAACTGAACCCATAAGGGTTTCCTTTAATAAGAATTCAGAAATTTACAATAGCAGACACGTAAAACAAGAAAACCGACTCCTCTGAGCTTTACAGAAAAATACAACTCAGTTGGGTTTCATATGAAGAATCTTTGTGAGGAGCCTGCATGGGCGCAGCTCATTTAAAATTCCTCGCTGCTGGTATCAGCGCTGCGATCCTGTCAGCTTCCTTAACTAGCTACACCACTGCACCTACAGCACATGGAGGCAGGGTGAAAACAGCGTGAAATGCTCAAAACAGCGATAAACGTAGAGCTGATTGAGTTGACAACCCTGCCTTCAGGAGCAGCTGCTTTGGGCATCCAGAGTGTCTGAGGCACCGGTGAGGTGCAGAAACCTCACTCCTCAGGCACCGCTGATTATCTGGGAAAAAAGTTAAATTTTCGGTATCTGTGTGGTTGTTGGTGGAGAGAAGGATGGAGTATTAACCTCGGAAATGATTTATGTTATTTGTATTACAAAGAGCGGTGGAGCTACTCACCGCTGAGTTCACTTTTGGAACTTTGATTTCAAATTTGAAAGAGGAAACTTCTGTTTGATTCTACTAATAATACAATAAACTTATATAGCGCTTGTTTAGGACACGCAAAGACACTTCCATGCACTCTCACATTCACACACATTGTCATTGCAACAAGTACAACGGAATTAGATGCAATCCCCGTGTCCGAAACTGAATTTACACGAGATAAACAAACAATTAGATTAATATATATATATATATATATATATATATATATATATATATATATATATATATATATATATATTTCTTATCTAATTATTTGTTTATCTCATGTAAATTCAATTTCAGACACACACACACACACACATATATATATATATATATATATATATATATATATATATATACTGTATATATATATACATATATATACCGTATGTATATGTATATACTGTATATATATATATATATATATATATATATATATATATATATATATATATACCGTATGTATATATATATATACATACGGTATATATATATATATATACATACGGTATATATATATATATATATATATATACTGTATATATATAAAACATAAGAAGAATCTAAAAAAATTATAAAATAGAATTAAAATAGGAGAGCAGTACTGCACTTGAATCCTTTCGCACTGACTATGTGTGAAAGACAAGCTAACAATATATACTTAATAATATTGCACCAGTTTATTTATATATTGCACATACATACATACAGATGTTGTAGGGCTGTCATGGTTGACACGTCTCTACAACATTGCGTGGTCATCGGGGGCAGTTCCTAGGGAGTGGCAGACCGGGGTGGTGGTCCCCATCTTTAAGAAGGGTGACCTGAGGGTGTGTTCCAACTATAGGGGGATCACACTCCTCAGCCTCCCTGGAAAGGTCTACTCCAAGGTACTGGAGAGGAGGGTCCGATCGATAGTTGAATCTCAGATAGAGGAGGAGCAATGTGGTTTTCGTCCTGGCCGTGGAACTGTGGACCAGCTCTATACCCTTGCAAGGGTGATGGAGGGGGCATGGGAGTTTGCCCAACCAATCCACATGTGCTTTGTGGATTTGGAGAAGGCTTATGACCGTGTCCCCAGGGGCACCCTGTGGGGGACGCTCCAGGAGTATGGGGTGGGTGGCTTTCTGTTAAGGGCCATTCAGTCCCTTTACCAGAGGAGCGTGAGTTTTGTCCGCATAGCCGGTAGTAAGTCGGACCTGTTCCCAGTGAGGGTTGGACTCCGCCAGGGCTGCCCTTTGTCACCGGTTCTGTTCATCACTTTTATGGACAGAATTTCTAGACGCAGCCGTGGTGTGGAGTGTGTCGAGTTTGGTGGCAGGAGAATCTCGTCTCTGCTTTTTGCGGATGATGTGGTCCTCCTAGCTTCATCCAGCTCTGACCTTCAGCTCTTGCTGGGTAGGTTCGCGGCCGAATGTGAAGCGGCTGGGATGAGGATCAGCACCTCCAAATCTGAGACCATGGTTCTCGACCGGAAAAGGGTGGCTTGCCACCTCCGGGTCGGGGGAGAGGTCCTACCTCAAGTGGAGGAGTTTAAGTATCTCGGGGTCTTGTTCACGAGTGAGGGTAGGAGGGATCGGGAGATCGACAGGCGGATTGGTTCGGCGTCTGCAGTGATGCGGACGCTGAGCCGATCTGTCGTGGGGAAGAGGGAGCTGAGCCAGAAAGCCAGGCTCTCGATTTACCGGTCGATCTACGTCCCAATCCTCACCTATGGTCATGAGCTTTGGGTAATGACCGAAAGAACGAGATCGCGGATACAAGCGGCCGAAATGAGTTTCCTCCGTAGGGTGGCCGGGCTCAGCCTTAGAGATAGGGTGAGGAGCTCGGACATTCGGGAGGGACTCGGAGTAGAACCGCTGCTCCTCCGGATCGAAAGGAGCCAGATGAGGTGGTTTGGGCATCTGGTCAGGATGCCTCCTGGACGCCTCCCTGGGGAGGTGTTTCGGGCATGTCCTGCCGGCAGAAGGCCCCCGGGTCGACCCAGGACACGTTGGAGAGGTTACATCTCCAATCTGGTCCGGGAACGCCTTGGGGTCCTGCCGGAGGAGCTGGTGGACAAGGCCGGGGAGAGGACGGCCTGGAGCTCCCTAATTGGGATGCTGCCCCCGCGACCCGGACCCGGATAAGCGGAGGAAGACGAAGACGAAGACATACAATTGAACTGAGAAGAATGTGTGTGTGTGTGTGTGGGTGGGTGGGTGGGGGTGTTGTTAATTGCCATTCAGTGCCCTGATAGCCACAGGATAGAAGCTGCTGTGTAGTCTTTTTGTCCTTGTTTTAATGCTCCTGTGTCTTTTGCCTGATGGCAGTAGTTGGAACAAATCATGAGCAGGGTGTGAGGGATGTTTTAGGGGGCTGTCCGCTCTCCTGAGGCAGCGAAAGTTGTGTAGTTCATCCAGAGAGGACAAACGATAGCCGATGATCTGCTGGGCGGTCTCCACAATCCTTTGGAATGATTTCCTCTGTGTTGATGTGCAGCTAGAGAACCACGCGCAGAAGCAGCAGCACGAGATGCTCTGTATGGAACAGCGATAGAAGGACACCAGCAGTTCTGTGAGATGTTGTTTTCTCAGGAAATAAAGTCTCTGCTGAGCCTTCTTTGCCATCGCTGTCGTGTTCACACCCCAGGACATGTCAGCAGTGATGTGTACACCCAGCAAGCAGAAATCAGACACCCTGCTAGTGATGGTAAGCTACTTTGTAGCCACAGCCGCCCTGGGGTTGTCTGACAGAGGCAAGGCTGCCATTTGGCGCCGGCGGCCCCTCTGACCACCCCAAAACAGGCCAGCTGGGTGAAGTGTCTTGCCTAAGGACACAACAGCAGAACACCCCTGGCGGGAGCTGGAATCGAACCCATGAGGCAACCCGCTCTACCACCTGAACTACTGCTGCTACTGATTCTTCCAGTAAAACTGCAAGTTTGGGTCAAGTTTGCAGCAGAAATCAGCATTCCCAGCTTTTATCTTATAAAAACAACGATCAATGGAACAACAACTCAGCTGCGGGCTAAACACTTCCACGTTACAAATCATCAAGTCAACTCTAACAAAGGTTTCTCGGGATTTACCTGAGACACTGTGCTTTCTAAGGTACATTTTCCATAATAATCACGTTCTTCATTAGTTGCGCATGATGACGGTACGTACTCAGACCCTTGACCTCCTTCTGCAGCAGAAGCTGTTAGAAAACAATTCCTCAGAGTTGATTTCCCCCACATCAGCCTGGAGGAAATTTCCTCAGTGCCTTCATTTCCATTAAGCTACAGACCTTTGTCTCATTATTCACCAGAAGAACTAAGATAGCTTATAATGAACTTGTCTGGGGTTGTAAACTCAGTGTTCAGGCTGCAAAGGAGGAAAAAGCAGGAAAAAGAGCAACGACGTATAAATGCACAAGCCGAAACTACGAACTTTAGGTAATAAGCTGTGGGTCGGTGGGATCAGTGGATCTCAGGGCCACGGACACTCAGGTCAGAGGGAGAAGAAGAATGGAAGTCTGGGGCTGCAGAGAAAATGGCTGAGGATGGATGAGACACAAAGGCAGAAGGTGTTAATAGAATCTCGTTCTTGTAGATGAGCTCTCTGAACAGCCTCGGCTGGAGATGTGACAGAAAGCCAATGAGTGTCAGAAAGGAGCAAAAACTCAGAGCATCATTTTAGCTCTGAAAACCTAAAGGCGTGCTAGAGAATAAGAACAATGAAAACACACTCAGTTCTTTACTAGTATGATGCAAAAGTGAAAATACCCTTGAGATTTTTTCGCAGAGGCGATTATGTTTGGAAGAACTGTGTTTTTATGCGGAAGCACTTTCCTCTTTAGCTGGGTAGTGAAATGAAGAGCTGAATGAATCAGAGACGACATGAGTGAACTGTAAATCACATCTTAGTCATACCGTTTCAGACAGCTTTTGCTGATATTGTGAAAAATAAAGGACAGAGAATTCAGGGTCATGTTGCAGAGCCTCCCTGCATCCATCTTTCATCCATCTTTCTGCAGCTGTGGCGTTATCATGAAACCATCTTATATCAACAAAGTTGTTGCATGAACTGTCAGATTGTACCGCTCTCCAGTCGGATGTTTAGATCTTTTCTCTTTATCTCTATTTTCTGTCTTCCTCAGAGCCTTTTGGAGCTGCAGATCGTACTTCGGTGTGTGGGTGCTCGACACAGTTAGCACCTGGAAGGTGCTCATACTGCTGGAGGTGTGACAGTCCCTGCCCATCACGCATTGATTCACAGGATTAAGCTTCTACAGGATGCTGCAGGCAGAGGGCTTGGCACAGGTGATTTACCTTCCCTGTCAGACATAACCACTTTGGACGCCTCCACTTCTCTGCTAAGGTCTTCCAAAGAGACACGACTCAGAACCTTTGGCCAACCATCACACCTAAAGGGATGACTGGCAGTCGTCACTTGCAGGTAAACATGTCATTATTTCTTTTGTTGTGTCCGAAATTTTCAATTTATCTATCTGTCTGCTCACCGTATCCATCCATCCATCCATCCATCCATCCATCCATCATTCATCCATTCATTCACCCACCCGCCAACCCATACATCCATGTATGTGCCTGTACATCTATCTATCTGTCTGCCCACCATATCCATCCATCCATCATTCATCCATTCATTCACCTACCCACCCACCCACCAACCCATCCATCCATCCATCCATCCATCCTTCTGTCCATACCTCATTCATCCATTAACTTACTCACCCATCAACTCATCCATCCATCCATCCATCCATTCATCCACCTATCCATTCATGTGCCTGTCCATCTATCTGTCTGTCTGCCCATCATATCCATCCATCCATTCATCATCCATTCACCACCCACCCACCAACCCATCCATCCATCCATCCATTCATGTGCCTGTCCATGTATATATCTGTCTGTCCATCCATCCATCCATCCATCCATCCATCCATCCATCCATCCATCCATCCATCCATCCTTCTGTCCATCCGTCATTCATCCATTCACCCACCCACCCACCCACCCACCAACCCATCCATCCATCCATCCATCCATCCATCCATCCATCCATCCATCCATCCATCCATCCTTCTGTCCATCCGTCATTCATCCATTCACCCACCCACCAACCCATCCATCCATTAATTCATTCATCCATCCATGTACCTGTCCATGTATCTATCTGTCTGCCCACCATATCCATCCATCCATCCATCCATCCATCCATCCATCCATCCATCCATCCATCCCACAGACAAACGACCAGTTACAAACTCACTCCTAAGGACAAAGTAGCATGTCCAAATAACCTATCATGCATGTTTTTGTGATCTGTGGAAAGATTTCCAGGAGAAAACCCACATGGGGAAAACATGCCAATTCCACAAAGAAAGGCCACACAGGTGGGATTTGAACCAACAACGTTTTCAGTGAGAGGCAACAAAGCTACCAACCATACAGTGCCGTATAAAAGAGGAGACAAACTATTTTGTGTTTGTAATTTAGATGTTAGTAACTGATGTGAGAGAACTTGACAGCAAAACACACTGACGGAGAGAGAGGCTGCGCTTAACAACAAGAGCAAAGAGCCTTAAATTCAGCACAAACCTGACAAAACCCAACAGCGACTCCATGAAACACAAACGTCATAAAAACGTGAACTAAACTGTAACCAAACAAAATGACCGTGGCAGTCTGAAAAGGCAGCTTTGTCTTTTGCATTCAGATTCGTTCGGCGCTTTCATGGCCGTTTCTGCCTGTAAATGAAAAAAAACAAACAAAAAACAAACAAAAACAGAGAGGGAAGAATGGAAGAGGATGGTTCGCTGTTATTTTTCATTGCCAGCAATCAAAAACAATTACATGCACAACAATGTGGAAAAAATATTCACGGCTGTGTTAACTGCAACGCATTGCACACGGCATACAAAACCAAGACTGCAGACATGAGCACGGATATCAGTGGAGAACGTACGGAGAGAATTAGATGGTTGGCAACACAAATTAGCAGAAATCCACGTAAGAATGTGGCTTCTCTGGTATACAGACTGAACCCAAATGTGTTTGGCTCGTTTAAAGACAGGCAGGAGGATCACATATTCCTCACACACATAAGGATTGTTTAGTCTTGGCACATCAAATTAGCATTCCCCTTTATTTTGGACACATCCAATCAAACCGTAAATGTTATGACCACCTGTGAATGAGACGTTCGTGGAGATTTGTTCATCTGTTCCTTTATGATAATGTCAGGATTCTTATGGTCAAAATGTATCTTTAATCAGGACCTTGGAGACATCAAGAGACAAATCACATTCCATCAGATCCTTTACCAGGTTTTCTGTAGCCTCTAAGAGCTCGGCATAATTCCTTTGACCCAGATATTTAGCATCTTAAGTGATGCTAAATATCTTTTTTATATTACATTTCCTACATAGCCTGTGTTTAATCTCCTTGTACGATGCACTAATTGAATGAGCCTGAGCCCGAGGTACTCAAGAACAATTTTACTGCTAAATATTGCAAGTACATCTGACTCTAGGGTTATCTCACATGTATGTCTTTGTGTACTTTGAAAAGTGCCAAGATTGCCTGAGGCTGTGCGTGTTTTCAGCTCATGTTTCTGTTGAAGATCATGTTTTCCAATTAGCTGTGATGTGCTCTGTCAGCCTATAAGAGAGAGCAGTGCTTGTCCCATGAATAGTCAAATTAGAGTGGCTGGAGGGAGGATGTAATCTAGGTGCAGTCAGGTATGCCTTCCAAACAGCACCGCCTGAGAGAGAGGCCAGTGATCAGCAGCCAGAGGTGTCTAATTGGCAAATGGCTGTACAAGTGACAGAGTAGTTTGTGTACTCATCCAAGGAGAGGACATTTTCTTGCCATAGAATTGTGAGACAATGTTCGCTCAGAATAAAAAAAAGGACATAATTTTCATTTCATTAAAAATGGATGAAATATTTGAAGCGGAGCTCAACAAAGGGAGCATAAGGTTATGGCGGGCAGGTTTCATCAGGCAGACTGGGGTCTGAGGAACAAACAGACTAATGATTTTGTGTTTGCTTTGACTTAATGTTAAACAACAAATGACTAGGGGATGACGCACCAACGCCAGAGGCAAAATGGACTCTTCAGTAATAATCGTGCATCTGGCAGCCTGATGCTTGGCACCAATCCACTGCAGTCTTTTTATTTTTATTTTCATTAAAAAATCAAAACAGCAAAAGAAACCCATCAAATTTAAACTCTGACTTGCCAAATGAGATCAAGCACTTGCCACAAACATTTCAAAAGCTTTTCGGTTAATCCACCATTAGATGCTATCATTAGACGGTAGTGCAGTTAGCAGTAATAAATGTGTTTCACTATTGCAGTTGTGTGGAATTTCTAGGAGGAAAAGTGACAAGAAATTATGCTAGCTAGGTCTCTGTAGAAAATTAGCCTTTTCAGGACTTAGCCAAGATGGCAACATTCCGTAATTAGTGACATCACTGATCAGCACCAAAAGACATCTGAGACATTAATAACATTAGTTTTATTTGGTCAATATAAGCTGTAATTTAATCCATTCGGGGGGATGGGGGAACGGGTATGTGTGGGACTTGTGAAGAAGCACGTTATTTACTGCCCTCTGAGGCCACACAGTGCCGTGAATTACGGCCTGAAGGGGGACTTCCGCCACATTTCGCACGGTCGGAGTTTAGAAACAGAGATTTTCTTTTGCTTCCATTTTTTTTCACCAGTAACTCTTTCAGATTTACAAATGTGTTGTTTGGCAGCGCTGCAGAGTTACAAATAAAGTTAGCGCAAGTTCCGCCTAAATACTCTACCGGACACACGTGCATAACCACAAAAGTCTGAAAAAATTACTCAAAAGCTCCAAAAGTGGAAATTTGTGGCCTTGCAGCAAGAAGGCTCAAAAGCCAGGGTGGTATACCTTGATGGGGAGCCTAAGTCACGTCTACCTACTTTTGGACAATGGGTCCAAGGAAATAAGAAAAAATGAATGCAAGTCAATGGGGCTACAAAAGCTTTACCTTACGCCATGAATCTCACACAGGTAGCTTCAATCTATATAATGAAAAGAAACGTGGTCATCTTCGAAGCCGTAGACGTTACCATGGTGATGTTCTGTCCACTTCACTGCTTTGCAGCCCTGACGCTGCAGATCTCGGATGTCTTCGTCTGGGCTGTTATCTTCGTAAGTAACTTTGCTCACGTGATGGTCTGTGAAGCCAGGAACAGGTTCACAGTGCAGAGGTGCTGCCGGTGGTTTCACCGCATTCAAACAAGGATAAGTGTTGTTGGCGCCACAGCTTCATTTGAGCCTCTTATTGTGGAAGGACACATTCTGGTAACTGTCTGCCAGGATCCGGTGTTACGTCGATTTGTGTTCCCCCCTCAAGATCTGTTTCTTTTGCACCCAGCTGCGAGTGGAAATGACCCAATCACAAAAAATAACCCTCACCCTAACCACAATCACCCTGTCACCAAAAATGTATGTTTTGCATAAATATAAATTTTGAAAATATTATGTGTAGCACAATTTTTATGTTTTTTTCAGGGTTATGTTTAGGTTAAGGGTTGGGATAAGGGTTAGGACACACATTTTTTGCAAGTGGATGGTTCTCACTCACAGCTGGGTGCAAAAGAAACAGACCTCGAGGGGGGAACACATATCGACGTAACACTGGCAACTCAATTGTTACATTTTAACTAACAAGCCTTTAGTTTAGCGCCAATGTTTGAAGTACAAAACAACAAAATAAAAGGCAGAAGTGGCCGTATGCAATGTACAACTTCCTTGGATTACCGATTATAAAACATTTGCTGCGCTGCACCGGCATTCTGAGCGGTTCCGGTTTGGTTCTGGTTCGTCTGCATCCGAAAATGTCCCTGTTGTGCAGAAGAAACACAGAGCCTCAGTGAGTACAGCCCACTGTGTGTGTGTGTGTGTTTTTAATTATATAGATTAGAATGTATATAATTGAATGCAAATATTGTTAATTTAAGATGTGAAATATTTATTTACGTTTGTACATTATTAGAGGAAAGCAAGCGACAGTGAAAGTCACAACAGCTGCTGGGAGACAAAGGTACAAATTGATGCAAAGCTTAGCTACCAAGCTAATGACAGTTAAAGTGGGGCTTCCTAAATGTACGCGCCACCGCCGTTATGCTCCAGCTCTGTTAGCACAGCCCTGATGAAAAGGGACTTGGACAACCATCACAGCTTTTACAATGCCACGCTCCTCCGTCTAATCCGTGCATGTGCACACAAACTAGTTTTAATTAAAAGCAACGATGTGTGTTTTGATTGTCACATAATTTACCATTTGCTTGTAAAACTTCGTAGTTAAAACGACTACAATCAGATGTTGCTTATATGATATCGCTGCAGAATCTCTTGTCCCTCAGCCTTGCTGCTACTTACCACAGTGGTTTTCCCCATGTTTAATGCTCCTTCTTTGGTCCTGAAGAAGGATTTAACTTTTGCTAAACACAGGGCACTTATCAGTCGGGATTTGAAATGAGCTTTTATAGCCCTATTGACTTGCTTTCATTTTTTCTTTTTTTCCGGGGACCCACGAGTCGGCCGGAAAGGGAGGAGACGGAGGCTTTCTATGGGCATCACTTTAAGGCAGCATTTACAGAAAATGAATGAGGATTTATTCACTCATTAGCACAAAAAAAAGTTGTAGCATGAATTTTTATACAGGATTTTGAGATTTCAAAAAGACAAATAACAGCTGAAAGAGTCCTGTTCAATGGCATGTCAGTAACAGCAAATTCCTCCGTAAACAAGTTCAGAAAATTGTGTTTTTGAAAAATGAGCCACTGCAGTTTTCAACTCCGAGGTATCAGCCTGTCTAAGCATCAGGTGTTAAGGATTCAGCAACTTGTTCATTAACTTTTGCCTTTGGTAAAGCCGGATTGGGGATCCAGGACTAATCCCGAACACTCCGGTGAATCAAAGTAGCAGTAGAAAGGATCGGATGTAAGAAATATAAAGAAATAGCTAATATGTTTGAAATCTGTTGCTCAAACACTTTTCAAAGAGCTTGTTCATCTTGATGGACTAGATTCGTTTATTTATTCACTCATTCATTCGCTGCTTCTATCACTGTCTGGTACACGTAGTAGAAGAATGCATTGTCCCACACGTCTATGCTGGATTCATAGAAAGAAATAGAAAAATCAGCACAGCAGTTCATGGGGGAAAATATGCGCCTTGGAAGATGATGTTGAATATTAGGTTTCTGAGCTGACGTGTTCAGAGCCACATTTTTATTTTTTTGTACAGCAGATTGCCAGAATGGGAATCTTTTCTTCCCCCCACATGATCCCCTTTCCTCCTGTCCTCCCCGGCCGTATTTCTGGTTACATTTCTCATTGAGATGCTGATGAATTTCATTTTTCTCCTGACAGGAGTAAGAGAGGAAGCAATGGGCTGGACTATGACTCTGAAGGATGACTTTGGGGTCATTGCCTGGACACGGCGAGCTGGGAACTTCCTCATCTTCTTCCTCGCCTTGTCTTCATTTTCTGCTCCAGTCCATTCTGACATCTCGCTTCCGAACAACCATCATTTCTCATGGAAAGCAGGTAAAAAATATAATCAGTCAAAACTGTTGGTAATTGCCCTCTTTGACTATTTTAACACTCATCATCCCGGGCCAGTTACCCCCTTGTGTAGAGGAAAATCAGTGACTGCAGTCAATTCTTAGTCCTCCAGTTCAGATGTGCAATTACACGTACGGTAGCTCTTCATCACTCACAACTAGTTTTCTGTACAGTCCATTTAAACTTCCAGCCGTTAAAAATAAGTATTTATCAAAACAAATATCTCAGTTTGAACTTTCAACGGCCATTAAGCAGGGCGTGCTAAACGCAAACACACACACACACCCACGTTAGGATCCAGAAAACATTTATTTTAAGTTTCTGTGAGGAGGGCAACCTTCCTCTGTTTGACAAACACGGGAAACATAAATCTCAGTCTGCTTGACATCATCAAGCCTGCAGGTTGGTACGCCTCGATGGTTAGCATAATAATACCCTCTTTTCTGACTGACTATTCATCCACACTCCTGAAGTGACAAGCGGGGCAAGGACTGTTAACTATAACAATGTGTTTGCTGCAGAGGTGCAGCTAAAGAGGCATCGTGCACACTAAATAATCATCTGCTGGTGTGCTGAGAGGGTTCGTGACCCCAGGAAAATGTTTTAATGCACAGCGTAAATGTATCGTAGAGACTTTTTATTTGATTTTGTTTCACAAATTGTAAGCAAGCATTTATAATATTTGAATATAAATCTCCTTTGGAGAATTGTGCAGAAAGCTGATGTCATACGTGTCTCTTTTTGGAAAGAGAATTCTGAGGTAAGTTCACGATTCAGCCTCTCCTCGCGTCACAAATTGAACTGAGAATGCATTTGCAAAGCAGCTTGAGCAGGAAAACTTGGCCTTCCCAGACAACGGCCCCACTTGCTGTGCGATTAGCACTTTCATTTCTCTCTCTGTGGTTGGGTAATGACTCCGCCCAAGTGACGAAGAGATTGATTAATTTCACTTGAAAGAGCTTATGTTCAAAAAGCATGTAAGCGGGACACCAAGAGTGAGGATTTGACATTCAGGGTTGAAATGGCTCTTGAGGTGTAGTAAAAAAATAAACCAGTTCAAGATTGAATGAAACAAAAAGTTGATAGAAAGTTGCATTGCGGTAGCCTGGCCTGCTGAACTCTTCCTCTGTTTACTTCTGCACAGAGAACGAGTCTGGTAACTCTACCATGCAAATAACCCCACCCCCTGAGAATTCCAACCGAGCCAATCAGCACTGAGCAGAGCACATCTGGTTACCCAAAGGTCATGAGAGGCAGGACTAACCAGCTCAAAAATAACCAATAAGAAAAAATGAGGAAATGCCGACTGTATTGCACTTTAGTCTTTTAGATGTAGTCAAAATGGCGTCTGGCAATGGCGCAAACATCTTTCTTTAGGAGAAAGGCTTTTAGTGGTTCTTTTTATTGCAATTTTAAAGACGTGTCCAAGTGGAAAGAGCCGCGGCGAACTCCACTTCAAACTCCTGAGCTACTGCTATCCTTATGATGTATACAGACCCTTTTCATGAAGTTCTTTGTGTTAAATCCCTCTCAAATAAAGCAATTTCAGCAGGCTTATTCCTGACAAGTTTGAGCAGGCCACGCCCACCAAGGCTGCTATAAGCTGAGAAGCTCCGATATCTCAGAGGGGCTTGTAGTAGAGCCACTGCTCTTCCAGCCTGGAGAACTGAGAGGTGGTTCTATGCTAATTCGCCGGTTTGTGACATCACACACAGAGACTTTTTAAAACAGCTTGTTTTAGGCACATAATGCTGAAAAAACTAAACAATGACAGATATCAGACGAACCGAGGGTTTATGGATGCAGTAGAGACACACGTGGCAGCACAAATCCTAATTGTCATTTATAAAAATGAAATTTTAATCTAATCTAAATTTACAGGTGAATAGGGAACAGCTGACCTTTAGAGGAAAGAGAACATTTTTATCTGTAATGAAAGTTTGATTGAAAAAAAAAACTGATTGCCCACAAAAAGAGACAACTGAAAACCCACCATTGCCATGGCAACTCATGTGTGTTTAAACACTTAGTTTGCTCAACAAGCAGACTTTTAACTTTGGAATGGCCAACATAGGTTTGATCTGCTCTAAATCAGCACCGCCACCATTGTGTTTGGTGTGCCTATCTAGGCCAGCAGCATTGTTGGCTAAGTCTTTAATGTGAGCCAGTTCCCAACGCTGTGGCTAAGCTGTGAGTCAAAGGCTCAAACAGGGAGCCGGAGACATTTCTGCTTGACCTTCATTACTGTCTTGAATGAGATAATGGAGTGCTAAAATGCTGTAGCTAATGAAACTATTATTTAACTCTTTAGAATAACGGCTCAAGATCAACATTTGCCTCCTTTCAGTCTCAAGTTACATATTTACCTCATGGTGCACTGAAATGCAAAGCTTCATAAAGGATCGTGGAGCGGCTACATAACAGTCTGTAAAGGCTTAATGCTTCCTTACAAAAGGTAACAGCTTTCTATTGATTTGTGAATCAACGTTAGCTGGGAGAAGTAAATGTAAGGGCTGTGACACGGGAAAGAATAGTTTCTCTGTGTAAAAAGGCAAGCAGCACACTGGTGGTATCAACTGGCAAAGCATCATCCATCTGTGAGCAATTTGCTCCGTTTGGGTGTAATGAAATTGTATCACTGCTGCACAACTAGTCCTGGGGAAAACTAATTTTAAAAACGTGGAAGTTAGCTGAATTTTTTAGTTAAAACTAGCAACAACGCAATGGTTTCTGTTGGAAACCCTTAAAGGTGTTTAACACTTAGTTAATCAATACATTTGCGGGGTAATGTTTAATCATGATTAAATTCAACAAGTAGACTCATTGGTGATATGTAACCCTTTAATGCATGAATTATGAAATATTCAACCATGATTTTTTAAACAACTTTTTTCATTCATCTTCAGCTGTGAATGAAACAAATGTCATATTTACATATTTTTTGTAACATTTAATTTACACACAGTTTATTACATGTCCATCTCAGTGTGCAGCGTGCATTCTGAACATGAAATATGTTGGCTTGACTTACTGAAGTCCAAATGGAGCGGCTCACATGCAATAAAGTCTTCAACAGCTGTGCTTAGTAGCAAAAATAAATAAATAACAATTTTGAGTACCTGTCCACTGTAGTGACCATTATGCATCAAAGGGTTCAGATCTGAAATAAAGAATTATTTCCAGAATAAATAATTGTGTTGATTCATTCATTACTGTGAAGCAGTCAAGGCATTATTAAAACCCTTTAGATCAGGGGAAGGCAACCCTGGTCCCCGAGAGGCGCAGTCCTGCTTGTTTTCCAAATATCTTTGTTGTTCCTGCTGTTGATTACCTGGACCAGGTGTGTTCAGTCAATTAGAAGACAATATTTGGATATCTCGCCTCTGATTGGCTAACAGCAACGCAACTCTACTACTGACTGTTTGCTTTGCAATGTTGATGTTTTATCTCCACAAATAACACAACCCTAGAGGAGTTCTGCTGTGTGGTGGAGTTAAAATGCTGGCCGAGATGTTCTCTGCTCTTTCCTGGATGCTAAACCAGCAACAGTCTTCCCGTCGTGAGCCAAGATGGGTGAGTCCATGAACGTTCAGTAACAGTGGGATGTAGATCTGTCAGGCTTTTTTAATCCTTGAGTTTCACCATCTATTTTTTTTTTACCAGAAGTCAATGAAGGAAATAGGTGTAGAAGACTATTTTCATCTTCAGCCTGCATTAAAAACTCAGTGACCAATTATAATAAGAAATAACAATTAAAATAATGGGTTTTCAATTCATTTCAATTCAATTCAATTCAATTCAAGTTTATTTACATAGCACTAAATCACAACAAGAGTCGTCTCAAGGCACTTCACATAATAAATATTCCAATACAGGTCAATTCATTAAGCCAGTCAGAAAAAAAGTTTCATATATAAGGAACCCAGCAAATTCCATCGAGTCACTGACTAGTGTCAGTGACTTTACAGCAATCCTCATACTAAGCAAGCATTTAGTGACAGTGGAGAGGAAAACTCCCTTTTAACAGGAAGAAACCTCCAGAGAATCCTGGCTCAGTATAAGCAGCCATCCTCCACGACTCACTGGGGATCGAGAAGACAGAGCAGGCACACACACACACACACACACACACACGCACACACACACACACACACACACACACACACACACACACACACACACACACACACACACACACACACACCAAGTAATGTGTCTATGGTTACATTGTGATTTCTTAGTAAATATTCTATTTGGCGAGAGATAAACTTTATTGTATTTATTCTAGTGGATCTATAATTAAACGGGTAAACTAGTAGTAGCACATCCAATGTCAAGGAAAGTAAAGTGTTATTATCAGGAGAGGGAGAATGATTAAATGGTTAGCAAAAGTGTTCAAGACGATGGCCCCCTCCATGAGGGCATCACAGCTCAGCAGAACATCATTGTAGCTTCTTCTGGGGAGACAAATAGAGAAAAAATAAAGTTAACAGCTGAAATAGCAGGAAATAATACAGTTAAAGAGCAGATTGTAGAAGAAAGTAGTCGAGTGTGGAAAGTGGTCAGTGTGTCTTCCAGCAGTCTAAGCCTATAGCAGCATAACTACAGAGATAACTCTGGATAACCTAGCCTTTTAGATGGAAGCAGGGATTTCTCTGGTGGTTCCACACCTTTAAGCATAGGTTTTCCAATGGGAGTTTGCTTTATATCGTGCACAAACCTCAACAGCTTTGGATGCTAGGTAAACTCTCCCCGGTGAGGGCGTCCACCCTCAGGAGGACGAATTATGGAAGATTTGTTGCAGAAATGGTACAGGATGAGTTTTAAAGAACACATGCGAGAGCTGAAGGCATCAACAGCGCTTCATTCCTCATGAGTCGCTCCAACGAAGTGTCTGTCAGATGCACCCATTCCTACAGAAGCATTCCCACTCAAATTCACAGGAGTCAAAGTTTCAAACTTCTAAACCCAAAAAGGTCCCACAATAACTTCCATTTAGAGAGTTTTCTCCTCCAAAAGTTACAGAAATGATCACTCTCCAGCTCAGGAATAGAGAAATAATTGCTTTTGTAGGTATACAGATCCCATTTGGGGCTGAAGAGCACCTCAAAGCCTTCTCTTTCCCTTTTCTTCTTTTTCTTAAGGGTTTTATTTGTGTTTGTTGTTTTCTGTCGAATGGGGAATCTAACTCCTTGAGAAATTTGAAACCCTGCCAGAACTAACAGGAACACAACTTTATGGTATTCTATTCTGTCGTTTAGAATAAACGTTAATTTATATTTCTGTGTTTGGTTTAGACACACACGCACACACACACACACGCACGCACACGCACACACACACACACACACACACACACACACACACACACACACACACACACACACACACACACACACACACACACACACACATAATATGGGCTGCTTAAGCATTGGCAACATTCAGCTGTAAGATTTAGCTTTGTGATGTAGCGCCAAATATGTAGCGTAATGGTTTATGGCTCTTTTATGAAAGAGGAACCATTCTATATAATAATCTGGAATATTAATTTTAGCAAATTAATAACCAAATGTTATAGAAATAAGAAGACTCAAAGGTTGTTTTCATCGATAAACTGACGATCATATCCGTTTGTCTGTGTTTCAGTTCAATGAAAAGACAAGTTTAAATTTTAAGAGTTTTAATTCTTCAATTTAAACCAACGATTTGAAATGACAATCATAGGAAAAACAATCAACATTGGCAACCTTGTTGGACAATCTTTAACAGTTGATATTTTAAGCTTGCACAAATAGACCTTGTGTTGGATGTGCTAAGATTTGAGAATGATGTAATTATGGATGCGAGCATGTGTCTGAGATTGCTTCAGGGAGAGAAAAGGTGAATCTGAGTGAAAAATGATGTTTGCAATTAAACTTTAGTTCTTATTAGAAAAACAGCATCAGAACGCTATCTATTGTGTTCTGCCTCACCGTACTTAGGACCCCCGTTTAGATCCGAATCTCGGAGGATGGTTTATCCAGGTCACACCTCGGCTGGCAGAGGAGACAAAGGTGTGCGACGATCCGGTCCAGAGTTGACCTCGGTACACGTTGCTGAAGCGTTCGGCAGATGTGCTTCCTCAAGTTTAAATTAACTCAGAAACCAAAAGACTCTGGGACGAGTCTGCGTTAGCTGGTTGCATTTCAGCTATTCTGTCTGGCTTGACAGAAATAGCGTTGGGGGGGGAGGGGGGGGGGGGGGGGGGAGCCGGCAGGGCTCCTTTCCCCGTGGCGTTGGTTCCGCACGTCCGCTCTCTGTCGTTCTCAATCTCGTTCTGACTAACTTACCAAAACCACTTCTCTTCCCAAAGCAAACAACTGAGAAATCAATAAAGTTTTTTTTTTTTTTTTAAATTGGAAGCAGGACACACTAAATCATCTCAGCCACCTCATTTCCACTGTAAAATTATATTAAATATGTCACCTAATAACACCTACGCTTTGCTGATCTGGTCTTAAATGCCCTGATGTGTTCAGTTTTCTGTTCCTTGTCATTTAGTGATTATCGCACGCACCTGTGCACCAAAGTGGTGTGATAACGTTTCTGCTTCCCAGTAAGAGGATTTCTTGTTTAAATCCCGACTATGCACCGATTTTTTTCTTTTTTTGTCGAGTTTGTGCAGAAATCGCACACTTCCAGCTTTCAAAGGCGTTTAGTTCCATAAAGCTGCTCTTTTGTTCGGTCTTTTTATCCCAGATGTGTGTGGGATTAGGACTAATAGTAGTATCATTACAGAGTGTACCAGAAACACACAGAGGTAAGAAAATAACCATAAAAACGTGATAGAAGTCTTTTTTTAAGCTAACAAGTTAATAAGTCAATACTGTTCCATGCTTTTGGTATAAAATATAAAATATGCTCACTCGTAATCCTTTTTTTAAACAGTCAGCCAGTATTTACATTCTGTTTCAGTGTCTGAATGAAATTCCACCTCACTGTTGCACCATCAAAGTTGAAATCAAACCCGACTGCTGCTTAAGCTTCTGTTGTTCCTCAAATAAGCTCAGAGAAAGCGCCGTGCACGGCTCAAGCCTTGGAGGATTTCAATTTTAACCAAATGCGTCTGAATAATTTTCACAGGGCTCCTTTTATCATTTACGGTGACTAAGAAAAATCCCATTAGGCAAATCTACGTTGAGTAGTTCAGTATCACAGAGGAAGCTGTCGGGGATAAACAATGTCAAATAGCTTTAATCGTTAATAGTTTTCCTTGTGCACAAAGATCCGATTAGTTATCACCCTGCTGTCAATTTAATAGCATGTATTGTTTGTATTGTTTGATAAAACGTGTTAAAACATGTGGTGACAGGTGAAATAATCCAACAATTAGGAGAAGCACAGCATGCATCCATGCATCAAACAAACATTATACAGCCTGCATCCTGTTTAGAACTGAAAATGTGTTGGTTTCATGTGACTTTTGATTAAAAGAGCTGTGAACAACAAACACAGTCTTTAAGGGAAAACAGGAAAATGTTAAAAATCTGTTTATGAGCGCTTCTGTGGCCTGATGACTTGCATAAGCTGAATTCAGACTGAGGGTGGCAAAAGCCTGGCAGTAAAACAGGAACCTTCATTTCAACCTTGAACACTTATTCAGGCAGATTTAGTATTCTATAATTATGTTTCCGTCTGACATTGGATTGAAATAATCTTGATACAGCTTTGAGCAGTGATCTTTTTTCATCTGCTTGCTCCATTGTGCCACGGTGGTACTGTTCCTGTAATTAGCTCTGACATGTAAATGAGATGACTTTTAGTTCTATATGGATTCTTTATATATATATATATGTATATATATATATATATATATATATATATATATATATATATATATATATATATATATATATAACATAGCATTTTAAAATGCTTTCTTAACTCAAAACACACACAGGAGCTTAATGAACGTAGTACTACAGACAACTACATGCAAAGGTCATATGCTAATAAAACAACAATGTGGTACTTAATTAAAACACCAGCAGTCACGTTGGAGGTGGAAGTCTGACAGCTCCCTGGACAGATTAGGGATTTGGAGGGAGTTGTGGGCTTGGCAGCAAGACAGAGAGAGCAACTTTTAATGCCTTCATTCTGATTATTACAAAAATAAAAAGTCTGAAAAACTGACTTATTTCTGCACAAATCCTGAATGTAAGGAGACATTTCAGGTTGTGAAACCATGCAGACCAGCCGTGGTTTCACCACTCATCAGTAACTCTAGGTAAATATTCCATTCATAGAAAATTTATTGTTCATTTTAAAGAGAAGTTTCACTGAGAAACAGTTTTATTTTGTTATTTTTTAAATATGATCAGCCACTCTGAGTTTCAAATGCAGGTTGAACATGAAAATATTCTTCTACCCCTGTTTCCTACATTAGCCACTGCCAGAAAATAGACAAGGAAATGCTCGGATTGGAAACAGCCTCACAGATCTATGCCACACTGGAAATGAGCATCATGAACGTATTCATCTTGGACCATGGCGAGGAAGTTTGTTGTTGGGTTACCCCCAAATTCCACTACCTCCGCTCCGCTCCGGTCCGCCCCCGTCTTCTGCAGCCGCTCGCTTCCAAACTCAATTTTTACTGCTACCCACTCTACAACGGCTCCGCTCCGGTGCGGAGACCTGAGGGGGGCAAACAAGCATGCGCGGGATTTTCGAGATCTTGCGATACAGTCCGAGCAATAAACGCGGAAGTTAGATCCAAACACCCGTTGTGTGGGAGAAGCATCGGCATGAACTGTTTAATCTGCCCATCATTTGTGTTGAGAGATCAGCAGTGTTTGGATCAACAAAGTGTGACTGCTTTGATAGTGGAAACTGTATTTATGGCTTACTTTTGTGCATTTAAACCTCAGCCGCCATTGATAGTTGTTAAAAGTTGTTAAACCTGTGCAAAAGAAACAAAAAACACCTTTTGTTTATCGATTTATTGTGAAAAACAGAAGTTGTGCTTGCTCCTTTTCCTGTTGGGCCGTTGTGATTTCTGTCCATTTACTGCGGAGGTGCTCCGGCGTCCGGCGAAAATAGGATCGATTCTATTTTTGCCGGACGCCGGAATAGAGGGCGGCGCACGGCGCCGCACTGCCGGAGCATGGCCGCAGTAGTGGAATTGCTCTGATTGACTACAACGGGACCGATTTTGCTCCGGCGTTCGTGTCGGAGCGGAGCGCAGCGGAGCGGAGGTAGTGGAATTTGGGGGTTAGTGTCCAGGACAGAGTAATAGAAGCTAACCATTAGTATTAGCAACTTCACAACGCAGCAGAACTCCAGGCTTGTGTTATTTGCTGAAATATAACATCAACAATTCAGAGAAAACAGTCCGTGGTAGAGTTGCATTGCTGTTAGCCAATCAGAGGTATTCTGCCATTTTCTGCTTCCCACTCCTCCAGCTAACCTCTACTTCCTAAAACCGGAGCGCTGGAGCTTTTCTTTCCCCACAGAAAACAAGTCGTTGAAGAGACCAATGAAAATGCAATGAAAAGACAAGCCAGCATAATTTGGTAAAATTAGCATATATTTTAAACACGTTCTCCAATAAGAGCTACAGTTGATTATTTTTTAAATGTGGAGCATTTTTACAAACACGACGTATTTCTTTTGTATTTAAAACTTTAGTAATTCTTAGAGTGCGAAGCTCGGTCATCCGGAAGAGGCTCGGAGTAGACTCGCTGCTCCTCCACATCGAGAGGAGCCAGCGGAGGTGGCTCAGGCATCTGGTTAGGATGCTTCCGTAACGCTTCCCCTGTGAGGTTTTCCGGGCACGTCCAGCTGGGAGAAGACCCAAAGGAAGACCCAGGACACACTAGAGGGACTATGTCTAATGCTCCAGACATCCGTTTTCTGAGCCCGCTTGTCCATGCAGGGTCACGGGGGAGCTGGCGCCTATCTCCAGCAGTCAACGGGCGAACAGGCGGGCTACACCCATCGCCAGTCCATCGCAGGGCAACACAGAGACACACAGGACAAACAATTGATGCTCCAGACAGTTCAGTTTACACTTCCAGCTGTTAGAGCAACCTTGACAAACTTTGATTATTCTCTCTAAACCCCCCATTGATTATTCAATTGATCTCTCGTTTTGAACCTGTGTCCTTGCGTCTGACTGGCACGGAGCTGATTGGGGTTATCACAAAAAGTCACCGCCTCCAGTCTCCTGAAAGCTACGAGGAAGAGGATTCGTGACGCTCAGATTTTTTCATCTCATGTGGATATTTTACAATAACTCCCTGGTAGAAGAAGAAAAAATATCCATTCAAACAGCGGACGCTTTAGCCATCCCACTTTCTCTTACAAAATGTTTCAATTCTGGACAAATCTCATGCAGTTTGACTTTTCGTAAGAGGATTGCAGAAGGAGCCGTGAATGAAACATGTCGAGTTTGTAACTGGAGACAGAAGTAATTATGAGGAGTTCTTGTGACTATTGAAACGATCCAGCCTAGGGTTCCTTTGTGTAAATGATGGGAATCAAAAGCGGAAGGTCATCTTGTTACTGAATAGCTCCTGGAGCTTCAATTAAAACCCAAACCCAACAGAATGAAAGGAATCTCCTCAATGTTGTCAGATTGAAGCCCTGTGGGTGCAGCTTCTCCCTTACTGTGCAGAATCAGTGATGTTAGTGCGACTTTTGTAAAACCAAATTGTCTTTGGACATCTCTCTAGGCTTTCCGTCACTTAAAATAATGTGTTAAAAGTAGAGAAAATGTTTGATTATAACTGAGAATTAACGGAAATCGTTGTAAGGAAATAAAATCAAAACTGGTTTCATCTAAAGTTCGTTTTGAGCACACCATCGCCTCTCAAGCATAAAAGTCACAAAGCTAAATTTGATTAGTCGAGAGTTTGAGTTTCTTTAATGCAAATGAAGGAAAGCTGCTGACGGAAAGTTCTCCTGCTCTGCTGCTGTAAACCCACCCGAGCATGTCTGAGCTGTGAGAAGACCCGCACACAAGTTTGTCCTTTTTTGATGCTTTACTGGAACTTGAGAGCGTTTTGTAAAACGAATGCGGATGCCCTTGTGCTTTATGCGCGATGAATGTCTGTGAAAAGGTCAGAAACATAAAAAGAACATAAAAAGCAGAATGTCTGCTTGAAATGAACGGACAAAGCTTCCAACGTCAAACAAATTAAGCTTCAGCTAGACGCGGCGTTATTACTCCATCATCCCAGCCCCGTTTTGTTGTTGGGGTTCTCATGCTTCATAGATGCTCTGCAGTGAAGAAGCTTTGTGTTCTACATATTTATATTTAGAATCCTAAAAACTGCACGACTGTTGTAATTACAATAGTTTTAATGAGATAAACTCCTCGTAGCTTTGCAGAAGAATGAACCTGAAGCAGCATGAGTCCGTGTGGCAGCAGTGAGATACAGTATATAAGAGGATCCAGAACCCAAATGCTTGAAAAGAAAAAAGAGAAGCTTTGTGTTCATATTCTTTATGGCACAGCTTCCCGACAAGCTGCTCTCCATGCTGGAGAGCTCAGTCTTTGTCAGCACAAGTGTTTATTCTCTCCACTGCAGAGAGAGCTGCATCTAAATAGGTAACCAAATAGTAGGATTCTTCTCTTCTGCTTGAATGTTACTCTCAATTTACCTCATGGGATCCTTCATTTTTGTCATTTTTGAGCAAAAACTAGATACCTACAGTGGTTTGTACATATAAGGTCACTTACATTCAGTGTAAGTACCCGATACTTACCCTGTCTTCTTACACGAGTACCCCACTTGTTCTACCAAGTACCTTTCTAAGTACCCAGTAAGTAAGGACAACTGTAACTATGTGGTACACACCCTATAAGTACACCCACTACCTGATACATGCCCTATAAGTACACCTGCAACTATATGGTACATATCCTTTAGGTAAACCTGTAATTACCTGGTATTTACCCTTCAAGTACACATGTAACTTAATGGTACAAACCCTATACGTAAACCTGTATCTAAAATGGTACATACCCTATGTGTACACCTGTAACTACTTGGTATTTATCCTATAAGTACACCTGCAACTATGTGGTACATGCCCTTTAGGTACACCTGTAACTACCTAATATGTACCTTATAAGTACACCTGTAACTTAATGGTACATACCCTATATGTAAACCTGTATCTAAAATGGTACATGCCCTTTAGGGACACCTGTAACTACCTGGTATGTACTCTGTAAGTGCACCTGTAATTACCTGGTTTGTACCCTATAAGTACACCTGTAACTATATGGCACATGCCCATTAGGTACACCTGTAACTACCTAATATGTACCTTATAAGTACACCTGTAACTTAATGGTACATACCCTATATGTAAACCTGTATCTAAAATGGTACATGCCCTTTAGGGACACCTGTAACTACCTGGTATGTACTCTGTAAGTGCACCTGTAATTACCTGGTTTGTACCCTATAAGTACACCTGCAACTATGTGGTACATTTTGGGACGTAATTTTGGGGGGGGGACGGGTGGGACATGTCCCCCCCACTTTTTCAAAAGGCAGTTTTGGTCCCCTGCACTTTTTTCCGTCCAAAAACAATGTTACGCTCCATTAAATGGATTTGGTTGAGCACTAGGACCGAAACGGAAACCGGTTTACTATTAGACCCGCCCAAAAGCTAATCTATTGGCTCTGCTGATACTTGCTAACGTATTATTGGCTGTTGCTGCTGTCACTCAAGTTGTAAACAGTCAGAACGTGCTCACGTTGTTTTGCTAGTTTGGAGCCGCTAGGGAACACCGGTACTGAGTCACATCGTCAACTAGACGCTGTGTAATATCAGAGCTCAGCTCAGCTTCCATTACATAACATTTGAATAAGTGTTCATTTGTGAGTCTTTGGTAGTTAGGCACAGCCAGGAGGCAGCATGTCAAGAAAACGAAAAGTGGATATAAGAGACTTCTTTCAAAGTCAAAACGTAAGTTTGACATGTGACACCCCTGCATTAAGCTCAGACTCACCTCCTCCTTCACAAACATACTCAAAACTAACTTTTACAAACTCATCTCCTCCACATAACTGACTCCTCAGACACAATTTATTCGTATTATTATAATAATTATTTTTTTATTATTACTATTATCATCATAATTATTATTACTAGTAGTAGTAGAAGTGTAACTTCAAAACTTTTTATCATTTAACTTTATTGTAAACTTATCTATTGCAATGCATATTTTCACATTAAAAAGCTCTGAAAAATGAACAGTATCATCATCGTCAACAGATTTTTTTAAGCTTAAATGGCCTGTATTTGATATAGCGCCTTCTAGAGTCCTGGAACCCCCCAAGGCACTTTACAACACAATCAGTCATTCACCCATTCACACACACATTCACACACTGGTGGGGATGAGCTACGATGTAGCCACAGCTGCCCTGGGGCGCACTGACAGAGACGAGGCTGCCGAGCACTGGCGCCACCAGTCGCTCCGACCACCACCAGCAGGCAATGTGGGTTAAGTGTCTTGCCCAAGGACACAACGACAGCGACAGACTGAGCGGGTCTCGAACCTGCGACCTTCCGATTGCGAGGCGAGCACTTAACTCCTGTGCCACCGTTGCCCCAATGTCAAAGATGTACACTTTTCATTAGATTTATCTTATTTTTTCCATTTATTTTTTGTGTGTTGAAATGCAACAACTGTTTAAACACTTTTAAGGGAAAAAACATATTTAATATGATTTTATACACTCAAATGTTAGGGTGATGATCATGTGTAAAACATTTTAGTTCAGCATGTCCTCTAACACAGCAAATGAACAAACGGCCAGATCTCAGGAGGACCGTTTATGTATAAATAATTTTTATAATTTTGACTAGGCCTGGGAAAGTAACACATTTTGCTGGACGATATTTTGTCCAACAAATTGTTGATGATAAACGATATTGTCAACATTATCTAGACCAAAATAACCACTAATCTAATGTTAATATATCATAATAATGCAAGTACACCCTTTAAAATGCAACAAATAAACCTTCATTTAACATTGAAATGTCCAGAACCAGAACTTCTAAATGAATAAAAATAACAAACAAAAATTGAATAAAAAAGGAATCTCACTCTCTGTTAGAAAATGTTGCACCAAAATCAATAAAAAAGACCCAAAACAATAAATACAATGGCCTATCCATTGTCAACAGCCAAAACTGCACTTCAATAATGATAATAAATAAAAATAATAATAGAGTTGTACATTTTTTAACTTTGATATATATATATATATATATATATATATATATATATATATATATATATATATATATATATATATATATATAGAGGATGGAAAAATTATTGAGATGGGCACGTGACGTGTCAAGGGGTCTTTACATAACACCCCCCACCCCAAATCCGCACAAGCCTGCTGTGTCCCCCCCACTTCTGAAATCAAAATTTCGTCCCTGGGTACATTCCCTTTAGGTACACCTGTAACTACCTAATATGTACCTTATAAGTACACCTGTAACTTAATGGTACATACCCTATATGTAAACCTGTATCTAAAATGGTACATGCCCTTTAGGGACACCTGTAACTACCTGGTATGTACTCTGTAAGTGCACCTGTAATTACCTGGTTTGTACCCTATAAGTACACCTGTAACTATATGGCACATGCCCATTAGGTACACCTGTAACTACCTGGTATGTACCCTATATATACACCTGTAACTTCCTGGTACGTACCCTGTAAGTACACCTGTAATTACCTGGTAAGTACCCTATAAGTACACCTGTAACTTACAGGTACATAACCTATATGTAAACCTGTAACTACCTGGTACATACCCTGTCAGTACCACCTAGTATTATGTGCTGCAACCCAAACCAGTGTTATAGACATTTGCTGCCTCTTTTAAAAGAACTATCCATGTTTACTGTTTTTGGCCAAATGGGAAACACTGAGGAGACCAGGAAGAGAAACCGGAGGGATTGTACTCTTCATGTGAGTCATTTTCTGATTGCAGAACTCTGTCTATCATGGGTGCTTAACTCTTTGATCAACTGCTGTGCTGAAACCGAGGAGAGAAAACAGCGATTCCACCTCCAGGAGAAAGAGAAGAGAGGCTGTAACAACAGGATGCAGTGGGATTAAGCTGCCAGAATTAGCAGCAAATGCAAACACATTAGAAAATGATACACACATGAGTTTTGATGCCAATCCATGTAGCCAGTATGGGAAGTTAGCTTTTGTTTCTTTCTTCTGGGCCAGCTGCTGATCACTTGATCACTTTTTTTTGATAATTTGTGCTTCATGCATGTCTGTGAAAAAGGTCAGACACATAAATTGCATAGTAAGAAGGCAGGAGGCTGAAAACCAGTAAAATATTCTAACAATCAAAAGCATGGCTTTAGTGAGATATCAAAATACAAGAAAGGGAAAAAAATCACTAACAACT
Organism: Nothobranchius furzeri; assembly: GCF_043380555.1. NCBI lineage: Eukaryota > Metazoa > Chordata > Actinopteri > Cyprinodontiformes > Nothobranchiidae > Nothobranchius > Nothobranchius furzeri. The sequence goes on from NC_091754.1 coordinate 11,976,205, forward strand.
AGGGGGGAGACTTAATAAAAAATAATCTAATTAATTAGAAGTTTTGTAAATGATAATTAATCTTAATGAATTGCATTTTAATCATTCAAGACTATTTGCGCCCAAGCTATTTTTTAAAATAAAAATAATGCCAGTGAGGCACAGATGACATCCACACTTTAATGAGTTTACAGTATTTCTAAAAACACAATGTCTGTTTGATTGGTCTCATTATAAAGATAACCATTGTGGGATTTGTTGGGATGTGTAAATATAAGTAAATGTGTTATTGATGAGGTACACATGGACATAGAAAGTTGTAAATGTTGTGTACTGAACTGAACACTAGGTGGCAGCAGATCACTGCTAATTGAGGTGTAGTGTAGAGTTCAGGGGAAGTTCTGCTGAGGGTTACAAGATGAATCCTTTGTGTGCTTGTTCCTCCTGCTGTATAAAGTTCATATGGATAAAGTTAATTCTGCCCGATTTCTACCTACTAGAAAACATACTGGTAAAAAAAAGGTATTTTTCTTGATGAAGAGCGATTTATCAGGATTCCTTTAATTCTAGGAATTACTTGTGTTTGGAGCACGTAAAAACACTTTAGTTGCCCACACTCTGCAGTCTCGTTAGTGGTACAGCTTGATGATATTCATTGATATAATGGGCACAGATTTTAATGCTCAAAGAGGTAAATTTTTACTGAGTTATTTTTTTCTAACTAATAAATTGTAATTAATTTGTTAAATTCCCAGCCCTAAAAAAAGACTAAATAAAATCCAACACCTGGTGAACTTGTTCTGTTTTCTTTTCTCATTTAGAACGTTGAGACAAAGCGTTTAATTTCCGACTGCACCTCAAACACATTTGTAGGCATTCTTTGAGAAAAAAAAACCATTTACATTTGTATTACTACAAATCAACTGGATGCAGTTACATCTAATAATTAATTAGGAAAAAAACATTTATATTTCTTTCATTTTCAGATCTCTGCTGCTTTTGACACCTGAGAATTTCAAGACTTCTTGTGATGCAGTCGTGTTAATTTTGGGCTTTTTGTCCTGCTGAGTTTGAGATGTGGATAAACATTATTGAAGCTACTGTGACATAACCTGATTGATGCTAAATGTCTTTGAACTCAGGGGCAATGACACACTGTGCTTACATTTAAACATCCATCCATCCATCCATCCATCTTCATCTGCTTATCCAGAGTCGGTTCGCTGGGGCAGTAGCCTAAGGCGAGAGGCCCAGACTTCCCTCTCTCCAGCCACTTGGGCCAGCTCCTCCGGGGGAATCCCAAGGCGTTCCCTGGCCAGGTGAGAGACATAGTCCCTCCACCGTGTCCTGGATCTACCTTTAGGTTTCCTTCCGGTTGGAAGTGCCCGGAAAACCTCACCAGGGAGGCATCCGGGAGGCATCTTGACCAGATGCCCGAGCCACCTCAACTGGCTCCTCTCGATGTGGAGGAGCAGCGGGTCTATTCCGAGCCCCTCCCGAATGGCCAAGCTTCTCACCCTATCTCTAAGGGAGAGCCCAGCCACTCTTCAGAGAAAACTCATTTCGGCCGCTTGTATCTGCGATCTCGTTCTTTCCGTCACCACCCAAAGCTCATGACCATAGGTGAGGGTAGGAACGTAGATTGACCGGTAAATCGAGAGCTTCGCCTTCTGACTCAGCTCTCTCTTTACCACGACAGACCGGTACAACGCCCGCATCACTGCAGATGCAGCACCAATCTGCCCATTGATCTCATGCTCCAGTTTTCCCTCACTCGTGAACAAGACCCCGATATACTTAAACTCCTCCACTTGGGGCAGGACCTCATCCCTGACCCGGAGAAGGCATTCTACCCTTTTCTGAATCAAGACCATGGTCTCAAATTTAGAGGAGCTGATTCTCATCCCAGCTGCTTCACACTCAGCTGCGAACCGCTCCAGCGAAATCTGAAGATCACGTTCTGATGAAGACAACAGGACCACATCATCTGCAAAAAGCAGAGACTTGATCCTCAGGCCACCAAAACTGATACCCTCCACACCTTGGCTGCACCTAGAAATCCTGTCTATAAAGGTTATGAACAGAATCAGTGACAAAGGGCAGCCTTGGCAGGGTCCAACTCTCACTGGGAACGAGCCCGACTTATTGGCGGCAATGCGGACCAAGCTCTGACACCTATCATACAGGGACCTAACAGCCCATATCAGAGGGCCTGGTACCCCATACTCCCGGAGTACCCCCCACAGCACTGACGATCCTGCGACCACAGCTCAATGGAGGCACGGAACAGGGTCCATTCAGACTCAATGTCCCCGCCTCCCCTGGAACATTTTGGAAGTTCTGTCGGAGGTGGGAATTGAAGCTTCTTCTGACAGGAGACTCTGGCAGACGTTCCCAGCAGACCCTCGCGATACGTTTGGTCCTGCCTGGTCTGACTGGCATCCTCCCCCACCATCCGTGCCAACTCACCACCAGGTAGTGGTTTGTTGACAGCTCCGCCCCTCTCTTCACCCGAGTGTCCAAGACATGCGGCCGCAGGTCAGACGAAACAACAAAGTCTATCATCGAGCTGCGGCCTAAGGTATCCTGGTGCCAAGAGCACATATGGGCACCATTATGTCTGAACATGGTGTTCATTATGGACAATCCATGACTGGCACAGAAGTCCAATAACAAAACACCACTCGAATTCAGATCAGGGGGGGGGGCGTTCCTCCCAACCACACCTCTCCAGGTCTCACTGTCGTTGCCCACGTGAGCGTTAAAGTCCCCCAGCAGAACGAGGGAGTCACCAGAAGGAGCGAATTCCAGCACCCCCCCCCCCCCCCCCCCCCAAGGTCTCCAAAAAGGGTGGGTAGTCTGAACTGTAGTCAGAACCTGTCCCCCCCACATGTAGGCGCAGGGAGGCTACCCTCTCATTCACTGGGGTAAACCCCAACGTACAGGCACCAAGATGGGGGGCAACTAGTATGCTCACTCCAGCTCGGTGCCTCTCAGTGGGAGCAACTCCAGAGTGGTAGAAAGTCCAACCCCTCTCAAGGAAACTGGTTCCAGAGCCAGAGCCATGCGTTGAGGTGAGTCCGACTATATCTAGTCGGAACCTCTCAACCTCACACACCAACTCAGGCTCCTTACCCACCAGAGAGGTGACATTCCATGTGCCAAGAGCCAGCTTCTGTAGCCGAGGATCAGACCGCCAAGGTCCCCGCCCTGGACTACCACCCATCACACACTGCACCCGACCCCTTTGGCCCCTCCCACGCATGGTGAGCCCATGGGAAGGAAGACCCATGTTTCCTCTTCGGGCTGTGCCCGGCCCGGCTCCATGGGTGAAAGCCCGGCCCCGGTGACCCACGTCCGGGCGAGGGAACACGGTTTCCATTGATATCATTCATCATAAGAGGTCTTCAGGATACATTTAAATAATTGTCATTATTTAGCTCAACTTTATTCGACTGTTATTACTGCAAAAATAAGCAATCAAAGACGCTGGTTATTATGACTAATGGTGTGTGGTGTTGAATGATTTTGTATCTGCAACATGTCATTTGTTTTCACTCACTTAAATTCATCATGTCTGGGGAAGAGCAGCTAAATAATTATTTGGTGTTGCGGGAAATGGATCGATTTATTGACTCAGAAGGACCAACAATGACATTTAATTAAATGTGTTAATGTTATTTTATCTGCGACTATTTGCTCCTTTTTGGCTGAAATGTGAGTGAATCAACACATCTTAAAGCAATTAAACCCTACAATATGAACTTTAGTAGTAGAATTAGTGCACACCTGCTTTTGCTTTATACTAACATGAGAAGAATGTGATTTATTCCCAAAACATTAGAACGAAAATGCATTTAGAAATAAGAAATTAGTAAATAAGGCCCTGCAGCTTTTTTAAACCTCCTTGTTTAGAAAAGAAATGCTGACAAATGTCCCTAAAGTCAAAAGTTTATTTAGAAATCCTTCCAAATAAAGTTACTAATGAGCAAAAAAGCAAGTGTGTGATCATCTGATGTGATGTTTGCAAACGTATTATTTAACACGCGGCTCACAAAGCTCACGCAGATATTCCAGAGTATTGAGTTTAAGCGCTTGTTGCATCTTCAAAAAATAAAATAACTGAGCCTTACTCCGGAGTGTCGTTGAAACTTGTTTACTGAACCGTCTATTCAGAACATGTACAGAACATCAGCATCCATTTGTTACTTACTACTGCCGGACACACACTTCTTCTACTGTTCTTACAACATTATGTAACACAGAGCCTATACTGCCTCTCCTGGCCTTACCATTGTAACAACACCTCTTCTATTTCTTTCAGAAGAATAACAGGAACCTGAGATGTATGTATCTGTGAATAAGAACTATCATGCGTACTCAGATATTTATATGAACAACTAATTCCTCGCGATACCACAGCGCTTATTAGTAAAAATGTTTGTCAGATTAATCGCCATAGGGTACCTCCGTTTATCCTGGAATGTGCTAAATGGAACAATTGTTGGCTCACCACAGTCAAATATAGGTAAAATACTTTATAATATTCTTACAGTTCGTAGAGTAAAATATGACTTGTAAAAATACAGACACATTCCACAAATCCCACATCAAATACATTAGTAGTATGCATTAGGTTTAGTGTTTTTAGGGATAGTTTTGTAGAGGGATGCATGTATAACTGGATTGATGAGTGAATGATGTTAAAACTGACCTGAGTCTGCGCAAAGTTTGAAGTAAGTAGAAGTACATGAAGTGAGAACGACATCCTGTGGTCAAATTGGGGTACTGCAGTCCATGTATCAAAACACACAACTCCGCTCTCAGTGACCCCCTCCATCTTGTTAGTGATTTTCATGGCTGCTGCCAGTTACTGCTTAGCGCCAGAAGCTTCTAGATCAGGGTTAATTGTCCGAGGGCCACTCAACAAAACGACCTGGAAGCATGAGGTACGCTGTTCTAGATGTTCAGTGAGGATGAGTCATACACAGTGAGGTGATTTCACTGCAGTCTCTTTTAGAAAACAATGCTGTCAATTTGCCGCAAAGCTTAGCCGGCATCACGGAACCTTAGGTCGTTTATAAGTGGTCAGACCGTGGTGGTAATGTGGCACAATTGTGTCCTTTTTACAAAAGATCACACAATGACGGTATTAAGTTCCTTTACTCATCACTCACTGGTGAAATTCAACTCTGCATTTGACCTATCCCCGTGGGAGTGGTGGGGGGTTATGGCGGTGTGCTCTGCTCTGCTATGGACTTCCGTTTATCCTGGACATAACTTACTTTTTATTGCGATTGAAGCTGTACTCCTTAGGTTTTTTTTGACACACCTCTCCTAAAGGTTTCTTTCCTCCAGAGTGTCGTGCAGTCTCTGATGATCTGAAGTCCAGCTCTAACAGAGAGAAACTCCTGAAGCTCTGGATCGCTCCAGTTTATCATCTCAGCTGGTTCTGTTAACAAAAGCGAAACTTACTGCCCGTGTTTATTTTTATTTTCATTGTAGTTGCCAGCAGTAACTCTCCACGTGATCATGACACCTCCCTCTTTTGCACCAAGGTGTAATATGCCTTCACAAGTCCGGCGGTGCGATAATTTTGCTGCATCGCCATGCCGCCAAGGTGTGTTCATAAAGCACACCGTGCCAGCAGTATTACGCTGATTTGCCAGCATGGTGTGTCTTCTAAAAAGCATTGTTAGCTCATTGTTAGCCTCTAACTTTTTTTACCCAATATTAGAGTAAAACAAAAAGATGCCCTGGCTTCTAAAGCTTGGTTTATGCTTGAAGCATGTACAATCAACGCCGAAATGAGACGCGCGGATGAAACGTGCATCGGAGCTTGCAACGTTTATGGTTCCTTCATACCCTCGGTGGCCTGTCTCCGCTGTGAGCCAATATTGTCCCAGACTGTAGGGGGCGGCATGGGGCTCTACGGCATGCATCCAACACTACACCATAGTAGAAGTAGTTATCTCTGTTATTGACAACATTCTTTCACTGTGTCCTCATCTTTTCCGACTGTGATAGCAACTATTAACAATATTTTGATCACAGTGACCTTCATGGACCGAATCATAAAGATGTCTGTACTTACCAACCTCCACCACTACGAGCACTTCCCAGTTTGCCATGCTTTTCCGTGCAGGACCGTCCGTGTGGTAAGGTGCGCAGTGTGGAAACATTGGGCCGCGTGGAGGCCACACGAAGGGCATGGTTGCTAAAATAATGTAATTTGGCCCCACAAAGCCATGCGGACATCGCGGATGCATCAAGCATAAACCAGGCTTAAGGGGCACAAGAAATAACTTCTGGGCCGCTCCTGTTTACTGGCTGATCTTCACAAAATGCTGCTGCTCTTTGCTGGCCAGTGTCAAATTACTAAAATAGACGCAATTGCATTTGCTGGCGCAGACTCTGCAACCCTGCGGCTCACAGATTCTAAACAAAGACTACATTCCTCTTTGGCCATTTTTAAATCTTCCTTCTAACACGACTGATTGTGTTATTTTCCAGTAGAATTCTTACATATTGTAATTGATGATTCTTCCTCCAGCACTTAGTTTTTTTTACAAGGACACAACTATGAGTAGCAGTGTCCTTAATGACTGTGCTGTTTCTCAAATATAAAGTGATCATTAAAAAGGGTAAACCCACGTAACGGTATTCACCTAATCACAGCCCCATGTCATAAACAAAAACAACACATTGTCTTGAAACAACAGAATATTACCATATTTCACTTCTGCAGATGGTAACAAAAACAAGATTTTTTATGCTACTCAGCTCAATTGGCACATAAATTTCATATGCAAATACTGTTTTAGAAACCTTTATGCTGCTATCAGTTTCATATAATGCATTTTTGAGGCAGAAATATTATAAAATACTGAACCAAATGTGGTGCACATGGCTAGTTCTTTAGATGATTTCCACAGCAAACAACCATTAAATACTATGCAAAATACCGCCAAATTTACGGTAAACGACTCAACAGGCACACGTCTCCAAATCCCATAATGGCCTGATGCATGAGATTACACACAGCTAGTTTAAATTTGCTTACATCAGTGGGCTATTGAGTTAGGCTGCATCCACTTTTTGGAAACACATTTCCACAACTGGATCTGTTTCTAAAGTCAGAGCACTGCAAAAAAGAATTCCTCAGCTATGTTTTGTCCAGAGTAGGCTTCCACTACCTGTTGATTTTATTAAGCACTGTTATATTTTATTAATCACGTCATCCTTGTATCCAGGCAGCCAGTAAATTTGCATCCATCAGACGGATTTTTCCAAAACCAGCCATACGTGAATGATGCTCGTTGTTAAGAATGTACAAACAGAACATTTCTGCAGCTGTTTCCCAATTATAAAAACATATTTTCTTTGTTTTGTCAAAAGTGTTTCCTGATAAAAGACTCGCAGAATTGTAATTTTTCTGAACCACAGACAGAAAATGAGCTCGCTCACTCTTTGATTTTTAGTTTATTTCTTGGTGGATCCATTAAAATTCTCTTGCTGATGCTCTGTCGAACTCAGAAACAAGTTGACTTGTAGGAACACATTTTTTCAAGAAGTCTCAAGCGTTGCCTTGCAGCAAGAAGGTTCTGGGTTCACTTCCCGGCCTGGGGTCTTTCTGCATGGAGTTTGCATGTTCTCCCTGTGCATGTGTGGGTTCTCTCCGGGTACTCCAGCTTCCTCCCACAGTCCAAAAACATGGGTTGATTGGTATGTCTAACTTGTCCTTAGGTGTGAGTGTGTGTGTGTGCATGATTGTTTGTGATGTGTGTCTCTGTGTTGCCCTGCGATGGACTGGCTCTCTGTCCAGGGTGTACCCCACCTGATTGCCCATTGACCGCTGGAGATAGGCACCAGCCCCCCCGCGACCCTACATGGACAAGCGTGTTCAGACAATGGATGGATGGATGGATGGATGGATGGATGCATGCCCAGTGCTCAATCATCAGGAAAGATGCCGGTTTGCTTTTAATTGGGTTTGGTGGAGGGGTGTTTGAAGTTTTATTCAGACGTCTGATTGTGCCTAACTTTCTGAATGTCAGACTTTGAGTTTCACTGGATAAAAGGTCAGGCCCTCTAGATTTAACAACATCTTTCCTTTTGCCTCCATGTGAACAAATGTTTCACTTTTGAATAAATTATCTAGCCTAGAAATGTAGAACTTCAGTTGCTGAAACAAAATGATTTAGCTTTGCATGATGGTCTAGCCTTGCTCCATTGGTGGCTGGCCAATCACAGTGCTCTATCGGTTTGGGGGCAGGGTGTTAGTGCGACTGAGTGAAACTAAGACGGCGTTAGCATCGACTCTGGAATATTTAGATTTGGGCTTTTCTTTGAGTCAGGAGCAGATAGAGGCGCTTAAAGTATCTTTCTGGAGTTTTCCGTAAAAGTGATTATCTTATCATGTACTGTGATACAATGTAAGCAATACGCCTTTTTTTTTTATTGCTAAGCACGCCCCCTGCCTGGCAGAGCTCCGTGCAATAGAAAACTGAGCGCTTACCTGCTTCAAATTTAAGGAATACCTCAGTTGACGCTGACTTGATGAACTTTTCACAGACAAGTAAGTCTTTCAAATATAAATATGTGAAAACTGTCATGTTCTGTGTCCTCTTGTCTTCTGTGCCCCTTTTTGTCCCCAGCTTCCCCCTGGTTTCCCTCATGTTCTCCATTTTCCCCACCTTTTGGTTTAGTGTTTCAGTTCTCCTGTCTCCTTTAGTGTGTGTGTTTCCTTTCCCCACTTAGATCATTTATTTTCTTCTTTTTAGATCGCCCTGTGTCTTTGTTTCTACTATGTTTTTAGTTTAGTTTGGTTATTTCAGTAGCTTTAGTTTTCAGGATTAGATTTGGTTTTCTCCCCTGCTTATTTCTGCTTCTCCTTAGTTCATTGTTTTCACATGTGCCCAATTCTCACGCACCTGCCCCTCGTCTCCTATCACCCAGCGCCAATATATATACCCTGCCTGTGTCTCTCTGTGCTGTCGGTCCATTGATGTTTGTCGGCGTTGCTTTGTGCGTGTGAAATACGTCTCCATTGACCCTCACTTTAAAAAGACAGACCCAGAGATTATTTGTGTGATATGCTTGCCGGCCACTAGATGGTGCCTTTGGTGTCCAATAGCATTCAGAGACAGTTTGAAAGACAACTCTCAGCTCCATGACTGAGAACCATCCGTGGGTCGTGGACAGGTAATTATAGGATGGCTTGCCAGGCTTTCAACTTTCAGTGCCGACCTTCCGCTACAACGACGCAAAATATCGTGTCAGTGACCTTTCCCTTTAAAACAATAACAAATATAGTAATGACTTCCAGTCTGTTGCAGATATTAATAAAAAAACTAGACATTAAATTTATTTTACAGCAATTTTATTTGTTTTTTCTAAATCTGAACTCATTGCATTAAAAATAACAACCGTCAGTGATCGTCTTTAGGGAAACCCTTTGCAGACGCAGCAGGCTGTCTAAAACAGGCAGTAGAGGACTTTTTATATCGCTTTGACATGTTCCAGCACAAAGGAAGCGCTGGATTAGAATATTCTCAAAACAACTCTCAGAGGAGTCTGGGAAGGTCTTTGATCAGCTGCGTGAGGGAGCTGGTCAGAATCTAATGGAGAGATGATCTAGATTAATCTTCAGACTTCCCTAAAATGTCAACAGAGAGCATGTGCTTGGTGTAATTTGTGTCAAAAGGGATTTTAATATTGTGATCTAAAGAGCTAACACAATTAGAACATAATCTGTGACTACTCTATCAATAAGTTGTATAGAAAATAGAATTTTGGTAATTCAGACAAAACTGGTGTCTATTTAGAGCGGTTATGCTAATTAACCTAGCATGCATGCTATTTTCATGAAGAAAAGCCACAACCAGGTGTTCTTGCTGCAAGGGAACCGAGCTAAACAAGTGCACCCTCACAAAAATCAATCACACATCTTATTTATTTCAATGTTAACAGCCTGAAATTTTTACAAAGATAAATATTAACCATGTTGTTGTCATGCTGATGATACAAGTGCAGAGCCTGCTTGTTTCTCTAATGAGCTGAGCTCATTACTGGTTCACAGGCCGACTGTACATACATATATATTTATGCAGTTGACAAATACATCATATACAATAGATGGAAAATGTGTTAACAGTGTCTGGAGACACTCTGAAGAAAATAGCTGCAGATATTTATGTGTGTGAATGTGTGTGTGAATGGGTGAATGACTGATTGTGTTGTAAAGCGCCTTGAGGGGTTCCAGGACTCTAGAAGGCGCTATATCAAATACAGGCCTTTTACCATTTATTTACCATTTATATGTACGATATTTTTCAAGAGGATTGTAATTATTCCAAGTGCATTGAGGAGTTTTATAACAGAGAACTGTGAATTAAATAGAAGCATGAAGTAATAAGGAGATCCAATCGCATTCATTGCTTAGAATAAATGCTGCAATCTGATTTTTGGAGATTCTGTGAATCAAACTGACCTTGCCTCTACTGAAAATGAACATTTTTACAACGTGTATTTTTGATCGTATCAAAAATAAACCAGTCTGAGGCTAAATCTGATAGGTGCTAAAGATTAGGTAGATGATTTAAAACAAGCAGTCGTAAAAGAAAAAATAAAATGGTGCTTTATTGTTGCAGATAACAGCAAAATACAAGTGCAATGATGAGGCTGTTAACTGATGAATGGTTTCAAAGTGTTGTGCAACAACAAACTGTATCATGAATGCATTTGCATTGGACATTTATCCTAAAATGATTGTATTTGTAAAATTCTTTGGTTCAATTTGAGTTTTCCAAACTGCAGGTATCTAGTAAATGTCAAGAAAATGTGTTGTCTCTCCCTGCAGTCCTATTTCTGGAGCTACGGTTGTATTTGCACTTAAGAGTTTAAGTTTCCTTCTTTATCTAATTGAAATGAAGTTACACCTCCAGCCTTCTCCTGTATGCCAGCATTAATCACAGAGCAACAGACAGAGCTTCTTTTATTAGCAGCAGTTCCATGTTAGGACATTTTCTGTTCTATTCCTTATCTTAATGACTGTTCTTTAGAGAATAGGTGCTTAATTCTTCTATGTCTCAATAGAAATCAGCAGCTGTAGGACAGCCTTTGCTAAAAATGCTGCAGACTGCGACTTTGTCTGGTCGTTATCTGTTTGACCTCCTGTTGATCGCCATAAAACGAGCAAGCATCTGACTGATAACCGAGGGACAAAGGGAATGCAAATGACAGATGTAGCAGGCTACCCGACTCAGTTAATTGATCCACCAGAGGAGCCTTTTATTTTGACCGTTCTCCTGGCATACTTTTCCTTTGATGCGCTAAGTAAGAATTACATCCTGTGGTCAAAAGTGGGTACTGCAGCCCATGAATCTAAACAAACGAGTCTGCTCTGTACTAATTGGTAAACACTGCTTTACCCGATATAAAAGTAAAACAACAACTGTTTAACTTGAGCTTTTTTTCCCTTGCTTCTGGGTCGCTCCTTTTCCTGGCTTCCATTCAGTCCAAAACGCTGCTTCTCTTTGTGGACTGGTGTCGAATTACAAATGCCAGCTGAGACTTGGTAAAGTTGCAGGCTCATATGTGATTGGCTCTGGAACCAGGAAGTATGGAGGTGGGACAGGCTGTAAACAATAGCATGTTCCCGCCCAATGCCATGCGCCTTTTGCACACTTGATTCACACTTACCCTAGCCCAAAGCACACACTGGTGCAGATTTTGGTGAAGAGAATTACCCACAATCCGTTGCTGTGTCAGAATTTAGAGGAAAGGGCAGTGAAAAGTGCCCTTTCTGAAAATATGAATTTTCAAGTTTAAGCATAGAAAAAAATTTGATTTATATATTATTATATATAATAATAATAATTATTATTATTTATATTAACAATAATAATTACTCGTTAATTAATGGAAACCCCACTGAGATGTAGCATCTCATGTTTTATATATATATATATATATATATATATATATATATATATATATATGTTTCCTCTGTTGAAAAGAAAGCATTATAGCCTGGCAAGCTAGACTTAATAAATATATTTAGTTTGGCAACGCTCCATTGACGGCTCTCGGTCGTGGGGCGGGTTCTACCGTTGTCTTTCAAACGATCTCCACACCTTACTGGACAACGAACATCGTGACGTACTCACCGCAACAGATGTCGGTAAACGAGGCGGTCCGCTGTTGAAGGCAAAAATACATATTTTTTTCTAAATAAAGGGCTTAAATACATCTATCTGCTCTTGATTCTAATAAAGCCCAAGTCCAAATTGTCCAAAATTGACCAGTCACCATTTTGTTCCACTTTGTTGCGTTATCCTGCCCACCAGAGGAATAGAGGGCCCTGATTGGTCCACAAAACAGATTGAATGCTGTGATAGCCCACCGTTGCAGACCAGTCACAGAGCTCTATTGTCACGGAGTGTGTTGGTTTTGGATCCATATGCAGGTGAGTGAAGCTCTGAGGCAGCAAACTACTTAAATCCATTTATTGCAGGGACTTGGGGGTGCAGGAACAACAGGAGCAGAAGCACATTTACATGGGGAGACATAAGACAAGGACAACAGATGAACCGACAAAAGACACAGGAATGACAGGGCTTAAATACACAGGAGCGGGTGATCTGGCTAACAAGAGGCAGGTGCAACCAATAAACACAAGGGGAGACGAGAGGAAACCAAGGTTGGGAAGCAGAACGTGACATCTATAGGATTGAAACCCCTATAGAGAGCTGTGATTGGCCAGCTGTGATGCTGCTAGGGGCTGCAGAGGTTTCAATGGAGTGTTCCTAGACCAAACTGCAAAGCAAGAATTTGGTCTTGTTCACTAGGCTGGATGCATTACATATCCATAGGAAAATATTGTTAACTGGTCGTGATACTAATGTTTTTCAGTTTTAATATCATCTCAAGCAGCAAAGTACCACAAACTGTGACCAACATCCCCATTTAGGAAGTCACGGATATATGACGCTGTGGCGCGGGTTGATGATGCAATGCACACTGTTCCAATTCTGCCATCCAGGTGTATAAGGGACAGTAGGCTGCAGTGTGGCTATTGGGACTTGGCCAATAACTTTGTCCCTTTGTAGCCTTTTTAAAAGGAAATAACTCCCCCCCCCCCCCCCCATTTCCTCCTTTATTACAACACACGTCTTACTTCTGTTAATGATTTCATGAAAGTTTCAATCATTGTTAAAGCTTCTTACATGTTACCAGTTTGGGTCCCAGAGGGGAGCAGTAGGAAGTGTAATGGGGTTTTAACAGTTTTCATGTATTTAACTTTTGTATCAAGTTTGGTTAATTATCATCAACAGAGAAAATATTTTTTTCACTTCATAGAATCGTTATTTTTTATGGAACATCACGCCATAAATTTTGTTTCACACTTTTTTGGGTCATTCTCATAAAAGAATGAACAAACAACATCTTTGGTATGTTCTTTCTGTGTTTGGTTTCTAATTCCAGTTTTCGTTCTTTTTTAAAACAGGAAAGGTTTTTCTTTACCTTGCTGACAGTTTCGTTTGCGTCTCATCCTCAGAGCTGACGCTGATGGTGGCGTCACTTCCTACTCCATTTATCCGCGGGCAGCAGAGGACGTTGTCGCCCTCTGCTGCCCGCTCTCCCCTCTCCGATGATGCAGTCCCATGCGCGATCCAACGTGTAACCCCCATCGTCTCTGTTCATGGTCCCACATCCACGTCTCCTTATCTCTATGGCTTCCTTTATCCATCTTTTGTATTTCTGTTGTTCGGTGTTTATGATCCTTGTGTTGTCCCAGTCCATTACATGGTTTTCTCTTGTGCAGTGATCTGTTACGGCTGACTTCTTTATTGTACTTTCTGCTTCTTGTTTTGCTGCTCTTGTGTGTTTTCGACTTGTTTCTTTCTCGCACTCTTTTCTATGTTCTATCATTCGTGTGTTGAGTTGGCGTCCGGTTTCTTCTATGTATGTCTTATTGCAGAGTTTGCATGGGATTTTGTAAATAACTCCACATTTAAGTCCAGCTGGTATCTTGTCTTTTGGGTGTACGAGTCTGTTTCTAACTGTTGTGTATGGCTTTGTTGGTGTGTTTATGTTGTGTTTTCATTGTTGCTGTTATTTTTTCTGTTATGCCTCTGATGTATGGTAGGGTTATCACTGATGAATGCCAAGGTAAAGAGAAACATTTTCTGTGTATTAAAAAAGAAGCAAAAATGGAATAAACAACATATAAACAGCATTTATTTGTGCTGGAATAGTGCTTAAAGGTGTGTTCAAACGTTAGTGATCTATAGAGAAAGAACAAATCCCTCTCTGCAGCTTTAATAATGCCAAGCCTAATTCCTTCCGCACCTCTTCAGCATAAAGTTTCATTTTCAGTTTCTGAATTTCCAAAGATGCTAACTGACCCCCCCAATCAAAATCAAAATATATGTCATTATTTGTCCCGTGTTAAAAGTGAACTCTTATTCTGGTGTTGAGTGGGAAACACACATTTCTTTTGGAGGATAAAATGAGATTTGGACTGCTGCTGTTGCTGCACTGCTGAATTTTAAAGGTATTTTTCCAGAATAATCAGCAGATTTATAACATTCTTTGCACTGCGCCTTCACTTCATCTCTGTCCCGTATGGCCCCAGTCACCTGCATTATCAAAACACCAGGGCCTTACCTCAGGTTGCTGCCTGTTTGGTCATTAGTTCTGCTCCTATGCCTGCAGAAGTGAAATCCCAGGTCAGCTGAAGGCAGTGAAACATTGGATTGAATGACATCCCATCCAATTACTCGTCACCTCTACACATGCTGGTGTAGGGACTTGAGAAGACCACACGAGACGTGGGGTGAAAAAAAGGTTCTGATCACCGCAGAGGTGTAACACACATCTGACTGCCGCCCTCTGCTGTTTTCATGTTCCAAAGTGAGACAAACTACACATTGATTCCCCTTAGAAATCCCTGGAAGCGCTCGCCTACATATATTCAAAGTGAGCTCCATGTTTATAAATAGGATCTTAGTGGAAATACAATCTCTGCTTTGTAGATGAACCTCTGGCTCTCAAGGCTAAATAATACGAGTCAAACAGGGATTTTAGCGAGTTCCTTTTAGATTTGACCATGAGGATATTTTTGCGAGTCAATGAAACATCCCATGTTTTATAATTATTTTTTATTTAAGAGAAAAAAATACTAGAGGTGAAATTGTTGCTAGACATGAGAATTGAATTACTCTTCTGCTTATTGCATTTGTAACATTTTAATCCCTTCAGGTGTTTTAAAGCATTTTAGCAGTTTTTGGTGACATATAGATAGGTTTTGATAACATTTTTTGTTTCTGTTTTGACATATTATCCAAAACTAATGTTTTGTGCTGCCACGCAGGTCTCTACTGTCTCTAGAAACACTCAAAACACGAGAAAAAAAAACTTTCAATTCCTGTTCCATCAGTGTTTGGTTTGACCCTAAACTAGCCATTTCAAAAAGTCCCTGTTTGTGATGTCACAAGTGAGTAAATTGGCTGCTGGGAAGATTAATGGCTCTACTCCGAGCCCCTTCTGGATATGAGAGCTCGTCAGCCTATGGTAGCTTGAGTGGGTGTGGCCAGCTCCTACTTGTTTTTATTTTGTTTTATTTTTATGACAGAGCCCTGAAACAGCTCATTTTGGAAGATACTAAAACTAAATAAAACTGCGTAAATTGCTTCATGTGAGAGGAATTTAATGAACCAGTTAGGAGAAAAGAAAACCCAATTGGGTTTTAATCCTATTCCAAATATCAATGATTGGATGAGGTAGCAAACATATCTACAAAAACAGCCCTGCTATGATAATTAATGTACATGTCAACTGTGGGTTTTCCTCTACTCTCCTTTTTCTCTCTTTTTGTTGACTTAACAAAAAAAAATATTTGTGTTTTCAGCAGAGCCCATTTGAAACTCTCTGACAGCTCTCTGAGCTACAGAGAAAAACAAACAACTTGAGGAAATGCTAAGAAATAATATCAGCCAGAGGCAAAAAATAAGCATCTCAGTTTTCACCTGGATAGAAGGAGTCAAAGGAACAGCTGGCAGCATGGTGAACACTGTCTTAATTGACCACCTGAATGGCGCATGATGTTTTAAATCAACTTGGTCTCGTACATTTCTTCAAATTATTTCTTGTTCATGGCGCACTTGGAGTTGGAAAACCTGAAATATTCTCCAAAAATCAACATCTCCAGGTATCTTTTCTCCCGCGGATTATTGCTAGTTAACAGATACCAAGAACTCGGTGAGTCACCAAGATCATGATGCTTAAAATCCAGTGTGGTCTGAACCCTTTAGGAGTAAAAAGTTTTTTTTCTGGGAATAAACAGACTGAAGGAACAGTTTTTCTTGGAAGTAATTATGCAGCCTGACACAATGACTGTTTAGCTCTGAGAGAGAACAAAAATAACCAAAGCACAAACTCACAGGGGACATTACTTACCTACAATATTATAGTTTCTTGTGTCTATCTGCTGTGCTTGACGGACATGAACTTTTTTTTTTTTGACGACTTACTGATAAATTCCTGCTGTTAGAATTAGGGATGGGTACCTTTGACATTTGAATCGATCCGGTACTAATTCCCGGTACCTACGAATCGATACCGGTACTTAATGGTACAAATTTTTGATACTTTTGAGTGTTTAATATTTTTAATTCTCTTTTATAATTAAATATATATATATATTTCTCAATATATAACCATATTTGATAAATATCACAATAAATAACATTCAACTGTTAGTATTTTAACATCGTCCTTGTAGTTTTATAAGCTGATAATTAAACTGAAGCAAACATCTTTATTGTGAACTAAATTTACTGTATCTTCATTCCTTTTGCCGTCTTTTTTCATTTGATTTTTCCTACTGGGAAGTTAGAATTTCTGGGGAGAAAGCGAACGCACCATTAGATGATAACAATGGTGGCATAGGAAGCTAACATATCAAGCTAACGTTATCTTAAACTGTGTATTTAACTGCTGGAGCAGATTAAAACGATGATGCCTCACACTTAGATTGTTGTCGCTGGTTTCATCTTCACCCAATCACCCGTCGCATTTAGTAAAGTGAAGCCAAACTTTAGAGCTCGTTCATGTTCTTCTAGTCAGAATTTCGGAGCTCCGAGGAGAAAGCGAACGCACCATTAGTGAAACGGAAGCTAACAAATCAAGCTAACGTTATCGTAAACATTTTATTTACCTACCGGAGCAGATTAAGATGAGGATGTCTCACTTAAATCGTTGTCGCTGGTTTCATGCTGCTCTGTTTACAACTCGCTCGCAGCGACCAATGACATAACGCTCTTGCGCATGCGCAGCTGTCTAGGCAAGTTCTCGTTGTGAAGGACGGGTACCGAAACGAGGCACCGTTTCAAAAGAAGTGAATTGGTGCTCGGTCGGTACTGTGGAATTCGGTCGGTACCTTAAAAAGTACCGAATTCAGTACCCATCCCTAGTTAGAATAAAGAAAAATATTTGACAATACCTGAAGTTTGTACAACATGCATGAAAACTTTGTTCCTATCACACAATAAGGTGGGTTGTCTCATTTTTATTTAACCCTAGCCTCACGTTTAAAGTTACGGTGTGTATTTTCCCTAGCGATAGGTGGCAGTACATACCTAAATCATTGCAAGTAAGCTGTATCTTTTGGGTTTGAGTAAGACTTTACCAGCAGATGGCCATTTGGGTCAAAAATCCCTGGTAGTGCAACCTTTCATCACTGGCAACGAGAGAAGAGGTAAATGTGTAAAACAACGTTCATCAATGGCAAAAGTTTTACAACCGTTTGTTACAAATCAGTAAATGCATTTTGTCCTCACAGGCTCCCGTAGAAAGAAACATTTAGTCTAAAATGGCACCGCCCAGACACTTAGACCCACTCCCATGTACTTTAGACCTGATTTTTGTAGTTAGATGTTACGACGCTGCCAATATTTTTCGACAACTGGGCATCGCTGCAACACTGACCGCTACTGGAGTTCCTTCCTGCCAACAGCCCTTGTAATATACAACAACTCTTTGACAACTTGATTATTATTATTATTATTCTGAGCTACTACAGCAATCAATTTCCCTCTGGGATTATAAAGTATTTTTGAACTGAATTGAATTGAATTGAATCATTTTATTCATTTCAACAACACTCCGATGGATATTTCCAGAGACTAACGATAAAAACTACACATTGTCTCTTTAAGTAACCTGTGGTATTGCATAAGAGTGCCTGGAGTTAGTCATTGATTGACCCAAATAGGATCGCAAAAGCACCGAATGTGGTGGAGTAGAGAATTTTATCCTGCTGGCAGTTCTGTTGCTGATTGGCTGTTCAACTCTGTCTGACAGTCATGTTGTGGAGAAATTCTAATTTATAAAAAAAAAACCTGTTCAGGCGATGTTAGGACTCCAGCCTCCAGTCACATAATCCATTAGTGTGGGACACATTCATGAATTGTGTTTAATATTCAAGCAGAAAGGTCAAGGTTATCCAACCACCTGCTCATTTCAACTTTAAAGAAAGTTCATATTTAAATGAGAAAGTGATTGTTTCTGCCATGCTTTTAATCTGGTAACATCTTCTTTCTATATTTTCATCTGTTTGCATGTAAAAATGTGTTTTGGATGAGCTAAGTCAGCTTTTTCTGAGATATCTTGACTGCCTGATGGTAATTGGATGAATTTCTGCATATATGAATGCTGTAATTGACGTTGCACCCCGCTGCGCATAAATTACAGCTGATGATGTGTGGCGTGGGGGATGGCTCAGTGCATAATTAGGCTCGGTGGCATAGGTATCATTTAATTAAAAGCTGTTGTGACAAAGGACGCATGTATCCAAACATTCGTGCTCTGGAGAACAAGGTGAGGGTGGATGGTAAGCAAACTTAGCAGATGTTTGCGAGGGAGGAACAGCTGCAAACAGAATTTAAAGGAAATTACACACAACATCCCATCATCAGTTATGGAACGTTTGCTACATAAATGAGTTTTAGATGCCCTAAAGTTTAAAACTTTCATTTTAAGGTACAATACGCAAGAACAGTCTAATGTGGGAAGGAAGGTTACATTGGTTGTCAGTTTTTCTGGGCAAAAGGGGAGAAAGTCTTTGTTTACAATCTGTGTAAGCGAACCCTGCTGAGTCACCATTTGTAATTCGACACCGGCCAGCAAAAAGCTCCAGCGCTACGCCAGTAAACAAGAGCGACCCAGAAGTTCTAGCCATGGCATATTTTAGTTTTACGCCAATATCGGGTAAAGAAGACTAGCGGCGAACATTGAGCTAACAATGCAAACAGTCCATTAAAAGCAAACAGTTAGCTCTAAAAATATTGCAAGCTACTTTTTCAATTACCAACAACGTTTTATTACATTTAAATCTAATCTACTTATTGATTTGCTGTATAAGACTTGTCTTCACTCGTCATCTGGAATTTTCTGGCGCTGAGCCATAACTGGCAACAGCCATGACCCCCATAAACAGTAGTAAGAAAATAATTTGTGTGTTTGGAAAATGGGCTTAAATACCCAAATTTGACCACAGGATGTCATTCTTTCATAATGCTAGCCTAGAATCTAGACCAGGGCGAATCACTTCCAGGCCTCGAGGGCCACTAGCCTGCACATTTTAGTGGTTTCTCTAGTCCAACACGCTAGATTCAGTGGTTGAATTACCTGTGCAGCAGCTCATCAGGCTCCGTAGAAGCCTGTTAATCACCCGCTGATTGAAATCAGGTGTGCTGAAGCAGAGTTAAAACCACAAAAGGCTGGATACCGGCCCTCTAGGGCCGGAACTGCATAGCCCTGATATAGACCGTCATTTGTCAAAGCAAAATAATTTTGCTTTTGATGTCGGTCTAACATCGCTCCATTGGAAACTGTTAGAAAAGTGATATTTTTTAGTCATCTTCCCTGCTTCTTCCACGATGTATGGCGGACTGCCCCATTGATTGGCATCCATAGCGGTCCAATCGCAGTGCTCTGTTAGTTTGGTGGGCCAATCAAAACACTTTATTGGTGGGTTGGATGTTACTGAAAAAACAAAGATGGCAACGGCTCATTTGAAATGACTTTGGCATCAACTTTGAAATATTTAGACTTTGAGTCAAGAGCAGATACAGGTATTTATGTATATTTAGAAAAAGAATGTATTTGCATCTTCTTTGGTAGAGTATGGCAGACTGCCTCATTTATTGGCATCTGTAGTGGTGAGTATGTCACATTGTTTGTTGTCCAGAAGCATGTGGAGACAGTTTGAAAGACAACCTCCCCACGACAGAGAGCTGTCAGTGGACTGTGGCCAGCCTATATATTCACATAGTATATAGGATGGCTTGCCAGGCTAACATAATGCACCTTTAAAGTCCACAAAAATCAGCAAAAACTGAAAAATTACCTTCTGACCAGTGATGTTTTCATCAGATCTGATTAAAAGCATCAGAGGCAAGAGATTTAATCATGCTGAGTGCAGTTTTGTCTCCAGAGCTCTGCTGTTGACAGTTTATTGTCCTTTTGTTTGCATCTTCTCTGCCTCCATCCAACTAGTTTTAGAGGAGATAGCTTTTTTCCGTGGTGCTTGCTGTTATTTCACTGCTTTACCATCATCTGTCCAACTTAAGGGCTCAGGTGAACACCACCAAAAAGGAAAATTTGTGTTTAGTTACGCTACAGTGGCCAAGCTTAATTCAGTCTTTTCCTGTTTTGTGGTGCAGTGTGCTCAGAATAAAAACCGAACAGTGAATGTAGAGGGAGACCCCCCCCCCACCCCCACCCCCCACCCCCCTCATGGGAGCCCGAGCCCCCACCCCGAGGTGCAAGTCAGACGAGTGAGCGCAACAGGGACGACGGAGCTGTCGGCGACAGGTTCCTTCGGAGGCGTCTGCAGATGCTGACGCTGACAGATCAAGAGAGTGATTATTCAGTGCTTGAGAGATGAACCGCTGCTCGTGTTGGCTGGCTCCCCGGGGAGCAGAAACAGTCCAAATCACTCCTCCATAAATCACACCCTCATATTTGGCACAGTTAGAAAGGAGGTGGTCGCGCTGAGGAGAGGGGACTGGTCCTGAACAAGGTTTGAACAGGAGACACCAACTGTCAAAAATTAACACTCGATTTTCAAATTCACTTTTAGGACATTTTTCTAGCTTTTTCCAGGAAAAATAACTCTTTTCAAAACCATCTCTGATGGGGAGCCATTGTGATGCCTGTCTACATCTGGTCCATGGGTCCCTTTCTGTCTAAAATATGAATGAGAGTCTATGGAAAGATAAAAGTTATTTTCTGATCCTGTTTAGTTAATAACTTTTATCACTTCGTTGACTTACACTCTCATTATTGTTTTGGTCAGTGGACCCATGAGCTGACTGGAAGTGGAGACTCTCCACACAGTCAGACTTTCTAAAACTAGATCTAACAATAATCAGTATTTGAAGCTAATTGAGCAGTTTTGCCGCTCCATTGTGTATGATCCGTCAAAGTTAGCCGCTCTAACAGAAACGCATCTTTTCTGTTCAAGTGCTGCGATGAATATTCAGACAGACTGTCAGTTTGCACTTTTAACCTGGAGCACAACCAAAAAAAGATAAAAACAAAGAACAATTGTTCTTTTTATGCTAAGCGTTTGAACCTTTACTAAACTGGCTGGTTCAATGGTGTGGTGAAATGTTTATTTGGTCTATTTTAACATGCAGATTTGCTTGCTCCATTTTTAACGCAACAAATTCCAAAATTTAAACGTTAACCTTCATTTTCAACCTACATTTTTTCTTCTGGTTATTCCACCAGTTATCTCCTCCACAGCTTCTACTCTGATTTATTGTGTCATTTTCAAGGTGTGTATTATAGAAATCGGTCATTTGTGAGATTATTAAGCTGCTGACGGATTCCAGTAGCTAAAACCTTCTGACGCTGGCCTTGTAGGGATCCCTGCTGCATATCGTGAAATGGTTTTGAATATTTTTGTGATAACCTTTCTCCTCCGAGGTTCTCGTGAGCTCAGTCAGGTACAGATCCTTCTTTAACTCGTCCACGCTCAGCTGTCCTCGGCCATTTCGAGTCTTTGACCATTTCTATTTCCAAGAAAACTGCATTTCAAATCCTTTTCTCTGTTGTGCTATTTTCCAGTTGGTCTATTCAAATATATTTTTGACACAGTTTTTCCAAGTGTTCTTTTATTTTGATCAACACTTTTTCATCGTCGGTCTTCTTTCAAACACGCAGCTTACCGTGACAAAAAGAATAACCCTGACCCAACCGTTCTGTCGTACTACCAAAATCAGAGCTTCTCTCAGAAGTTTATATCTTTTTTCAAGTAGATCAAAAATATTAGAATCTGGAGATTTTTAGACACAAACTGCAACACTACAAAGCTCTGAACATGCACTCTAAACTAAACACACACACCAATAATATTAAAATGAAAGAAAATGCAGGTTGTTGACGGATATTTATTAATTATTTCATCTAATTAATAGAACTTCTCCCCTTCACTGTGTCCGGAGGCCTTGTGGAGACCTCCTGGGTGTGAACTTTGAGTGAAAAAGCAAACGCCCTCCTCTTTCCTCCTTCATTTGGTTTTGAAGTTTGGTCTGCTGAAGGGTTTCCAGTGCATGAGTTATTATACCGTAACAGCAGTGGCGGTGTGGTGTGGTGGTGTGGTGGTGGTGGTGAAAATTTTGAGGTGGCACACCAAACTGGTCGTTGTGGTTACTCTGGAAGAGTTTACTTGTAGCATGTGCGTCTCGCCTTCATTCTTTTTCTTAAGAAACAATCTGCATCAAATACATCCATCCACAAATTGGAGACAAAAACATTCCTGTAAAAAAGACCAGAGTTCAAACATGTTTAACTAATTAAATCAAATTTCATTGTTTTAGAATTTTAAGACAGTTTAATTTGCTGCTTCATCCAAAAATGATTGGCATTTACATTTTTTTTAAATGGCAATGTATATTTTCCCTGGCAATAGGGGGCAGTACAAACCTATATCAGAGTAGGCCAGCGGTATTTTTTTTTTTGTTTGAGTAAGACTTTACCATTGGTCGAAAATGGCCATTGGTGTCGAAAATTAAATATTTTTATTAAAATAAATGTATTCATTGGCTTTAAAACACCAATGTGTAATATAGTTTACTATCTAATTCTGCATCTGTTCACAAACCTGCACTTTTTCAGTAATATCACTCACCGACATTTATTACAAGTATTCCTATTAGCCTGACATTTTACATTTTCAACTAGTTGACCCTCTACAGTCATGTGCCATCTTGAAATAAAGAATCTGTTTAGGGACATACAAGAAAAAATGCTTCATTGCTTGCTCCCAGACGTTCTCTTCTTCCTCTGTTGAAAAAGTTGATCTTTGAGAAGTTTTAGCAGTTCTCCTTCTGCTTCAAAACATCGTGTAGGAAATGCCACCAGTTCCCTCCATGGCAGCCTTGCTGGTTTGGGGAAGTTTTGCTCCTTCCATTTAGAAAAGAATACACATAAAAACAGACCTGACTGAAAGCTGGAAGTGATTAATGACTTTTTGATGTGTGAGGGCTACTGTAGATGTACTTCTCTGAAATGTGTGGCACCAAAGAGTCGATTTTTTCACACATTTAGGCTTTAGTGTATTTATTTTTATGAGAGAAGATTGAAATAAGGTTTGTAACATGAATTTGAAAGGGCTGGAGGGGCAGTGGAGTGGCCAATAGTTTTCTAGGGGTGGCCATGGCCCCTACTGGCCACCCTTTAGGGGCGCCACTATACAACAGTGCAAAATAAGATGAACAAAACAGAAAAATTAAGTTGTGATGATGAACAGTTAAATATCTTTTGTTTGTCTTGCTTGTGGCCTTCCAGGAAATAAAGAGTTAACTCACATTTCTCTGGTGCCCCCCCCCCCCCCCCAACAGTTTCAGTGTGTTGTCATTCAAAACCAATTTAGGAAGCAGTAGGATCTCATTATTACACCAATTTAATTCCAATTAGAAGAAATGAATCAAATTATCTTTTTTCACAGCACACTGACAAATAACTAGCCGAGAAATGAACATGACTGACGTACATAACAGGGTCGTCTCAGCAAATTGATCTCATTACTGTTTTTAATGTAGAGGCCCTGTTTGCTTCTTTTGAAGATAGGGACAAAAGGTCACACAGCTAAATTGGTAGCTTCTTTCACTGAGTTTTTATTTTTTACAAAGCAGTCCATAGAATCAAAATCTAATGAGTCTATTTTGTGACGTTAGTTAATTCTATCTGCTCAGTTACTGATTAGAGGGCACATTGAAATCAATAAATGTGACCTAGGAAGTCATGATTGTCAACATGAGCATAAACAGGGTTGTAAGGGAGAAAATAAAAGAAACTGCAAGGAAGTTCTTCCTGTTGAATTTTAAAAGTATGTTTATATTTATATTTGTGATGTCTTTGTTAAAAGTACTTTATGTTTTCTGCCTCATGCACACATAACCGCGCTGTGGTTGTGAAAAAGCCTACATTTTCCTGTTTTTTCTTTTGTTTCTGACAGTATTGTGGTCAGCCTGAATTCATGTAAGTAGCACATCATCAGCTCTGTTTCAAAGATGATGGAAGTTTTTCCAAGAAAAGTGTCAGCACTTTTCCTCTACCAGACCCAATTTCTACTTGTCACTGCGAAATTAAGCGCCTGGACTCTTGTCTCAGGATGGGAGAAAAAGCTGATGCGACTAAGTAGTGGCTGTCAAATGCAGTTTTATTTCACCACATCAATGCCCAGATGGATGAGGAACACCTAACAAAGAAGCTACCATCCGAATGCATAGTGCACATAAGAGAGAACTTTTTTTTTTCATGCATAAACAATGTGTCTAATTCTGCTGCACAATGTGACACATGTCTCACCTCTCTATACAAACGTGTTATTTCTGTAAGTTGTTCAGCAGCTTAACTTAATGACAACTCTGTGCATCCTCTGAATAATATATAAACAAATGGATTATTCAACTCATGACTTCTGCAGCTTTTTTTTTTGCAGCAATAACTGTTGCTGAGGGGTTTTTTCTGCCAACAGCAAGACGGTCGAAGCGGGCTGTGCTAATCACTATGCATCGCTTTATTATCTCAATATTCCGTCTGCAGCTTTTCTTCCACTTGCTGATTTTCCATCCTGCTGCCACTCAACAGTTCACACATAAACGAGCTGAATCTTCCAAACGAAACAAGTAAAATTCACAAATGAAAACAATCCTCGTGTTACAGGGGAAATTCAAGAGCACAAAAACAGAGAAGTATGCTTAAATGATGATGAATAACAGACTTATAGGGCGCAGGCATCCCAGAGTGAAAGATGAGCTTACCTTGTAGGCTCAGTTAGAACTTTCTGCTGTAGAAACGCATCTCTTAAAGCGGGTGGGTGTGTGTGTGTGTGTGTGGGGGGGGGGGGGGGGGGGGGTGTCCTGCTCCTTGAGGGCTGCTATCCAGCAAGTTTTAGTGGTTTCTCTGCTTAAACACACCTGGTTTAAATCTGCTGGTGATTGACAGACTGTTGCAGAGCCTGATGAGCTGCTGAACAGGTGATTGATTCAGGAATCAGGTGTGTTGGAACAGGTAAACAACTAAATCCTGTTGGATAGCAACCTCTGAGGACCAGGATTGCCCACCCCTGCATTAAAGGGAACTTACTATTCAAAACCCACCTGTTGCGTTCTTTTGTGCTTTCACGTGGGTCATTACTGCCTCTATGAAGACTTCTGTTGGGTATTTTTATAATTGTACCTTTTTGAGGCCTAAAAGATGCCCATTTTGTGTTATTAACACATCATGAATCTCTGTGTTTGCCAACTACTGTGGCTGTTCATGAAAGGTTGAGCAAGGATGTTGATTGTAAGAAACCTCTGTACCTCTGTAACCTGAGAAGGCCCGCCTTCTCCTCCATCCATTGTGAATAAAGCCCCTGACGAACTGGGAGCACACGGGAGTGACGTGGGGAAGCCTCGGAGGAGGTTTCTCTGCGTTAACTCTCCATATTTTGGGGACTCAGGGTAAAATGCCTTCCTTGTTGTCATGTGTGTTTATTTCAGGGTCCAGGGTTATGGAGATTAAATATTACCTAACATTCTGGTCCCCTGATGGAGAATGCGGGTATGCAGAGCTGGTGAGGTGAAGGCTTTGAGGCTGGAGCAGAGTGGGGGCTGGTTGGTTGAGTCCAGCTTCTCGCATGTTGATTTGCGCACATGGACATTATAAATAATCAAGATTTACTCTCTCTCTCCGGGTGTGTCGTCCTTTAAGGTAATATGGGATAAAATTAATTACCTATCAACTTCTAATGTAAAATTAAACCGTCCATCAGCTTTCTTTCAGTGTTTGGTTTAAGGAATCATCTGCCTAAAACAAGCCGTCCCAAAACATCCCCGTCTGTGATGTCACAAACAGGGAAATTAGACTGGAACCACCTCAGCGAGAGAGAGCTGCTGGACAAGCTGCGGCTCTACTCTAAGCTCCTACCAGATATCAGAGCTTCTCATCTTATAGCAGCCTCAGCGAGGGACTGGGTGGGCGTGGCCAGCTCCAGTTTGTTTTCTTAAAGCGACAGAGCCCTGAAACGGTTAATTCTGGAAGACAGTGAAGAATAAAACTGCTGAAACCAATTTATGTGAGAGAGATTTAGTGCCAAAAACCTCCACAAGCTTGTTAGGTATTGACCATAAAACTATTATAACTTAAGAAAGTCCTAGAGTTTTTTGTGTTGCTGTCTGTTACCTGTTTCATGC
The DNA here is from genome assembly GCF_043380555.1 of Nothobranchius furzeri. NCBI lineage: Eukaryota > Metazoa > Chordata > Actinopteri > Cyprinodontiformes > Nothobranchiidae > Nothobranchius > Nothobranchius furzeri. The sequence continues at coordinate 12,002,943 of NC_091754.1, forward strand.
TGCAGGAATGTCGATTTATGTATCCTTGTACCAAGGACCAATGTTCAGTCATGACTGAGAGATGAGCTTTCAAACTCTTACATCTGTTTCTATCAGAGTTTATAATAAGTGTCATCTGTCTTGTGTCAGGCTGACCGAGCAGATGCCTGATGTTGTGTATCCACATCCTGGTACTTAAATAAATCTTTCTCAGCCGGATCTTCTTTTCCAAATAGAAGTCAGCAGTTATTTCAGAATTTGAATAATCTGAAAAGTTAATATTCATGTTGTGGTTGTTTTGGATGGACATCCTGTACGTTCTGTTAGCTCACAAGGCAACACCTCTATAGACTAATGCAAGTTCTTAGAAAATATTGCTTTACTTTGGATTTGGCATTGTTTTCTTGCAACAAGTACTATTAATACTTAATGACCCTCTTACTGCAGAGGAGTACTGAAACGCATCAACACTGCTTTGCAACAATCTTGTATCTCAGCACTCAGGTGTCAAGAAACACACATTTAGATTTAAACTGTGATTCAAGCATCAAAAGACTAAAATGTATTTGATTTGCAAGGGAAATAATGGAATTCTTGGTCAATATTTAGCGTAAGTCACAATATTTCTTGAGTGACAGATTACTGGGTAGCTCTGACAGCTGAAAATACTGATCAAATAAATCAAGTCCTTGTATGCAAGAAAACGACCCTGTGTTTTTTATATTGATGTCCGGCCAGTGGTTTGATTACCGTGTGTTCCTTTGTTCTTTCTTTCCTCAGTTCATGAATAAAGCAATCACAGAGGTTAAGTGAATGGCCTTGAATTGTGCTTGATTGCAAGCTTCCAGATAGCTGCAATTTAAACCCTTTTTTCCCCCCCTTTATTTTCTTTAAGGCACCCGTGTTTAATGAAAATACCCCATCTGTGTGTCTCCTTGTTCCAGGCCAGTGGAGTCAATGCATCGGAGAAGAGTGTGGTTCCGATGGAGTTCAAACCAGAACACTGTGGTGCGTCCACATGGAGGGCTGGACTACCCATCACTCGCACTGCCAGCACATGGACAAGCCAGAAAGCAAGAGGCAGTGCTTTAAGGTCTGCGACTGGCACCAAGATCTATTTGAATGGGAGGTTTCTGAATGGGGGGGCTGCGTGCTTGTTCCTTTTTTCTCCAATGAGCTCAAGCTGAGGACAACAGAGTGCATTACAGCACAGCACGGCATTCAGAGGCGCCACATCCACTGTGTGCGCACTTCGAATCGAAGCTCAGTCAGCTCGAGGATATGTGAGTTCTTTTCCCAGAAGCCCCCCATGGAGCAGGCGTGCCTGATCCCATGCCCCCAGGACTGTGTGGTTTCAGACTTCACTTCCTGGTCGAGTTGCAGCAAAACATGTGGCGCTGGTCTGCAGCATCGGACTAGACACATCCTGGCCCCACCAATGTATGGAGGGGCGGATTGCCCAAACCTAACTGAGACCAGAACTTGTTCGAACTCTAATGAATGCCCAGTTGCAGAGGGTGAGCACCAGTACAGCCTTAAAGTGGGGGCCTGGAGTAAGTGCCGACTACCCCATCAAAAAGACACCCTGTTAAATGGAAGGACCACGGTGGACTTTAGTACAAATTCCAATGAGAACAACACTATAAACTTCTACATGCTGGCTTCTCACCATCACCCCTCTCATCACCATCACCACCACCATACTCACGTGCACATCAAGTACCCCATGTCATGGGAGCAGGAGGTGGGATATCAGACACGACAAGTTCGCTGTGCAAGAGGTGACGGCAAAAACGTCATGCTGAGGTAAGAAGTACTATATTATATGTACTATTTTTTATAGCAATAGTTCTTAAAGGTGCCATATGTAAGAATGAACTGACATTCACATCCTGTGGTCAAATTTGTGCACTGCAGCCCATTATTCAAAGCAAAAAGATACTTTCTCACTGCCGTTCCGTGAGTTTCGTGGCTGTTGTCAGTTACGGATCAGCACCAGAATTTCTAGATGACAAGCAAAGACAATTCATAGAAAGTAAGATGATCAGTAGACAAATGCATTGGTATAGTTGGTGTTAGCACTGATGGGTGTTTTATGGTAGGGAGCACCTAGTACAGTTATTACGATAATATATCTCCGGCTATAGAGGAAGTATTGTTTGACGTCTTGCTGTTATAGTTCTGAACGACTCATTAAACAAAGTAAAACGCTATGATTGACTCATTATTCACGTCACACATAAACCGTAGTATCGAGTTTTGGTGATTGAAAAAGTAGCTTGAGATATTTTTATAGCTGATTATTTTCTTCTAATTCACAGTTAGCATTGTTAACTCAATGTTAGTCTCTAGTCTGCTTCACAAGAAATTAGACTAAAACAAAAAGATGCCGTGGCTTCAAAAACTTCTGGGTCGCTCCTGTTTACTGGCTTCAGTTGTTTAAACTGGAGCTTTTTGCCTGCCAGTGTTGAACTGTAAATGCTGACGCTGCAGCGTTGGCTCGCTGCAGACTCTGCAACCTCACGGGTTCCTAGATTGTAAATCTTCACTTTTGTACATTTATGATAATTTGTTCCATTTTGCTAGGGATGTAGCTTCAACAATTGCTTTCCAATTTTATTTCTAACTGTGGAAATTAGGTCAAGACCTCCTGTGCAGTCTTGGTGACCCACAGTGGGGTCCCGACCCAAACTCTGGGAACCACTGGTACAGAGAAGCTGTTGTTTGATTATATGAAATGAGCCAAATGTGTCCATTTATATGTATAATTTACAGTATGTGATATTTAACCCTCCCACTGTCCTAGTGGGTGACCCCGCAAGGACAGCTGACCATTGAGCAGGGCTGATGGTTAATCCCTTGAGGTACATGTGGCAGGGGTGAGGAGTGAGCACCACCTCACCCCTGCCACGTGGACCTCAAGGGATAAACCATCAATCCTGCTCAATGGTCAACATTTCTCGCGGGTCGCCCAATAGGGAAGTGGGGGGGTTATAAAGAATCTTCTACTTTTCTACCAAGGCAATGAAGATTTCAACTTCTGTGCTTATTTAAATAAGTTAATTCTAGTTCATCCGTCAAAATGTCCTTTTTTAAATGAGTTCTTTGTTATGCGGTCTCAAATATGTCAGTAAGTACTGTATAGTACAGCAGAAAATGTGTGCATACGGACAAGAGAAGTCTGTCCCACTCATTCACTCATGATCTCGGACGTAAAACTGCATGTGGAAGTATGTGGGGCTAAACAAGCTCGATGCCTTTATTTATTTGTGCATTCATTTGTTTTGTTTCTGATATGTGAGGAACGCGGGCGGTCAAGGCACATCCTAACTTATGGCCCCCGATGGGGCACTTTGCTCAAGTGGAGGTGTTCTCATTCAACTAAAATGCTTTCCATCGACGGTGCTTATTTATTCAATTATAACTAGATTATATGAGAGCTGGTTTTCCACTAGCGTGTTGGCAGCGAGGTGAGGTATTATCGTGTTAAATGTTAAGTGGTGCTCCCCTCAGTCGCTGCTTTTTGAGCTGACCCTGGTATTTGGATTTGATAAGAATGGATTTTGCTGCACATGTTCAAACACAATGCAGGGACATATACACACATACACACTCACACACACTTGAGGAAGGAACAATATGAGCTTCTTTGTTGGTAAGAGGGGAAAATCATTGCATCTATAATATGGCCTATTGTCTAAATGCCACTAAATACCATCTTTTTGTTTTGAAGTGACACCATTATGTTGCTGTTAAAATCAATATCAGACTAACAGCCACTGAGATCAGCTCTTAAAACACTTCTGTTCAATGACATCTTGGCTTTTTTTGTCTCACTGCTTTTACAGTCGGTCATTTTTAGTACAGCAGGAAATACACTGAAGAGTTTAGTGTCTTATTTGCTTCAGTATGTAAGTATATTTTACTAGATACAACGCATTACGGCTTAATTATAGGTAAAATGTGTACATTTAAAATGATTGATTTTACCACAAAATCTATGACCTATTTGTAATAAAGCCATTAATTGTATTGTCTTCTTTGTACTGGAGGACGTGTAGTCACTTAGGATTTATCATGCAGAGGTGGAAGCAACAAAGTTCATTTGTGCTGCATGGAATCCAACATAATCAGAAGTTAGTAGGTTACCTAATGAAATCTGTCCACTAATCCATTTAAATCCCAACTACATCTGGGACCAGTACTATAATTAAAGTTCATTATACCCAGCAGACCTGTTGCAAGGAGGCAGCAAAGCTGTGCGAATGTGAGATGCTAAATCTATGCTTGTGCACGAGCGTGCACGTTATGATTACAAATGAGATCAACGTAAGTCATTATCTTCATTTTTGAATCCAACAGGACTTATGGTAGTGTCATGTTTTGATGTAAAGTGTCAGATGTGGTAATGAAGTCTTCTTCGTCTTTAGTCTATGCACAAAGGACACCTCCCCTCTGACCTACCAGGCATGTTTGATGCCCCAAGACTGTCAGACATCCGATTGGTCATCGTGGGGTTCCTGCTCTAAAACCTGCCGGTCCAACGATCTGTCCCCCGGTTACCGCCTCCGGTTACGGGTCATGACACAGATCCCACGTGGTGATGGGACGCCGTGTCCAGTCCTTGAGGAAAAGGAAGCTTGTAACATCATCGGGGATTTGCTTCCAAAGTGCCCCAGGTAATGTGTCCGATTATTAAACTCATTTTGAAGCCAAGACAAAACAAGTCTGTTTGTGTGTAACCCGACCAAACTCCGGTTGCTTTAATGTGGTCGACAGGCCAGACTTTAGCTATTAAAACTTGCACAGAACAAAGTAGTCAGGAGAGAATTACATTTCCTGCTGCTTGACTTTATTTTTTTATTTTCGTTTTAAATTCACATGGAGTGCCCGGGAGCGGAGGATTTACATGATTAGGGAAAACTCATTACGGAAATTAAGCATTTGATAGATTACTGGGGGCTGTTGTTCTGGTACTCTCCTCAAATATTACTGCGTTCTGCAAGGCTGCATTTTTCATAGATGAAACCAAACATTTATTTAGAAGTCCTGAAATCAAAATAATCATTCCACACTCCTCCTGATCCACACTACGACAAAGCCAGCTCTTGCCAGAGATTGCACACGCTAATTTGTCTCACGCTTTGTGAGACTTGTTGCTAGTAATTGTCACACAAGGGTGTGACCTGGTGGCTCATCCTCTTTAAGTTGATCCTGTTTTATTTCTTTGCTTCCTGATGGATCTCAGTGGTGGTTTTGAAAGTCCACAAACACATTTCTGTTGTGAACCCCACAAAACATATGACACAGTGACCCTCACTCCCTTTTCCCTGCAGGTTTCTCCTTATTTATGTTTCAAATATCGTCGCATGCCTTGCGTGTTTTGTCAGGTACATGTGGAGAGCCACAGAATGGGGTGAATGCCGCATCCTACCTTTACTGAGCCAGCAGGACCGGAGGCAAATTAATGTCAGTATTCTGTGTGGAGGAGGGATCCAGACAAGGAAGACCTACTGTGCTCAAGTTCCTGATGATTCAGCACCACATCACAGGAAGGAAGGTAAGAATAAAGGAACACCTTCGGCGAGGTTGAGCCAGGGCTTACTGGAAGGTAGCGCATTATGAATAAAAATATAAATTATATATAAAAGTGAAGCAAACTTGCATTTTATGTTATCAAAGTAAATGTTCCCGTTATGCTGGCTACACAGATAAAAACGAACCCTCTGAGTAGCAGCAGCAAACGCATGTTCAAAGTGCACACAAGCAATATCATCAGCTTATTCATCGTGTGGTTTAGTGATCTGCAATGTGTTTCGGCAAAATCTTTGAACAACTGGGTACCAGTTTTATCTCTAATGATGTTCAGTGTTGCCCTTCTCCTGTCAAAATCTAAAACAAACTGTTAGAAACGTTAGTTTCAGATAAAACACAGTTGTGTTGGCAAGTAAAAGCCAACATTAAAATGGACTTCTTACACTGTACATTAAAGATGGTGAGAGTAATGCATTTACATCTAATATGATCAAAAGTAATAAAATGGGAACCTTTATCCTAGTTTAGATGTCTGTTAGTAAACCGATCTCTCAAATGAAGTCTGTTCCACTCCACTACAGTAGGTGGCGACATGCACCTTTTTGTGTTGGTATTCTACCTAGTATTCCTCCAATTTGTGTTACTTTTAGCAACACAAATAGTAAACAAACGCTGGCGGGAGTGAAGCAGACAAAGTTATGCACAATGTCTGTAGGAATGGACAACGCTGCAGCACTGTACTGTTTGATGGTGTTACGTGTGTTACGTGTGTTACGTGTGTTAATTTGTGGCGATGATATTATCAGAAGACCACTTCCGTGGTTTCGTCTCTTCTAGAAGTAAATGGTATCGGCTCGACTGAGCCATTTACATGAAGATGAAGTTGGTTTCTTGTAGCATAACCTGGGTGCTTCGCCTTAAGCAAGACTAACACGTTCACATGCATTAAAAACAACACCAGTCTATTTAGAATAATAAATAAGTTTTCTGATGTGCAAGTGTAAAGCCTGGTTCATGCTTCTCCGTCAGCTCCGCAAGGGACAGACACGCACGGATTGACCGAAACGTTTTGCTCTCATACTTCTCCGTCTCCTGGAGAGTGTTGCAAAGCAATTGCCCGGCAGGACAACAGAGGGCGTAGCGCTGTTCTGGGGTATCCTGTCATGTATCGGTCCATGATAGTTTGTTTATATTGTTTTTTGTGTATATAAGAGACTTTTAACACGGACATATTTGTCTCTCATTCTCCCACCTCTTCATGCGCTCCCCACCTCTAAACCCACGTTTCCTGTCATTTCCGTCCACAAATAAAACGCTTGCTGCGCATCTTTTCACTCCTCCAGTCACGAGAGAATTAAACGTTCATATTTTTAGAGTTTTTTCACGAGGTATTCTTCAAGCTTCTCCGTGTCTGCCGCTAGTTATCCTCGGCTCTCTTTCCAATGGCGGCGCTGTAAACAACAGCGGCGTCCTGACCAATCACAAGCTTGCCTTCTCCGTCTCGTTCGACGGATGTTTAAAAAAGTGGGCTCGACTCCGTACGTACTTGCGTGCCTGCCGGAGCCCTACGCAAGGACGTTGCGTGTCTCCGCACTGACACAGACGGAGAAGCATAAACCAGGCTTTAGTGGGACACTTAGCAAATTTTTCATATTTTTAAATCATTTTCTTGAGCCAGTACGTGCTTAAATGACCCTTAATGAAGGTTAATGAAATGCCACTCAGACCTCCACCGCCCCCTGTTGCCAGAATATCGCATTTGCAACTTCAGAGTTGCCGGGCTGCTCCATGCTGGTGGAGGATGCTGTGGAGTGGACTAAAGCTGACACGGTGGACCTGGAGTCTGCTTCCAGCTCATTTCCTGCATGTTGTAGATCGTGAACACATCTGATTTGTTTGATTTAGTGATGGATCACTCCTCTAGAAACTAATGAAGGCTGAGGAGACGTTTCAGCTGTTAGATTAAGGGTTTAAAAAGACAAACGCACAGCGAGGAGATGAGTTTCACTTTTGCTTTGACCACAGATAATTAATAACAGACACTAGGGGGTGCTAAAAGCAAGCACAACTGCCTAATATACCTTTAATAGGACTCAACACATCACAAGACAGGTCCAGTGAACTCAAATTTGCCCTAAATAAGAAATTCTTGAATTAAATTGGATTCAATTTCCAACCTAACGTTATAAATTACCATAAATTAGGAGTAAAAATACAGGGATGGGCACAGGCCTGCTAAGTATTAATCATTTATCACTTTAATTAAGCACAAGTGGGCACTTTTAATGACTGTCAACTAATAAATTCTCTATTGTTTTGCAGATTTCACTCCTCCTGCATAATGAATGCAGTAATTTGCCAAATAAAAGCATGTTTATTTAGCCTCCATCCATTTTTGTCTATAGTACTTGAGTAGCTTTGTTTTGCTGTTGATGTGCAGCATTCATGGGAAGACCCTTTAACTTGACAGGCATGTTCAGAGAAATGCGCATTTTGTTGGTTTTCTGTGGAGAATCTGAATGAAGGCGGCGTTTTTAACGGTGTGAGGGACAAACATCAGTAATGTAGCGTTTGTCAGCTGGTGTGAAGCACAGCACACTCGTGTTGGGTCTCTACTTCGGTAACACAACTCAATTCCAGATAAACACCATTTATGAAACAGAGCGGAAAGATCCCCACTTCACTTTATCACTGTATTTAAACAAGCACCTGATTGTGACGAAGGAGATCAAGCACCGTGTAAATTACCCTGGGTAAAGATGACAAAATGCTCGCCGGACATTTGGTCTTTTTTCTGTGGGCTCTCATTTAAATGGAAATTTGCCTCTCAATGATGTGCGGAGGTGCATCAAAATGGAATATTAGATTGAAGCTCTTGCAAACGGGGAAAAAACGTACTAATTTTTTATTCTGTGAGGAAACCTTTAAAAGCGACGGAGCTGTCGGTGATCTTCACACGATGTCAGTCACGCTTAGCAGCAAATTGATTACATTCTGTTGTGGTTTAATATCTCCCTGTTTAGATGCAGTAATTTCCGTTGCTGGTAATTCTGCTCAGTTTAAAATTTCCTGTCATTAGACGAGCTTTTCCCTCTGCTCCCCTCACTCATTAGTCCTCCAAATGAGCTTTGTTAAACCTCTCACCACATATCGTGTTACCATGTGTTTTTCAACCTGAGGCGAGGCTCCTTGGTCTTCTCGAGTCTCCGTGCACAAACTCGGTCACAAGCACAAACCCCAATATTTGAGACCCTTCACATGTACGGCTACATGTGTGTTCCATGACCATTTCTTCTTTTTATTGCTCAGTGTCCAGGCCTGTGAACGCCCAGCTGTGTGATGGGGATGAGCCTCCCTTGGCCGTTCAGAACTGCACCATTCCCTGCCAGCAACCAGGCTTGCTCTCACAGTGGTCAGCCTGGAGTGCCTGTCTACATGAGGACTGCAAAGACCCTCAAGGCAAGAAAGGTGTGTTGAAGTAAAGTGGACTTGTTGAAAATGTCACCGTTTAATGGCTTTTTAGCTCATTCGCTGCCAGCGTTTCTCACCGTTTTTACTGTTTTTTTAAGAGTGACAGAACGTTGCGCGCTAGCATGATGTCGATGCCAAAACTACCAAAACAAAGAGGAGACTCACCTCTTACATCAGGAAGAAGCCGCGTGTTTCGAGCGTTATCCGTTCTTTCATAATCCGTTGTTGAATTGTGATCGGCAGACGCTTTTCCGGTTCGCGCCTCACTTTTTTTTACAGGAACGGCCCAAAACGATCTCTTAACATATATATGTTCTGCTTCCTGATCATGTGACGTGTAACGTATGCGGATGAAAATCGGCTTCAGAGCTGGGATGTTTGTTCTCTCGGCGCAGGGGCTCGTTTCGACACCCACACAGTAAAAAAAATGCAAATGACGACTTTAGTCGTCATTGGCAGTGAATGAGTTAAGCATTGTTTGGGTTTTGTGAACAGAATGCACATGTGATCGATGCCTAAAAAGTGCTTATTTCAAAGTAGTGAGCAGAATGAAAGTTCAACAAGGTCATGAATGTTTAAAGTTTAATCCGGCTAAAGAATACTTTAGGTAGATCTGGGTGAAATAACACAATAATAAAGAGATTCACACACTACTAGTTTTTATTATAGGAAAATGTATGTTTGCTGATTACTGCTGAGTTACATCTGCAGCCTTGCAGGTTTTTTTTTAAATTGCAGACGTCGTTGCTTTATGTGCTGTTTAATTAAGACCGGTGTTATGGAAAGTACTTTGTCATTTTAAATGAATGCCCGTTTGTGGTCTTTTTTCCAATTTCCAACATGCAGGTTCACTGTGATTATGCGCTAACGTCTAGTCAAAGAAAAAATCACGTGGAAGATATTTTGCTCAGAAATATTGGTTTCCAAGCCTGAATGCTGGATGGAGACTTTGGATTCAGAACATGGAGCCAAACAGCTCAAATAAAGATAAAAACTTCTGAATCTCTCCGGGTGATGACCCTGCTACCTACACAACTTAGTCAAGTGGTTTCATTTCATGAACTTACTTTTTGTATTGAACTTTGATTTCAGTTTTCTCTATTGTCAGTCGTCTTCATCCATCAGAGATCTCCCGGTATTTTCTGCCTTGTCCCCAGTTGGCCGCTCGCCACCTGCTACCCTGGTTCTAATTAGCACACCTGCATCTACTTTCCTTCTAATCCTCTGTGATATTTAACCTCTGATTATTTCCACCAGTATGTGCCAAATATTATTTATGTTAAACATAACTCAACTTGTTGATGAACTTGGTAGTAAGCAACTCATTGGCACATTTGTTTAGGAGGATGTCTTTTTATTCTTTCCCCCGATCTCTGTTATATGTCCTTGACAATAAATAACGAGAGGTCGAACAGCGGTGCTATGAAAACATCTAGCCATTTAAACTATGGTTCACAACCAAATTAGATTTGGCAGCAAATTACATGCCTGTATATTATGTATTTTTTAGTACAATAATGCTTTCTGAGAGCCACGTTTCAGACAAGTGTTTAAAATCACCATCAACATTTTTTTTGTTTAGTTTTAATCGAAAGTGTAAATCCAGCATATTGACTACAACAGTTGGAATCTTATGTGAATTTATTGCATTTGTAAAATCAATGAAAGAAATGTGAAGCTAAATACTTCCAGTATCATCAGCAAGGGACCTCCGAAACCTGAAAGCTTTTGCACATTCATGGACTCAGTGAAAGATTTTAGAGTGTTTTAGCAATGCTGAACCTGTCAGACAGAGAGGTGTTCTGTCTGTCGGAGGCTACGACGGACAACGTTGGCAGGACTGGCCATTTCTGTCGGAGCAGAACGCAGTAGCCTCTTGGTTAGAATGCTAAAACTGATTTAAGCAATAGGTGGACGCACGTGTTAAACAAAGGATGAAGAACTATTTTATTTTATTTCTTTATTTAACCAGATGAGTCGACCAGAGCAGATGTTTGGAAGGGGAAGGCGCAGACATGAAATGAAGCTCCTAAATTCGCCCAGAAGAGAAGATAAGATGAGTTCTGTGTATTGGTGTGCAAAACGCAATAGGCGCTGGAAGAAGGGCATGCATTGTGTGCGGAACATTTGCAGCAGAGCTGTTAGTGTGTTAGGGCTGTGCTAAAAGGCCACAATGACCGCGTCTCTGCAGTGAGTAAATGTGAGCATGAAAGTACCCCGGGGAGTGACTGGAGTGTGGATTGTTTAGGTCAAACAGTGGGTCTGTATCAGATGAGCCAGCTCCTCTCATGGACTGTGTCATTTATGTGTTTCAAGGAATAAAAAAAACAACCAAATACAAAAAACAAAGCATCTGCTGTTTAGCTGCTCTGGTGGGAAGCTATCTTTTAATGGTGTTTGTAAAGACTGGGAGCACGCGGCAGACAGAGAATGAAAGCAATACAGAATCACTCACAGGGAGCAGTGCTGCCTGAGATGCGCTCTACAGATATTGAGCGGTGGAGTATTGTTATGAACCAACTCGTTTGCTTGTAGCCCTTGAGCTTCAGAGGATTTCTCCCTCTGATTGAATGGCTTTTATGTTTCACCGCATCAGAATAAACTGTGATCCGTCGAACTGAAAGTCCCTTCAGATCCCCGGGTTTCAGGTGTAAGAGTCGACCAGCTTTGCTCTGTGGAAAATTACACATTTAGATTACCTCCCTGTGGCTCCTCGTCTTTTTATGCTATCGTGGCCTATCACATTTGCAGCTATACTGGGAAATCAATTGAACATGGGAGGTTACTGGATGGATTTTTTAGCAGGGGCCCCTACCAGGGCTTACACAGCTCGAGGGAAGGTGTATTCCTGAAAAGCTAAAAATTGCTGCATGGCCCTTGTTCGCTTAAAATAAACCCAGTGTGGCAAAGAAACCTTTTAATTATTAATATCCACAAGGGCATGGCCAGCCAAATTGTTTTTGTGGCTTGGATACGAGCAACAGTAAGTGCTCTTGGCGATGCTGCTATCGATCCGCCGTGTCTTTGCTCTTCAAGAGCGCACTGAGGCAGCATCAGTCGGATCACACTCCTGAACCGGTGCTCCACTGCAGCACATGGTAAGGGGATGTAATTTGCAGAGTGGGGATCCTTTGGTTAAATAGTGCTGCCTGTGGGGCAAAGGAATGTGGGACCGGTACATCAGTGACCAGTGTCAGAACTGAGATTAAAGCAGTGCGGCTCAAAGAAAAGCTGTCACAAGGGGGACTGCAGTAGCTCAGACACTTTTATCCACCAGCTTTCTACGAGCAAGAACACCGCTGTCTTTAGGGAAACGGACAGACTCGGCAGTCAATTCAAATGATCGATCTGAACGTGTTCAATCAGTAAAGACCTTTTTATGGAAAAATGAATATTTCATGACCAATCCATCTTTGGGGAATCAATACAGTGAAGTGGGGATTATGAATAAAAATATGGGACAATAAGGTAATGTGGTTGACTAGGTAGGCGCTGTAGTGATAATGACCGAGACAAAATGTTCGTGTCATTCGATAATTTGCTGAACGCTCTGGAGCGTTTTATTGCTCCTGCCGTCTTTATGATCCATCTGCCATTCTTCAAGCACCAACAATCAATGTTTTGTTCATCCATATTTAACAAAGGCTCTTTTTGTGGTTTATGATACAAGAAGGGGAGGAAGGTGGCGGCGCTAAAACACACAAACTACAGATGTGATGCAAATACTTTGCCCTCTGGACAGACTCAAAGGGAGAACAGGTTCTTCCACTCACAACTATGATCATTTCAAGAATATATCTGCAGAAAATCTTTATTTTCATAACTATATATTTTTTGTGAAGTAAACGGCATTGACTGCAAGTGTAGAAGCAAAAACATAACATTTTTTAGGCTACAAAACAAAAACCGTGCAGAAAATGCCAATGGTGATGCCGTTTTCTTAAACTGATGGTGATTTGACTATTCTAGACCCAATAACAGTGACATCCACAGATTTAAGCTGTACCCCTCAATGCATTGTCAACTTATAGGATTGTTAAGCTCATGGAGCAAGAAACCGATCCGGAAGTTGACATGCTGGTCATACAAAGTCCTTTTAACTGAAAGAGTTCTTCCAATGCATCACGCAACAAGTTGAAGTATGGAAGTCCAAACCAGCTCATACAAATCCAGAAGCACGAAGACAATTCTTCTCCAGCCTTCAGGGAGTACAGACGCTTTTTTTCTCAGCTCCCTTATCTGCTTTCCCAAGGCTCTTTGTCCTGTCAGCCTACAGAGCACTTATCTGCATTTCTCCTGAAACCACTACTCTTTTTTTGGAAATATGGACCTAATTAACTGGTCATTCAACGCAATTGATAAAATTTTTTCTAGGATGAGAACGGAGAAGGGGGCTCCCACCTGTCCCGAGGGGACATTCGCAGCGGGATATGCACTCGATTCTTGGGAGGTCTGGCGAATCGTGTGCCTCTCTCAGTTGTCCATGTGGAAGATTTGTGGATGTTCGGCCTGATGATCACTGGATTTCTTCTGATTGGAGTGGGAGGATATCTGGTTTTCTGGAAATTTGGGAAGACGGGAGCGATTGGAGTGCGACCCGCGCCCATGGAATGTGCCGCCCGTGCCGTGACCTCACAGACTGGGACGTTACTCGAGGTGAACCGTAAGCTGGATAATGTCCTTGCGGCATTGCCTGTGTTAGTACGCAATATGGATGTCATCTCGGAGAGGGTCGCCGGACGATGTGGGGATGTTTAGAACGTAAAATTGGCTCACTGGTGGACTTGAATGACCACTTATAGACTCCAAGGCAGAAAGGAAAATTATCTCTGCCTGCCCCAAACAAAGCCAGGTTTATCCTTTATCTGACGCCAAGGCAGTCTCTCAAGGCTGCTCAACACACCCCCACGAAAGCAGGAATGCTGACAGATGCTGTGTCCCGACTTTCCCACCCTGCCTTCAGATTGTGACTTCTGCTGAGGTCAGCGACCTGCGGGAAACTCAATGTGCTCTCTGTTCCTTATCTCTCCCTCCCACCTGTTGGACTGCAGCTGGCTGAGCGCCGTACCAGCATCTCCCGTTGGAGGCTTCAGGATCCCGCCCAACCCCGCCTCCCTATCGGACTCTGATGTTTTGTATCTGTGCTGTTTGTGCTTCTATGTTGAGGAGTTTTTTTTTTTATAATAGAGTTATTCCCCGCTGGGTCTAACTCTGCTATGCCTTTTTTTACCTTACCCCCAATTATCCTCATGTAACACCCTTTTCATCTATCTATTAAGGTAGCGCGACTCATGTTGCGAATGACCGCAGTCACCAATTCTTGTCATGTGTCTTACCCATGTATGTCTAATCTCTGAATTGTGTGCACTGAAACTCAATTTCGTTTCTCTGTATGTCCTGCACATGTGGTAGAAATGACAATAAAAACGACTTTGACTTTGACAATCATTTAAAAAATAATTATCATGTTAAACACAACACCCCCTAAAAAAAATAAAATAAATAAACTGCTTTTGGGCTTATTTTGTGTGTTTTCTTAAAAGGTCAGGATAATTGGAGCAGTTCAGCCAAAAACACAAATAAATGTAGCTCAGCAATCTAAAAAAAAATTATAAAAATTAAATGGATAAAAACAAGTGAGTCTCCGTAACTGTAAAAGACAGATGTCATTTCAAAAACGGCACAATTATTGCAGCTTGACCCAACTCACTCACACGTCTCCACTATCTCACCTACCCCCCTCTGTTATGGTGTTACTCCCACTATCTCCCCACCTCACCCTGGAAAGGCTTCTGTTGCTGCATCTCAGTGAAAACAGTCTTTACTGAAGCACATTTTAGCTAATTATTAACATGATTTTTTATTTCAAAATAAAAGCACCAAAATGAGACTATACTGTATCTGTCTGTCTGTCTGTCTGTCTGTCTATCGATCCATCTATCTATCTATCTATCTATCTATCTATCTATCTATCTATCTATCTATCTATCTATCTATCTATCTATCTATCTATCTATCTATCTATCTATCTATCTATCTATCTATCTATCTATCTATCTATCTATCTATCTATCCATCCATCCATCTATCCATCTATCCATCTATCCATCCATCCATCTATCCATCTATCCATCTATCCATCCATCCATCCATCCATCCATCTATCCATCTATCTATCCATGTATCTACACATCTACCTACGTACATATCTGGCCAGCTCTCTCCCTGTCTTTGAGTCTTTGTTGGTTAGAAACAGGGACTCCTGTAATCATTTAACACATCGCTGATCTCCTGCTCCTGACACTGAAGCATGATAAATTGATGGAGCACGTTTGCCATCATAACACAATATCTCATGCTCTGCTAACTTGACTTCCATCCCCAAAAGTAAATAAAAGAAAAAGGAAAACGAGGTAAGGAAGTTAGCTGAACAATGGTTTTATGGATTCAGTGGATTTAGTGAACCAGAAGGAGGAACTGTAACAAACGTAAAGATGCTGAACTCAAGGAGAAAAAATAAACATGCTTCTGTTTTGTTTCTTCTTTGCAAACATAACGGTGGACACGCAGTTCAAAAGAAACACGATTATTTAAGCATATCATAACAAACTTAGAAGAGTTTATGCACAATCTGTGTTTACTCTATGCGGTTGTCATTCCTCTGACATCTTTGTCTTCCCCGCCTGCTTTTTGCCAGGTTTCAGACAAAGGAGGAGAGAGGTGTTGTGGGAGTCCAGCGGGACTCTGGAGACTTGCCCTCACCTGATGGAGTTCATCCCCTGTGAGGATCCTGCCTGCTACCTGTGGCAGGTCCAGCAGGAGGGAAGATGCATCCCCATCAATGGCTCCTGTGGTTCTGGAACTGCAGTCCACAACATAACCTGTGTCAACACTGAAGGTAAAGCCCCGGTCACATAAATGAACTACAACAGATCCGAAATGTCTCCCTGTGAGTTTATTGTGTTCTGCTCTCAGCTGATGTTTTTGCTTTGGGTTTGGTCTAAAAGCCTCATTTAAAGCTTTCTAAAGCTACGCGCAGTGTTTTATTTCACTGAGATGAGTCATCACGCCATTCATAACTTTCATATTTGTGTAGTACACTTTTAAAATTGAATAGTATAAGTACTCGCTTGAAATCCGTGCCAACTCGATTCTCTAAAATGGCGCTAAAAACAGCCACAAGCTACTGTAAAATTCATCAAGGTAGCAGGAGTCATTTATTTTATCATCCAGAGATATAATACCTTCAATTATAATGGGATGCCTGCACCGTCGAGCGTAATGCGAGCTGTTGTTCTCAGCTACATCATCAGGTTGGGTGAAAGGAACATCACCATTAACGGAGCATGCATTATTCATTACGAAGCATTGTCAAATTTATGGGCACAGAAAACACCGGCCTGATTAAAAGTCACAATCCCTGCTTCCTGCTGGGCATTAATTGCTCATCTCCATTGATTATAAGGCCTAATTGGAGCCGTTTTTGTCCATGTTTTATTACTCTGTCACAATGCATCATGTGTATGTTTATCACAAATCCAGATGAAAGTCCAAATTCATTAACTGACACGAGCATCTAATGAGTTCTGACAAGGCAAGGGAACAGTGAGAGCTTCGAGAAGGTGGAGGGGAAAGATTGATGGATTATGTGTCGGCGTTCCTTCTTTAGATCGGCCAGTTGAACCAACTATTGGGCTGGGCGTTCATCATTGTCCTAGTGGTGTCAAGGACAAGGTGTAATTGGTTTAAAGGTAAACAGTTTCCACAAATTAAGCAGCAGTCTAAGAAAACAACGGGTGCACTGATGGAATACAAACAATTAAACCCAGTATTCATGTGGAAATAAACACATTTGCTTTTTTTAACGCTCTCCCTGTATGAGCTTCTAATAGAAAATAGTTGGTGAAGATGTAGGATTTGAATCCAAACGGGTTCAAATGAAGGCAAATGAACTTCTTTGGTTTCTTGAAGACGTTTTGCTTCTCATCCGAGGAGATGCTTCTATTCAACACAACAACTCCTTCTCAATAGAGGTTCACCAGGGGGTAGAGAGGAGGGGTACTCAAAGTAGTTTCTGCTCGTTAAACAGTAGGCAGCTACAATTTATAAGCTTGACTCCATATTCCTGTCAGAATTTACAAAGCTCCTCCGATTAGAAGCGAAAGTCTTCAAGAAACCAAAGAAGTCCAGTTGCCTTCATTTGAACTCTTTTGGATTCAAATCCTAGCGTTTCATCATTATTTTCTGTTAGGAGCTAATGCAGGAGACAGGTGTAGTAGACTATTTTCATGTTCAGCCTGCAGGAATAACTCAGTGACCAATCAGAAATAATCATTAAAATATGTAATTTCAGTGTTCTACACCTTTAAAATGCTTTCTGAGAACAGAAATAGAAAGGATCTGTTGAAGCCGACATGATGAGAATACATTTTGAGCAAACCTCTAGGCTGATTGTTCATAGAAATCTCATTTGCTGCCATAAAAACTGCGATTTTTTAAAGACACAATTCCTTTTCATTTGCAACGGCTCGTCATGTAATCATGAAAACATAACCAGGCACCCTTCCAAGTATCTTCATTAACTGAAGCTTTAGAGGCGTTGCTGTAAGGAAAGGAAAAGTAAAAACAAACAAAAAAAGAGATTTAATTCTGGTTCAAACCTGGGCCTTTTTCATCCTAAACTATGCATTTGCTAATAAAACCAAACGTACAAATAAATCAGGAACGTTGACATTTTTGACATTAAAATTCATAAAAAGTGAAGTTTCTAATAATTATGGGATAGTTCTCAGGCATTGTTGCAAACTTTTCTCAGTCAAACAGAAACGTTTTAAGTTTAATGTTAAAATAAGAATCTGCCTTGCAAACCATCATGCTGAGTTTTTGATAAATAGTGTGGGAGGATGAAACTTAGACTGGTAAAGTGTTGAAAATGTAATAAAATTACCTGACGAAGCGAAGATCCGTGGGCTCTGAGGAAGGAACATGAACCAAAAACATAAGGTAAAGTCTAGGATAAATAAAAATATGATGAACACACAATTTGAAGCTAAGATGAGTATTTTTGTGCTGAGCTGACCAACGCTAAAAGGAATAAGAGTTGGAATAGCAATTATTTTGCATCATGTGCAGCTTGTAAAATTGGCCCGAAGGCATAATGAATAATTCTAGTGAGGATATTGTCTGGTTGGTTGATCATTTCCTTGTTTTCTCAGCCACCTGTTTCTCCCAAAGAAGTCCCTCTGCTGAACTCTAATAATCGAGGAGCATAGGTTTGTTTTCGGTGCTAATAAGAATGTTCCGTTGGAGATGGTGATTAAAAAAACACGACACAAAGCTGTGTTACATGAGAATCAGACACATGGGACAGCAATTCTTACAAGATATCTTTTATTATTATTATTATTAATGTTCACTTGTGAGAGAACACACCGTGTACATGAAAGAAACTAAACGTCTTTGGGATAAAAATGTAAAAAATAAATAAATAAATAAAACAATGGCAGCTGATCAGATATTTTAAAATAGGATGCTGCAACCCGTTAAACACAGAATAAAAATCAAACATAACGAGATTTCACTTTTGCTTTCACCCATCCTCATTGATGCTAGCTTTGCAAACCTGTTTTGAGTCTAATTTGCTCATCAGGGTTAGAGAAATCATCCCATTTATGATGACCTTTCCAGGTAAATACTGAAACTGAGTGGCAGTAATAAAGATGGTCAAAGCGGCTGGATGGTAGTGAACACATTCTTACATTCATTGGTTTGTGTAAAATGTTGTTGATCATTTGTGAACAAGCCTGGGTGGATTGGTGGAAAGGTCACCTGTTGCCACGGGTCTTTTGTGACAACCTTGTTCACGTACATGAGATGTTCTCCCCAAAGTATGTTGATTACAAAAGCACAAAATCTGCAAACGCCACCTCTGTGTGGCTGCCTTTCCATCAGGTAAGTGGTTCCTTAGTGAAGTGAGAAGTGCCTAAGAGAGCTGAAAATGTTTCTCTCCTTTATCCTCCAGACAGAAGGAGCATTCTTGCAATTTCTTGGCGTGAAGCAGTTCAACCTCAGAGGACTAAAAAAAAAAGATCAAGTTGTTTCGGGAACGTGAGGAGCAAAAACACCTTCTGCTAAAATTAAGCTGATGGTGATTTAAAAGATAGGACACGGTCACGCAAGCAATCGGTTTTACCTCAACAGCCGCGTTTCCGCTACAGGAGTTCCGGAGAGGAAAGTGACCAAGAGGAATGTTGGCTTGGTCCTCTCAGCTGAAATTAACCTTTGCACACTGCTATATATGAATAACCGGTAGTCGGAGTTACCTTTGCACGCTGCTATATATGAATAACCGGTAGGCAGATTTGAAAAAACGAGCAAGGCACACTCGCATTTGTCACTCCGTCTCTGCTTTAGAGGTCTTTAATTCCATCTACGATATTGCTGCTGTCTTTTTCTCCCGTGATCTCAAAATTGACCAGTTACTAATTTATTCTTTTGATGCCATGTTTTTAAAATAATTATATGTATATATATATATATATATATATATATATATATATATATATATATATATATATATATATATATATATATATTTTTTTTTTTCCCTGTCCTGTCTGGCTGTGAAGCAAACAGAATTGATGTCTGAATGCTGGTGACAAGCCTTAAAGATTTACTCTCGGGTGGAGCATCACAGCTTCTGCTTTTAATGTCATGCATGATACTTAAAACTTTTTTAGGTCCGAGCAGCGAAAGCGCTGTGAAGGCCTATTGTATCTGCTCTGTTTATTTTTCTTCTGCAAAGTAAATAGGCTTTTTGGAGGCCTTAACATACCTGAAAACTCGGGAATTTTTGCACACATTTCAGGCGTGGTGTAAAATTTTGTATTTTAAAGGTCCCAAAAAAATCGCAAGAAAACTAACTCCACAGCGTCCCCTAGAATGTGAAAAATACACCCTCCATAAAGCTTGGTTTATCGTACAGTTATGAAATTTTGTACACTTGTAGTACTCAACAGTCCGCACAGAAAAGTCTCTTGCAACCATGGTCAACATCAAACAGGAAGTTGGCCATTTTGGTTTGAAATGGTGATTTTGAACCCATTTTGGCCATTACTAGGGTCCGCTTCTGATTGATTTACTCTATCAATTTTCGCACGATCGTCTCGAAAGTTGTGGGAAATTGCTCAGAAGGGATGGGCGATCAAATAGAAAAAATTAAACGGAGTTTTCGCATATATATAAAATATAAATGGCTATAACTTCATACTCTAATAGAGTAGAGTTACAAAGAATTCTGTGGTCATTCGACATCCATCTACAAACTAAACTGAATGGTCGGATGATGACATCACACAAGCCCCGCCCCCTCAGGACCAAAAAGGTCAACTTTTCCTGTGATAGGTCCCAAATCGCCCCATTTCTCTTAATCACCACAAATTTGTAGCTGGTAACTCAAGACAAGTGGGTGTTTCTTGGCGTCAGTTTAAGGGAGTTTTCAAAAAAGGGTGGGGCTGTGGCGGCACGGCAAAGTCAGGCGTACCGCTGTGGCCATACGTTTGCCTCCCGTTTCGTCATTTCTAAAGATATTGCCACAAAACTTCTGGTGAGTGATCCTAGTCTGACCACCAATAAAATTGGACATGTTAGGTTTGTGAGCGTGGCCTATTTTCTGAAATAGCGTCCCTAGAACCATTAAAACTGTCAGCCCCAAGCCATGCTTTGACTGAGGATTACGAAATTTGGTACACTAATGTAGTTTCTCAGCACGTACAAAACAGTCTCTGGGAGCCAAGCGCAAAGTTGCACAGGAGGTCAGCCATTTTGGTCTAAGTACTCAATTTAGTGATTTTCGTACACATAGTTTGGAGAGTGATGCCCCATCGCCCTTTTCATCAATCATCTTCGAACTTCTGCTTTATACTCTTAAGACATGGGGGGGAAATTCAACCATCAGATTTTTCTAAAGTTGAAAGGTGTGGGTGTGGCTAAGCCTCAAATTTTTACCTTTTGCCATTACATTACTTGAGTAATAACTACCATATGCATGATCAGATCCATATAAAACTTTATCTGTGTAATCACTGACCACATCTCAAGACAATGACAATGTGGACAGCTGACATCACCTAAGCCCCGGCCCCTGACACCAGGAAGTCAATTATTTTATGGTGAAATGCCCATATTTGTCCCCTCTAATTTAGTCAACATGACACTAAGGTCATACACTGTCTTCATGATGCTGTAATGACCATTCAGTTCTGATAGCTTTCCAGAAAGGAAGGGGCTTTGATGCCATGGCAAATTCTGGCATGACCCCGTGACCTTACGTTTGACTGTAACTTCCGCAAACAGCCTCCGATCTGCACGAGACTGAACATGGCAATCAACAATCATGCCCTTTAGCCAATGAGGCAAAACGGTTGGTGAACGTTGTATAATATCACCACAGCGCCCCCTATATAACTTTAAAACTGTAATAACTCGTACAGACGAGGTCACAACTTCACCAAACTTGCTATATGTACTCACACAAAGGCACCCAACACAATCCTTTGGTCATTGGTTGATATCGCTTTACCTCCGCCACCTGACAGATATTAGGCCCTGAATAACACATGCATGATGCAATTCACATCAAACTGCACACAAATGATTGTTGTCAACATACAAACTGCTTCATGGAATATTTCCTAAATTTGGGACCGTGCCCCCTAGATACAATAAAACTTTTGTAACTTCTGCAAAAAAGCTCCAAACTATATCAAACATGGTGGGAGTCATCACACAACTGCAATAAACACATGTATGTGCTCACTCTTTCAAATCACTTTAACTCTGCCCACTTACAGCCTTTTGGCTCTAGATGACCCATGCAACATTTGATTGATGCCAAGTTAACAGAAAATCATCTTTGATGACCTCTATGGGATTTAGTTGTAAATGGTCACAGCGCCCCCTAGATGGGTTCAAACTTTATCAACTTCTAAAGACAAGGTCAGAATGGCATTATACTTGGCTTGTGTCATCACGTGACTGCACCAAACACATTGATGTGGTTGTTGGTTCAAATCCCTTTAACTCCGCCCCCTTTCAGCTCTTTGGCTCTAGAAAGCACACACAACCTCTGATTGGTGCCAAACTACCACAAAACCACATTTGACTCCCTAAGAGGACCTCAATGGGATTTTTATGTAATTGGTCACAGCGCCCCCTAGAGTTAATTACTGTCCACAAAAATACACAATCAATGATGAACAAGAGTCTGCTTCTAGACCTGCAGAAGGAGAGAAGAAAAAAAGAAAAGAAAAGGGACACACAATACAACAGGAGCAAACTATCACTGCATCAACCTGATGAGGAAATATAAAATCAACATTGTTTTACTGAACAATCACGATAATAAATGACAGTGTATTAAATGCCAATCACAGCTTAACACATGTGTTGAACGTGCTAAGTCCATACTTATGAGAGCACAATGTGAGCATGTGAGTGTACCAGCGCTTGTATATGTAAGGTTTCTCTATAGGAGCGTCCATTAGAGAGTGTGAGGGGCCACAGATCTGCCCCCAAAAATACGTAGGAGATGGAAGGAGCTCCAAGTCTCAGGGATCCAGGAGCTGCCCTTGAGCGCAGGGACCCCAGGGAGACTGCGACCAGAAAAGCCCCTGCCCCCCTGGAGAGGCGCAGAGGATTGCCCCAGGGGGCAACAAACAGCAGCTGGCAGAGTCCTGGGGGATATCAGCAGCAAGCCCACAGGCCCGCCCGCAGCCTCCCACCCCCAAGCCGGCCGAGCCCGGAACCCAGCTACTCGGGACCCAGGGGCGACAAGCCCCGCCGGGGACCCAACAGAGCCCAGGGACTCAGATCCCACCAGGCAGCCACTGGGATTAATCAGGCAGACGCCAAAAATCTTAAACCCCCTGACCCGGGAGCCGCGAACACCCAGGCAGACCAAGGCACCACACTCCACACCTAGTGTGGCAGGAGGAGGGGAGGCATAGGTGTATAGCAGCAAAAGAATTCCCAGGAGAGGGGAGGAGTCTAAGGTCCCACCTGACATATACAGTCAAACACAAACACAGTCACACACTCCCTCCCTCATGCTCACACATACACATACAATCTAAGACATACAAAAATGCACTCCAGTACCCACTCATGCTCCCCATACACACCTTATTCACTCTGGTCCTGGTAATGCTGCACAAGGGTACAACCTTCACTGGGTCCCAGAGTTCGACCCTTTTTGCTGGGGTGCTGATGAGCAGCACCCCCCCCCCCCGCGCCCAACGCTGAGCAAAGCAACCCACCACCCCAGAGCCCAGATCCCCCTCCTAGCCTCCAGCCCTGGAAAGCCAAGCGACAAAAGAGGTGTGCTGAGACCTCTAGTCTCCCTCCGCCTGCTCCACTACAGTGTTGGTGCGTGTTGATGAGGTGTATTCGTGGCTGTGGTGAGCAGGCAGTGCAGACATCGTCTGGCCGACGCCAGTTGATGCCACCACACCACCCCTCTTCCCCCACAGCCCTATGTGTCTAAGTGCAGTTTAAAATTGGAAGTGGGCACCGGCACTTGGGATGAGGCTGAAAGATACCCTTGCCAAATGCCGTTGAATGTGCTCACTCCCAAGGTCCTAAGTGTGTGTTTGCGTGGAATGTTGTTGGTGGAAGTGTTTAATGTGCAAATAAAATTGGGGGGCAGGCTGCCGCAGCAATGCGGACATGGGGTCCCTACCCACACCCCCTGACTTGTCCACCCCCCAAGGTCCTATATGTGCATGTTTGTTTGATGGCGTGAGGGAGCAGGAGGAGAAAAATGTGTGGGGACGGAGAGGAATGACTGGTTGGACTAAGCCCTCCAGGGAGCCAGTTCCCCCACTGACCCTAACAGGCACCTCTGTTGCCAAAATGCCACCCAGGGCATGGAGACCCCAGCCCATCTCGCCAAGGCCTTAAGCGGCAGCATCGCAGAGCTCCGCAGAGTCCGAGGGAACCAACGCAGCCCCACCCCAGCAGAATTTCTACTCCCATCCCTGCATTTGCACAGCTTCCAGAATATATAAAACATAGGACATCCAGGTAAGGTTGGGTCCTCCCTCTCCTGGACATCCCCCTCCCCCGTGATGGAACAGCAGAGGAGCCAAGGTCTTCTCGAGGACCCTGAGTTTGTTTTGGTTTAACCCACAAACCCGGCTCTCTATTCAGTCTGAGTTCTCTACTGTGCCCCCTAGTGGAACACTCCAGTACTACATGTAGCGCAGAAGCCAAGCATGTGAACAGAGATGCCGTCTGCATCAACGCAAGGGTAAAAAACAAGTATATTCCAAGACTCAGGAGTCAGCTCACTGCAACCATTTCAGCAGTGAGTGATGTCACTGATCAGCGTCAAAAGGCGTCCACAGACATTAATAACATCAAAGTACGTCATCCATTGGGAAGAGCGACTGTAGGACGTGAAAAACGACGTTCAGTGATCAGAAGATGTGTGGTTTTTTTTGTACAGCTCTGTAGGAGCAAAGTGCCATTATTTATTGCGTGGGAGGGATTCTGCCATAGTTTTCAGCATTGGGAATTTACAAATAATGATTTTAATGCAACGTGAACGCTGCTTAATTTCTTTTCTTTCTATTCCACTTCACCAGCAACTCTAAAAATTTTACAAATTATATAATTTCCAACTGACTTACAACCAATCAGCATGAGTGCCCACTAGTCCCGCCCAGTTCAAGTACTTGGTTTGTTCCTGAAGTGTCCTGGAAATCGGCCTATTGTCAGTTTTCTGTATTTATACAGTATTTTTTATTACTAATCAGGTTGAAATAGCATTGAGAGGCACACAGGTTTTCCCAGGACATGTTGGAATATCTTCTAGTGAAAACATAAATCTGCTGGTTCTTTGCATGGATTTTATTCATCCGTTTTCTGGTCGACTAGACAACAACTGCTACTGTCTGTGACAGATGCACAATGAGATGCTGGCATAAAAAAACCTAGAAAACTCTTCCTTTCATGTATATAATTTTGCTTGTCATTCTGTGGGTTCTCACCTACCAGTGCAAATATTTTATTTAATACTTATTTCATATTTGACTTGAGGCCAGTTGAGGCATCATCCCAGCGTGCGTTGTGTAAACTAGATGAAAGATGTGAATTTATGTGTCACCCTTGTTGAACAAAAACACAGAAGTCACTGAAACTCCACTCAGGGCTAACACTACTACTACTACTACTACTACTACTACTACTACCACTACTACCACTACTACTACCACCACTACTACTGCTACTACTACCACCACTACTACTGCTACTACTACTGCTACTACTTCCACCTCTACTACTGCTACTACTACTACTACTTCTGCTGCTACTACTACTACTACTACTACTACCACTACCACTACCGCTACAACTACTACTGCTACCACTACCACTACTACTACTACTACTGCTACTGTTACTTCTACTGCTACTGCTACCACTACCACTACTGCTACTGTTACTTCTACTGCTACCGCTACCACTACTACTACTGCTACTACTACTGCTACTGCTACTGTTACTTCAACTGCTACTGCTACCACTACCACTACTGCTACTGTTACTACTGCTACTACTACCACTACCACTACTGCTACTACTACTAATACAACTGCTACTGCTACTACGACTACTACTGCTGCTACTGCTACCACTACTACTACTGCTACTACTACTACTACTGCTACTGTTACTTCTACTGCTACTGCTACCACTACCACTACTGCTACTACTACTAATACAACTGCTACTGCTACTACGACTACTACTGCTGCTACCGCTACCACTACTACTACTGCTACTACTACTACTACTGCTACTGTTACTTCTACTGCTACTGCTACCACTACCACTACTGCTACTGTTACTACTGCTACTACTACCACTACCACTACTGCTACTACTACTAATACAACTGCTACTGCTACTACGACTACTACTGCTGCTACTGCTACTACTACTACAACTGCTGCTACTACTAGCACTACCACTACCACTACTAGTAGTACCACTGTACCACTACCACTATTGCTACTGCTACTTCTACCACTACTACTGCTACTACTACTACTACCACTACTGCTGCTGCTACTACTACCAATACTGCTACTACTACTACTACTACCACTACTGCTGCTGCTACTACTACTACCACTACTGCTGCTGCTACTACTACCACTACTGCTACTACTACTACTACTACCACTACTGCTGCTGCTACTACTACCACTACTGCTGCTGCTACTACTACCACTACTGCTGCTGCTACTACTACCACTACTGCTACTGCTACTACTACTGCTGCTGCTGCTGCTGCTGCTGCTGCTGCTGCTGCTGCTGCTACTACTACTACTACTACTACTACTACTACCACTACCACTACCACTGCTAATACTACTACTACTACTCAATTCAACTCAACTCTATTAATAAATCGCGCCTTACAGGCAAAAACATGCCACCAATGCGCTACACAGACCAAGAAAAAACATTAAACATTAGGTCCAGAAAATAAAAACATTGGATCACATGATACAGACAAAAAACACAGTGAATACACGGATCACTTTAAGTAAAACAATAGTTAGAAAGATTAAAAGACAGATCATAAAAGTAGGTTTTTAGCCTTGCCTTAAAAACTGCCACAGAGGTGAGAGGAAGCTCATTCCAGAGCTTAGGACCTGCCACAGCAAAGGCCCTATCACCATGCGTCTCTAGGCTCGATCTTGGGACCGAGAGGAGCATGAGGTTCGCCGAGCGGAGTGACCGTGCAGGGGTGTGCGGTTGAAGCAATGACACCAAGTAAGGAGGGGCCAAACAATTTAACGTTTTAAAAACCAGCAAAAGTATCTTAAAATGAATCCTTACATCAACGGGCAGCCAATGAAGCGCAGCCAGGACGGGGTAATGGGATCATACTTGCGCCTGCCCTCTAAAAATCTGGCAGCAGCATTCTGCACCATTTCCAACCTGGCTGTTGAGCCCTTGCTCACACCAAATAAAACAGAGTTACTACTACTACTACTACTACTACTACTGCTACTACTACCACTACCACTACTACATACTACTGCTACTACTACCACTACCACTACTACATACTACTGCTACTACTACCGCTACCACTACTGCTACTACTACGACTACTGCTACTACTACTACTTCTGCTACTACTACCACTACCACTACTACTACTACATACTACTGCTACTACTACTGCTACTACTGCTACTGCTACTACTACTACTACTACTTCTGCTACTACTACCACTACCACTACTACTACTACATACTACTGCTACTACTACCGCTACCACTACTGCTACTGCTACTGCTACTACTACTACTACTGCTACTGCTACCACTACTACTACTACTACTACTACTGCTGCTACTGCTACCACTACTACTACTACTACTACTGCTGCTACTGCTACCACTACTACTACTACTGCTGCTGCTGCGACTGCTACCACTACTACTACTACTGCTGCTACTACTGCTACCAGTACTACTACCACTACTACTACTACTACTACTGCTACCACTACTACTACTACTACTACTACTACTAATAATAATAATAATAATAATAAAGATGTAAAATAATCTGAGTTATGAATCAGTGTGATGTCACAGTCAATACACATGGTGTGTTTTGCCTTGATGGCAATTTGCAGATGTGTCAAAGGATAAAAATGTTTAAGTAAGAACATAAATAACAGGAACAACGAATAAAAAGAAGATTTAATAGTTTTTTTCATACTAAGCTTTGTTTCTGCATTCATTTTAGTTTTGAACCATATTTTCATCATGTTTTTAAAGACTATTTGATACAAACTTCCTCTGCAGTTTTCCAACCCACAAATCTTCTGTGTTTGCAGCACAAGTTCATTTTTAAGATCTTGGAGGGGATTTACGAATCTGCTGTGGACTTGATCTAATTCATGTAAAGCATCAAGTCTGAATTTACGATACTAAGTGTTGCTTTTTTGGTCCTAAGCTAGTCCTTCGAGGTGCTGATATGGCTCACTTCCTGTCTTTTTGCCCCAGGCTTAAGCAAAGTTGTTTTGACAGCTCCAGCAGCTTCCTCTGCTCACCGAGTCGGTGCCACCGAGCGCCGGCCCGGCTGACTGAAACACGCCAGGTGCATTTATGATGGATGGCTGACACGGCTGATTCCAGGCTTCTTGTACATACGATGGCTAACCTAAAACCTACAGACTCAGACATTTGTGAACCCAACAGCTACTGTGGTATTCCTCCCACATGCTATCTCTCTGCCTAACTGCTCACCAGTATGATGACAAACCCAGGAAATCCGCTGCCAAATCGGACGGATGACCGTCAATGACAATAAAACTCTAGAACACGTTTGACAAGTCGAGGCTGCAAAGGCAATAATTGGTGACCCTTGTCAAAGCCCGCGTGAAAGCTGGCAGAGGGTTTCTCCAAATTATCTCCTAACTTCTTGCCCTCCCATTCCCCCACCCTCGCCCAGCTTCGCCATAAAAGCTGCTCGGCTGAATCGATGCGATTATTAACTTGAACACAAAGGTGAGGGCGTTTTCCTTTCTTTTTTTTATCTATCAGAATAACAACAATGAGGAAGATTAATTGGCTGGTGGGCGAGCCGAGGAGAAGTCATGTTCAAATTGCATGCAGTAGGCAGTGATATTATTTCTGAGTAAGAGCCCTAACTACAGATCCCTGTATTAATAATGCAGAAGGACCCCAGGGGCAGCCATCTATTTGCACAACCCTCAAATGCACACGCACACACACACACACACACACACACACACGCACGCATGCACGCACGCACGCACACACACACACACACACACGCACAGAGCGACTTTAGCTTCATGCTATCAAGTCACTTGTCTTTGGGGAACATTTCCAGAACATTTTATGGCATTTTGTTTGCAGATATATTCATCAGACCTCTATGATTTTCTAGCAGACTGCTTGTTAACTCGCTCCTTTTCACTCATCTGTAAAAGAGCTGCTAAAATTCTGCATTTAGCTTAAAATTTTCTGCACAAATCGACTCTGCAGACGATAGTTTTTTTTCCACGTCGACCCCTTTATTTGCAAGCTGTTCTTTGACGCATTCTCTAAACAAGTCAAAGTAGCACGTTGATATAAATCGTCACACTAATGTGGACCCATTTATATCTTACAAACAACTAGAGCCGATGCTGAATGGCTGAGAATGGTAGATGGGTTCACACGCTGTGATTATCTTACTTTACCTCTAAGTGCAGAACACTTTGCAGAGAAAATGATCACTGTCAGATTTTTAATAGCTTGGTATTTATAACAATGGTTTTCTCTGGTAACATGAAGGCTAGCAGACATCAGAAAAGCCACATTAGCTCCCCACTGAGGACAATTACAGGAATAAACACAGAAAAAGACAATTTACAGAAGTAACTTTAGTTGAAACTTCCAAAGTCGTTGCCCCTCATCCTCGCTGCATCTCGTTGCTCACTTTATCATTTCTCATTTAATCAAACCTTGCAAATGTGGAGGTTAACTTGCAGAAATCTATGGCGCATATATGTGTTTTATTATATGCTCACTTTGCGTGAAGCATCTGAAATAATTACCTGGGTGGGAGCCGCTGTGAACTGAATGGTGATGAATTCCCACGCAGCTGAAAAATCTCAGTCAGTTCAGAACAATTATGTTAAATGCAGTTTTTATTCAAGTGCTGCAGCCTCCAGGTCTCTGCTTAGTTAGCTGCATTTATACATTTAAATGTGTGATTATAAAAACGCACGGCTCTACTCCCAGAGCTATTTTTCTAGTTTTAACCCTCGGTGCTAACTTACCGACCTTCGTCACTTCATTTGCATCACGCAGCAACTATGTCACTGTCGTGGATGTGTTATATGTTGCAGCTCCTTCACTACATAACATAACTTTGCTGCATATCTTCCATATGAAATAAACCAAAACACAGCCATAAATTGTTTGACTATATCAGAACTGAGGACTGGAACCATAAAAAGACCAATGTCTTTATAGCTGGCTTTTACTTACAGGGGAAATATTTACATTTTATCCAGTTTTCTATGGTTTTAAGATCGGATTTTATGCTAATATGCTTCACGTTGTTGATGCAAGTGCATCTACACGTTCTTAAACTACAATAAAACTCCTATCTGTGTATGCAGTACCCTCTGGCGCTTCGCCACTACTTCAAGTAGACTGCTGCACACACGAGCCTGTTATTTTGATGGGTGCAGATATGCAATACTTTAGGTTTATGGGCAAAGCTTTTCAAACTCCCCCCGGGAGTATTTCACATCTATCTCATGAGGCGTTACCAAGGCTTCTGCATTTATGGCCTCCCTCACATATGATGTGTTTGCTCGGAGACAAAAAAAAAACCAACAAACTGATAACAAATATGCCCTAGAGTTGCTATTTTTAAACAACACGTCATGACAGTAGTGGCAAGTTCAGCCAAGTTAATGAGTGCGGGTGTATATCCGGCAACCCTACCTAACTGGCTGCTGGCTTTGTTTTGACACGCGGGTGGCATCCTTGTTTCAAAAATTTCTCTCATACTTTTTTGCTCTCTGTGACAGAAAACCCAAGGAAAAAATTTGTGTTGCATTTACAAAAATAACATATTCTATATTCTGTGTGTAGGCCTCAGTATATAAGCATGTGTTATACATTTGTGCAACACGTTTCTCACATAAGGAACGTCAAATGAATATCTGTTGTGTCTTTCTGATCAGTGGGGTCCAAAAATGGTTCATGCTTGTGAGCTGATCTATCTCCGTTTCTGATTTCCTCTAGGAGAAGTTGTAGCCAGCGCCCAGTGTGTGGATGACCCTCCACCCACAGAGGAGAGTTGTGAGGTGGCCTGCTCTGCAGACTGTGTGGTTGGCTCCTGGTCCTTCTGGTCGGCCTGCTCGCACAGCTGTGCCACAAAGACCGCTGAGGGCAAACAGAGCCGCACTCGCACCATTTTGGCCATACCAGGCACCGGTAAGCCACAAATCCTTTAGATTGCGTTTGTCTCCTTTCTGGCTTGGTGCCAAAAATGAGCTTCTTTGTTTTTTAGTCACTTTAATTGTTTGAGATTTGCTGAAAAAGCTTATATTCCTGGTTACTTTGATTTACATGTAAAATATGTGACAGGGGCAACAGTGGGCCTCATTTCAAACTGAAGCAAGAGGTTAAAATTACATTTAAGTTTTCCATTTCTCCCCCTACTGGTTGAATGCAGAATTACAACCCTGCCACAGCCTGTTGTAGCAGGCGCTAACAACGAGCTAACGCTAACATAAGCGAACTGAAGCTAAATACGCTTCAAAGTAAAAAGATCCACACTGTTGACCCAAAAATATCATTACTTACAAGTCCAGTAGCAACAAAGCCAGGTCACCATCAGTCCGTGATTTTTTTAGCCTCCTTTAGCTCCCTCAAACTTTTGTAGGCTGATGTTCACTCTAGTTTTAGCTCCTTGCTTTACCTCCAAAGACACTCACTTTTAATTCCAGGCTTCACCATGATGCCAACAAAAACTGCAAAATTCCTGTACTTTTTATTGATGGTCAGCAAACAGAAAAAGCTAACTCCTAGCCTTTATATTAGCTAGCAGCACAGTAAACCACTATTGATGCAAAGCAGGTAGAAATCTCCCGCTAGTGTTTCTACCTGAACCACAAAACTGTTGAGTGACCTTTCTGGTCAGCAGAGGGCACAGTGCTGTCCAATGTAACGTTTCTGGCTCAAAGTAAGCTGGGGTGTGCTAATGAGGGATTCATAACAGGAAGGCAGAAACTTTAAGAGATTATAATAAAGAAAAATGGCGTTTGTGGAGTGTCACAATATAAATCAAAAACATTTCAAGAGCTGAAAGACAAAAATAACGAACAAGACTCAGCAAACCATAAAAAAATAAAGAAAAGATTGACTGAACGAGCGGTTTTACCAGAGTCGTTTCACCAGCACTGCAGTCTTATGGCTGTTTTCTAGATTTAAGAGACTCATGAAGACGTTTTTCATCTCAGAAAACATTTGAGGCTTGAGCTGACCATCCATTATCAGGAACTTTTCCTTAGGCGAGTGTTACTCGGTGCAGTCGGCACGCTGTGCTTTCGACTCAGACAGCCTTGGCAGTCATCTGCTGCCCATTAATCCCTGTAACTAAACACATATCAGCAATAGCAGCTGATGAAAGAATCTCGCAGCTTAAGCCAGGTTGTCAGATATCAGCTCGCTGGCAGAGGAGCTGTGAGTGGCTGCTAGAAGAGCTGCTTCAGTGTTTATATGTCTGCTTGTTGGTAACTCTGAGAGGTGGGGGTTGCAAAGCAAATCACGAGTGTTTTTACTCATTTATTTTCCTTAGACATTCACATTCTTCTGCAAGGTGTAGCTGTTCTGCAGGGGCAGTTCCAGGGGGAGTCAAGGGTGGACCAGTGCTAGCCTGACAGCGAGCTTGGACCCCTTGTGCCCCCCTTGCTGAGGGCAAAGCCAAATAATGCATAGATTTGGAGTTTTTTGTGTGATAATTTAGCCTTAATGCAACAATGTGAATGAAATTATCTGAAAGTTGAAAAAAGATGCCGACTTTTCACTGAGACAGATAACTAAGAAATCAAAATTCTGCCTTTTGTGTTTCCACCTAGACGGCAAAGCTTGTCCAGCAGCTCCAGCCCTGGAAGAGTGGCGAGTGTGCAACAACCATCCTTGCTCTGTATTTTACTGGAACGCCTCAACGTGGGGACCCTGTTTCGCTGACGTTAACGCAACAAGCTTCTGGAATGAGACGTCGGGCTGTACCGTTGGTGTCCAGCGTCGTAAAGTCAGCTGCACGAAGCAGAACGTCGGTCCTGTGGTGAACAAAAGGTACGCTCTCTGAGCGCAACATCCAGCTCACCAAATCCTTATCCTCTTGGCTAACGAACAGTTACGTCTGCAGGATTTCAAAGGGCAGCTGTTTACAAACCCTCACAGGTGTATATTGTTTTCTCATCACCAGATCCATCTTGGCTCTTGATTAAATTAAGTACATTGGTGGTTTCTACTTGTGTTGGAACTCAATTAGAATGTTTTTTTTTTCAAAAACACAGTTTTTCCTTTCTCACTTGTTGCATTGATTACTTTTAGATGCAACAGAATGAGTCCTATGACAAAGCAAGGAAGGATAATGAAAGAAAAAGAAAAACCTCCCTGAAAATCAAACGTCCACACACTAAAACTCTTATCGTAAGATGTCTAGCACATCGTTGTGCTATTCAAAATCACTCAGAAGACCACACACACTGTGAAGCCACATCCCTAGAGCTTAGTAAACTGACATCTTTCTTTATACATTCATTTTGTGAGGTTTTTTTATTCTTTAGTTCTCTTTCTCCCTGTTTCTGTGCATCCATGTATGTTTGAACCAGTGATTAATCTGGCTTCCTTTCCCCCATTATCCTTCTCTTTCAGCAATACAATATCAAACACTGCTAAGGGCTTTTGTGCTGTCACTTTAATGATGTTAAAGCATAAACCAGAAAGACAGATTTATAAATAATTCAAAAAGTTTGCCCTTCTTTGCCTCAACATATTATTGACAGGGCCATAAAATGGATTATGGAGGGTTTTTTCTCCCCCATGCTCGTCCTGTCTCCCACCACAAAAGCTTTAATGAAAGCTGTCATTTCTGCGCCACCAACAGATTTCTCCTGTACAGTGTGCTGTGAATTTAATCACTTTTCAGCTATTCATACAGCTGCAAAGTGTTCATTTAATGAAAACAACACCTGGAGCAGAGACCTGTTTTTTGGCATTAATCGAAGACAATGTTGACTGTTAGTAATGAGTTATTCTGGGTTTTTTGTGTGGTCTGGCAATCAAAATAACATATATGTTTTTTTCTGCACAGAAGAAAAAAACTAAAGTTCAATTAAATAAGGACTGCATGGAAGCATATTGCCGTCAAAACACAAGAGCAGTGTCTTGCTTTAACAAGAAACTTTCTCGTAACAACATGATTATTATTTTCTAATAACAAGTTAGCTCTGAATGCCAACGTCTCGCGAGATGTTTGAATCTTGCCCAGAGGAAACAAAGGGAGAAGACAGCCTTTATGCTAGCAATAGTTTACCAGAGGAGCATTTTCCTCCACACTTCTGTCAAGATGCCCTCACTTGGCTGTCTTGTCCACGCAAATTGGCTGTACTTCAACTTTTTAGTTAAGGTGGAACTTTTGTTGTAAAGGTTAACTTCCTTTGTGCTTTTTCACATAGAACAAGCAGAGGTGAGAGCTAGCACAGCGGAGAGTCACACCCTGTCCTGTCTCCCCGTTCTGTTCAGTCCTGTGTCCATGTTAATTGCTCCCACCTGCCTCTCGTTTCCCAATCACCCAAACTCCCAGCCCTCTTGTATTTAAACCCCTTCAGTTCTGTGTCTCTTGTTGGATCATTGTTTCTATGTCAGTGTGTTCCCGATTAAAATCCCTGTTTTAATGTTCCTGTCTGTCTGCCTGCCTGCCTCCTTCTTCACCCGCGTGTGGATCCTCACCTCCGTCTCACTCACCAGCACGCCTGACACGGAGCAGGCAGAGGAGAGAGCTTGCATATCAGAGCAGGCGGATAAGAGAGCTAGCGCAGCAGAGCAGCCATTTAAGAGCGCTAGCATAGCAGAGCAACCAGAGAAGAAAGCTAGCACAGCAGAGCAGCCAGAGAAGAGAGATAGTACAGCAGAGCAGACAAAGAAGAGAGCTAGCATAGCGGAGCAGACAGAGAAGAGAGCTAGCATAGCGGAGCAGACAGAGAAGAGAGCTAGCATAGCAGAGCAACCAGAGAAGAAAGCTAGCACAGCAGAGCAGCCAGAGAAGAGAGATAGTACAGCAGAGCAGACAAAGAAGAGAGCTAGCATAGCGGAGCAGACAGAGAAGAGAGCTAGCATAGCGGAGCAGACAGAGAAGAGAGCTAGCATAGCGGAGCAGACAAAGAGAGCTAGCATAGCGGAGCAGACAGAGAAGAGAGCTAGCATAGCGGAGCAGACAGAGAAGAGAGCTAGCATAGCGGAGCAGACAAAGAGAGCTAGCATAGCGGAGCAGACAGAGAAGAGAGCTAGCGAGGGTAAGTTCTTGAGTTAAACATCGTCGTTCAGTGGTTTTCCCCCTGTTGTGACATTGCTGCTGCTGCACTTCCTAAAAGAAAAGTTGAACAAAAACACGTGTTTTATAAGTTACTAGACTTTGCTCAGTGTCTTCATGCAATTAACAGGAATGTTTCAATGAGTGAGTGGGTCGTGGAGGATGGCTGCTTATACTGAGCCAGGATTCTCTGGAGGTTTCTTCCTGTTAAAAGGGAGTTTTCCTCTCCACTGTCGCTTTATGCTTGCTTAGTATGAGGATTGCTGTATAGTCACTGACACTAGTCAGTGACTTGATGCAATTTGCTGGGTTCCTTATATAGGACACATTATTTCTGATTGGTTTAATGAACTGACCTGAATTGGAATGTTTATTATGTGAAGTGCCTTGAGACGACTCTTGTCGTGATTTGGCGCTATATAAATAAACTTGAATTGAATTGAATTGAATTAATTCTATGATAAAAACTCAGTCCTGTTATTCTTTAAAACTAAAAAAATTCAGAAAACAAAAAATAAAATACTCTGAGTCTGAGATGGTGAATGCCTATTAAATATTTTGATATCTATATTACTTAATTCAGTTAAAAAAAAGATGATTTTTACTTATAAGTAAGCAGCACCTTTTTGGTGGAACAACCCTAAAACGATCATCACAAGAACAGTTCTTGTTTTATACAACATAACGAGACACTCTTATGCTACTATATTGTTTCCCTTCCACAGATGGCAATGCACTTCTGTATAAATCAGCCTCTTTTATTGATTTTCCCCCTCAAATGCAAACATCTCCTCTGTATTTCTGAATTGTCCCCATCTGAAGAGCAAGACCCCCCCCCCCCCATAAAGCTGCTGTGCTGCTCGCAAACGGTCACTTCAGTCAGCAAACATCTGAGCATTTCATGGTGGGCAGTAATCTCTGTAGAGCTGTGGCTCAACAAAAAGCTTAGTGGGGTTTTCTTGGTATCAATCCAGCTCCTGAAGGAAAATATTAGATTGATTTTCTGCCTTCGTTTCCTTCTGCTTCTCTTTTTTCACACTTTTATTAAATCTGTTTTTATCCATTTTTTACCACTTCACATTTATATACATTTGGTTGGTTTTAATTGCATTCCTTCAGATATGTCCAAGTACATGTAAAATATCTAGGTTTCTCACGTTGTTGTCATAGTCCAAAACCAAAGTCTTGATTGGAAGTCTAACATCCTCATTTTTGGGCAAATCCCACAATATTCCCCCAGCTGCTTTGTTGCGCTGCCATGCCCTCTGGCATACATCAGTGCAAAGAAAGAAGGGAAAAAAAGGGAGAGAGAAGAGAGGGGATAAGGCTTGGGAAGGAAAAGGTTTTTTACACCCTGCCTTCTCATGCTTTGGCATACTTTGATCTCATTCCTGTCCATGCTGGCTTTCTGCAGTCGCTGGGATGCGACTTCATGCTGGGCCTCTAGTGAGACCTGGATCTGGTTGTCAAGAAAAGAGAAGTCACTCAGCCTGGAAGAGAATTTGGAAGTCTGTGCATGCACGTCTGGGTGTTGAGGGGGAGGAGTTTTGCCTGCTGGTTGATAAAAACATCAAAGCTTATGAATTATTTGATTTACACGGCTCTATTAATCCCATCTCTTTAAAGCTCCTAAACCTAAAATAAAACACGACCAACATACGACTTACAGATACATCATCCTAGATCTGTATCAGCATGAAGAAAGCGTAATTATTTTCTATTTCACAAGCAAGAAATTGTTGGTAAAGATGAATAATTGTGCCTTTTAGCAAGAATAATGTCTTGTTTCTCTCCAAGCAGCAATTTTGGATCATTTTTTCTTCAGAGCAACACAGTGTTAAATTTATTTCTCCTACTTAGAGTTTCATCTCAGGTGGGTATGAACTTTCAGTTCTGATTTGTTTTCCAGTCTGCTCTTTGGAACAGGTGGAGCAAAGTACAATTTTTGCAGGGAGTTTTACTGCTGTGAGCAACCGCCTGCTCCTTCCACATCTTTGCTCTCATTACCACATATCAGACAGCAGGTTTTGAGGGGAAACGCAAACATAATAACCTGATTTTATTACAAATTCAGTAAAAACGGAAGAAAATGAACACGGTTTGTCAACCATGTAAACTTTAGCACTTATAAAATAATAAACAAGAGAGAATATAAGTTAAATGCAAAATTTGGTGCATTTGTAGTGTAAGTGTAATCATTTACTTTATGTTATGCTCTTAATTGCATTTTTATGTGCCTGGAGCACCACTTCCACTGGTCTGTGGAAATAATCTGATACAAAACCAGTTTACCTCACTGAGTCGCATAAACACTACTCAAAATATAAAAACATGTTACTTTTAAATAACTGTGAGCACATTTTGTAAGACATTAAAGAGCAAGTTCACTTTTTACTCACTATTTTCAAAATTATCAGTTTTGAGTTTCAAATTCAGGCTTAATATAAAAACTGTTTTCTACCCCTAATTCCTGCATTAACTTCTGATAGAAAACGCTAGGATTTGAGAATCCAGACAGATCTACATCACACTGCCAGCGTTCATGCACTCACCCGTCTTGACATGTGACGGGGAAGGCTGTTGGTTTAGTGTCCACAGTTAGTAGAAGCTAACTGTTAGCAGTAGCAACTCCACCACTCTTTAGGGCTTGTGTTATTTGTGGAGATAAAACATCAACGTTCCAGACTGAGTCAGTGGTAGAGTCGCATTGCTGTTAACCAGAGGTGAGATGTCCAAAATATCAGGAAACAACACACCAAATCCTGCCGTCTTAAGCTACTTTCTCCTCCAGCTGAATTCTACGTCTTCAAACAGGTGCACTGGAGCTTGTTTCCCCCCAGAGAACGAATTAAAAGGCATCCATTCCTACTAGAGACCACTGCTAATGTATTAAATATGCATAAATTTGACCTTTAAAGAGTATTATTTTACATGCTTTTTGTTTTCAGCCTCTGCAGAACCCTCTTTGGTCTGAGCGTGCCGTCGGGACTGCATCAGTTTGAGGAAACATGTGAAGGACACGCCAGCTCATTCTCTGCGTCGTTCACTACGATGAAAGGACACTCAAACTGCTCTTTTGTTTGTGTGTTTTAGGTGTTTAGATTCTTCTCGTCCAGAAACGGTTCGACCCTGTTTGCTGCCCTGCAGGAAGGACTGCGTGGTGACCCCGTTCAGTGAATGGACAGCCTGTCCATCAACATGCCTCACAGGTAGTGCGCACACTTCTTTCTCCTCAGACTCTCTCCTTCGCTCTCTCTCTCTTTATCTAGATTTCTAATAACCGGATAACCTTTTCAGAATCTGCCAGTCATCTTCATGTTATTAACCTTTGCTCAAGGACTTTTTAGAATGCCATCATTTAAAAAAAAAAAAACTTCATTATGATTGTATGAATGTTGAGTGGCTGCAAATTTACATTATAAAAAGAAAGTTTTATTTCCTAAAAGTTTCTGATGATAGACATAACCTGATTGCAGCATAGAACAGTTTACAGCAGCAAAGAAAAGACAAACTGGTGGTTTTATGAAGAATTTCCAGTCTTGGATCAATAAATGTGCATTAATTGGTAATAATAAACATTTAGCTGCAGATGAAAATTATAAAATGTCCATCCCTTGAGATTCAGATTCAGATTTCAGATTTATTGGCCAATTAAAATTACATTTACAAGGAATTTGGCTTCGGTAGATGTTTGCTCTCTAAAACATACAACAACCACAATAAATGATAATAAAATACCTAAAAACACATAAGAACATGTATACCCACACACATGTTCATTTACTCACACACACACACACACACACACACACACACACACACACACACACACACACACACACACACACACACACACACACACACACACACACACACACACACACACACACATCCATAACAATAAGTATTAAAAACTATAATAAAAGGAAGGTAAAAGAATCTACAGATTCAGGAGAGAAATGGCTGAAGGAAAGAAAAGCTGAGCATACAGAAGAAAATGGAAATTTAGTTGTTTCGATGGAAAGTAGAAATAGAGTAAAAAATATAATTGTTTTGAGAAGTGAGCAGGCATCTCATCTCTGTAAATATGCTGTAGTCCATTGGGCCTGCTGACGATGTAATCACTTTCTTAATTGCTGCATTTTCAATGTTTTGTAATTAGTGTAATGTAATGAGCCTTGGAGCTGGAGCCAAATGAAACCATTACAGGGTGGCGTGTCCGAGAACAGACTGCAGTGAAGTGGAGGACATCACAGCCATCAAGGGCACGCTAATCAGAATCAGATCAATTCCACGGCCACTTGTTTCTTCTGCTGTTTCTTTGACACGTCGCACTATGCTGCTGAATCTTCATCCGTTTGGAGTCCAAGACAATTACAAAGAACTTTGTTCATTTTGGATTCCACTTCTCTAAATTCCTCGTGCAAATATTTTGTCTCCGTTCTGAGACTTTTGTGTGAAGAGTGTGTTTTTTGTTTACCAGATAATTCCACCGCTGTCTCTCAGTCTCGGTACAGAACCGTCATCCAGAGGGCCGCCAACGGAGGACAGGAGTGTCCCGACACAGTGTACGAAGAAAGGGAGTGTGACTCAGTTCGTGTTTGCCCAATTTACAGGTAATACACAGTTTATACTCAACTTTCTACTTAATTATAAGTATATGTTGGCTTAATTATGAAACTTTCTAAAAATAAAAGGTTTATTTGCTGCAAAGATGCATTTCTTTTATTATGTTTTTTGAAATAAAAAGTAGTTTTGCACATAAATATATGTTTTTTACTTTAGTTTGAAGTATTTGTATAATATTATAGGAAAATTAAAAATAAATACATTGAACAAAGTCTTATCTGCATTATATAATAAAAAAAATGAAACCTACAGACGCAAAACACCTTTTTAGACAGGTTTAACCAATGTAAAAATGTGTCTAGTGTGTTTTGAGCATATACCGTATTTTCCAGACTATAAGTCGCACTTTTTTCATAATCTGGCTGGTCCTGCAAATTATATACCAAAGTGACTTATATACCAAATTGTGTATACCGTGCTGCTGCGGACCGGCTCCGGACCAGGAATGAGCTCCTCTGCCCCGCCATCACCTGCTGGAGCCTGTGACGAGCTGCTGCGGGCCGGCTCCGGACCAGGAATGAGCTCTCCACGCCCGCTGGGAGGGTTTGAAACACCGCCATCCTCTGCTGGAGACCGTGGCGCGCTGCTGCCCCCTGGTTGTTTATTCTGTTATTGTTTGGCCGGGGATACACCGGCTGCCGAAGCGCAGCGAAGCGCTCACGAAATTCGGCCGCTGCTCGCTGCTCCTCAGTTCAGACCAGACGCTTGTTTCTCCACTCCGGTCGAGGCGTGCCTCGTAGTTTTTCTTTTAACCACTTGGTGTCCTCCATTTCCTCTGCCTTTTCTCTGCTCTTTTCCTCTACACCCCCTCCCCCTTGCTGTTTGTGTGTGTGTTTGTACGCGTGTGTGTGAACCTATGGTGTAAACCAGTTGTTAATAGCTGGCCTACGACTTTCTGCCTCTCTGTCCTGTTTGCTCCGGTTGAAAGACACCCAAAACCACACCCCCTTCACGTGGTCACACACACACACACAAATTCGCTGTGTGTGTTTGTGTGTGTGTGTGTGTGTTCGTGTGGTTTTTATGCAGTGTCTTTTTACAAACACATTTGACTATTGTTGAGTTGTATTTTGAAATGCTTTAGTTTGTTAAATTTATCGGCCTGCCTCTCATGTCTAGGTTTGACTTCCTGCCAGAATTGACGCGGTTCACCCGTGGCTCGCGAAAATATAGAGCAGATGCCGAAACGATCGCTGCACGACACGCTGCACTTTGGCGGCCCATGTGGTCTATAGAATAGGATAACAAGGGCGCAGAATGAAGGCGATCCCCGTTTCGCGGCGCTTCAGCGGCCGGTGTGACCCCGGAGTTACCGGTACTTGTCTTGCAATGTGAAATGCTTGGTCTCAGATTTTGTAAGAAAAATTATAAAATTTGCCCCCAAAATGAGACTTATAGTCCAGTGCAACATATATGTTTTTTTCTTCTTCATTCTACATTTTATGGCTGGTGCGACTTATACTCTGGAAAATACGGTACAGTAAATATGATGGACGGTCACTCTTAGGTTTCTAATGGGCTGAATTGAAGCCAAGTCTCATGAGGCTTTGACGGTGAGATGATTGACACCCAACAAACATAGCTAAAGTAGCTACGAGCTAATAGAGCTAACCAAAGCTAACGAAGGTTGTCGAATTAGGGTTAGCCAGAAAACTAGTACCCTCCACCTTC
The DNA here is from genome assembly GCF_043380555.1 of Nothobranchius furzeri. Taxonomy (NCBI): domain Eukaryota; kingdom Metazoa; phylum Chordata; class Actinopteri; order Cyprinodontiformes; family Nothobranchiidae; genus Nothobranchius; species Nothobranchius furzeri. The sequence continues at coordinate 12,044,389 of NC_091754.1, forward strand.
TAGGCTGTAAGGTGAGGCTGTTTTAATGTGAGGCCGAGGTTGAGGGCTGCACTGGAGCAAGCAAGAGGCAAGCCGCTAGCGCTACCTTTCAATGAAATAGACACGCCCCTAATTATTCATAATTTCGAGCTTTGATTACATCCGAAGGGATGAGTAACAAAAATCCCCTCCCATCCCTGTCCGAGTTGTCGTAACGGTAAACTTGAGCTATTAAACCTAAAATGTTTTTTGAACCAGGCAGTAAACGTGTTTACATTGGAGTCAATGGAAACGTGCTCCTTTCCTGAGCCACCTCCTAGTGGACAAGGGGGACCTACAATTTGTCACTTTCACATTGGCTTCAGTTTTAGCAGGCAGAGTTTGCCTCTTGGTTTTGAGCCATGATTTAAAATAAAGTAAAGAAAATAAAATATTTTAAAGTCTAAGCATAAAGTAGAGATTCTTAACGGGCAGTTTATTATTTTTCAATAATGAGATCCATTAATGCTCACAGATTGTGGCGCTCGAATGAACCACCTGCTATTCTGAAAATTAAAATGGCATCAACAAAGGAACAATCACTTACAACTGTAGGTTTGTCTCTATATTTTCAAGTCAAAGTAATGATTTTAACATGAATGCAAATGAGACATGGAGCTAGGATGTTTAAAACATGCTGTAAAGATGCTAATAAAACCCTTTTTTAAACACGGTAAAGCGTCACCGTCTAAAGTCTTGCTGTGTTTGTGTTCCGTTGTAGGTGGAGGATGCACAAGTGGCACAGTTGTACTCTGGTCCCCGATTCTGTTAGACGAGGATTATCTGGATCAGGGGAAGCCTGTGGAAATGGTTTAGAAACAAGAGGCAAGTGTTAACCCTGACCTTTTGTCATTTCTACACTTTCTATTCTCCAGACAGCAGTTGCCACTTTCTATCACCTGCTTAAAGCTTCTTTTTCATTTTTCTATCTTCTTAACCTCCATCCTCCTCCTGTTTGTGCTTACAGACTCAATGACTTTATTAGAAGTGCTCTTTATTGAAGGTATGGAAACTATAAATACCATTTAACCAGTATGTATTCTTTTGTGTTCTACTTCCATGGTATTAAGACAGCTTGTTATTAAAATAGATATACTATGCAAAACACAGAAGTTGTGCTTCCATGTGTGCTTCCATGTGGGTCTCAACTGCCCTTAAAAACACTCCAACCATAAAAAAAATTCTGTCCGTCCGTTTCTGTAACTGTTTATATGTGTAAAACAAACTGTTTCAAAAAGCCCCCATTTGTGACATCACAAATGTGGAAATTAGCATTGAACCACCTCATCTGCAGTGGCTTTATACCAAGTCCCTCCAGAATATCGGAGCTTCTCAGCTTATAGCAGTCTGGCCGGGGGAGAGGTGGGCGTAGCCAGCAACAGCTTGCTTTCTTAAAGTGACAGAGTCCTGGAACGACTCATTCTGTATGGTACTGAAAATTGTGCATGAAGTTAGATTTACTGTTGATTTACGGTTAATTATTACATCCACATGTATCAATGCACAAGGTAAGAGGTGAGTTAGAAGGAAGGCTGACTTTTCAAACACTTTTAATTGTGCCAAAAGCTAAAATTTAGCCAAACCATCGGCGTCTATTGGAAATATACCTACTTCTAAAGGAAGACCAATAACTCCTTTAAAATGTGTCACGACGTGCCGTTGAGTGGAGCAGAGGTGAGGATCCAAATGCAGGGGAAGCAGGTAGGCAGGCAAAATGACCAGAACATTCAAAGGGTTGTAATGAGACACGCAGGACAACGAAACAATGAACCGACAAAACACACAGAACTGAGAGGGTTTAAATACATGAGAGCTTGGGTGATTGGAAAGCGAGAGGCAGGTGGGAGCAGTTAACAGGGACACATGACTGAATAGAATGGGGAGACAGGCAGGGCGGGAGGAGGGGGACCAGGAAGGAGGGCCGAGAGGAACCGAGGGACCGGTGGAGAAGAGGCAGGGACCAGTAGAGTCTGGGGGGCTGGCATCTGGGGCAGAGGAGGAGGCGGCAACTGAGTCTGGGGGGCCGGCGTCTGGGGCAGAGGAGGAGGCAGCAACTGAGTCTGGGGGGCCGGCGTCTGGGACAGGAGAGGAGGCGACAACTGAGTCTGGGAGGCCGGCGTCTGGGGCAGAGGAGGAGGTGGCAACTGAGTCTGGGGGGCCGGCGTCTGGGGCAGAGGAGGAGACGGCGACGGGCTCTGGGGGGGCCAGCGTCTGGGGCAGAGGAGGAGACAGCGATGGGCTCTGGGAGGCTTGCGCCTGGCGAGGGCAGGACCAGCGGTGACTGGAGGCAGAGCCGCTGCAGGGGGAGTCTCGGCAGGTAGAGGTGACTGGAGTAGAGGCGTCAACGACTTGGGTGGAGGCACCGGGCCGGGCGCCGACGGGACTGGGGGTGCCAGGCCAGGCGCCGACTTGAGTGGAGGCGAATTTGCTGCGGCTGGAGGCGCCGACTTGACTGGAGGCGAATCTGCTGTGGCTGGAGGCGCCGATTTGACTGGAGGCGAATCCGCTGCAGGCAGAGTCTCTTTGAAAGGCGGCACCACTGCAGGCGGGGCCGCTGCCTCGGCTGGAGGCGCCGGACATGGCGCCGACTTCTGGACTGGAGGCGTCGACTGTACTGGAGGCATCGACTGGACTGGAGGCATCAACTGGACTGGAGACGAAGTCGCTGCAGGAGGGGCCGCCGACTGGAGTGGAGGCGGAGCCGCTGCAGGAGGGGCTACTGACTGAAGTAGAGGCGAAGCCGCTGCAGGAGGGGTTGCCGACTGGAGTGGAAGTGGAGCCGCTGCAGGAGGAGCTGCCGACTGGAGTGGAGGCGGAGCCGCTGCAGGAGGGGCCGCAGACTGGAGTGGAGGTGGAGCCGCTGTAGACGGGACCGCTCCCTTGGCTGGCTCCGCCGGACCGGGCGCTTACGACTGGACTGGAGGCGCCGGACCGGGCGCTGACGACTGGACTGGCTGGGCTGGGGGCGGAGCCTCTTGGACAGGTTGGGCCGGGGGCGCAGGACCTGGCAATGACTGGGCCGGAGGCGCAGGACCTGGCGATGACTGGGCCGGAGGCTTAGGACCTGGTGATGACTGGACCAGAGGCGCAGGACCTGGCGATGACTGGACCGGAGGCTTAGGACCTGGCGATGACTGGACCGGAGGCGCAGGACCTGGCGATGACTGGACCGGTGGAGGAGCCAATGACTGGAAAAGCAGGGAGGATAGATTGTCCAGCTGGAACACCTGGAGACTGAGGATCTGACGGAGTCAGACCAGCTCAGCTCAGAGACCGGCGAGCTCTGTTGGATGGGCTGCGGGCTCGGTCACTTGGCCTGGAGATGAGAGCGCTGCTGACTGGACCGGAAGCGGAACCGCTGGCTGGACAGAAACCCTCTCCTGGAGATACGGGAAGGATAGGGTGTCCAGCTGGAACTCCTGGAGGCTGATGAGTTGACGGAGCCGGCCAAGCTCCGCTTGGAGGCCGGCGAGCTCCGTCTGATGGACTGCAGGCTTGGTCCCTCCGCCTGCCGATGAAGGAGGTGCTGACTGGACCGGAGGCGGGGCCGCTGATCTGACTGGGGGCGGGTCCAAGCTGGCGTGCCGAGCCGGGGTGCCAGCTTGGGGTAAGCCATCGGAGCAGGTCCTCCCACGGGAGAACCTCCTCGCTGGATCCTTCGAGAGGTCGGTTCATTCTGTCACGACGTGCCGGTGAGTGGAGCGGAGGTGAGGATCCAAATGCAGGGGAAGCAGGCAGGCAGGCAAAATGACCAGAACATTCAAAGGGTTGTAATGAGACACGCAGGACAACGAAACAATGACCGACAAAACACACAGAATTGAGAGGGTTTAAATACATGAGGGCTGGGATCTTGGGTGATTGGAAAACGAGAGGCAGGTGGGAGCAATTAACAGGGACACATGACTGAACAGAACGGGGAGACAGGATAGGGTGTGACAAAATTGTTATTCCGCTAAATACACAATTCAGGTGATATTCACAGCATCACCCTGAGAACTTCTTATCATTTCTGCTCCCAGCAAGCCTCACTCTGCAATTATAACTGACATTTTTCAACTAAATTTCTGTGACTTTTTAACGAGGATGTTTAAAAGAAAAAGTGTTTGTGGCGTTCTCAGGTTGAGAGCGAGCCTCATTGACCTTTACAGCTTATTTGAATATGATTGCAAAATAGCTAAGTTTAATACCTGTGACATTTCAAATAGTGAAGTAAGAGCCGAACAGTTGTAATTAGTAGACAGGGATTCAAAAAGTAGACTTTTAAACAACAAAGAATTTAGAGGTACTTTAACTCATGGATGGCTGAACTCACTCAGTGAAAGAAAAAAATACATAAATGTCAAATGAGAGTTTAATTAGGGCTCGATAGATGGAACAAGGGTCATAGTGGGGGTCTGGAGGAATTGATTAGGGTGCAGTTTAAGAGTGAAGGACAGACGGTTTGAAGAACTCATTTATTCAAAGACGTTTAGAGATTTGGGCCTATCTCTACTCAACCATTAAATAAAATTAAAGAGTTAGTCACCCTCCATCAGTCTTAAAGTCGCAGTGCGTATTTTTCTTGGCAATGGGGGCAGTAGATACCGAAATTGTTGCAAGCAAGCAGTATTTTGTGATGGAGTAAGATCTTACCAACAGATGCCAATTAGGGTCAAGAAGAAGAAGAAGAAGAAGAAGAAGATATCATTTCTATCATGCCTCTCAAGATAAAAATCATGAGGTGCTTCACAAAATCAAAAAATGTAAAAATATAAAAAAGAATTTAGAAAATGGTTAAAAATATATTTAAAAAGAGAAAAAACAATTGACAATTGTGATTAAAAAATCTTAAGAAAGAGAGAGAGTGAATAGGAAAGAGGGAAATCAGTGGATCCTGAGGAAGGTGGAATAGGTGGGGAGAGCAGAATTAAGAGAGAGAGGTGAAGAAGGTCATACAAAAGCCAGCTTGAACAAGTGAGTCTTCAGCTGCTTTTTAAAGGAGACCACTGAGTCCACTGATCTCAGGCTCAGGGGGAGAGAGTTCCAGAGTCTGGGGGCCACAGGAGCAAATGATCTGTCACCTTTGACCTTTAGCCTGGTGCTGCACAACCAGTAGGCTTTGATCACTGGACCTCAGGGACCTGCTGGGGGTGTAGGGACTAAGAAGATCTCCAATGTAAGATGGTGCTTGTCCATGTAAGGCCCTATAGACCAGAACCAGGATCTTGAAATGAACCCTGAAGTTGACTGGCAGCCAGTGAAGCTGGAGGAGAAGCGGGGTGATGTGGGTGTGTTTGGAGGACTTGGTCAGAAGCCGAGCACAGGCATTCTGAACCACCTGAACCACCCGTAGACGGTTCAGGGAGGTTCTGCTCAGACACGTGAAAAGAGAGTTACAGTAGTCTAAGCGTGAGGAGATGAAGGTGTGGAGAACTGTCTCAAGTTCAGAGTGAGACAGAATGGGACTCAGCTTAGCATTGTTCCTGAGATGGAAGAAGGAAGAGCGAACAAGAGAACTGGCATGAGAATCCAGGGTGAGAGCTGGGTCAAAGGTCACGCCAAGATTCCTAACGGAAGGTTTTGTGTGAGAAGCAAGCTGACCAAGAGAGTCTCTGACTTTGGGAACCAGCTTGTCTGGGGCACAGATGAGGATCTCAGTCTTATCTTCATTCAGCTGTAGAAAGCTCCCAGCCATCCAGGTTTTGATAGAGTCTAAGCAGGTGTGTAACAGCTGCAGCTTAGACTTCTCATGGGGCTTAAAGGAGATGTACAGTTGGATGTCATCTGCATAAAGATGGTAGGAGATTCCTTTGAAGGAGCTCAGGATGTGCTGAAGAGGAAGCAGATAGGAGGAAGAGCAGAGGCCCCAGCACAGAACCTTGTGGGACACCATGGGTAAGGGAGGTGGTGGAGGACCTAAACTTGGAGGCAGCCAAAGAAAAGGAACGCTCAGAAAGATAAGAGGAGAACCACTCCAGAGCAGATCCTGATAGGCCTACCCAGTCTCTCAGCCTCTCCAGTAGCAGGTGATGGTCAACAGTGTCAAAGGCTGCAGTCAGGTCCAGCAGGACCAGAACAGAACAGTCCCCTGCATCACTGTGAGTCAGAAGGTCATTAGAGACCCTAAGAAGAGCTGTTTCAGTAGAATGAGCTCTACGAAAACCTGACTGGAAGCTATCATAGATGTTATGTTCATCAAGAGCAGCTGTGAGTTGTTTAGCCACAACCTTTCCAAGATCTTGGAGATGAACGGAAGTTTAGAGATGGGTCTGAAGCGGCTGTGGAGAGAGGGGTCAAGACTTGTTTTTTTTAAGAAGCGGGTGGATTACAGTATTCTTAAAGTAAGCAGGGACCTGACCAGAGACCAGAGAAGCATTAACTATAGAGAGCACACTGGGACCGATGGACTGAAAAGCACTTTTAAACAAAGATGAGGGTAAGATGTGGAGGGGGCATGCAGAGGTCTTCATAGAGTTAACTAGTTTGGTTAACTCAGGCAAAGAAACAGGAGCAAAGCTATCTAGGATGATGGGCCTGGTTGGAGTCGGGAGAGGCAGCGATAAGGCTGAAGGAGAGATGCTAGAACTAACCTTATTGACTTTGTCCCCAAAGAAAGACAGAAAGTTCTCACAGTCTGCAACAGAGTGGATGGAGGCTGTAGGAGAGGCAGGAGAGACAATGCTGCTGATGGTGTTAAACAGCACCTTGGGGTTCCCTTTGCTCTGGGACACCAGCTTGGAATAGGAAACCCTAGTGTCTCTGACTGCAGAGGTTAAGGATGACAGAAGATCTTTTAGGTGCAGCAGGTGGATGTGGAGACGGGTTTTCTTCCACAAGCGCTCAATTTTTCTGCATTGGCGCTTTATGGGCTCGACACACGGAGAGGCGAGAGAGGCGACATCGCCTCTCCTCCATTCATTTTCAATGAGACATGCACGACAAAGCGATAATCGCGGGTCTCCCTCCTACCAGGCGAAACGCAAAAAACGTGCGTGTGAAATTTTGTGCTTGTGCACGTATCGTGCACAGGGGACCCAGCGACGCGATCCCAGAAAGCTGAAATATTTTCAACTTTTCATCGCTGTCGCTCGGACGAGGACCAATCAACGGAGGTTTAATTCACTGACCAATGGGTGGGCAGGATGCTCCGTACATCTCCGAGCAAACATGAAGGAGAAGTTGGTTATTATTGTGTTTTATAAGGTAAAATCAGAAGTAAGATTTCACACAACTCTAGCAGCACCTTGTGAAACATCATATCTACAGCTTTTTCAACTCTGAACTGCTTAAATAACCTTAATTCCCTCCAACCTGACACAGCCAAACAAAACAACGGAAGTTTCCAAAGAACGCGTAGATGGCTTTGCCGCTGGCCGCTGCCGCGGGTCGCCTCCCGTGTGTCAGGTAATAAAAGCGACAGCGGCGAATTTCGCTGATCACGGTCGTTTGTCGCCTCCCGTGTGTCGAGCCCCTTAGGCTGCAAAGGCTGTCATTAAACCAGGGCCCTGGGGAGTGCAAACTTTAGCAATATGACAAACAAATCAGACTCCCTTTCATCACTGGCAGCAAGTGAAGAGGTAAATGTGTAAAACAACAATGTTTATGAATGGTAAAAGTTTTGTAACCGCTTGTTACAAATCAGTAAATTTATTTTGTCCTCACAGGCTACCGTAGAAGTAAACATGGAATCCAATATGGCAACGCCCAGAGACTTGGACTCACTCCCATGTATTTTAGACCAGATTTTTATGATAATATGTTACAAACCTGCAAATATTTTTCAACGATTGGGCATCATTTATCATTTAATTCATTTTTAACAACATTTTGATGGATACTTCCAGAGATTAACGGTAAAAACTACACAGCCTATTTTATGCTTCTGCGTCGGAACGGAGACACCCAACACCATTATCTGTCCTTGCGGGGGCTCTCCAGCAGGCTTGAAAGGACGGACGGAGTCATGCTCACTTTTCTAAACATTCATCGAATGAGACAAAGAACGCAAGCTTTTAAATGGTCAGGACGCTGCTTTTGTCAACAGTACTGCAAATTCGACCTCAAAAACATGAATAGAGCCGAAGATATCTGGAGGCAGACACAGAGCAGCTTGAAGAATACCTCACGGAAAAACTGCAAAAATATTAATGTTTTATTCACCCGTGATTAGAGAAGTAAAAATATACACAGCACGGATTTTATTCGTGGATGGAAATGACGGGAAACTTGGGTTTAGAGGTAGTCAACGCATGAAGAGTTGGAGGAGTCTCTCAAATACAAAAAACACAACATAAATAATAGGGAGCCTAAGTCATTTCTGCATCATGGGTCCTCGGATGAACGAAAAAATGCATGCAAGTCAACGGGGCTAAAAACGCTATTTTCTAACCCGCTTTGCCTAAAGCCCTGGATCGCACATATGTTGTACTGCAATTTAAATGAAAATTATTGATGGGTGTTTCGACCACGCCAGTCATGTACATTGAGATTTATCAGCTTGTAAAAGTTCGTAATTAGCATGACTACAAACTAGAAATCGGCACGTCGCATATGTGACGTTGCCACATAATCTCCTCTCCCCTAACATATCTGCTACTTACCAAAGGACCAGATTCATGGTGGTTCTCTCCTCCTGTGGGAAGTTTGCTGAACTTACAGCCTATTTCCCTCAGTTTTCTCTGTGTCTGGTTCGATGGCGTCGCTTTCGTGAAGCGCATTTGCAGTCCTGGACTTATTTTTACACCAAACCTAAAATAGCGTCTCCCCCGTTTGAAAATAAGCGCATTCTTGGTGTCAGAATGTGTCTTTAAAATTCACGGACTTCATATGTGAAATCCATGGCACAAAACAAGCGGAATTAGAAAATAGCATTTTTAGCCCCGTTGACTTGCATTCATTTTTTCGTTCTTCCGGGGACCGGTGGTCCGGAAGTGACTTAGGCTCCCTAAAGTAAATGCACTATCTTGTGCTATGCCCTCTGTTGTCCTGGTGGGGACTTGCTTTTCAACACTCCCCAGGAAACTGTGAAGTCCAGGAGCAAAATGTCTGTCAATCCATGTGCGCCTCTCCCTTGTGCAGCTGACGCAGAAGCATAAACTAGGCTTTATTCCACCCACATGTCGTGGTTGAAGTATGTTCCAAAAGGAGATGTTGCATGGCGGACTGAGAGGGCGACATTAAGGCAGTGATTGACGAAATCTACCCCCAACCTCCACACACCCCCACACACTCTGAGTTTCTCTCTTGGAAAAACGAACTGTTAACAAGCACTCACACACACGCACACACCGCTTGGATCGAGAAACAAACTGCTGCATGCAGTAGGTTTCCTGTCCACTTCATTAACCATAAAAAAACTTTTAAAAAAAGGCAGGAGGACGTTTTTCTCTTTTTAAATAGACAAACAGTTCTGAGCTGTGTCATTTTCATTACTGGCTCGTGATTAGCCAAGCCAGCTAGAGACTTGTCTGCAGTCTATAGTACAATGCAGCCACCTAATGTGGTGGATCATTGCAACGTCTCTGAGTACCTCTTAGCCATTTGCATTGGCTGATTCAAAGTCAGTATGGAGCTCCGGGAGTTGACGTCACTTCTCCCGGCATGCAACAGTTCAAATTGAAACAGCGCCATATTGGCAGGCAGAAGCCGGCAGCTGGACTATTTGTTATTGTCAGAAAACTCAATCAAACGGGAAATATGGTAGATTCCTGTTGTGCCCCAGGATGCAGAACAGACGCGGACGACATAAGGAATGAGCCATCTACAGGATTTCCCAAGATCCGGAGCGCCGCAAACGTTGGATCATCGTAATAAAACGCGCTAGTGACCGGGCTAAAATGAGACTGTGGGATCCCGAGAGTAAAGGTTTTCACTTATGCAGCGACCGCTTCATATCAGGTACTTAAACCAACGTTTCCTCAGCTGTATATGGCGTTTATTTTAAATGCTTTTATTATGATTCTTAGTGGGCTTCCTAAACTTATTTTGGTGTGGCTTTTTCTGTCTTGCATCACCCCGCTTCTCCTCCAGCTTCACTGGCTGCCAGTCAACTTCAGGGTTCATTTCAAGATCCTGGTTCTGGTCTATAGGGCCTTACATGGACAAGCACCATCTTACATTGGTGATCTTCTCAGTCCCTACACCCCCAGCAGGTCCCTGAGGTCCAGTGATCAAAGCCTACTGGTTGTGCAGCACCAGGCTAAAGACCAAAGGTGACAGATCATTTGCTGCTGTGGCCCCCAGACTCTGGAACTCTCTCCCCCTGAGCCTGAGATCAGTGGACTCAGTGGTCTCCTTTAAAAAGCAGCTGAAGACTCACTTGTTCAAGCTGGCTTTTGTATGACCTTCTTCACCACTCTCTCTATTCTGCTCTCCCCACCTATTCCACCTTCCTCAGGATCCACTGATTTCCCTCTTTCCTATTCACTCTCTCTCTTTCTTTACATTTTTTCTTTTAAATCACAATTGCTTATTCTTGCTAATTTTAAATATATTTTTAAACATTTTTGAAATGCTTTTTTATATTTTGACAATTTTTATATTTTTTGTTTTTGTGAAGCGCCTCGTGATTTTTATCTTGAGAGGCGCTATAGAAATGATATTTTCTTCTTATTATTATTATTATTACTCATAGCAACAAGTAAACGTCATGTAAAACGGTGCCTCGTGAGTTCTGTGTGCTGCCGTTTATGTGTTTTATGATCACAGCAATCAACCGGCTAAGTTGTATTTAATTTTTAAGCAATGGTTGATCAATCGTCAGATCACACATAAAAAGCACTTTGGATGCTATTTTCTGTCTCACCGAGACAGATCTCAGACAGATCCTGAGACGCTCCTGCCTGACATATTTATTTTATTCACAGAAAAAAAAATCAGACTAGTGATTTCTCTTGGCGTTCAGTTTATACATTCCAACAGCACAGCACTCTATTTAAACTACTTATATGTAAATCTATGTTATCTGTCCATCCATCCATCCATTTTCATCCGCTTATCCGTAGTCGGGGTGCGGGGGCAGTAGCGTAAGTCGAGAGGCCCAGACTTCCCTCTCCCCAGCCACTTGGGCCGGCTCCTCCGGGGGAAGTCCGCTCCGACAGCTTCTGGCGTTTTTAAAAAGTATCTCAGGAGCATGGAAAGGGTCGGAGATGTTTAGTCTAATTAATTTCTGACTATATAAAACGATTTCTTCGGTTTTAAAGTGTGAAGTAAACTCCAACGAAGTAAAATCCAAGCCGATCCCGTTCATTTTGTTTACCTTTGTTGCCTGCCAACATGGTGTCTACTCTCTGAGAGTCACGTGACGTCCGGAGCTAGAGTTTAAATCTGAAGAGGATGACAGTTTTTGACCGATTATTTATATTTTCAAAAAGATGCATTAAAATACCAAAATAATGAACACACATACAGCACTATTACACGCTCACATAGTTTACCTGTTTGTTATTAGGGGATGACTTTCTCTTTAGTAATTTCTTCCATGTAGTTTAAGATAGTTATATATGTGATAGCATATTTATTTATCAGTGTTTATGTTGCATGTTATTTTATTTACTGCACTTTGAACAGATTTAATAATAAAACATGAGCTAAAATATTTAACATATTTTAAAAAATTATTTGGAAATCTTTTTAATATTTTAAAATTTATGCTTTTGTTAAGCGCCTCAGGATTTTTATCTTGAGAGGCGCTATGTAAAAGATTGTTTTCTGTCTTTAAATTTCAGTTTTGCATTTTAAACTCATACGTAAATAATTAGAAACCTGCCTACAAATTCTAAATCAAACATTTAGGTTATCTTCACTTCTCTTTTCATCACTGCTGACTTTTGAAAGTCTGTGCATGCTTTTAGGAATTCGCCCACACATGGCCTTTTCATTGATTCACATACAGACCATGTCAGGCGCTGAATCAAAAAAGATCAATTCCTGCAAGCTTACGTTTAAAACTGATTGCAGCAATAAAACGTTGAGATGGGACAAAAATAAAATCTCATTAAATTATCACGCTTCTGAAAAACCAGAGAGTCTCGCTGTGCAGACCTATTTGCTTCATCAGCACACCAATAGTCTATAAATACTGACAATGTCTTAATAATTAGACAGCAATTATTAAGCAGTTACACTTGACTGTAAAGCAGTGAAATGTAATGGTCATTTACTGACACTCATTACAGACTTTTTTATTTTAACATGAAAATAATGTTGATGATGATTATTTACACAACTTTGGATAAATGTGAATGAGTTAAAAAGCCATGATCATTTATTTTTATTGTTTGGGGCTTATTACAGCTTATTACCAGTGAGCAAAAGTTGCACCAATCGAACATGACTGATTATTTACTTATGTTATTAGTTCTTTGTTTTTCCCCTTTTCCTTGTGTCTATATGCATCCTTCAGCTCTCATCCTTTCATTTGTTTATCAGCTTCTCCCTCCCTGTTGAAATGTTCTTCAGTTTCTCAGCTTTGCTGCTAGATTCCTCATCATTGTTCCCTGACCTCCTGTTGGTTTTTATCACGCACATTTTTGTTGCTGCCTCACTCGGTTTTTATTACTTTATTTAAATATATGACAAGTTTACAATAATCAAACAGTCAAATGTGTCAATCATTAGAGGTTATATAGAGTTTTTCTTTTCTTTTCAAAATTGTCAGACAGGGATGTACTCTTTGTTTACAATCTGCAAGCCCATAGGATTTCCGATTTTCCGACCACAGGACATCATTCTTACTTCATTCTTACATATTGCACCTTTAAAGTTTGTTCTTTCACTTCTTTCCAGTTCTTTGTCTTTATTTTGGGACCATTCTGGGACATTTTGGTACAATTATAAATTCTAGACTTAAGAGTTTTTACATTGTTATATTCACCTATGTTTCTGAAGAATCACGTAAGTATATTTAAGTGCTTGTTGCCACAGTGGAGCACAGTCTCGGTATACATACAAGGAACAAGTCTTAAAACAAAGAGGATAGTTTGTTTCCAGTATTTTGCAGATCTATAAGTAAAAAGATAAAATCCACGCCATCCACTGAGTTTTAAAGGTTGTGTTTGCAGAGATCCCTGCATATGATTATGAGCTTAGTCCCATTCAGGGTCAGGTCGGGGCGGGTCATTGTTAACCAGCATAGACAATTTCAGGAGAGCGTTTCAATCCGTGTAGCCGAAACTTCCCCAGCTCTCTGCCTTGACACAATCCTATTCAGGGGGTAAGAAACTATTTCCTATTTCTCACTTAGGCACCAGTAACTGTGAAACCTTTATACCCTGTGCAGTTGTCTGAATCTCAAAGACAAATGATAGTAAAACTGAAGTCTGGGTGTTCTGATTAATATTTACTTAAGTGCATGCGAGGCTCTTATTTCCGTTTAATTAAAAAGTAATAAAGAAACACAACAAAAGGCGAAAACTCAGAGAGCTTCTGAAAACTTAGCTGAAATAGAAAAAATAAGCTTTAATAAAATGCAGGCAATTATGGAAAAGCTCTGTGAAGTCGTGGCCAATAAGTGAGAGTGAGATCTGTTTTGCACTCATTACAACACAAAGTGTCTGAATTTAACAGAAATTGTGTCGCTTAACTGGCTGTTTGCAGTGTTTTCTTTTCTTTGCAGAGCCACAGCCGTTTGCAAAAGGATATTTAGTGGAGAGTGAGTCATGCCGATGGTCTATAGCTGCAGGAAGATGCGACTTATTGGCCATGATGGTTGCTAACTGCATTACTTATTGCGATAATTTATGTTGAAGAGGATTATACAAGCACAAAGACTGAATTAATAGAGACTTCTTATTCAATGTTAGGTGAGTGTGGGGGTGATTTAAAAAGTCACATTGTACATTCAGTGAATAGATTGATGCTCTCAATAGAAAAAGAAGCATCGTTTCAACCTGTTTTTACCACTAAGCCTGATTTATGCTTCTCCGTCTGCGTCAGTGCGGAGACACGCAACGCCATTATCCGTCCTCGCGTAGGGCTCTGGCAGGCACGCAAGTACGTACGGAGTCGAGCCCACTTTTTTAAACATCCGTCGAACGAGACGGATTACGCAAGCTTGTGATTGGTCAGGACGCCGCTGTTGTTTACAGCGCTGCCATTACAAAGAGAGCCGAGGAAAACTAGCGGCAGACACGGAGAAGCTTGAAGAATACCTCGCGAAAAAACTCTAAAAATATGAACGTTTAATTCTCCCGTGACTGGAGGAGTGAAAAGATGCGCAGCAAGCGTTTTATTTGTGGACGGAAATGACAGGAAACGTGGGTTTAGAGGTGGGGAGCGCAGGAAGAGGTGGGAGAATGAGAGACAAATATATCTGTGTTAAAAGTCTCTTATATACACAAAACACAATATAAACACACGATCTTGGACCGATACATGACAGGATACCACAGAACAGCGCTACGCCCTCTGTGGTCCTGCCGAGGAATTGCTTTACAACACTCTCCAGGAGACGGAGAAGTGACGGAGAAGTGTGAGAGCAAAATGCTTCCGTCAATCCGTGCGTGTCTGTCCCTTGCGGAGCTGACAGAGAAGCATAAACCAGGCTTCAGATGAATACATTTAAACAAAATCTTTAAATTAGAAAAGTTGAGATGTCCTGCTCACCTTTCTTCGACTCGGCTCTGAGCTGACATGCTGTCGCTTAAGTACCTGCATTAAAGTAACACTCCATGTTTCCACTTCCCCTCCTTGCTGAACATGGAAGTACAAATGTCCTAAACAACTTTACAAAATAAGCCTGCTGTAGCTAGTGCTAACAATGAGCTAATGCTACCACGAGCCAAAAGCCACAAAGTATGACAGTGGCAGAAGAGTTAAGTGGCAGCCCCGTAATCAGAAGGTTGCAGAGACTTAAGTAGTCATGCCTGCTGGTGGTGTTCGGAGGGACTGGTGGCGCCTGTGAACTCCTGGGCAGTTGTGGCTAGCTTCTCAACACCAGGGTGTAAATGTGTGTGGATGAATGACTGACTGTGCTGTACAGTATTTTTAGGGGGTTGTTGGACTCTAGAAGGTGATATATCAACTACAGGGCATTTACCATTTTACAGTGTAAAAAAAACCCACATTGTTGGTCAAAAAATATTAGGGCTTACGATACCAGTGGCAACAAAGCCAGGTCACCATCAGTCCAGAGATGGCAAATGTACTGATGTTCTTAACTTAAGTAGAAGTACAGATACCTGTGTAAAAACTACTCTGGTAAAAGTGAAAGTACTGAGCGAATTTGTTTACTTAAGTAAAAGTAAAAAAACAGGCTCTAAAAAGTACTTAAGTACAAAAAGTCAAAAGTAAAAAAAATTTAACCTTAAATAACAGGAAAAAAAGCATCTGGTTTAGATTGAGAAGTTTATTTCAACAACACAACAATAATTCCTGGAGATATGATGCTATTAATGTTATTGCTATCACCACATATGGGAGCATTTAACTGAAATAGTTTTCGGCAACTTGACTTAAAACATTGTGATCATGGAATCAAGGTTGCTTCAAATCTTCAAGTATTATTTCCTTTTGAGAGGAATTGACTGGGACTGATTAAACTTTTTTTTGAGCTTCATCAAAAGCTGGTTTTCAAAGTTCTTTGCATCAACACGTGCCCTTTTGGGTCTGAAAATGAGTCCTGCAGTGCTGAAAAGCAGCTGAGGCAGGCAGAGGTGTGTTCAGCTTCAGTGAGAAATTGCATACTGCAGGAAAAGATTTCAAGATATCCATAGAATCTGATGGACAGGCCAGGTGGGACTCCAGCTGCTTGGCGTTGTCCTGATTGTTGCCCTGCCTGATGGTGAAAAAGAAGTCCTCCTCCTCTGAAGAAAAGGACGCGTCACCTGGCTGCACCACGGGTTGCTCCTTCAGATGGCTTCTGATGAAGCCAAGACCTATGAATGAAAGACAAAATTATAGATTATAATTTATCACCAAATTCATCACCTCAATTAAAATAACATAGCTAATTTGTTGCATACCAAAAAACAGATTTACCGTATTGACTCGAATATAGGACGAGGTTTTCTTCATTGAAAATTATGTAAGAATATGTTTTTTTTATAATCGGGTCTAACCATTGACACATGCTGATAGTTGTCTGGGATCATTACACGACTGCAACAGCAGAGGGCGCCAGCTTTTTAGAAATGGGGGGGGGGGGGGGCTATATTCGGGTCAATACGGTACCTTCAGAATTTCATAATTTAAATGTGAACTAATCACATGAAGTCAGAGTGACCTGATCATTTTTTTTTTTACTTTTATTGTATTTCGTAATATATCCCACAATAATTCATGAGTTAAATCATCCTGTAACATGCATCAGTTTGTCATTTTTGCAAAAATTAAATGGGAAGTTCCCACAGAACTTGGAGGAAGGTCGAAGGTGCTGAAGCTTTTTCTTGAGTAGCGTTACTGTGGGTACCAGCCATCCCATTTGCACACTGGCCTCTCCCTGAAGAACAACCGCCTTTGCAAAGGGACTCATTGTCTTCACATATTCTTTCAGAAAGGCTGTCTCAGCAGGAGTCAACCTGTCAAAAGACAAAAATGCATTTGTTTAGCTTCTCAGTCATCCAGGACATTAGAATCCATAGTTTTGAATGAAGGCAGTTTGACCTCTTTTGTTATCTTGAAAAAGTTTAAACTCTCATCCTCTATTGAAAAACAGCCATTCTCATACCTCCAACTGACTGAAGCATGGTTTATGCTTGACACATTCACTTTCCGCTTGGTGATGCGGCTCGCGGATGGAACGCGCTTCACAACTCGCAGCGTTTATGGTTCATGCGGCTCGTCTCTGCGGTGAGCCAATATTCTCCTAAACTGTAGGGGGCAGCATGGAGCTCTACGGCATGCATCCAACACTACACCATAGTAGAAGTAGAAATTGCTTTTGTTTACAACATGGCATTCCAGCATTTTTAACAGCGTCCTCGTCTTTTCCGACAGCGCGAGCTATTTCTCTCCAAGAATTATTAACAACATGTTGATCACGGTGATCTCTGAGAGCTGAATCATACAAATGTCTGTATTTACGAAACTCTGCCATACTAGTTCTTGCTGGTCCGCCATGTTTTTCCGCGTCTGACCATTCGCGTGGTTAGAAATTTTCCTAGGTGCGCGGTGCGGAAATTCTGGGCCGTGCGGAGGCGCGGTGGAGGGACGTGGTTGTTAAAATGACGCAAAATGACGCAACTTTCCCGCTCGGAGCCGTGTGGACCTCGCGGACGCGTCAAGCATGAACCAACCTTAACCCAAACCCCATTCTGACACAACAGGTCTACCAGTACCCTCAACAAACAACTCTCTGCACACTTCCTTCGCCTTCTGACCCCCTGCCTGCAAAAAAGATCTGTGAGGAGGATGCAAGCCGTCTCTCTCTGCACCAGAAGCCTGCCTCCTAGCTTTTTTTTTTATTCCCTCTCATTTATGTTCATATACATGCACAAATGGCAATATTTATTAATACATTATAGTGCCATATGTATCATTACTTATACTACAGTCAGCTAGAAAAGTGAAGTGGTATGGCACTTACATTGGGAAAAGCTAACTGCTAGTTGTTATATGAGCTGCTGGCAGAATGAACCCCTATTGACACAAGCAGGTACAGACATACCACTATTGTTCCTACCTGAGCCACAAAATGGTTAAGTACAGTTTTTGGTGAAGGTACTCACGTTTTTGACTCAAGAACCACTGAAACCAATTTAAAAGTAATATCTAAAAGTGTTAAAAACTATTTAGTGTTGCTTTAAACCAGGCCATGTGACACAATTATTAACTCATTCACTGCCAATGACAACTAAAGTCGTCCTTTGCATTTTTTTACTGTTTGGACATCGGAACGAGCCCCCGCGCTGAAAGAACAAACATCTCAGCTCTGAAGCCAATCTTCATCCACATACGTCACACGTCACATGATCAGGAAGCAGAACGTCCGTGTGTTAGGAGATCGTTTTGGGCCGTTCCTGTAAAAAAAGTGAGGAGCGAACTGGAAAACCGTCTGCCGATCACAATTCGACAACGGATTATAAAAGAACGGATAACGCTTGAAACACGCGGATTCGTCCTGATGTAAGGGGTGAGTCTACTCTTTGTTTTGGTTGTTTTGGCGTCGACATCATCCTGGAGCGCAACGTTCTATGACTCTTTAAAAACCAGTAAAATGGTGAGAAATGCTGGTAGAGAAGGGCTTTAGCGATCAGGAAAGGGCTGGCAGTGAATGAGTTAACTTTTACCACTCCATACCATCATTTTTATTATTACCAGTCCTCATGTTTGCTGCATTAACTTTAGGTTTGTTTTTTAAAACAGATAAAGAACATGAGATGAACACATTTCTAAATATTTCAGAATCTTTTCAGATGTTTCATGGTAATCACAAATAAATGTAACACAATCCCAGCCAAGGAGGCTGTTTCTGTGTCAAAGCTGAAGTTTGTTCTCATATCTGGTCTCTGATTAAAACAGGCAATTCAAACCAAGATTTCCTCTTATGGAGTAACTTAAATATTTTATTATAAAATTACAATACCTACTACAAATCTGTACCAGTGTGTAAAACTGTTTGTGATTTGTGAGAAATGGGTCTTGCTAATCTTTCACAAATGTAGGAATGACATTTTTAAAAGTACAGCCCTCTGGGTGCTCAGCCCCCCTAAACCTCGATTCAGAGCCGCCCCTGGGTTTCAGAGAAGTAAGTCCTGATATCCTGATCTGTTTAATGAAAGGTGATCCCTGTCAAACAGATTTTAAAAAGTTAGTTTGTGACAAAAGTTTTATTTATTTTTAAAGGCTACACAAATGGGTTCAACTAAAATAATTCTGTTAAAGATGGATGACCGACAGTTCAAAGTCAGAATGACTATGCTAATGAAAGTCACGGAAGATGACAGAATGAGGTTGTCAGAAGTGGAGTTGGCTGGCTAAGAGAAAAGGTATTGGAGCATGAATAAATGCCACTGAAGACATGTAATCATCGACACGGTGACAGTAAATGGACCAGTTGTTCTGCAGCCTTCATAGGTTTTACCAGTTTGTTAAGAGAAACTTCCATCCATCCATTCATTTTCTGAACCCGCTTTGTCCACATAGGGTTGCACGGGGGGGTGGGGGGGGGGTGTCAAAGGGCAATCAGGCGGGGTACACCCTGGACAGAGAGCCAGTCCATCTCAAGGCAACACAGATACACAAGACAAACAATCACACACACACACACACACACACCTAAGGACAATTTAGACAGACCAATCAACCTAACAGTTATGTTTTTGGACTGTGGGAGGAAGCCGGAGTACCCGGAGAGAACCCACGCATGCACAGGGAGAACATGCAAACTCCATGCAGAAAGATCCCAGGCCGGGAAGCGAACCCAGGACCTTCTTGCTGCAAGGCAACAGCTCTAACCACTGCGCCACTGCGCAGCCCGTTAAGAAAAACTTATAAGATTAAACTTTGAAGTGTCTAAAAGGTCAACAACCTTTACTTGTGTTCTTTGTTTTCTCCTTGCAGCTATGAGTGTTGCATAAAGGCACCTTAATAATAGCTTTCATCTCTGTGAACCATGCATGTAAATGTCCATCCCACACATCCTCCGCAGACATGAAGAAACCATACGGCTTGTGTCAGAGGGTAAAGATTTTAAAGTCAAATACGAATGAATACTTCTGAGTAAAAGGCAGATGGAGGTGTTTAGGTGAGCAGTTTCTTTCATGTTGCTTTATTTAACCACGTTCATGAGGGAGTTCTGCGTTTATTTAGAGTTTGACTCCGTTTTAGTTTTTCAAAGGCTTGAATTTAGGAGAAATTTAGTTTTTTCTGTCCTGCAAAAACTTATTTGGTTGATTTTATTTGAAATTATGTCCGAAATATGTTCGTAAAGTTGTTTGGTTAAATGTAGATTTGGTCATTTTATTTTTGAGTGCTTTTCTGCACATCTTTGCATATTAATGAGCTGTCCTCTGACAGTTTTACAACAAACAGTTTAAAATATGCATGCTCTAAATACCTGTTTGCAGTTTTGATTGAGTCAACCATTCTACTCAGCTCATCTCATAACCTCTTTATCATAGGAGATTTTATCCCTACAGAAATATTCAGTTTCCTCCATTAGGATTTAGTCAAAACTCAGAACGTTCCTGGTTTTGGTTCCAGCACAGTTCCACCTAAACCAGTAGAAAAATTATAACGGCAACCTCATCATTTAGCCATATGATGGTGTTAATTCAAATTCAATTCAAAGATACTTTATTAATCCCGGGGGAAATTATAGAATTAATAGGGATGTGCAATATGGTTAGTACTGGCATTAAAATATAACATCAGAAATTGTGGCTTATATTGGAATCATAAAATCAGTTGGAATGTAAAGGTACTTCAGATTTATAATCTAGAAATCTAGACTGACCGTAGCACCTATGGTCGGTCTAGCCACGCTCCACTGGAGTCTCAACAGGTCTGCCACTGGCCTGAGCTGTTTTGTGTCTTGCCAATCACAGCACTCTGTCAATTTAGTGGGCGGTTCTTATCTACCAAGATGGCGACAGCTCATTTTAAACAGCTTTGGCATCAACTTGGACTATTTAGACTTGGGCTTTTGTTTGACTCGAGCGGTTAAGTCCTTCATTTCGAAAAAGGATGTCCATGCATCTTATTTGATGTATGGCGGACTTTCCTGTTGAAAGACATTAGTAGGGGTGAGTATGTCACGTTGTTTGTTGTCCAATAGCATGCAGAGACAGTTTGAAAGACAACAATAAATTCTGCTTCATGATTGAGCTCTGTCTATGGATTATGGCCAGACTATATTCACATATATAGGATGGCTTGTCAGGTTAGAGGACATTAGTAAAAAAAATAAAGAAAACGACATAGAACATCCCTAATAATGAATTAACATAGCATAAAACCATCAGATGGTTGGCTATACATTAATATCCATTAAAAAATCTGTATTAATAACTGACGATGTTGTATGAAGCCTTACGGATCGACTCATTGGACACGATGATGGTTTGGTTTGGAGCAAATATCTTAATGCATTTATTGCATTTTTAGGGTATTCATTAGCGATTAAAATTTAAAGTCAAGTCTGTGTTAGTGAAGAAGGACTTGGAAAGACTCATTCATGCTCTCATCGCCTCGAGAATGATCTACATATTGTGGTGAGTCAAGGTTGTCGTCTTTCAAGACCACAGTTGGTCCGGAACGCTGCAGCGCGTATGCTAACGAGCACCCGCATGTATGTGCTGTCTTCCCTGCACCAGATCACTGTTGTTTGAAGACGTCTCAAGATCCTGGTTCTAGCGTATAAAGCTTCAAATGGGTTGGCACCTTCTTACCTATCGGAAATTCTCTTTCCATATCAGCCGACACGCCGGCTGAGGTCGGCTGACCAGCAGCAGTTGGTGGTTTTAAGGGCAAGCCTGAAGCTGAGGGGTGATAGGTCCTTTGCTGTGGCTGCGCCACGGCTATGGAATCGGCTGCCTGTCAGTATTAAGCAGGCCTCCTTGCTTGTTTTGAAATCTTTTCTTAAGACGCACTTTTGTTCCCTGATGTTTCACACAGCCTGATTGTTATCTACGCTTGTTTGCTTTAAGCTGTGCTGTGTTTAATTTACTTATTGTATGCCTTTAGTGTTTTATCTTCGCAGGTTTGTTTGTTTTTATCTGTGCAGCACTTTGGTCGACAGTTGTGTTCAAAGTGCTATGTGAATAAAGCTGGGTTGGATTCGAACAATCATAACCCTATCAGAATAAACAAGATTGCGTACATTGTAAATATTTATTTTCATTTTCATTCAGATCTCAATTAGCTGTTATTGAAGAGTTTTCCTAGAGTCTATCCAACATGCTGCCATATAGTGTAGAAAAAAATACTTATACACAAAACAACTATCAGACATCAAAAAGACAAGGACAAACACGGGACCCATTTGATACATGATCTGTGTTTTTGTTTTAATGCAAAAACAACTGGACTCTGTGGGTTAATTCTTCTTAGAATGTAGGAAATATAGGATTTAAAATAGGAAGAGGAATCTGCATGTCAATGTTCAGAGAGCCCTTCTGGGAAAACCAGGTTGGTTACCAGCATGTGTTGTGTTTTGGTGTTGGGTTAGCTGCTGGGCTAGCATTACTTGAGCTGTGTGGTGGCACCGTTGCCTCGCAGCAAGAAGGTTGCAGGCTCGAAACTCGACTCCGGAGTTGCATGCGTAGGTTTCCTCCGGGTATTCCGGTTTCCCCCACAGATCACAACATGCCCTACAGGCTAACAAGTGTACGCTGCTTTGGATAAAAGTGTCTGCCAAATAAATAAACATAACATCACATTCTGATCAAGCATCCCACGTTTGGCCAGCATGTAATGCTGGACCAGCATATCAGTACCAAAACAACACATAGAAACCAACAGTGTTGGGAGTAATGCGGTACAAAAGTAATTAATTACTGTAATGCATTGCTTTTTGCTGTAATGTGGTAATGTAAGGCATTACAGGGAAAGAAATGGTAATATTTACTCTGTACAAGTGTCAGTAACGCGGTAATTACAATGCATTTTTAAACCCAGAATCAAGATGTGGGTTTCCTAAAAAGTCAAATTGCGAGAAGCCTGAAGAAAGATCCAGTATCCACATATATGACGTCATTTATGACTCAGCTTTGCGGGCATTCTATGAGCAGAGAGGACGCAGCGGTAACGGCTCAAATACTCCAGCTGCGTCCTGCGCATGGCCGCTGTTATATTCACAAAATCGCTCCACCAAAACAAAGTAATTCGTTTGCGATCGTTTATATCAACCCATATTCTCTGGTACTTCATGTACTTTTCAGCTGAGTTCATAATCTGTGCGCCGGTCATTTCAACTCATTGCTGCTGGAGCGCAGCGCATATTAAGCTTTTTTAACGTTCGGTAGATCCCTTTGGCTGATTAGTTAGAAATCTAGGAAATAGTTTTTCTGGAAGACGGAGAAAACATGCAGCATGCAGGAAGGTTAGAGAGAGAAAGGGCAGAAAATTAGTCAAATAAAATCAAGAAAAAAAGAAAAGAAGTAGGTAGATTTATCCCCAATACACATTTTTACCAGTGAAAAGCAATAATATATAAGCATTTAATATTTATACATGTGATAGAATCAGATCACCCCAGAAGTCAGTCCCACATCCAGGGCCGTATCAAGGCATTTGGGGACCAAGGCAAATATAGGCTTGGAGCCCCCACCACCTCACTCCCTGCTCAGTTAATATAAGATGGCAGTGTGCTGAGAGTACAGATTGTTGTTGCTTTTATGTAATAAACAATCATTTTAAAGCACTGTTATTATATCTGACTGTTTTTAACAGCAATCCTAGCTCAGACACCACATCACCTTCCACATATGTGTCATGAGCTCACTGAGCGTCACATTACCAGATTCATACTGAAGTTGTTTTAGTAATGCAAAAGTAGTGTAATGCCTTACATTTTAAAATGAGTAATATTGTAATGTAATGAATTACTTTTAAATGAGGGTAACAAGTAACAAATAATGCATTACAGTTTTGAAGTAACTTGCCCAACACTGGTAACCAACTATGCTGGTTTTTCCAGCAGGAAGAAAAGCCCAAACATTTGGAATCCTATAATTCTGTTCTGTAAGCAGATGCTGCATTCATTCATTCATTTATTCATTTTGATGTGTTCATCAGAGGTCAGGTTGAGCATCAGATCCAGTTGGAAAGTCCAGATATCCCTCCTCCCAACAGCAGTCTCTGGTTCTGTCTCAGGCTTGAACCCACCTTGTTTCCTTCTTTCCTTTTGAAATCTAATGGGCACATAAACACATTTGGAACGTTGTCATGACACTCGTGCCCTCTGTGTGCTTGCAGGAGTCAGTTGCATTGGGGAGAATGAGGAACCAGCCAACATGACAGAGTGCTTGCAGTGGGCAGGCCCCTCCCCCCCTCTAATCAGAGAGTGCCGGGTAGCTTGCAAGGATGACTGCACTCTAACTGCATGGTCCAAGTTTTCTGAATGTGCTGGATGTGGCAGCTCGCAAACTCGCAAGCGCTCACTTTTAGGTAAGGACTGTGCTTTTCCTGTCAGGGTGAGACACTAATATCGCTCCAGACGCCTGTTACTAAAAACTGAGGTCAAACGTTACCACATTGTCTCACCGTATGCTTGACTGGCATTTGACTGGCAGTGGCTTTGGCTATAAATGAAACCTGGAGAAGATGTTTCTTTCTGTTTGTTTTATGTCTGAGTGTGAGGATTTGACTGTTTCCTAGAAGCACACAACAACATTTTCATAATTATTGATCTTCCCTCAACAGCCTGGATTTATTGCTCTTCTTGGACATTAATTACAAAACACTCTTCATGGGTTGAGAAATTTAGCACTTTATTGTACAACATTGTATTAAACAACAGCATTTTTCAAATTCAAGTTGTGTTACTGTAATCTCTGCTGTCCCTCTAGTGCTAAATAAGGTCGAAGTTAGGTCCCTCCCAACTTGTAATCCCTTATTTTGGTGCAGATGGCAAAATTTGACTTTCATACTGTGGTTGCAGACCAGACTGGATACTATTTGTCCTCATGAATATTTTATCTGTTGCTGGAGGGGTTGTAGTAAACATACCCTGTCTCTCTTAATAATGCACCAAGAAAGTAACATGACAATAACTCTGACTGCGTGCTTTTTTTTTAGAAGGATTTGTTCATAATAGGCCATTTCAGCTCCGTATGCAAACTAAACCACTTGCTTAAGTTTCTCTGTCAGGAAGATTGATGAGAAGGTTTTAAGCTTTAAAATGTGGTTCAGAAAGTCAGCAGCACACACAGGCCAGCGCTTCAGCAGTGCAGCCACTTGGTATTTAATCCTTTAGCTAATTTACACTCAAAGACTTCTTGAAGCCCAAAAAAAAAGAATCATTTACGGTCTAATGTAAATGCCATTATCTTTCTTAAGGTGCATTTAAACAACTGTTCGTTTTACCAGGGATTTACACACATTTAAGCAAGAAGACACACATGTGGGATGTTGCACCAGTCAGGTCTGTTTTCTGCCATACAGACCACAAAGGATGGTTGGCACTTGAAGGAGAACTCTGAATGTAGTACTGTGTTACATTAGGTGGGGTGGTGTCTCTGTGCAGAATATGTTCAACATGGGATACCTGTTATTGCTACAGTTGTTTAAACCTATAAATATGTAAATTGTATGAACTGATGATTCTCTGTAGGTTCAAGAGCCGCATCTGACATATGTCTGTAATGTGAGGAAATATGGGTTTTCTGTGCAAAAGGTCATTTGACTCGGCTGGGTCAAAGAGCTGGGTCGCTGAGAATTGAACCTGAGGTGAGATGGATGCGTGTGCGCATCTGATTTTGCTTCAGGAAGAAACAGGTGTCTGAGTGAAAAGTGATGGTTTGAATAAACTTAGGTTTAGTTGGAAAAGATGCATCAAAACGCTATCTGTCGTGTTTTGCCTCACCGAAAATCGGACCCCCTGTTGGACCCGGGACGTCACCTTAGGATGATGTTTCATCCAGGGCACCTTGGCTGGCAAAGAAGACAAAGATGCGCCGCGAACCGGTCCAGAGTTGCCCTCGGTACACGTTGATGGTAGAGCGTTTTGTCGATGCGCTTTCTTAAGTTAATTCACTCAGAAATCAAAGACTCTGTATGAGTCTGCGTTAGAAGTTGCGATTCAGATGTCCTGTCTGGCTGACAGGAACAGCGTGAGGGGGGGGGGGGAAGAAACGAGCCAACCGGCTCTGTCCCCCCTTCGGTTTCTTCAGGTCCTCTCTCTTTCGTTGTCAAGCACGAACTGAAATCATAAGACTGAAACTTACCAAAAGCCTTTCTCTTCTCAAAGCAAACGTGTGCGTCAGCAAATGTGTTTTGGAGTTTACTGTGAGAATCTGTGTGTGGGTGTGTTTGAGTGTGTGTGTGCTTGAGTGTGTGTGTGAAGGTCGGTAACAAACATCCTCAAACATTATCTAATTAAGTATGGATTCATTAATCCATTATAATTACCCAAAGCATAAGAATCATTCACTTGATTAAACACATTTATAATGAGCAAAATGATAATGGTTATTCTTTAACATTAAAATCAAGAAAGGAAGTTTTAAGACTTGTTATTTTATGACTACTTGTCCATGAGAACTCCTTCTTCTGGTACTGCAGGTGTTCAGATGTTATGGTTTCCAGCAGACTCTTGCAGACTTCATGTCTGCAAAGGTCTCAATCTGTGGGTGAAAGTTCTCAGCGACCCAGCTCTTTGACCCAGCCGAGTCAAATGACCTTTTGCACAGAAAACCCATATTTCCTCACATTACATGTCAGAGTAAACATTGTTTATACATTACAATCAGCTCTACCTGTGCAGCACGCATACCATCAAAATATAATTATCTAAATGTGCACATGACCAGAAACTAGATGTCTGTGTGCATGCTCTAACCTGCATCAAGCTTTGAGAGGAAACTATGTTTTATTACGGTTTACATATTCTGAAGGAAATACTGGTCTTTACATTTTCATCATTGAGGAAAAACAATACCTCAAGTTCGAATCAACGGTCTTCTGGTCGAGAAAAATAAATCCTTTTGCAGTTTTGCTGTTTGGAAGCATAACAGCAAAGTGGTGGTTAGTTTATGTTTGGAGCAAGGATGGAGACTGGATGCAGTCCAACTTCCTCCAGTTAAACAAAAACAAGACTGAAGTTATTGTCTTTGGAAAAAAGAAGGAGGGAGGTTATTGCTCAACTTGGCTCCAGAGGAATAAAGACAAAGACTCAGCTTAGAAGTCTTGGTGTCATAAGTGATTCAGACCTGAGCTTCACTGGTTACATGAAAACTGTAACTGGATCAGCGTTTTATCATCTTCACCAAGTAGCACGAATCAGAGGTCTCATGCCAAGACCTAGAGAAACTCATTCATGCGTTATTCTCCAGCAGGCTGGACGATTGCAACAATCTTTTTTGACTGGTCTTCCCGAAAAAGTTGTGAAGATACTGCAGCTTAATCAGAATGCTGCTGAGTCTTAACAAGAACCAAGAGAACCGAGCACATTACTCCTATTCTTATCCCCTCCCGGATTACTGAGCTTCTCATCTTATCTCTAAGGGGAGAGCCCAGCCACTCTGTGGAGAAAACTCATTTCAGCCACTTGTATCCACGATCTCGTTCTTCCGGTCACCACCCAAAGCTCGTGACCATAGGTGAGGGCTGGAACGTAGATCGACCGTTAAATCGAGAGCTTTGCCCTCCGGCTCAGCTCTCTCTTCACCATGACAGACCAGTGCAATGCCCGCATCGCTGCAGACGCAGCACCAATCCGCCTATCGATCTCCCGCTCAATCTTTCCCTCACTCACATATTTCATTTACACCATTAAAAACTCAAATAAATAGAAAATATGTAAATAAATGCAACAAAAATAGAATGACAACATTTACAATTTTTTCCCCCGATTGAATTAATGGTTGAGTATAGAACACGGACACTGTGGTGAACTCTAGTGTTCAGAGATGGTATTGCAACAACAGGATGAATTTTCCAGCCGTTGGTAATGTTGGTTATATAGCACATTTGAAAACAGCATGTCAGCTGACCAAAGCACTGCACAGAGTAAAACCTAAAAAGCCATTCAAATTCACATTCACCGCTTGCAGAGGAATGATAGTTATCAAAGATGAGGACCTTGGTGAAGGCCTTAGCTTCGCTCGGCATCCCCCCCACCTGCCGCGTCAGCAGCGCCTCTTTCGGAACCATACTGGACGCGGGGCGGTGAGCAGAAATGCTGGGACCGTAGCAAACAGCGAGCCAAGACCTTCTAAAGTCACGACTGTGGAACTGAAGTGATCCAAGGTTCTGCCGGAGATCGACAAGGGTAAGTCGGTCATATGAGATAACAGTACTGGATTCGGTAATCCAGCAGTTTGTAAACACAATAATAAGAAACAAAAACAGGAGCGGCAGACGAGCAGCCATTACAGCAGGCGCCATCATATACCAGGCTCACTGCTGACATGTTCCGGCATCATGTTCAGATTCAAATCTTACAGGATGGGGACTAATTTCTACTAATAAGTTTATTTTACCACAGAATTTACCATTGGAACAAGTGAGCCGACTTTATATCACAACGGTGCCCTCTAGTGGCTGGTCGATGTAAACAAAAACCCAGTGTCGTGCCCGACAAAATAAAAGTTTGATTATTATCTTAAATATAGCTTTTAAAGGAGAAACTGTACATTCATTCTGCACACCTCTAAATGCCCGGTGGAGGTATTGCCTTTTAAAAAAGATAACTTTTTATTAAAATGTTCCATATTCTAACTTTAATTATCTGAAAACTAAACAAAAATATATATTTTCATTCCTTCTGAGTGTTAGTTTGTGAGTGAATTCTTAAGTGTTAGACGTTCATTTCTGTGAATGATCTCTCCCACTGATCAGAGAGCAGATGTGTGTGTGTGTGTGTGTGTGTGTGTGTGTGTGTGTGTGTGTGTGTGTGTGTGTGTGTGTGTGTGTGTGTGTGTGTGTGTGTGTGTACGCCGGAGCTTAACAGCAGATAAACGGTTTAGCTACTATTTCCAAGAATATTGATGTGGGATTTACATTAGCTCTGAGTTCCTTGTCACAATAAGCTCTTGGTACTGCGTGTGCATCATATCAGACAAGCCATCAGAAATACCATCAATGTAATGTTTCACCTTTGTTGTCTTGAATCACGCTATTAATACATTTATTACGTTTACTTGTGGTTTAGTTAGATGTGTAGCTTTCATAGATGCTTATTCATGTTTTATGGATTTCAAAAATTTTTCCCATTCAGATGTAAAAACAACTCTTTGTGAATGAAAATGCTCTCAGAACATAAAAATTGAGACCGATTTATCGAGGGAAACTCGGGGGGGGGGGTATTGAACCTCTCTTAAAGGCTTTTCATGTTTATTACAGAACGATTTAAAAGAAAAGCCGTTAAAAAGCAGGTTCTGGATCTGAATGCTGACTGTTTATGTTGCCTGAAACCTGACGATCAGCCGCGCCGTTCTTGTCAAAGTAGAGCAGCGTTGCACTGGCGCTTTTCAATCAGCCACCAGCGGCGGTGCAGTCAGAGCAGATTGTTGTTGGATTGCATAGTGACAGCGGTAAATTTTCTCTGCTAGGAATGTTTGTAATCAAACCCACTTCAGAAGCAGATGGGCCACTAATCAGCTGGGTGCTCGAGAGGCTGAGGACACCGGGGTCCCACGGAACAAAAAAAAAAAATAAAAAAAAAAGAGCAAAAAGTGCAATTTTCTCACCATGGCATGCTCATGTGTCTGTTTTCTATCTGAATCAGGTCAAGTAGCTCCTACAACTCTAATACTTTATACTGCATGCAGTGTTTACTTTGAGTGCAGCTGTTACATAGCAATTAGTGTACTCTAATGGGACTCTGATCCATTAAAGCTTTTGGTCTTTTCTGTTCCAAGGAAATGAGAAGAATTCATCTGAACTGCACAACAAAAACAATACTGGAGAACACAAAAACATAGA
The DNA here is from genome assembly GCF_043380555.1 of Nothobranchius furzeri. NCBI lineage: Eukaryota > Metazoa > Chordata > Actinopteri > Cyprinodontiformes > Nothobranchiidae > Nothobranchius > Nothobranchius furzeri. The sequence continues at coordinate 12,073,915 of NC_091754.1, forward strand.
AAATGCCTGTTGTGTCTTTGGAGAGCCGTTTCAGTTGTTTAAAGAGAACTGTGGTTTGGCCATCTTTACCCAAACACGTGGACCGGTGGCATTTGTGAGTCATATGGTATTTTACATTTGATACTCCTAACAAATCATGTCAAATCGTATTCTGATACAGAAACAGCAAAACAAACACAACACATATGTAATAATGTAAGTATGCATTTTTCTACACGTTGGCTTCATTCCCACCCTTCATCTTGTCCGATAAATGAATTTTCTTAAATGGGCTTTCTGTAGAGGGGTCATGAGGTAATGAACCTTGTCAAAACAACAATAAACAAATATGTTTGTTTCGTTCTGTGCATCCACACAGAAACTGTATTTTTTTAAGAAGATGTTCCAGAGAGAGATTTGTAATTTATGTAATCTTACAACATACGGTGATAGAAAACAACCAAAATAGCAAATTTTTCATCCCTTAAAGACTTCCATCCATCCATTTTTGGCAGCTTATCCGGAGTCGGGTCGTGGAGGCAGCAGCCTAAGCAGAGAGGCTCAAACTTCCCTCTCCCCAGCCACTTGGGACATCTCCTCCAGGGGGATGCCAGCTGAGACACATGGTCCCCCCAGTGTGTCCTGGGTCTTCCTTTGGGTTTCCTCCAGGCTGGACGTCCCTGGAAAAGTCCTAATCAGATGCCCGGGCCACCTCAACTGGCTCTTCTTGATGTGGAGGAGCAGCGGATCTACTCCGAGCTTATCACCCTGTCTCCAAGGGAGAGCCCAACCACCCTGTGGAGAAATTGTATTCTTTCGGTCACTACCCAAAGCTCGTGAACATAGATGAGCTTAGGAACGTAGATCAACCCGTAAATCATGAGCTTTGCCGTCCAGCTCAGTTCTCTCTCTCTCATGTCTGACCTGCTGAAGTCATTCAACCCTTTTGCGAGTCAAGACCATGCCCCTGCTACAGCTAGCTAGCATGCTAGAAGGTTCTGGATCATCTTTACATGAAATGATACCTGTAGCTGCTGCTGTAAAATGTCTTCATTTGTTCTCATTTTATGCGATTTTAATGTTGAAATGTTTCTTTCTAATTACGTTTTAATGTTGTGTTGGTGCTTCCTATTGGTGGAGCTTAGTATTGCACATTGAGGTGCTTTGAGCAGGTGATTCATTTAAATACACAGAGACTCAAGCTAGAAAACAAATTTATGTCAAAATAAAATGAGAATAAAGAAAAAAAGGGACATTGTGGCTCACACGGTGTATTTATCTGATTATTATCACCGTCTTATTTCTCAGTAAATTTATTTATTGACTTTCTGTAAAACTGCTTATTTGGAGAAGCTAAATAAAGGATTTTTTGTGGACTTGTGGCCATTTTCCAACTGTTCATTTGAATAACTATAAAGGACTAAGAAGGGAAATCTGTTTAAATCAACAAGTGATTTCACCAGCCACCACTGTTGTATCTCATATTTCTTGTTTTGTTCAATAATTTAACCATAACTTCAGCCATATATGTCACATTTAAACCATCAGGATAACAGGCAAACAAGCAGATCTCAACAATCTTCTGCTTTTGCTTCTCTTTCACTATAAAGATTTGAGCCGTCTCAATCAATCAACACAAAACAGAGAAAGACGCAAATTTATTCCCTTTACTCCCAAATGACATGTTTCTAGCCAGCAGGCAAGTAGTTTGCTGGATGCATTATTGTTGGTTAAAGTGGTTCAACAGAGACAGCTGTTGTGTAAAAGCAGGGTTTGATGTGTGAGACTTGTTTTAATAACATGTCGTCTGTTCATAGTTATTTCAGTTGTTCAGATAAACAATTTCACGTGAACCTCAGATATTTATAGATTATTAATTATCATTAATATTTAAATGATTTAAGCAAACAAAAAAATGTTCAATGGGAGCTTCAAGAACCAAGTCAGTGACTCGTGTTTATTTAGGTGAAGCACCAGGAGGAAGGCAGGTAAACAAAAAATGACAATAATAGTCATAATTTGGGCATGATCGCAGGACACAAATGAATGAAACAGGAAGATCTGGTCCAGAGGTACTTTTAGACCGTAGGTAAGTGACCACAAAACAGCGACAGGTGAGCTGATGGCTGATGAGAAACAGGTGTGTCTAATCACTGACTGGGGCGTTGAAGGAAAGACCAAAACTGAACCCAAATGAACACAAATCATGTTTTTTCCTTTGATAATTTCTTGAGAGGTCTAAAAACAACAGTTTTATACTCCTGTGAGACAAAAAGAAAAATTGTGGTCAAAGCCTTTTCTCTTATAAAATCTCAACAACAAACTTGCCTCATCTAGCTGTTATTTGCTTAGTGAGTCTAAATCCAGCAGCGAGTACTTTTGTCAAAACCATCATCGAGTTTATATTGACAAGTACATAAATACGAACTAACATTACTGGCTGTTGCAGCACTGCCTACAGCAACCATGAAAGCTGAATATTTATAGTTGCTTAAGTAGAATATGGTTTCCCTCTGCAGAGGCGGAGCTGGCCTAAATGGCGCCCTGTGCGAGATCCCCCTGTGTTCATTAGCACATCAAGTTCTATTCAGTTTACCGGTAAACATATCACGAATGTACAACAGGTCAATTATTAATCATCTTGGCTACGTAGCTCAATCTATGCATTCCAGTAGCGTTTGCTACAAACAAATATAAAAACAACAATAAAGGAAAACAACTGTCTGACAGACAGCATAGCCGAATTCAAGGCAACACATAACAATAATCATTTGATTGCTCCTGGTTTCAAATTAAGCCCACTAAAGTGCTTAAGTAAATAAAAGTGTTTCAAAAACAGCGTTTTTGAACCGGAGTTCTGCTCGCGGTGGGAACTCCGCCGAACAAGGTCATTTTTTATAGCGAAAACGATCGACTGGTCACTGACAAGTAAAAGGGTGTTATTGGTAGATGTTAAGAACACTTACAGCTGAGGTAAAATGAGAGTATAAATGAACTGAGGGGAGAAAAACGCTTTGTTTTCCAATGCCGTTCTACAAGCAACAAGCTTACAGCCACGGCAGGAGCAGCTTTCATGGTTGCCGCGACGTGGAAGGAGCCAATCAGGAGAGGGACCTCACATCAGCTGACGTGGGTCATGTGACAGGGAGTAGTTGATATGGGTTACACTTTGTTGTGCTTTTATTACAGAAATATTAGTATTATCATCACTATTATTATTAAGAACATGCGATTTCTATGTTTTGTTTATGTATTGGTTGATGCTAAAAAAAAATATTTTTAGAAAAAAAAAAAAAGGAAAAATGCCGCCCCCTGCAGACTGCCGCCCTGTTCGGCCGCACATGTTGCACATATCAAGCTCCGCCACTGTCCCTCTGCGTGTGTGTAGGTACAGGTGTGTGATGAGCTCGTTGTTCTGATTAGCAGGAGTTTTTCAAACCCGACTGATGAGAAATCCCTGGACATGATGACCAGCTTTGACCTGTAAGATGAAACTCAAAATATAGCAGCAAACTTTGTCCAATATCAGGCTGAATTCTCCATTCATGACATGGCTTTCATAACCAGTTCAGCATTTATTGACTCAGTATTTCATGAGAGAAGCTGACGGTTTGAAATAGAAATCTGCTGGAGCCAGATAGGCTTTTGGATGTTTGGCAGTCATTGGTGATGACTCAGTTCATGTTTAATTTCTATGCTCTTAAGTTCTAGGACAGTATCACTGAGTAAAATAAGTCAATAAGAAAAAACAAGCTATATTAATGCAGAAACAAATTCATCATATGGAATTAAAATACAGTCAATACCCTCTCTTGATTAAAAGGAATTTTAAATGTTTTTTTTTTTTTAGTTATGCTGGCTTGCCCCATAGGTTACCACTTAAGCCGATATTCTCCATCAATGTATCACCGTTTTAGAGTGAAGTAACTGATGTTAAATCTGCAATCATAGATATATGTGAGGAACAACTGTGGACCGAGAATGGAACCCTGTGGGACCCCATAATGAAGTTTTAGCTCAGTTAGAAAAGCACCCATAAACAGGAGTTTTATTGAGAACGTAATTCAACAATAATTTGCAACATTTAAAAAAAAACAGTTTTTCTGTAATTTGGCTAAAATCATTTTGAGATTTACAAATGCTTTGGAAAAGCCTAAAAATACTACAAGTGAATTCATTAATTTTAATGGCAGCTGTAACGTTGTTGGTCAGATTGAGTAAGGAGATGAAAGCGGAATAATTTCTTTGAAAATCATATTGGTGATCACTAAAATGACATTGTTGTCTAAATGAAGAAAATTTTGTTTGTTTTTGAGGGTTTTTGAAAAACATGGAAAAGTAGATGTTGGTCTGTGGTTGGACAAATGTAATCAGCTTTAAACGGGGAACAACTTTTAAAACCAGTAAAGCCCAATATTACTTTGGCTTGTCATCAAACTATTTCCATATGAGAAATACTTGTGGGAATATGTGCATCTGCTGTGCCTGTTTATGCATAAATTATGTTTGGGAAGGGCAGACATATTATTTGTCACAAAAAGATTAAAACAAATCCATTTAACTCATTCTCTGTATTTATTCAAAGAGTCCAATGAAGATGAGCTACTATTATAATAAATTCAAATTGTAGTGTTTAAGCGAAAGAGATGGGATAAACGAGCATTACGCAAAAGCATTATATATATATATATATATATTTATTTATTTATTTATTTATTTTTATTTTTTTAAGGTCTTTCCTGCCTAGTTGGAAAAGTACAAAAAACTGCCAGACTTTTTATTCTTCTGATCTTCATAGCAGCACATAATATTATTGCTATCTGTCCTTATTCAAATCAAATTAACCCAAATAGTTCCAATTGTAGAGTTGAAAAGATAAAAGTGTTACAGAGTACATGAGTGGTTGTGTTGCCTATAGGGCTGCATGATAATAGGGAAACCTGCGATGTGCAACAACAGTGATTAATATTGCAATGATGATATGACTTGCAATAAATAAAACAAATAACTCAAGAACAAAAAAAAAAATCAAAAACAAAGAAATAACATTGTTTTTAAATGACTAAAAAATATCACAAAAATGGTAAGAGCAAACATCGTGATCAAACATCGTGATCAAAAAGTGTGAGGTGAGGATCCTAGGGAAAGCAGAATCGGCAGAAAGAGCAGAACAAAGCTAACTCAGAAGTTTGCTACCCGTTCAAATTAAGCGCCGTCTGCCTAGGTGGCGGGCATCTAACCTATAAGAACCCACCCGATTGGCCAAATAGGTGAAGGGTTTCTATTTGATTAGTCAAGAATGTAATGCTTCCATTTGATTGACGAAATGCATTTGAGCTGACCATTCATTGAGTTTTTTCTGTTCTTTGCGATATGCGTATTGTGCTGATATCGCGATAACGATACATCTGTGATGTATTGCGCAGCCCTAGTTGACTATATATGTAAATTATAATAAATTCTATATTTTAGATGTGGTTTAGACTCAAAAGTAAAGCTAATCTAAAAGAAAATTGTAAAAATTGATGGAACAGAACAGTTTTAGTTATAGCTATTTTGATATAATAGAGCAATGGACATTTATTGTACTTATAATTGTCTTTTATTTGCATAAAAAATTCTATGTTTAAATTGTTGAGCATATAATTTGCTAACTGGTTCTACTGACCTGCCTGAAATGTAGGATTACAGATCCTTCATAATAAATAAAGTAGGAGCCAGAGTCATTTTAGTTCATGTTTTATAAATATTTGATTCGTTTCAGCAGTTGTCGTTCCCAGTTAAGGTACAGTGTTTGTTGGCCTACTGCCACCTGTTGTTAAGTCAACTCTTAAATTATTTACACAATGAGGAGTTTAACCGTGGTCCACCACTTTTCTGTCCATCTTCTGTTTAGGTCGCAGCAAAAAGAAGGAGCATTGCCTGAATGAGGACGTGTACCCACTGGAAGAGACGGAGACGTGTCCCTGTGATGAGTTTTTATCCCAGCCCTATGGGAACTGGTCTGCGTGCATCCTGCCAAATCCCTCCTCCTACGAGTCTCTGCAGGGCTGGATGAGTCACCGGGAGCTAAAGGAATGTGGCCAAGGTCTGCGCTACAGAGCTGTGGCCTGCATTAACCAGCAAGGACACCTGGTTAACCCTACACTCTGTACAGACACAGGTAAGATGGACGAATCCATCCTTCTGCTGCTTTTGAATCCTCATTCAGGTCAAAAGGGCTGAAAAATGAGGCTTTTTGAGCATTTTTTTAATTATAATGAATAAAGAGAATAAAGGAAATACTTTTTTTATTGTGTCACAATAATCATCCTCGCTGGACTCATCCAGGGAACAAACAGAAATCCAGAACAAAAAAAGCGTTTGAAGAAACCTTGTAAAGCACGATCAGCCCAGTGAAACACTTGTTAGTCAGATAATTAACTGCCGTGTCCCAGTCAGTAAATCCAAGGTCTGGGGTAACAGAGGCCAGCGGCGTGTCTGTGTGACATTATATCTGCTGCAGCCGCTTACCAAGACTGAATCACACCTCCCTCGTTGTCCAACCGTGTTCAATTTCAGGCTACACTGTGGAGGTCTGCCACATTCCTTGCCCTCTTGACTGCAAGCTCAGTGAATGGTCTGCCTGGTCAGCTTGCAGTGCGTCCTGTGGCAGCGGGCTGAAGATTAGATCCAAGTGGCTTCGGGAGAAAGCATTCAATGGCGGACGACCGTGTCCCAAGCTTGACTTGAAGAACCAGGTAAGTCTGGCCTGGTGCCCATAAATATAAACGACTCTTTTATGATGGTACATTTAGAACAATAAAAAATGTGAGTAACAATTTTCATAATAAGATTTCTTTTATGTAATAATGAATCGCAAGATTGATAAATGGGTTTTTCTGATGTTTTAAAAACATTTCACGTGCACATTTGATGTTGTACTTGCTGACAGAACAGCTTCTGTTTGGAGAAATAAGGATGCATTCTGACTAGACTGGCAAACTAGTGGTATGTGATGATTTTAGTCTCAGAAAATGTCACGGAAGTCCTTACAAAAGCAATTTTATAACTTTCTACATTGCAATCTATGATCTAAAATTACAAGTTAGCGTTAAACAGTTTGCATAAATCTTTACGATCCTTTCAAACATAAATCATGGCAGAAGCAGCATTTCCAGACCGGCCTGGAACATTTGCAGCAGGAAATTTTCTTTTGGAAAAGCAAAACATTCTAAATCGCTGTTAATGTAATGGCTTCTCTTGTTTTATGTTTCACATGAACTGCTTTGAAATCTTTTTAAGAATACATAGACCCACTTTGTTAGTTGGGCCAATTGAAGCTACCGATTTGTTGGTCACTCTAGTCTGACCGGGCCTTTCCACCAGACCAACACGTTCTCACTCCCGAAGCGTTGAAAAAGGACACCGGGTGACCAAGCGTTTCCGAGGCAACGCGCTGTGCCAGAGCGTCGGTTTCTGACGCCCACGGTAAAACGCACGTTTCACCAACATTTAACCTTTAACCTCTTGCTGTTTAATCTTCCCCTCACCCCCATCCCAACCGTAACCCTGTTGCTCATTCTAAACTTCCCGTTAACCGTGTTGGAGAGGGATGTTACAGTTAGGAACAAAGTTTTGAAAGCGCAAGAGCGTTACAGTTAGGATGGGGGAGAGGGGAAGGTTAAATAGCAACAGGGTAAAGGTCAGAATTCGATGAAATCTCCGTTTGACAGCGGCAGTCGGAAACCGATTTTCCGGCACGGCGCGTCGCCTCAAAAGCGTCGAAACAAAAGCTTGCTCACCCAACGTCATTTTTTGATGCTTCATGTGTCAAAGTGCGTTGACATGTAGGCATCGAGTAACGTCTACGAAACATAGCATGCAACAGTTAGCCTCTGTTAGAGAGGATGTGTGAGTTTTCATCGATCACAAAGCGTTACATTTGGAAAGCATCCCAGAGGAATAGGGGACTCGTTACTTACACTTCAAGTCTATTTTTTATGCGCTACACATCCAGAAGTGTTCAGCGCAGGTCATGAGATCGGGGCAGACAGGAAGTCAAACACGTAGGCAGTGTAAAGCATCTAGAAACTTTCAAAATAAAATTCAAGTGCGGATTTTCTTTTGCTGAGCTAGCGAATTAAGTGTGTACTTCCTGTGAACCTTCCGTAGCCAAGGTAAACATAACAGGCCTTTTTGGATACATGCTGTCGTCTTTCTCCTTGCTTGTTCTCGTGTGAATCATCGAACGTTGAAATTCGGGCTGTTGTGGGACCGGCTGCGTGGAGTGCTTTCGCTACGGTTTTTGCATCTGAAATGCTCCTGGTGGGAAGAGAGCCCGCAGGTAAAACGTGTCTATTATGTTATGCATCGTTTACGCATCCAGTGGGAAGGCTGGGTGAGGCACCCATGGTAGAAAACTGCTGTATACTGATTTTTGACCCACTCCTGTGCCCAATTCAAAAATAACATTTTCCTACCTTTGGTGGAGCGTCACAATCACTCTGGTTCATTCAGAAGCGCGTCAGGAACACTCCGACCATAAATCTAAAATTTTTTAAACATGTCGGATTGACTTGGAATTATTTTCAGGGACAAACAAACGTGCTGCCTTTTGAATATGATGTGTAGTGGCTAGCTCAATTGGCCACTTGGCTAGACTCTAGCCCATCAGAAAACGAGTTGACAAAAGCCCACTGCACACGCCTCCTTTGGCATTTTTTTTTCCTTCAAAGATCGCGCGAGATTCCTTGTCTTCCTGGGGAATATCTGTGAGCGAAAGCAACGCATGCAGTGTGTTGTTGTTGCAGAGTTACTGCACACCACACACTGTATGACTAAAAGTTGTATATCCATGATTTTTATCACCGCATGTGTGGTGCTCCATGCTTTGAAAATCACCCGTCTCTTTAAAAATCCTGTCGCGTGAACAGGGCTTCTTTTCACACAACCGAGGTTGTTAGAACTAGTTAGACTAACTGCACATCGAATTGCCTCTGTGTATGAAGTGTGATGTAGAAACAAAGCTGCCTCGCCTTGCCTCAGAACAGGTAAAGCATAAATATTTCCACAGAAGGCAACTTCGGAGTAAATTCTCACAATATTTTTGACATTTATTGAAACATGCAGATGGGGTGGTCAGTGCTAAACGCCCACTCATGTGCACGGTTGTATTCATGTTGTATGTGTGAATGCTAAAGAATGTCCAGACTCTGTATTTTACATCCACAACATTTTCTCTCTGACAGCATTAGTATGACACGAGCATCCCTTTCCATCTTAATACTTTCTGCATTTCCAGTATGTTCTTGGAATATTTTCACCCATCCATATTGTGTTGCATCCAAATGCTGTCACAGTGGAATTTCTGCATTCTGCTCACATTTCAATGATGAGGTTTAGTACGCGTCAGACAGTGAGGGCTCCTGGGTGACCTGCTCATTTCCTGGTTTCTTTAGTCAGACTGAATCATTGGCCTTGCAAGACATGTCCTTCCCTTGACATGAGAACAGGCAGAGAGGACAGTGAGGGGTAGAAGTGGACATATGGGAGCTTTTGATATTCCATAGTCAGATTTTCCTCTCTGGCTGTGAATATTTTGTGCGAGCACATCTCTCCTGGGTCACGGTTTAAAGTAAGGAAGGGTTTTATGAATGCTGCCTGTATGCATGAATGGGCTTGAGAGGACACTTGCGTTTGTAGAGGTCAGTATGGAGATGAGACGCAGCTGTGTGAAAAATATTCAAAATTTGTGTACAGATGGTTAAGTGCCCACTAACAAGGTCTGTGAGGGCCTGGCTGTAATGCTCCTCGATAACCCTTCCCATTGAAACTGGAACTCTTTGTTAGCCTCGTCCTCGTGAACTCATCCTGAGGGTGAAGTGGAGCTCGTTGCAAACGTCATAAAAATGGTTATTTAAAGTCAAGTACATCTGCTCAAGGTGTGGGCAGAGAGAATCCATGACCTTTATGCTAAAGTACTAAATGTAGATGCGTAAGGTTAGTCATTCATTCTGGTAAACTAGGAACCCCCTAAAGGCATCTCACCAGGGTGTAACACAAATCTGCTTCCTCCATGAGTCGATGCATCCAACTGTTCTGATTTTTATGGCAACATTTGGACTCTGATGTACGTCGGTGTGATTACGGGTATCGTGATTGCTAATGGATACTCTTTCACACACGCTTTCCTCTTCTTTTCGCTGACTGCTAACTGTGAACCATTCATGGACCGAAGTCTAGATTCGCTCTCACCAGCAGATGTTTTCCCTTGAGCCGCAGCCAGAAGTGATCGGCTTGACAGAGATGAAACCGACAGTGCGCGACAAGTCATCTTCGCGTCACATGGTTGAGTGAGCGCGGGGAGATTGGGAGAAAGACTGAGAGTAGGAGAGCCGGAGTGCCACATGAAAATAATGATCAAAGACGTCTTCTTGTTCTGGAGTTTCCTGATCTGTTTGGACAAAAATCAAAGTGAGTTGTCTCTATAGATCCCCGGTCTTTTACAAAAGTCAAATCTGTTAATCCACATGAATAATGCATCTCTCAGAACGATGTTTCTGTGGACAAGGAGGGAAAATTTAATCCAAGAAGTTGCTTTAATAGAAGAATGCTAAGTACACAGCCTGTTTTTACTCTTTGCTAAGTTTCTTATTTAATTAGCAGTATTTGTCGAGGTAAAGTCTGCCAGTGAAACTTAGTGAAGTGAATCTGAGGTTTGCACCAATTTGTTGGTAACACTGCTGTGTCTACAACAATCCGTGTGTGATTAAAGGGTGTTGGAGAAAGAAATCCTGTGACTTTTTTTTCTTTTTGATTAACTTTCCTGTTAAAGTTTGTTTGAATTTGTGTGTTTTAGAACAAACAACCCTGAATGACTGGGTTATCAGTGACTGTTTACAAATCCTATTTTTTTCTTTTACATTTTTAATCACCCCAAATTTCCAACAATCCCATTTTCTCCATCTAAAAGCTCAGTTAATTGGCAAGCAACAGCTTCTATTAATTGTCCACGGCAGCAGACGTTGTGACTGCCAGATTCCCAGTGTTCAACCTGGATATGAGTCTACTCTGCACCATCTGCCAGATATTTTAGAGCCTTCATTTGTTATAATTGTGATCATTATGGCTTACAGATGATGAAAACCCCAAATTCAAAATGTCAAACAATTAGAAAATTGTGAAAAGATTCAATATTCTAGGCTCAAAGTGACTATAATCAGCTAATCAATCCAAAACACCTGCAGAGGGTTCCTGAGACTTTAGATGGTTTCTCAGTCTAAGCTGAATTACTGATATAAAAGGACTTTAGCACCACATTTTTCCACTTTCGCCCATATGCTATGACCTTTAGTACGACTGTTGCAGCTTAAGCCTTTATCCTTAATGACATTTTTGTACTTAGATTGCTTTTACTTTTATGCTTTTATACTTTAAGTGTCTTTTAAAACCAGTACTTTTTTGTTTTACTCTAATAAAAAGCTTAAGTTAATACTTCAACTTGTACAGAAGTATTTTTAAACTCTAGTATCAATACTTCTACCTGAGTAACGGATGTGAATACTTTTGACATCTCTGAACTTTATTTACTATCCTCTGGGTGTCAGAATGATGTTTGAAATTCCAGTAAAAGAATAAAACAGTTTTTCTTATTTAAAGAGTAAGGACACATAACCAACGTCTCAATTTAAAGCTGTTATAGCAAATCTACAATCAAGTTAGGTTTTGAAAGCCAAACATGGTCACAGAACACTCAACCCTCACCTCGGGTATTTTCCCTGAGACAATTCTGCTGAAGCTGGACACCCGCATTTCCAGAAGACATGAGATAGCGCTAAACACCAGTTTTCTAGGTCCAAACGTGTTTTTGTTTTGGGGGCTTTTTGGTAGAGTGCTCTAAAGTTGAAGCGGTAGGAGCCGGCTGTTTCTCCTTTTCTGATGTTATTGAGGAGTACCTCTCACACCAGTGGTGTTCTAAATACAGGAGTGTGTAATGAGTGGAGGACCCAGGGAAGTGCGGCGGTTCGGCGAGACCAACCAGAAAGTCCAGTTGTTTTCATTTCAAACCATGTTATTAGCTGAGGTTTTTAGACAAATGTGAGAGAACCACTTTATTATTTATTTTATCTCCACGATATAGTTATAGCTACACTACACAAAACAAAGGAGATGATTTTAGACTTCAGAAGAAACAGGGTGGAGTCAAACACTGTTTCCATCATGGGAGAAGAAGTGGAGGTGGTTCAGGAATACAAATACCTTGGAGTAGAGCCCTGCACGGGCCTAAAATCTTAGCCCGTGTACGTCCCGGCCCGAGGGGGTGGAGCCCCGGCCCGACCCGGTCCGAAAAGGTTTTTAGGATTCTCTGGCCCGACCCGAGCCCAACTTTTTTTTAACCTTTCATAATGTTTTAGCATTCTAATTATCTGTGAGAAGCGTTCTGCAGTAAAAAAATAAATAAATGAAATAAAAGAAAGAAAGACGGCATCAGTGCAGCTTTTTTTTCTAACAGTGCGTATTTTCCGGCAGATGAAATTTACGAACACTTTATTAATATGATGCTTTTGTAAATTTAATCTGCTCTGAAAATGTGCTCTTGTGCAATTAGAAAAAAAAGCAGCATTCTGATTTTCAAACTGCAGAGCGCATTTTCAGAATGGCAGATTAAATAAACGCCCCCAATTAATATAGCGTTTGTAAATTTAATCTGCCGCTCTGAAAATGCACTCTCCAGTTAGAAAAAACCAGCAATGAGTGCTGTATTTTTTTTACTGCAGAGCGAATTCATTCTGTCATGTTCTGTGTCCCTCTGTTCCCCAGCCCCTCCAGTTCCCACTCCAGGTTTTCCTCTTGTGTCCCATTATTATCCCCAGCCCTCTGTAGACTTCCCTCAGGTGTCCTTCTAATCATTGCCCATTCCTAATCAATCTTTATTTAGTCCTCCTCATCCGTCTAGTTATTAGTTGTTTATTTTTGGCCCTCAGTCTTTAGGTTTAGTTTAATCCTTGTGTTATAGGTTAAGGTTTTCTGTCATCCTGCTTGTTTCTTTCCCCCTCAATTAGATTATTGTATGCACCTGCCTTCCCTCCAGATCTCTTTACTCACACCTGTCACCTGTTTCCCTCTGTGTATATAACCCTGTCTGTATCTTTGAGGCCCTGTCCACACGTAGCCGGGGATCTGCCAAAACGTAGATATTTTTCTACGTTTTGGCCTGTCATCCACACGAAAACAGAGTTTTTTCACACGAAAACGGATCTTTTTAAAAACTCCGGCCAAAGTGAAGATCTGTTTTCCTCCGTTTTGGGTGTCTGCTTGTGGACAGACAAAACCGGAGTTTTAAGGTCCGCAACATCACTTTCCGCGACAAAAAATGCTGACATCACGTGTGCAACTTGTGTTTACACTAGCCGACAGCATGGATGCCCTCAGAACTGCGCTCGCTTTATCAATTGTCCAAGCGCTTTTTGCTTGTTTGTTTTTGCAAGCGGAATTACTGCTCCTAGAGGAAGACCACAGACGAAGGACGAGGTTAAGAACGGAGGAAGTACTGCCACCTACAGGTCTGGCATGTCCTTAACAATGTATTTATCTGGGCACGTGTGGACAGAGTTTTTTTTTAAAAACGCGGTGGTGTGGATGCAAGTTTTTGGAGGGGCGGATATTCGTTTATAAAAAAAAACGGCTACGTGTGGACTAGGCCTTAATCTTGGTTCTGTGTTCTTGGCCCTGGTTTTTATTGCATTTACCAGTCCTGTGGTTCTACCGTCAATAAAATCATGATATAATTATCTTTATTTAAAATAAAATTATCTGTATTTAGAATGTTTTTGGAGCAAATGGTGGCTTATTCTGAGCTGCTTTTGCTAAATATTATTCAGAGTTGAGAGATCACTCCTGTAGGTAGCTCAATCAAGAAACATTTCTGTTTATAAAAAATCCTGTAATCCTCCTAATGAGCAGATGAGATTCTTGAAATCAACTTAGGGAAAGCATAAAATACATCTTGGGTCACATTTTTTTCACTTTCTTTGAATTCATCAAATTTTCCTAAATTAGGCATTTAAAAAAACCTTTAGCATCTTAATCAAGCAGGCATAAACTCTATCAAAACTTAGGGGACTTTTGCTCGTTAGAGGCTATTTTCTCAAATTTAGCACAATTGTTTATTTTAAAGGCTTGAGTTCAAGCTAATCGTCGTTTTACTCCACTTGTGGATTTTTTTTAACTTAAAACAAGAAAATCTGATCATATTTAGGAATTTTTTCAATGAATGCTGTTTCCGGTTCTATCCTTGGTGGATGCTTTTCTATGTGGGGCTTCTATGGCTCACCCTAATTGGTGCTCCTACGCTAAACACCGATGCCAGTGTATTTCCTTTGATGGGGAAATGGAAACCCAGTGACCACAAAGCAGCAAAATAAAAATAGATGAATGAAAATATCTTTTTTTTAGATATCAGGGATATGATTTGAATGCATCCAGGTGCTCGGGTTATTTCATCATCATTTTTATTATTATTATTTTGTTTATTATAGAAGTAGGAAGCAGACAATGAGGCACTGCACATTATGAAGTGTTCCAAAGTGCAATCATTCAAAACCGATTGTGATTCATACAGTGATGTGTGCATGTGGAATGCATGTGCACACTTTTTTATGAGATGGGTTATTATAAACATGAATCTTGTGAGGTTATTGGAGTCCCCTACATATTTAAAAAGAGCAATTTTTGAGTTGTTTTTTTTTTGCTGCATTTCTTAAGCATGACCGCATGGTATGGAAATAAATGCTCATTCATAGATTTCAGTGTTATTTCTTCGTTAAACGTGACCTTTTGTGCTTATTTTTCATTAACTGTGCAGAATTAGAGTTTTAGCAGAAAAAATGTGCGCACATATTTTACGTTTCGCTGTCAGCTGCTCGTGTCTAGACACAAGCTGCCCTGAGAGATCGGGATGGAAGACTCACAGATGTCAGGGCTGAGCTACCGGAGAGAAAACACACACATTGGAACTATAATTAAAGGAGACATTTGACTTTCATCATAACTCCCACACGTGTTTGCTGTCAAATGATGATGATATCAAGTGGTGAATGCACATTCTCTATAATACAAAAGAACTGGCTGGCTAGTTAGTTTTTAATTTGTTTAATGCACCATCCTCTCTGGATACTACAGTGTGTTAGCAACCTTCCTGCTGATCTGCATGAAGTCGTGTTTTTGCTTAAGTTAGTTTACAAAGTCATTATTGTGTACATCAAACTGCACAATTTTAATGTTTTATTCTTTTCCTTTTCACCCTGCAGCTGCACACTGAGAATAATCACCGTTTTCACACTGAGATAATAGCTTTTTAGAATAGAGGTTTTTTTTCACTTTATAAACCTCTTTAATACAATCTCACCTTTTTATGAAGAAAAACACCAGAACTTGTGTCCCAGAACCACTGGCTGTAAGTCAAAAGTCAATTAATGCTCCAACTTTTATTCCCATCAAATTTAAAACAAACATAATAACTTAAAACATTTTTATCATTTGACCTGTCAAATTAAAACATAATGGGGTTTTCTTAGAAATTAAAGGCGTGGAACACTGAAAACATTTTTTAATGATTTTTTCTGATTATAATTGGTAACGCTGAGTATTTCGTGCAGACTGAACATGAAAAAGTCTCCTATACCTATCTCCTGAATTAGCTTCTGATAGAAAATTGGTAGTAGAAATCTAGGATTTGGAAAACTTGACCAAAGCGGTTTCTTGGACGAACCCATCTTAGCTCGCGACATGGAGCTTTAACCTCCAGGAGAAAACCGAGAATGTCTTGGCTAGCAGAAGCTAACCACTAACTCTTAGCAACTCGGTCACACAGCAGAAGAAGGCTTGTGGTGTTTGTGGAGACGAAACATGTCACTGAGCAAACAGAGTTGGAGGTCGTGATGCTGTTGTCCGATCCGAGGTGAGATGTCCAAATAAAATAAAGAAATAAGGCTCAAAATCTGCTCAGCAGACTTGTCCGTGCTGACCCAGGCCCTTCTGGGCTTCATTTGTCCTGACGATAGCTTGCAAGGCCACTGAAATGATTAAACAAGTGTTCAACACTTTGTAAAGAATTGTAATCCCAGCTGAGTAAATCAAGGTCGCAAATTTCACCCGAAATACCAGCCAGCTTTCTGTGTGAACAGCTGAGCACAGATTCTGTTTCTGACACCAAGAAAGTTTGTCTAAAACTAGGAATACAAGTGTAGACACACACGGCATACAGCGTTCCACTGTCTGCTGCACAAGGCTTCAAGCGTTTTAGGAAAGGATTAAAGCAGTTTTTGTTGTTTTTCTAAACTAGCTGATGCTCTGCAACGCTTTTTATTGAGTGAACTTGAACGCTACCTGTCTTGTCACGCCACCTCAGCACTGATCCATAGAGGCAGTAATCACATGTGAGCTCCACACCACTGCAGCCGCTGACAGCATTCACACTGACAGATCTAATATTGTTCACAAGCTCAAACTTCTCCGTGAAGCTTTTCTTTTGTCTGAAAGTTTTATTTAC
This sequence comes from Nothobranchius furzeri, assembly GCF_043380555.1. Classification (NCBI taxonomy): domain Eukaryota; kingdom Metazoa; phylum Chordata; class Actinopteri; order Cyprinodontiformes; family Nothobranchiidae; genus Nothobranchius; species Nothobranchius furzeri. The sequence goes on from NC_091754.1 coordinate 12,090,425, forward strand.
TTTTTGCACTCTACTCGTATCTCTGCTGTCAGCAGTGAACTGCCAGCTTCTCTGCATCAACAAATTAAGCATTTGGTGCTTTCTTGGTCATTGCATGTCATGATTTGATATCTTGGCTCCCTTCTGCATGCTGTTTGTGTTCTTGGCAAATAAAAGTGAGCAATGGTGCTGCTGGCTGGGGTGACTCTTCAGGATAAACAGCCTTGAAAACAGTCACACACAGTTGGTTGTAGGGATTAATTTGTTGGCGTTTTCTATGCTTTTGCACAATTCTGCTGGAAACTGATTTTATCATGACTGCTGGGCTTGACCTGGACCCAAACAGTTTAGCGAGTAGCAGACTGTTCATCTGGAGATTTTGATAGTTTATTGAGCAACATATGAAGTTTTTATGTTTCCGATAAGGCTGTCTGAACACAGGATAAAAAGGCGTACCTTTGCAAGGTTTATGGACCGTTCCCACCAGCACTGACTCAGTTTGGCCCTGTTCCTAAACATTTCCACAAGAAACGTGTACCAGGTTGATGCCTCCTTTTTTACAATAGCGTTTAAAGTGGTTCCAAGTAGAGCCCTGCACTCAGATTGGGATCGTGTGGGACCTAATGCAAATCGTTGGGAACAGGCTGCTAAGAAGAGAAGATCCCAACTCTATGGCCTGGCCTGCATTCCATTAATGAAAAAACTAAAGCTTGGCCGAGAGTTTAGTGACATTGGCAGGTTCAGGCTTCAAGTTCTTCATCTCATTTGAGATTCATGCTGAAAAGTTGGGCCTGTGGAACTAATCTAACCATTACTTTTCATTTGTCTATTTATAGAAAGGTGGGAGCGGAAGAATCAAGAGACTGACGGGTGAGGATTTCAGCAGGCAGGAGCAAGATTGAACAAACATGGGTTTTTTGGTTAATTTACACAACGGTCTGTGGGTCCGGCCCCGTTGTCGTCGATGCATCTAAATTGGCGTTTATGTGGTGAGCCGACCCTACGCATCCACCTATAAACTGGCTGGCTGAAGCTGTCACACTTACAGCCACCTACTAGTGGGAGGCTCTGATTGGTGCGCGTAGAATCAGCAGCATCCCGGATGTGCGATTGATCAGCTACCTGGATGCTGTGGGGTAAACATCTTCTCTGACTCGGCTCAGACCGGGCGGCGCAGACTGCCTGCTAGGAGCGCTCTTTGATGGAAGAGGAGTCCACTGTAGCTTTCTGCTCAGTGAGAGAGTACAGTAGGAAGCTGTGTGCTTCATGCCAGAGTATCCAAAAGCAACACTACTCCCACCTGTTTTTGTTTACTAACCTGTGGTGCTTAAGAATGACACCACAAGCTTCTCAGTGCCACTTCAGTACTGCTTGAGGGCTTAAAATGCAACATCAGACAGAGATGCTCACCAAATGACTAGAGGGTGGAGTCCACCTTTCTGCTAGCAACCCTTTCCAGGGCTCTTCTTTTTGAATTCTGACAAAGTCAAAATCAGTTTTATTGTCAATTCTACCACATGTGCAAGACATACAGAGAAATGAAATTGAGTTTCAGTACACACAATTCAGAGATCAGACATACATGGGCAAGACACATGACAAGAATTGGTGACTGTGGTCCTTCGCAACACGAGTCGCGCTACCTTAATAGAGGAAAAGGGAATTACATGAGGATAAATTGGGGGAGGGGAAAAAAGGCATACCAGAGTTACTCCCGGCAGGGCGTAGCTTTACTATGCAAAAAAATGCCTCAAACATATAAGCACGAACATCACAGTTCACAACATGAGACTCCGATAGGGAGGGTAGGTCGGGTTTTCACAGCATCTGTCTGCATTCCTTCCTTCGTAGGGGTTGTTGTTAGCAGCTCAAGGCTGCCTTGGCGTCAGATTTGGATAACAAGACTTTGTTTGGGTCAGGCAGAGATAATTTTCCTCTCTGCCTTGAAGTCTGTATTGATCATTCAAGTCCTCCAGTGAAGCCAATTTAGGTTCTAATCATCCCCCCACCGTCCGGTGACTCTCTCCGAGATGGCATCCATTTTGCGCACTAATACCGGTAACGCAGCTAGAACATCGTCCAGCTTATGATTCACCTTGAGTAACATCCCAGTCTGTGAGGTCACCGCCCGGGTGGTGCTTTCCGTGGGTGCGGGTCGCACTCCAATCGCTCCCGTCTTCCCAAATTTCCAGAAAACCAGATATCCTCCCATTCCAATCAGAAGAAATCCAGTGATCATCAAGCCAAATATCCACATGTCTTCGACATCCTCCTTGGACAACTGAGAGAGGCATACGATCCTCCAGACCTTCCAGGAATCGAGAGCATATCCCGCTGCGTGTGTCCCTTGAGGGCAAGTGGGAGCCCCCTCCTCCGTTCTCATCGTAGAAAAGATCTTATCAATCGCGTTGAATGACCAATTAATTAAATCCATTTCTAAAAAATAGGGATTTCCAGAAGAAATGCAGAGAAGCGCTCTGTAGGCAGACAGGACAAAAAGCCTTGGGAAAAAAATATAAGGGAGCAAAAAGGGAAGCGTCTGTACTCTGCGAGCGCCGGAATGAAGAACAAGCCACAAACTAAGCGAAATACCCAACATCACTATCATCTCCTCCATTTTTGAGTTGTGTTAGGCCCACCCTGCTAGGATGCCCACTAGAGCCGTTTCTCAGTTGGAAGGGAAAACTGCCCAAAGCATGTAGTCGAATCTCACTGAGAAGCGGAAAATGATTGTTCTAGTGAGGTCTTCAGAGGGCTCCTTTTATAGAAGGTTATGGATTAACATGTTGAGTCCTCAGTGCAGTATGGGAGAAGCATACAACAACTTGTAACCATGGAGTTGGGCCTGAAAGTCCTGGGCTTGTGTATCAAAACTTCATAATTTCCTCGGCATCGTGCTAATATGCCTAGTACATCTCAAAGGTCCCAACTAGCTGCTGCCAGGAGTGGTGAAGGTCCACTTTGTGAAGAAGAGCATAGCATACGTATGTGTGAATCGGAACTCTAAAGCAGCAAAAATGCTGTTTATTTAAACTTTGCTGAGTCTTGGATAAATGGAATGAATGAATGAATGAATGAATGAATGAATGAATGCCTCTGACTTTAATTAGGGTCATGTCTATTCTATTCGTCCAGCTAAGGTATAAGGGTGTGTTCTAATCTGTCTTATTTTGGTTTGATTGGTTTCATGTTTTTTATTTATTTTTTCAATTTTGGGATCATAAAATTAGAATTTTATAAATGATAAAGGCAGCATAAATCCTATTTTTTATTCTAGTTTTATTCTATGTGCCAAAAAGAGCTCCAGTGAAACATTAGTCTGCTGTCAGATATTCCTCAAACTATTTTTACTCCAAGTTGAGACGTTTGATCTCGCACATGCTGAAAGGCGTTTTGACGTCTTCTAAAAATCAAAGCAAGATTTAAAATTACACGAATCCAAAGGATAACTCGACACTCTTAAGAAACGCCGAAGCGTTGAAACATGTCTGCTTCCCTGTTTAATGTTGGCCATTATCCCAAGCATTCCTTAAAGCAGAAATCAGCTGCAATTTAGAAAATTACGTCTGGAAAGTGGTTCGACCCTTCGGACGGAGCTTTTTGTCACGAGATCCAACATCTTTAGCATGACGATTAAAGGAAGCGGTTGCTATTTTCTTACAGTGTGAAATGTTATTTGTCATGATTTAAATAGATGAATGCAAATGCTCAGATGTATCTGATAGGAGCAGAAATCTGTTCATGTCTGCTTTCTGCAACGCCTTTAGCAAATGTAGCTTTTTGATGTCGGAGCCGGTTATCTAGGACTTGCACAATATTTCCTGACACCCATAAAATTCAGGGACTGTCTTGTTATCTTGTTTCTATGGCGACGAGCAACTATGACTCATCATTTGAAGTACTGAATACATAGTTGGCTCTATTTCTTTAAAGGTTTGCTTTGATTTCTCTTTTTTTATCTTGATCCCGTCTGCAATGGAACATGCAGATTTTGTTTTTACGTGATGGACGGTGTGAGAAATGACACCCAATGTTGTTGAATCACCCTTTACCTGTCCTTAAGGCACATCAGTATACTGTGACACCCAATTTGAGAACTTCTTTCCAAAATTATATAGTGGGTGAAAATAGATGACAAATATGTCAGCCATGTGCAATACTTTCCTCCTACTCTGTGGACCCAGAAGTGCTTTTGACAGCTCTTTTTATGCCACACTACACCGCCTACTGTGAAAGAGACTCCTCTTTCCTGCAGTTTTGAAACCCAACAATCACCATCTCTGTTTTCCTATTTATCACTTTGTGTATCCTACATTTTTTTCCTCTTGCTTTGCATCTTCATCCCTCCTATTTTGCCGTCCACCTGGGAGTCAGCTGGATGAGGAGGAGGAGGGATGCAGGCAGATTGATGAAAATGAGACATCCTGCTTAAGCTGAAACATAAATTCAATACAGCTTTATCTCCTTTGTATGGTTTATTCAAAACTACAACTGTCTCATGTCACACTTTGTTTTAACAGTCTTTTAATGGTGCTTCCTGGTCTCTGCTACAAAATCCTTAAATTTATTTCTCTTCATCTAGGTTTAAACGTCTTTGCGGTAGTTGAGACTTCTAGTTACAAAAGCTTGCACTGCTTGCATTAAAGATGTGGCCACAGCAAAGGAAAAGAAAACAAATGTTCAACAAACAGCGGTGCAGAGGTCTTTCTTTTTACTTTGTCCAAATTTAAGCTTCTAATCTTTGCAAATAGTTGCTAAAATCTGCTGCTCTACAGCCTGTGAGAATAATGTTGGATGCTAAAGACTTGTAGAATTGTATCCCTTCATGTCAGATAAAATGATTCTTTTTAGCAAACTAGGTCTTTTGTTCTGGAGCAATGAAACTCCACAGGAAAGCTTTTGTTGCCGTTTGTAAAAATCTTCTTTTACGACTGGCTTTAAGCTGAAAATACCTTTGGGTGTTTTTCCTCATTTCTTTATTATTTAATGCACAAACATCGAGTAACACATCGTATTCTCATTATGCATTATTATGCTCAAACATCCAACTGGTTGCAAAAGAATAGAATGGAGTAGAAAATCCCTTTATTGTCTTGCAGTGGAGAAATGTTGGTGTCGCAGCAGCAGTTGCATTCACAACGAGAGCAAAGAGCAAACAGAAGGAATAAAAGACACTGAACAAAACATGTCAGAAGATTTATATGAATTTACATTTTAAAGCAAAAAATACAAATAAAATACTGTATTAAATAGCAGATACATCTATCCATTCATTAAAGTCCGTTTTTATCTGGGGTTAGATCGCAAGGGCAGCAGCCTAAGGGAGGCCCAGACTTCACTCTCCCCAGCCTCTTGGGCCAGCTCCTTCAGGGGACTCCCCAAAGTGTTCCCTGGCCAGGTGAGAGACATAGTCCCTCCAGCATGTCCTGGGTCTTCTTGGTCTCCTCTCGGTTGGGCGCGCCCAGAAAAACCTCACCAGGAAGGCATTCTGACCAGATGCCCGAGCCACCTCAACTGGCTCCTCTCAATGTGGAGAAGTGGAGAGTCTACTCTAAGCCCCTCTATCTCTAAAGGAGAGCCCAGCAACCCTGAGGAGAAAACTCATTTTGGCCGCTTGTATCAGTGATCTCATTCTTTCTGTCACTACTCAAAGCTCGTGACCATAGATGAGGGCGAAATGTAAATCGAGAGCCTCGACATCCAGCTCAGCTCTCTCTTCACCACGACAGATCGGTATGATGCCCGCATCACTGCAGATACAGCGCCTGTTGATTATGCGAACCGTCTTTCACTCACAAAACCCCAAGATACTTGTCTACTCGGGGCAGGACCTCGTTCTGGGAGAAGGCGTTTTACCCATTGTCGACTCAACACCATGGTCTCTGATTTAGTGGAGTTGAATCTCATCCTAGCTGCTAGCTGCGAACCGCTCCAGCAAAAGCAGGAGGTCATGTTCTGATGGAGCCAACAGGACCACATCATCTGATCCCCTCGCCACCTTGGCTACGCCTAGAAATCCTGTCTCTAAAGGTGCAGCCTTGGAAACTACTCCTACTTACTGCCAGCAATGTGGACCGAGCTTTGACACTGGTCATACAGGGACCTAACAGCCTAGCAGACACAGTTATAGAATAAAAAAAGAACATTTTAACCAGTTTGTAAAAATGTTCACGTGCAAAAATGGAGACGTTCCGCTCTTACTTCCTGCAAACTGATAGGTAATTAATTTTATTTATCCCATATTACCTTAAAGGACGACACACAGAGGGAGAGAGATTATTCGTAATGTCCATGAATCGTCATGCGAGAGCTGGGCGCAGAACCCCCTCCATGGAGCTAACCAGCCCCCCTCTGTTCCTGGGGAAAGCCTTCAGCTCACCAGCTCTGCATGCCCGCATCCTCCACCAAGATGTTAAGTAATATTTAATCTCCATAACCCTGGAACCTGAAATAAACACTCATGACAACGAGGGAGATATTTTACCCTGAATCCCCAAAATAAAGGAGAGTCAATGCAGAGGAAGCCTCCTCCGAGGCTTTCCCCCCGTCACTCCCATGTGTTCTCAGTTCGTCAGGGGCTTTATTCAGCAAAGGACGGAGAAGGCGGGGCCTTCTCAGGTTACAGAGGTACAGAGGTTTCTCTGGAAATCCACAATCAACATCCTGGAAATCCACAATCAACATCCTTGACTGCAAACGAGCTTCTCTGCTCAACCTTTCATGAACAGCCACAGTTGACAAACACAGAGATTCATGAAGTGTTAATAACACAAATTGGGCATCTTTTAGGCCTCAAAAAGGTACAATTATAAAAATACCCAACACAAACTGTGCAGTGTGCAACAACACAACTGCCGTCTTGATTGTTATAACTTCTGTGGATGTAATCATTTAAAATATTGCTTCAACAACACAGCTTAATTTTAATTTTAATGCCATTTTATTGCATTTAAGAGAAGTTAACGGTCTCCCTGGCAATGAATGGGCTTTAAAAGACACTGAGCAGTGTCCTCATGAAACCATTATGCCTTCATGTGATGATAATAAAAAAAAAACTTTTTAAATAACAGCCTTTAGCTGTCGGATTCCTTTTGTTTCATGTGTGGTACCGAAGCGATAAACTCTCCTCTCCTCCATTATAATGAAAGACGTCTGGAGCTGAAAGCTGACGGAGATACCTAAGAGCAAAGACGTGTAATTACCAAAGAGCACAGATTTAGTGTTCCCCTGACTCAGCTGGCCCAACTGAAGACATAATATGTCTCTCTGCAGCACAAAGCATGACTATTGTTGCAGTAAGCCCACACGCTGGCACATGGAGTGGCTGCATTTTCCAACCTCTAGCCACAGATGCTTCAAAGCTGTGACTTCAAACATGAGGTTAATCATTATGTTTCCTTTCTAAATACATTTAAGGGGCCGTAGTGAATAATAAAGTGTCACATATTTTACATAATCCAATTCCCAATTTTCTAAATCTAGCTAAATTTCATCATATATGGAGTGAAAAGATGAACGCATCCTGGAGAGTTTCTGCAGCCTCCCAAACCCTGATCCTGTCCAGAACATGTTCAGCAGGGACCGTCAGGAAGCGCACCGCTGAACGAAACATAACAAAGGTTGTGTTTTGGGTCAGTTGCAGCAGAACGCTGCATGTGAAATAATTGTAAGATGGGACAGGAAAAAGGCGATGTCTAAAAGGCAAGATGGGGTTATTGGAAAATGTGGGTTTACGACGGGTGAGAGTTGAAGCCAAAAGCAGCAACTCAAAGGAAAGAATACGTGTAAAGTGTCGCCAAGCTGGAGGAAGCTGAGCTGAGGTGATCAAAGTGAAGATCAGGAGAAAGTGAAGTTGGGAACAGACGGGGAAAACAGGGTTAGGGAGAGTAAACTGAAATCCACACAACAAACAGTGACTTGAACCAGACTCACTGGTAGCTGAGTGTGCAAACTGGCAGCGAGGGGAAGGTGGAGGTCCGTACAAATAGAGGGGGAGATAGGGAAGGGGAAGCAGCCTGACACCTGCACAACTCACCGCCACCTGATCCAGCCTCGTGTAATGAAAGCACAAGACAGAAACACTGGAAGTGGAGAGCGAGGCGTCTCTTCTGAATGAAGTTTGACATCACTGATCAATGTTGTTTTGATGCGAGTGGATGTAGAGGAGACGCAGGTCACCTGCTAATTCTTTGTGTTCTTGTGCACGACTGTTGCTGATGCTCTTTGTGTACTCATAATCTTTCTTTGTCACACATAAAAGTACTATAACATATGATCTAAACATAAATATTTCATATCAGTCAAAGATAAACGGACTAAATATAAAAAAACATTTTAACATCATTTGTTGATTAAGGGGAACATACCTAAACCAACCTGACCGGGTGTGAAAAAGCATTTCATGCTTTAATTTGTATCAACCCACATCGAGAGGAGCCAGTTGAGGTGGCTCGAGCATCTGATGCCTCCTGGACGGCTCCCTGGTGAGGTTTTCTGGGCACGCTCAACCGGGAGGAAGCCCAAAGGAAGTCCTAGGACACGCTGGAGGGACTACGTCTCTCGTCTGGCCAAGGAACGCCTTAGGAGTCCCCTGGAGGACCTGGCCCAAGTGGCTGGGGAGAGGGAAGACTGGGCCTCTTTGCTTAGGCTGCTGCCACCACGGGCCCAATGTCGGAAAAGTGGAGAATGGATGGTTTGAGTCTGATTATTTCAAAAGATAACTATGATTTTTATTTATTTTTCAAGCTAGTAGCTACACCCAGACCTGATTACGGCTGGACCCACGGAAATAAGAAATCGCCTAAACACAAGATGTAGGCTAAAAGATCTGAAAAAGCAACGTATACTGCTCCATTTTAAAGAAAGCATGCATGGAAAAAATTTAAAGTAGAGCATACAGATCACTGCAGTTCCTACTTTGCTAAGGTTTTGGTCCCCTGGAGTGATTAAAAGGTGTGTCCCTTTAAAACTGGAGTAAAACTAACATGGGTAGCAGGAGCTAAGGAGGTAGAGCAGGTTGGCCAGTAATTGGAAGGTTGCAGGTTCAGTGGCTACAATGTAGCTCATTGTGTGTGTGTGTGTGTGTGTGTGTGTGTGTGTGTGTGTGTGTGTGTGTGTGTGTGTGTGTGTGTGTGTGTGTGTGTGTGTGTGTGTGTGTGTTTGTACTCAATTCAATTTTATTTATATAGCGCCAAATCACGACAAGAGTCGTCTCAAGGCACTTCACATAATAAAAATTCCAATTCAGGTCAGTTCATTAAGCCAATCAGAAATAATGTTTCCTATATAAGGAACCCAGCAAATTGCATCAGGTACAGCAATCCTCAAACTAAGCAAGCATGTAGTGACAGTGGAGAGGAAAACTCCCTTAAACCTCCAGAGGATCCTGGCTCAGAATAAGCAGCCATCTGCCACGACAAAGTGCCTTGGGGGCTGTAGAACCCTGAGAAGTCGCTGCAAATACACACCATTTACCATAATGTCAATTTTATATGGCTCTATTAAATTCCCGCTCTGTTAACAATAAGACCTTCCTGCTCAATGATCTAATTCTCTCTAAAAACCTGGATTTTCTGTTTCTGACTGAAGTTTGGCAGCAAACATCTGATTATTCTGCTCTGATTGAACACTGCCTGAGTGGTTATTCTTTTCTTAGCCAGCCCCAGGGTTCTGGTCGTGGTGGAGGCCTAGCTGTTGTTTTCAGAGATCATCTTCCATGTAGCTCTACAACCTCTGGTCGCTTTGCTTCCTTTGAACTGCAGCTGATTAAAGTCGGGCGTAAGGACCCGTTCTACTGGGCTGTGGTCTATCGTCAACCTGGTCCAAACAGTTCTTTCCTTCAGGAGTTTGGTGACTTTCTATCCTCCACTGTGAAGCTGTCCAGACTGGTGATTGTTGGTGACTTTAACTTCCACGTTGATGATCCCTCCGATCTCTTTGCCATGAATTTCTCCAGCCTTATGGACTCCTTCGGCTTTACCCAGCATGTTTCTGGCCCCACACACACCAGGGGGAACACTCTAGACCTTGTTTTTACCCTGAGTCTAAATGCTGACAGTGTTTGTCCTGAGGACGTTTATATTTCAGATCACCATTGCATTTTCTTTAACTTGTCAGTTTCTGCGTCCCCACCTCCTGCTCGCCGTATGGTTAGTTCTCGTTTTCTTAATGAGAGCACAGCTAGCAATTTTTCTGCTGCTTTTGATCCACCCTCTTCTTCTGATAACGACCCAGATTCCTTAACTTCTCAGTTTAACGAGCACTGCCTCTCCATTCTGGACAACATCTGTCCTGTCAGAACCAGGTCAGTTCCTGCAGTGAACCCTACTCCCTGGTTTAATGACAGCCTTCACAGCCTGAAGCGCCAATGCAGAAAAACTGAGTGTTTGTGGAAGAAAACCCATCTCCACGTCCATCTGCTGCACCTAAAGGATCTTCTGACATCCTTTAACTCTGCAGTCAGAGACGCCAGGGTTTCCTATTTCTCCTACCTGGTGTCCCAGAGCAAAGGGAACCCCAAGGTGCTGTTTAACACCATCAGCAGCATTGTCTCTCCTGCCTCTCCTACAGCCTCCATCCACTCTGTTGCAGACTGTGAGAACTTTCTGTCTTTCTTTGTGGACAAAGTCAATAAGGTTAGATCTAGCATCTCTCCTTCAGCCTTATTGCTGCCTCTCCTGGCTCCAACCAGGCCCATCATCCTAGATAGCTTTGCTCCTGTTTCTTTGCCTGAGTTAACCAAACTAGTTAACTCAATGAAGACCTCTGCATGCCCCCTCCACATCTTACCCTCATCTTTGTTTGAAAGTGCTTTTCAGTCCATCGGTCCCAGCGTGCTCTCTATAGTTAATGCTTCTCTGGTTTCTTGTCAGGTCCCTGCTTACTTTAAGAACGCTGTAATCCACCCGCTTCTTAAAAAACTAGTCTCGACCCCTCTCTCCATAGCAGCTTCAGACCCATCTCTAAACTTCCGTTCATCTCCAAGATCTTGGAAAAGGTTGTGGCTAAACAGCTCACAGCTGCTCTTGATGAACATAACATCTATGATAGCTTCCAGTCAGGTTTTCGTACAGCTCGTTCTACTGAAACAGCTCTTCTTAGGGTCTCTAATGACCTTCTGACTCACAGTGATGCAGGGCACTGTTCTGTTCTGGTCTTGCTGGACCTGACTGCAGCCTTTGACACTGTTGACCATCACCTGCTACTGGAGAGGCTGAGAGACTGGGTCGGCCTATCAGGAACTGCTCTGGAGTGGTTCTCCTCTTATCTTTCTGAGCGCTTCTTTTCTGTGGCCGTCTCCAAGTTTAGGTCCTCCACCACCTCTCTTACCCATGGTGTCCCACAAGGTTCTGTGCTGGGGCCTCTGCTTTTCCTCCTCTATCTGCCCCCTCTTCAGCACATCCTGAGCTCCTTCAAAGGAATCTCCTACCATCTTTACGCAGATGACATCCAACTGTACATCTCCTTTAAGCCCCATGAGATGTCTAAGCTGCAGCTGTTACACACCTGCTTAGACTCTATCAAAGCCTGGATGGTGGGAGCTTTCTTCAGCTAAGACTGAGATCCTCATCTGTGCCCCAGACAAGCTGGTTCCCAAAGTCAGAGACTCTCTTGGTCAGCTTGCTTCCCACACCAAGTCTTCCGTCAGGAATCTTGGCGTGACCTTTGACCCAGCTCTCACCTTGGATTCTCATGCCAGTTCTCTTGTTCGCTCTTCCTTCTTCCATCTCAGGAACATTGCTAAGCTGAGTCCCATTCTGTCCCGCTCTGACCTTGAGACAGTTCTCCACACCTTCATCTCCTCACGCTTAGACTACTGTAACTATCGTTTCACGTGTCTGAGCAGAACCTCCCTGAACCGTCTACAGGTGGTTCAGAACGCCTGTGCTCGGCTTCTGACCAAGTCCTCCAAACACACCCACATCACCCCGCTTCTCCTCCAGCTTCACTGGCTGCCAGTCAACTTCAGGGTTCATTTCAAGATCCTGGTTCTGGTCTATAGGGCCTTACATGGACAAGCACCATCTTACATTGGTGATCTTCTTAGTCCCTACACCCCCAGCAGGTCCCTGAGGTCCAGTGATCAAAGCCTACTGGTTGTGCAGCACCAGGCTAAAGACCAAAGGTGACAGATCATTTGCTGCTGTGGCCCCCAGGCTCTGGATCTCTCCCCCTGAGCCTGAGATCAGTGGACTCAGTGGACTCCTTTAAAAAGCAGCTGAAGACTCACTTGTTCAAGCTGGCTTTTGTGTGACCTTCTTCACCACTCTCTCTTTATTCTGCTCTCCCCACCTATTCCACCTTCCTCAGGATCCACTGATTTCCCTCTTTCCTATTCACTCTCTCTCTTTCTTAACATTTTTTCTTTTAAATCACAATTGCTTATTCTTGCTCATTTTAAATATATTTTAAACATTTTCGAAATGCGTTTTTATATTTTTACAATTTTTTTTATTTTTTGTTTTTGTGAAGCGCCTCGTGATTTTTATCTTGAGAGGCGCTATAGAAATGATATTTTCTTCTTCTTCTTCTTCTTCTTCAAATTGCATCAGGTACAGCAATCCTCAAACTAAGCAAGCATGTAGCGACAGTGGAGAGGAAAACTCCCTTAAACCTCCAGAGGATCCTGGCTCAGAATAAGCAGCCATCTGCCACGACGAAGTGCCTTGGGGGCTGTAGAACCCTGAGAAGTCGCTGCAAATGCACACCATTTACCATAATGTCAATTTTAAATGACTGCTGCAAAACAACTTGTTCTCCCCTCTCCCTTGTGTGCCCATGTTTTTACAAACACATCAAGCACAAAGCAAACATGTTATATAGTATAAAAGGACAAGAAAAACTCCAAGGCGATAGAAAAAGTTAAAAAGCCTTTATTGTAATGGCTAGGTCACATATGGCCGTTTCAGCAATGTAGCCTTCGTCAGGGAGTCAGGGAGACAAAGGCTACATTGCTGAAACTTGTTGGAGTTTCTGTTTGTTCGACTGAAACTTTCCATCCAAAGAGCATGTCAAACCAACTTAAGCTGAGTCCAGGAAGCGCTCCTTTAGAAAAGTTCTTAACAATCATGTTAATGATATACTTACAAGTGCAATAGCGTTATCGTGAGGCCCACACCCAATTAGAATCTTCCCTTGCCTCTGAATCCTCACTATTCAGAAAACACTTCCCGATGTTGACCATTGACTGACCGCTCTTTTGGTCAGATGTCCTTTTTTTTCTTTTTGTTTCATGTATGTATGTATGTATGTATGTAATGTATGTAATGTATGTATATTCCAAACGGGAATCTGACATTGTAGAATAGTTGTCGTGTTTTTGTAATCACAATTGTTGCTCTTCCCATTTTTATAATGGATTTTAATTAATAATATTATCCATCTATTGTCTGAACCCGCTTTGTCCACGTAGGGTCGCGCGGGGGGGGGGGGGGGGGGGGGGTGCCTATCTCCAGCGGTCAATGGGCAGTCAGGCGGGGTACACCCTGGACAGAGAGCCAGTCCATCGCAGGGCAACACAGAGACACACAGGACAAACAATCACACACACACACACACACACACACACACACACACAAGGATAATTTAGACAGACCAATCAACCTAACAGTCATGTTTTTGGACTGTGGGAGGAAGCCGGAGTACCCGGAGAGAACTCACGCATGCACAGGGAGAACATGCTAACTCCATGCAGAACGATCCCAGGCCGGGAAGCGAACCCAGGACCTTCTCGCTGCAAGGCAACAGCTCTAACCACTGCGTCACTGCGTAGCATTTATAATATTATTTTTAATTTTATTTTATTATATTAAATTTTTGTCCTTGTGTATTGCCTCGTGATTTTGCTTGAGATGCGTTAGATAAAAGTGTTGTTGTGAAGGATTTGCCAGAGCATGCTCTCTGGAGTAAACAACAGCAGATCCTTCTGGAGCTACGTTGTGATTTGGGACCCATGGAGCGACAAACAAACCACACTAAACCGATTCTATTTCATATTCTAGTTTACAATCACAAAAGCCCTCCAGAACCACCTCTGCTCCCCGATCACACACACGTTGTCAAGGCAACCAGACTGAATGACAGCAAGGAGGCTGCACTCTCGGACAACATTCCCAAATAAAACGAATATCCTCCAGAACCACTCCTTAAATGTCAAATGTAAATGACAACCTGTTTATGACATTGATGTTTTTATTTCTTCCCGATTGGAACCTCTCCACTATCCTGACCACGTTTCATAACCTCCGTGACTTGTTTGGTTCGTTTACACATTTTGACAGACCATATCTCAATCTCAAGTTTTCTTTTCTTCCGAGTGGAACGCAGGGAATCCCCTCGCGTGTTGAGGATGTGGCGCGGCCAAATATGGTTAATTGAGGGCGTTTCTGTAATGTAAATGACCGAGAACGGACGCGAGCACCTGGGTACGCACAGGTGGGATTTATTATCAGACGAATGCGGAGGAACGTGTGTACGAGAGGACACTGCATGTTTCATAAATCAGGATTTTGATCGTTCGTACGAACATTCTAAATGTCATCATAGGAAGGAGTGTAGGAATATTTCTATGAACGTTTGAAAGAGGCCCCAGGCATTAAGAAACTATTTTTCTTTTTGAAATGCTCTCAGTCACTTAGAGTTTCACATGCAGACTAAACATGAAAATTGTCTTCTACCCCCATTTCCTGTGTCAGCCGCCTGGTCATATCTGTCATATTGTAAAATTAACATTTATGGACATGCCCAACTTGGCTCACGACGGGGAAGGCTGTTGTTGGTTTTTAGCGTCCAGGAAAAAAGCAAAGAATGTCTCCGCTAGTAGAAGCTAACTGTTAGCATTAGCGACTCCACCACACAGCAGAGCTCCTTCATGCTTGTTTTATCTGTGGAGATAAAACAACATCAACAACTAGCAGAGGCAGTGGAAGAGGTGTGTTGCTGTTAGCCAATCAGAGATGAGATATTTGAATAATAACGAGGAAGACTCCAAACCCTGCCATCTTCTGCCCTCCACTCAGCTGGCTAACTTCAACTCCCTGAAACGGGAGCATCTGAGCTTTTTTTTCTGCACAGAGTTCAGCTCACAAGGCATTAATTTATTCTAGAGAACTCTGCAAAGGTGTTAAAGAAACAAGTGAACTTGGTCTTTAAACAAAATTATTCCTCTGAAAAGGTAACAAATCAAACACTTCCGCCTTTCTGGAATCAGACATGATGGACGGAAAAATGTCCCTGTTTTTAAAGCATATTTGAAGAATCAAGAACAGAGTAAAGGTTTTAAAATAGTCCCTCTAAATCCTCTTGGACTTCCTAACCATCCGTCATTGGTAGTGGCATTTTTTTTTATCATCCCAACGTTGCATTTTCCTTTCAGCACCCTTGTTTTGATAGAGAGCACGCTGCCTTCTCGAGCATATGCTTATCCACGCTCACCATCTCCAGACAAATTAGTTTCTTGGAGTTGCCCTCAGACGCGGGCCTGGCCGGAGCGCAGCTGTTATGACTAACTGCGGCACTTCAGAAGTCCCTTGGCAGCATGAATCTTTCCATTTGACAAATATATTCAGGATTCACTGCAGATGATGAAGCACCTAATCATCCTTTACCCTCATTAATGAAACACTGAGCAAAATGCTGTGGATTTTAAAACCAAACTTAAGCGCAGCTATTTATTTCTGTCACCACGGGCAAAATCTAAACTAATGATCATATCATTGTTCTTCTCTTCCCCTCCCCAACTTCTGGCTTGTCATGCACTGCTAATATGGACATCCACGCAGGCTCAGGTCAGTGCCATTCATTGTGTACATGTACTCTGCTTTAGATAACGAGGACTAAGTGCATGCTAGATCTGTCTCCTCTAGTCCTTTAAGACAAAATCAAACAGAAGCTTGCCTTAAATAGTTATTTAAAAGCCATTTGAATGATATTCCATCTGATTTTCACCTCCACTTACATAACCTTTATCAAAAACGTTAAGTCTTCATTGGATCATGCATTGTCGGTAACATTTTTTAGAGCGAGCTCAAAGAATAATGCTCTAAACGTCTGAAGAAAAGCACTCCAGTTCTCCAAAGAGCTCAGAATAAAGCTAAACAAGCTAATGAATGGATCTGGTTCATGTTATTGGCTGTTCTGCTTTCTTTTGCACTCTAAAAAAATTGTGCACTTGAAAACAAAACCTGTTTTTTTGTTGTACATTAACTTTGTAGAGCAAGTTCACTGGGAACCTTTTGTTTCACTTAGTTTAACATGATTGGTCACTCTTAGCTTAACTTGCAAATGAACATGGAAATAGTCTTCTACAAATATTTCCTGCATTAGCCACAGATAGAAAATCGATGGGAAAATGTTCGGATTAGATGAGCTACACAGATCTCACGTTGGCAGGGCTACCAACTCTCACGCACCGAGCGTGAGACACACGCATTCGACCCTCTTCACACGCTCTCACGCCACACCTCCTATATCTCACGCTAAACCAGCGCCTGCGCTCCCCAAACGCGCATCACGCACAGTGTGTAGGGCTTCTGAAAAAAAAAATATTAAACCAGACACAAACAACACTTAAGTAATAATTTAACTGGTGTTATTTCACACACAGAATCCCATCTATATAATCCAAGCCCATGTGCTTTTTTCCGCTCTGGTGGTTGTGAGATGGGCGGAGCGGTGAGCTCCACCTGCTGTTGACGGGACTTTCATGCCCGGTTCTTTCTCCCAGAACCGTGAGCTGCAGCTGCGCGCGCCACCAAAATGACATGCTTTATTTAGAAATGCAGCCGCCTCGCCAGCCAGTGTTGACGGAGCTTCAGTCCCGAATGTTTTTCTTTTGTTTTCACTCAACAGCCACAGATCGCTTGCTACTGTCGCTCACAGCAAGCTGGGCTTCCTACCGTGGTGACTCACTCACATGTAGTGATGTGACGTTCACGAACGAATCGAATATTTTGAACGGGTTTTCAAAGTCAACGATGAGAGCCGAGTCCCTGTATTATCAGGAAATAAAACCACATCCTCTGTCTTCTGCTCACTAATCCTCTGACTAGCTTCTACTTCCAGAGATCAACTCAGAAGTCACTAATTTATAATGGAGACCACTGCAAATGTGTTAAACAAGTGAACTTGGTCTTTAACATATCAGCTTAATCTCATGTTTGACTTGATGCGTTATTTTGCGTGCTGTGCCGCTCTAATCGATTATCTAAGTGCTACCACCGTTTCATAGATGGTTCTTAAAATCCAACTTTAGTGGTCCATAAAGTTTGTATCTAGTGAGGCAGGAGAGCCACAACTTTTAGTTTATTTTCCCTCGTGTTTCTAAACTGTGTTTCTGCAGTAGGAAAGGAGAAAGTAGGAGTAGGGAAGTTGCCAGTTTTCCCAGCAGGGGCATCTGCAGGGACAGATGGGAGATGATGACGGTGTGTAATAGGCATCTGTGTGGCCCGCAGGGGAGGGAATACTCAACACTCATTCCCACTCTCTAGTCTGAGCACACACACACACCTACTGACACACATTGCAGCTTGTCATAGCTTTTCCCACAAACTGTCCTCAAGAGCATACCTTTTACTGTGGCAGACAGTTACATAGATTGAGAGTAAACATGTGTTTTACAGGAGCATTGTGCCGGCTGCTCCCTCGGGTCTACGGGCATGCCAGATTCTCTGGCTAAGCGGGAGGAAGTGAATAGGCTCAAAATCCAGCCAATTACATCCTCAGCTGAGGGGGCTGTTGCCATGGTCATTCTGCGTTTACACACTCCATGCTGTTCTCTCTGTGTCATGCGTAGTTTTACTTTTTTGTTTATCTCTCGCAGCGGTTGCACAAGCAAGTTCAGGCCCTCTCTCTGATGAAGGTTGTCCTTAAGTTGAGCTGTTCTTTCATTTCTCTAAATACATTGGCAGACTTTTGGATTTTCAGGCTTTTGGTGTTTTTATTGTCATGAAGGGAGCCACATTCAGCTCCAACAGACCTCGGCGCGCTCCAGGAAAGCCCCAGTGCTTGATGTTAAAAAGAATCGCAAAGGAAGATGGAGCATGTTGCATAAGATGATACATGAAGTGTGAAGTATTTGCCATTTTTTCTTCTGTTTTGCCCAGGGCGACATTGTTTCTAACCAAGAGAGACATCATTAGGTGACTCTGAAAACTGGAATTCTCCCAAAAAAAAACACGTTTTTACTTCATGTAGACCCGTTTTTTTACAGGTAGCATGCTTGTGAGTGCAGGAGGTTTGGTTTCTATATTGACTTTTGTGTGCTGATTGGAATGCATGTTTTTCCAGTGATTCTCATTTGTGTCGTTTTCCCGTGTGTGTGTGTGTGTGTGCGTGCGTGCGTGCGTGCGTGCGTGCGTGCGTGCGTGCGTGTGTGTGTGTGTGTGTGTGTGTGTGTGTGTGCGTGCGTGCGTGCGTGTGCATATAGGTGTACGAGGCGGTGCCGTGCAATGGAGAGTGCATCCAGTACGAGTGGAGGATCGAGCCCTGGTCCATTTGTACCATCAGCACCATGGACGACCTGCCAGCCTGTGGGGAGGGAGTCCAAAGCCGCAAGATCAGGTCAGTGAGCGGCTTATACTTGGCAGAGCGCTCGACTGGCGCCGCAACACACAACAGCAGAAACGGGATTGGCAACGGTCCTTTCAGCAGCCTCACTAACTTGTCATTCACACCTGCAGAGCTGAAGGAAAACAGTCAAAACAAACAAATGCCTCACAATGAATGTCTAATTCATTTGTAGTCTTTTTAGTTTCAGTTGCACTTTGAACGACTGCAGGGGAAACAGAAGCATTTATTGTTTCATTGTGAAAACTCAACCTGCTCATTAGAGAAGCAGAAATGGAATAAAGCCTCTATCCAGTCGGTTGTGTCCTCTTTAGTGGACATTTTGTTCACCTTTGTTTTCTTTCACTCTTCTGAATTATCCCATTTAGCCCTGAACTGCTCTTTAGAGGACACCCTGGGCTTTCCAGTGATGTATCATTTATGTTCACATGCTGGGAAGTCCCCTTAACCCTCAACAACAACATTTTATGGAAAGAGGAAAAGTAAATCAAAAGACCTTCATCTTTTGTTATTTTTTACCAACATAATCATTAATATTCCTGTTAACATGTAAACAACAATAGTTTACATGTTAACACAGATTATCTTTTGGCAACAGCACTTTTATAAATGTCTATTGTGGTGGGCATTAGGACCGTTTCAGTGCATTTATACCACTGGTGTGCAGACTAGGAGCCGGGCATGATGATGTTATCAACTCGCTGTAAATGACTCGTCTTTGCTCGTCATCTACAAACGTGTGGTACTGATAACTGGCAACCATGAAACTCATGGAACAGCAGTAAAAGTCATTGCAGAAGCTAAGTTTCACCACAGATGTGATTCTTACATTATTCTCTACACATTGCACCTTTAATTAAACAAACACAGCATTACTAATAAAACAATAATATTCATATGCAAGAAACTATCTCTGATTACATTTGGTGTGTTGCAAATAAATGTGCTGCATTCATACTGAGCTCATGTTAAAGAGCAGGTTCACCATTTTATACTTATTTAAAAAAATTTTAATTGATCAGTCACTTTGAGTTTCACATGCAGGCCGAATGTGGACAATAATCTTCTGCCCCTACTTTCTGCTTTCTTAGTCGTAGAGGCTGTGCTGATTTAGCACCCAGGAGAGAGCAGAGCATGTATCTGCTAGTAGAAGCTAAGCGTTAGCATTAACACTTCCACAACATAGCAGAACTCCTTCAGGCTTGTGTTAATTATTGAGATGAAAATGCAAGTGGAGGAGGGTTTTAACATCTATCGGAGCAAAAATGCTCTTTTTTTCCTGATGGATGCAGATTTGTCCTCTGGCTGGTGGAGATCTTTCGCTTATCCAGTGAAGAAGGGTTTGAGTGGCAAGAAAAGCCTGAATAAAACTTCCAAATTACAATGTATTATATTATTTTCACCTGTCTGCGAATATGTGGACAAAGTCCCAGAATATTTTTTGTCATTCACTGTTTTGAGTTTTTATTTATTTTCCCATTTTGCTGCAAGTCTAAAAATGGTCAGAAAATCATTTTAATTTGCTTCTAAAACAGAGAGAGCGACAAAGAGAGTGGCATACATTAAGTTGACTTTGCAAAGGGGAATTAAAGTTGTGACCGCCTTTGAGATTAGACTTTCAGCTGCTACTGCTGCTCTTTTAGGTGTGTGAAGAAGGGAGAAACGGGTGGAGAGAACGTTACTGTGGATGATGTTCTGTGTGATCAGGAGGAAACACCGCCCAGAGCTCAGGTCTGCTTAATATCCTGCCCCAACGACTGCGTTGTCTCCCCCTGGGGGCCGTGGAGCAGCTGCCCTCTGGTACGTTTGGCCATAATCATATATTAATTAAAATCATCCTATTTTCTTTTTTTAAAGCTCCTTATACATGCACCAAGTAAAATCTAAAGTGTAGCTAATTCATGCTTTCAGTAGATAAATGAGTACTTTTGATTAATTCTCTGTTTAATGTAATTAGCTGAATATAAAATGACTTTTTCTGATCATTGCTTCACAAATTCTGCTCCTGACCTGCTTTGAAATCATGTTTATAAAATGAAAAATGTATGAAATAGCAGAAAATTGGCACATAGAAAGGGAAAAAAAATGAAGGCGTTTTTGATTCCAGTTAGCAGCTGCCAAAATATAAATACTGAACTGACGTCAAGCGTTTGTTTTTAATGGTGTCACTTTTTCTGCTTTGGTCTTTCAGATTCAGATGTATAAATATTAGGATAACATATTCACAGCACAATAGTGGTGATAAGTGTCATTTGAAAGGGTTTTGGAGACTTTTTAGTCCAAAGTTATTTGGTGTTTGGTTTCATTCTCCAGTGATATTTAGGCCTTAGGCTTGAACAACAGTACACAGGTCCCCTTGGTTGCAGTGCCATGTAGTAATAATACAGGCTATCTGTCAAAACAGTCAACTGAACTAGAACATTAGTGCGAGAAAAAAAGATAAACGCTTGTTCAGTATTTGAGTATGAAACTTTACAACGCATTTTTAGAAATAAGAATAATCTGATGAATAAATGTTGCATAAAGATGAAAAATCTGAAAAGGAACCATTTCTATTTTAATGTGATTGAATATATTTGCTGAAAACTAAATGACGATTTTTTTCTGTGCAGAATATGTGGGTTAAAATCTTAATTGCATAAATGTTTGGCACAAAGACGCCAACGAACCCAATTAAATGAAAAAAAAACTAATGATTTATTATGTTAAAGCTGTTGTAGCGAATCTACAAAACAAGCTAGGCTTTCAACAAATGCAGTCACGGAACACGAAAGTCACGAGCCAAAGTATTTAGCTGTTTTCACCATCTCTATAGATTTTATCACATAAGAAGCAAATATTATTTAAAAAATAAGTGATTGTAGGTTAAAACCCTAATTGCGTAAATGTTTGACACAAAGAAGCCCACAAACCCAATTAAATGGATAAAAGTAATGATTTATTTTGTTAAAGCTGTTGCAGCGAATCTACAAAACAAGCTAGGCTTTGAACAAATACAGTCACGGAACACGAAAGTCACGAGCCAAAGTATTTAGCTGTTTTCACCATCTCTATAGCTTTTATCACATAAGAAGCAAATATTATTTAAAAAATAAGTGATTGTAGGTTAAAATCCTAATTGCGTAAATGTTTGACACAAAGAAGCCCACAAACCCAATTAAATGAATAAAAGTAATGATTTACTATGTTAAAGCTGTTGTAGCAAATCTACAAAACAAGCTAGGCTTTGAACAAATACAGTCACGGAACACGAAAGTTCATGAGCCAAAGTATTTAGCTGTTTTCACCATCTCTATAGCTTTTATCACATAAGAAACAAATGTTGTTATTTAAAAAAATAAGTGCTTGTGTTAAATGGGTCTTCTCAATCCTTAATAGGGAGCTGAAGTCACGCCCATCAAATTCTGGACCACGGTCCCCAGAAATAAAGTTAATTCAAGCAAATGGGGCTACAAAATAAAATTTCTAATCCCATTTGAAATGAGCAATGGATTTCACTTATGGTGTTTGAATTTTAAAGACACGTTCTGATGCCAAGAAAGCGCTTATTTTCCAACGGCAGCAACATTTATTTTAGGTTTTGTGTGAAAAGAAGCAAATGCATCTCACCACATTGACGTCATCGAACCAGGCTCGGAGAAAAAAATGGCTGTGAGCTTTGAATCTTTCCTCCGGGACGACAGAATGAGCATTAAATGTGGAGCAAACCAAGGCAAACAGTCTGGTAATGTGGAAAGTAAGTGAAATTTTGCAGTGATGTCATGCAACGTCTGATTTTTTGTAGTTTTACTAACAAATAAAAGCTGACAAATCTCCACGGCAGACATAGCCAAAACTCACATAATTTACTTTCCTTTAACTTGAAGTTCAAAACGCGCGCGTGTGTGTGTGTGATTCAAGGTATAAGGCAAAGCAGATTAGAAAATAACGTTTACGGCCCCATTCACTGGCATTCATTTCATCATTGTTCCGGGACCCGTGAGCCCACCGGAAGGGGAGGAGACTTGGGCTCTCTGCAATTCTTAACTGTCAGCAGAGAAAATATAACCAAACGTTAAATTAAATTATATCAATTTTTTTTATAAAGCATACATTTATTTTTAGAAACTCGACACCTTTGGTAGTGTGGCAAATGTTTCAACAAAAATTAAAAACATTTTATCTTACATTTTTTTGTTTATTTTACAGATTTTAGGAGCTGAACTGATGCCCGTAGCCATGCTTTTCCTTCTGAAAAATAAAGGTCTAAAATGAGTCGTGTTTCTGCACCTAAAACACATTTGAGCAATGAGACTGCTGCACCTTGCAGCGAGTTGCATAGATCACACAAATGTGTGCAAGGTTGTGTGAAAATGACAACATATTAACACTACAATGGCTGCAGCTGATTTATGAGCCTCACACTCTGGTTTTTTATTAGTATCTGACACTGATGGAAGTGCAGGTGGTGCATCAGGTGCAGAGGAACGCATCCAACTCCGTGAAAAGACATTTATCTCTTTCCTTTTTGTTTATGGGCGACGGCGGCACAGGAGTTAAGTGCTCGCCCCGTAATCGGAAGGTTGCTGGTTCGAGCCCCACTCAGTCTGTCGCTGTCGTTGTGTCCTTGGGCAAGACACTTAACCCACGTTGCCTGCTGGTGGTGGTCGGAGGGACCGGCGGCGCCAGTGCTCGGCAGCCTCGCCTCTGTCAGTGCGCCCCAGGGCAGCTGTGGCTACATTGTAGCTCATCCCCACCAGTGTGTGAATGTGTGTGTGAATGGGTGAATGACTGATTGTGTTGTAAAGCGCCTTGAGGGGTTCCAGGACTCTGGAAGGTGCTATATCAAATACAGGCCATTTATCTGTATCCAAACGTCCTCTGGTTACAGGTTTGAATAAACCACATCATGTTGTTACATCCTGATTGCAGGTATTTCTGATAATTACCCTTCACTTAATTATTAGCCCCATGTTAATCTACACTTCCAAGACTGCAGGTAAACACTGATTTTACAGATCAGTGCCACATAATGTGTATTAAAGCTCACAAGCACTGAAAAGCTGTCTGATAACTGCTTCCTAATAAATCATGTCTGTGCGATTAAAAAGTTTACTTTCATAACTATTTCAGGTCAGTTTGTCATTAGGACCGACTAACAGCAAATGTAATCTCAGCGTGCTCAAACAGATTTACTTTGAGTCCAATTACAGACCAATTCGTTGCAAAATCAATACAATCCAATTGCAAGGCTTTGGTGGGACAAAAAACCAGCTGAAGTTCACACACGTGCAAAAACAATCGGTTAAAAAACATTGTAAAAGTGCTTCTTAATCTTTGATTATATCATATAACTTTAATCTGGAATCAGAAGCAAGGTTTAAAGATGGCTGAACTCATGGGTGTAATCGTGTGATCTGTATCAGGTCGTCGGTGAAATAATCAAAGCCTGGTAGGAAGGGTGAAATGGTTTCTTTAAAGTTACATCAGAATTTGATGGAGGTTTTTTTGTATTGATTAAAGGTGCGAAACACTGAAACCATTCAAAAAAATCTTATTTCTGATTATTATCGGTCACTCTGAGTTTTTCATGCAGGCTGAACATGAAAATAGTCTCCTACGCCTATCTCCTGCATTAGCTTCTAATAGAAATGCTAGGATTTGAAAATCCTCATCTCTGTCACTCTAAATCTGCGTTCATGGACTCACCCATCTTGACTCGCGACGGGGAAGGCTGTTGAACGTCTCAGTTGGTAGAAGCTAACCGTTAGCATTAGCAGCTCCGCCGCACTGCAGAAATCCCCCAGGCTTGTGTTCTTTGTGGAGATGAAACGTTTCAAGTCAGTGGTAGAGTTGCACTGCTGTTATCCAATCAGAG
This sequence comes from Nothobranchius furzeri, assembly GCF_043380555.1. NCBI lineage: Eukaryota > Metazoa > Chordata > Actinopteri > Cyprinodontiformes > Nothobranchiidae > Nothobranchius > Nothobranchius furzeri. Next base: position 12,114,825 of record NC_091754.1, read on the forward strand.
GAGAGATGTCCAAATATCAGGAAATCCAAAACCTCATTCGAAGCTCAGCTGTGATGTGGCTCACTTCTAGTTCCTGGAAATGGTGCACCAGTGTTTTATTTTTTTAATTTTTGCCCCCATGACTTACAAAGCATTCATTCCTACTAGAGCCCACTGAAAATTTATGAACTGGGTGTTCCCCACCTTTAAGGTTTTCATTACTACGTTTCTCCACACTTCTGTGTGACAACTGACTTCAAGTGCAAGAAACACTTTTTTATTTAGAAAGTTTTAGAAGTTTCTTTATTTTTTTACTCAATAATAAACTCTGTATGTCCAGTCTGAGTGATTTCCAACAAGAAAAAAATTCATGAACAAATATCTTCATAACATTTTCCTTCATAATTATCAGTATAAAAATGATTAAATTGAACTAATTCTTGAGGGAAATGACAAGAACTCCGTCACTGGAGCTGACAAAAGAAAATGGCTTATCTGGTCTTGTATAAATATCCATTAAATGTAGGGTTTTTGTGTAAAAAGGATCGTTATCTTGATGGGAGGAATGCATAATTTATTCTCGTAAATTATACAGCTAATCTCACAGTGACAGCCAGCTCTCTATTTCTTATTACAAAGGTTAGAACATATTGGGAACTTTAAGAAAAATTGCTTTCAGGTTTCCAGAATGATTTTTGTCATGCATTTGAGTCAGCTGGTCATAAACATGCATGCATAAGATCCTTCCTCTTCTTACCCGTTTATGTGCTGCTGTTGCAGGAATGTGACCGTGGATCCACGAGGAACAGAAGCAGACGCATCCTCCGCCTCCCAGCGCCCAACGGCACATCCTGTCCAGAACTGGTCCAGTCAGAACCTTGTGTTCTCAACAGTACCTGTTTCACATACCGGCACAAAGTCTCAGGTATGACAACTTGCACAAAAGGACGATCAGAGATTTCACCCCGGAGAGTGCATTTAGACTTTGTAACACTGTTTGTGAATCTGCTTTAGAACGGTGTGTCTGATAAGGTCATAACATATTTTCATAGATATAAAAAAATCCATTTTGTTTGGAGATGTAAAATTTATGAGAACTTTTATTCCCGTTTCCTTTCTCCTTTAGATCAGAGAGTGTCTCTAAAATGAACCATTCAGGCCTGCAACCCCTTGTGGCCCCTAACAGATTGAACAGCAACAACCTGCGTCTCCTTTTGAAAATCCAGATGAGAATCTGACTTTCTGTTTATCGTTCTTGCATCTTTATTGAAGCAGGCTCAGCCTGCTCAAACTCAAACGTGTCAGGTGTGTTAGCTTAAACAACTTTTATCTGTAAAGTTGGTGCCGCTTTGGTGAAGCTGATGTTTACGAGCTTCTCCACCCCTCCAGGATTCCCTTCACACACACACGAGGCGGTCAGTGAGTGAAATAAATCAGTAAAGCACAACTAGAAGAGCTTTTGTTGCTACTTTGGTGAAAGTGCAGGGTCAATCACGGGTAAGAATGTAACTGAAAGAGACGCTCACTATAAACACGACTCAATGTTATCATAATCTGAATGTAAAAGATGCACATCATAAATGCAATAACATCAACCGCATTAAAAAAATCTAAGTAATGAGATTTGTTATTTTGGTCCTGAGCTGTAGCCTAGAAATCTAGACCAACAGTAGTAGTAGCAGCAGGTTGGTCTAGCCACACTCCATTGTGGCCTCAACAAGTCTACCTCTGGATCAGGTAAGTTCTGGCCGGACCAATCACAGTGCTCTGTTTGTAGAGAGTTTGGCAAAGCTTTATTAGCTGCAATGGAGAACAACTAGAAAGATGATGTCAGCTTAGGAACAGCGCTCGTTTGAAACTGCTTTGGTACAAACGTTTGACAATTTAGACTTATGAGCTCGACACACGGGAGGCGACATCGCCTCTCCTCCATTCATTTTCAATGAGACATGTGCGACAAAGCAATAATCGCGGGTCTCCCTCCTACCAGGCGAAACGCAAAAAACGTGCGTGTGAAATTTTGCGCTCGTGCACAGGCGACCCAGCGACGCGATCCCAGAAAGTTGAAACATTTTCAACTTTTCATCGCTGTCGCTCGGACGAGGACCAATCAACGGAGGTTTCATTCACTGACCAATGAGCAGACAGGATGCTCCGTACATCTCCGAGCAAACATGGAGGAGAAGTTGATTATTATTATGTTTTATAGTAAAATCAGAAGTAAGATTTCACATAACTCTATCAGCACCTTGTGAAGCATCATATCTGCCACTTTATTAACTCTGAACCGCTTAAATAACCTTAATTCCCTCCAACCTGACACAGCCAAACAAAACAACGGAAGTTTCGATTTCACCATGGAACAGAACGCGTAGACGGCTTTGCCGCTGCCGCAGATCGCCTCCCATGTGTCAGCTAATAAAAGCGACAGCAACAAATTTTGCTGATTGTGGTCGTTTGTCACCTCCCGTGTGTCGAGCCCATTAGGCTTCTTCTTCTTTGTCCTCTTCTTGGGGGAGCAGCTCAGGAGGTAAAGCGGATTGACCACAAATGTGAGGGTTGTAAGATTGATCATGACCTCTGGGGGAGAACACTTGTGTTGTGTCCTTAGGCAAGACAATTAACCCATCTTGCCTGCTGGTGGTGGTTGGAGGGACTGGTGGTGCCTGTGCTTGGCAGCCTTGCCTCTGTCAGGTCGCCCCAGGGCAGCTGTGGCTACATTGTACCAGCTCAGGGGCATGGTGGGATGAGCGTTCACTCTGGGACTGGGAGATCGTGGGTTCAAATCCATGGTCAGGTCATACCAAAGACCTTAAAAATGGGGCCCATTGCCTCCCCACTTTACACTCAACATTAAGGGGTGGGACTGGGGGTCAAACCACCAGATTGTTCCTGAGCACGGCCGTGTCTGCAGCTCACCACTCCCCCGGGGGTTGGGTCAAATGCAGAGAACAAGGCCATGTCCACACGTAGCCGGGGATCTGCCAAAACGTAGATATTTTTCTATCCACACGAAAATGGAGTTTTTTCACACGAAAACGGATCTTTTTAAAAACTCCGGCCAAAGTGAAGATCTGCGTTTTCTCCGTTTTGGGTGTCTGCGTGTGGACAGACAAAACCGGAGTTTTAAGCTCTGCAACGTCACTTTCCGCTACAAGAAAAATGCTGACATCACGTGTGCGACCTGTGTTTACACTAGCCGACAGCATGGATGCCCTCAGAGCGGCGCTCGCTTTATCAATTGTCCAAGCGCTTTTTGCTTGTTTGTTTTTGCAAGCGGAATTACTGCTCCTTGCGGAAGACCACAGATGAAGGACGAGGTTAAGAACGGGGGAAGTACTGCCGCCTACAGGTCTGGCATGTCCTTAACAACGTATTTATCCGGGTACGTGTGGACAGAGTTTTTTTTTAAACGAGGTGGTGTGGATGCAAGTTTTTGGAGGGGCGGATATCCGTTTAAAAAAAACGGCTACGTGTGGACTAGTCCCAAGTTTCACTACACAACAGTGTGTGTGACATCTTTAATTGTAGCTCATCACCACCAGGGTGTGAATGTGTGTGTATGGGTGAATAACTGATTGCGTTGTAAAGGGCTTTGGGGGTGCTCTAGGGCCCTAGACCGCGCTATACACAAACGCAGGACATTTACCATTCTGTGGTGCGTGGCAGACAGCTCCACTGACTGATTTCCGTAGCGATTAATACGTGACATTGTCTGTTGTTCTGATTGGTCCTAGTGTTGTCCAGTTGCGTGCAGAGAAGACAACCTTATATTCCGACTGACTGACTGTGGGTTGTGGCCAGACTATATAAAGGATGTCCTGCCAGGCTACCTAAGTTTCCTTTTTGGAGTAAATTCTCACTTGAGTGTTTGCTTGATTCCATTTTAACGTGCTGTTTGAATATTGACTTCCAATTCAAAGCTGCACCGCGTGTGTGTGCTCATCTTATTGCTGCCGAGGTCCACAGAGATTGTATTCTTATTACTGCACCTGCCTCTGTTTATTTCCCCAAGTCTAAACTGGGCTTAGACTGGTTTTCAGGTACCATTCAACTTATGAAATGATCGATGACACAGTTTTAAGTTACACTGGAACATTCAAATCTTGTGATATTTGTACAATTAGATCCATAGATTTAAGTATCCAAGCATCTTCGTAAACTCTTTATTTCTGTCTCTTCCAATCTCCTTTTTTCTGACATTATTTACAACTCAAACTTGTCACTTAGAGGTGTGAATTAATAATAATAATCTTTAAAAAATCCTGACTTTAATACTGAGATTATCTGTTAGTTGCTCTGGTTTTGACAGTTATTGAATATTTGTATGCATATAAAATCAGACAGAAAATAAAACTTTTGAGGTTTAAAATCCAGAAAACCGTTTATCCTCTGTCCTACGGGCCATTCATTGCATCAGTGTCTTTGATTTTCCAGACTTGAGTAAAGCTATGTCGAGGTTTGAGTTGATACCTGCGAGGGTTTGTCTAATTCCTGATGTTTTCTCTCTCTGTGGCTCAGGCTCAGGGTCAGAGCCCAGCTGCCCCTGTTGCTAAGCAACAAGGTTAAAAAAACATTACTGAAAACGGATGATGCCCCGCGGGCTTGTGTTCGGACTAGGAGTGGCTCCTAAGTTGCCCTCAGCAAAATCACGTTTTTGTAACATCATACGTGAGCTCACACACAATGGCGTGTTTTATCTCTGCTCAGATGATGGAAAAAAATAAAAATGAGTTTGGTTTGTGGAAGTCTGTCCATTTTCCTGGCCTACCATCTGTGCTCCTGTTGCAGTGCATATAAAGATCTGACTATAACTGTGACCATCAACATGATGTCATCATAACGAGAAGGGCGATTACACTCTCCTCTGTGACCTCGTGATGATATCTATTAAACACTTCCCTCGGGAACAGCCGGCTCGCTGCCTGTGTTCTGTTGCGAAGCCTGACGGAAAACTGTTTTTGCAGCCAGCACACAACAGCAGCAGCTCATTCGTGGAGCTTTTAACACAACACTACCCTCACTCATTTCCCAGCATGCACCACAAATGAAGCAAACAGGATGATCAGCTGTCGGATACACTGACTGTCTGTGAGATGCTAGTATCTGTGTGGGTGTGCTTACAGCTGTGTTGAGAGTTTACCTTCAGCAAATGTAAGTAAAAACTCATCTGGTCCGTGATTGTGCTCATTTTGCAGAATGGAGTACGTGCCAACTGAGTGGACATGCTGTGTGTGGTCACGGTTCACGTTCGCGCCACCTGGACTGTGTGCAGAGTGATGGAAAGGTTGTGGAGCTGCAGATGTGCAAGCAGGTAGTAACTATTGCGAACTAAACACCTTTAAAGCAACACTAAATAAGTTTCCCACTTCTCCCTCCTACTGGTTGAAAGAGGAATTACATCTGTCATAAAAAAGAAAACGCTGCCGCAGCCTGCTGTAGCTAGCGCCAACAACGACCTAACACTAACACAAGCCAACTGATGCTAATTTTAGCTACTGGCAGGGTTCGAATTATGGGGGAGTTAAGGGGAGCCTGGCATTTCCAATAGTGTGCTCCCCTGGAAGCCCTCAACTTACACACCCAGGGGGAGCCTGAAAACAAATCCTGGTTTCACTTGTATTACATTATTTATGTGGTCTCCAGGGTTTCTTTTGAGCAGAGAGGACGCAGAGCGATGATCGTTGATGCGGTCCAGGCAGCGGTGTCCTGTGCATGGCCACAGTAACATTCTCATTATGTTGCCACCCCAAGAAAATATAATTAACACATGATCGTCTATGTTGGCTCATATCCTCTGGTGCTTTCTGTCTTTTATTTGTGCCTGATGCACTTCGCTGTTGCACATCACCTGTGATGTGCTCAGGTGACTTCATCTCAGTGGTGTGGCCGGAGCGCAGTGCGTACTCCGCTATTTTGGAGGTCTATTGTTCACTTTGAACTGCTAAAGCCGGGCGTACACTGTGCGACTTTTTCACTCGCAGCGTTCAGCTTCAGCTCAAACTGTACGACTTCCTCGCAGAGCAGATCTCACGAGTCATGTGCTCACACTGCACGACCCAGTTCTCGCATGCGAGCGACCTGACTGCTCACACTGTACGTCTGGTAGCAACACATCGGCCCTAAAAATATGCTAAAAATAGAAGTTTTTACTCAACACTTTTTGGTCTTGTCATGCCTGTTGTCCTTCTTAAAAGTGTGTTACTTTTTCTGTACTAATTATTTCCTGTCTTAATGTCAGTAAACTTTTCACTCATGAAAAAAATGTGAGCAAAATGTAGGCTATAAACAAGTAACAAATGAAGTTTTAACCCCTTAAAGTGGAGAGGTCCTGGCGACCCACTGAGAGGCTTTGGCGCCCCCTTGTGGGGGTCGGGACCCCCAGGTTAGGAACCACTGCACTACACGACCGCTCGGCGCAAAACTCGCCCCGATGTCATGGATTCTCACACGAGTGGAAAATCGGCTCAAAAAAGTGAAAAAGTTAAAAAGTAACAGATGAGGTGAAAATAGGGAAAGCTAGGTATCAGTTTTTCTGTAGGACTGAGAGGAGATGCAGGAAGATGAGAGACAGACAGGAAAACAGTCAAATGAAAAACAAGAAAACAAAACAGTGTTTGAAAAGGAAAACGTATGTAGATTTATCCCACTACACATTTTTTTTCACTTTCTAAAGTACTCATTTATAAGCATGTAATATTTATATAGTTGATACAATTCCTTTAAAACTCAGACCCACACCCAGGGCTGTATCAAGGCGTTTCAGGGGCCAAGGCAAGAATAAGGCCCCCGTCTCACTGGGCTCCCCCAGAAGCTTCTGTGTAATTCGTACCCCGCCATAAAGCAGGTAGAAACGTCCCCTTAATGAACCCAACTAGACTACAAAATCATTGTGTGCAGTTTCTGGTCAGCAGAGTGCTGTGATGCGAACTTGCTAAAGTTTCTGGCTCAAGAACCACTTGGACAAACCAGTTGGAAAGCAATAGTTTAAAGTGTAATAAACTCTTTAGAGGTGCTGTCAATCATACCGCCCCAGTTCATGCAGTTTATTGTTCATCCTACTATAATCAACTATAATTTTTGCAAAAATACATCATGATCAACGTGAGAACTAAAATCAACAGTGGTGTTATTTTTTCAGAGTCACAGTGAAAGTAATCCAACTACTGTATATTATAAACAAACGGGTGGTTTAATTTAGTCTTTTTCAAATAAAGATGTACTGCACCTGTAGGTTATACATTATTGAAAGCCCAGTTGTCTCGTGCTCTTACGTGTAAACGTTGTTTCCTAATCTCTGAACCAATGTTTCACAAGCTGGTTTGCCGCCAGGTCAACAGAGCTTAATGGTATTGCCTTATCTCAATTGCACAGAGACAAATGGTTGTCTTAAGGATGCAGCAATGATGGTAGAAGCAGGGGCATTTCTTTTTTTATTCAACTTGATGCTACTTTTGTTCTGCACCTGCACTAACCCTCTGTTTTAGTGGGAATAATGTTCCATTTACAGTTTTATTGAGATAAGTTGCATTTTCTATTTAAGGTGTTAAATTCAACAGTCAAAATGTTATTTTTAGGGCTAATGCAACAATCGGAAGGTATTTTTATTCAAATGCTGAGCTATTCAGCATAGGAGAAATGCAAAAATGTAGCTGTTCATTCCCTTTTTTTTAAACTAGAAATAATTAGCAGAATTTCCGCTCAGTTCCGCTTTTGTTTCTCACAGTTTGGTTTGATCAACAAGTTGCAGCTGCTGGAGAGCTGTGCGGTCGACTGTCCTGTCAGCTGTGTGCTGTCTGAATGGTCGCCGTGGGCGGATTGCTCCCACACCTGTGGGAGCCGAGGTAAATACAAGCAAACAGACTTAAATCAACAGCGAACAGACATGCTGTGGACCACATATTTCGCGTCTCATTATTCCATCCACTCGAGCACTCATCAAGATGTTGAGTTGTGCATGAATACATTTAAATGCATTAAAATATTTACATGCTTGTGCAAATCCACAGCCTTATTATACAGAAAAACTGTTTATTTTTTAATTATGCTTACATTGCCGTTACTAGTTTCAATTCTTTTTTATTTGCATGAAAACGTTTTAGTGTATGTGATTAGGACCTAATTGTGACTAAATTTCATGCAGCTCACCTGTATGGATGCCATCAATTATTTAGCAAGCTTAAATATGGACGATAGGGGAAAATGCAGCCAGTAATCAGCAACCTGTGGCTTGCCATGCATCGCTTTGAGGATGTCACATCACGCCCTCATGCAATATACAGAAGTTAATGATTTAACCTGGATCCATATATTGTTTCGTTGGCTTCCCAAAGCCAGTCTCTCAAAGAGAAAGCTTGTTATCCTGCTAATTAGAAAGACTCAACACTGTCTCTTCAAGTTCATTCATTGTAATTTGTCACTGGCTGTCTATCAACTCAAACTTAACCCCTCACTCCGATAAGCTCACAGACACTTTCAAGCGAGGATTCAAACTCGGGACTCTGCCTGCGTGTCTCACGGCTCTGTCACTGAAGCTGTGACTCTTTCTGCCAGTTTTCTCAGTTCGTTCTGACACCTAGTCAAACACATCTTTCAGACCTGATGAGGGATTTGTGTCGTTTCTGTGTAAGGCGATGCAAAGATCTTGTTTTGTCGGGGTACCATGGGAGTGTTAATGTTTTGGATTTGATTTTTGTTTGTTTTTTTAGATGGCAGACCGAAGCTGCTTTTTGCTGTGTCTGCCTGGGGCTTACAGAGCTCAGCATCTCCCCTGGCAAAACACACACACACACACACACTACTTCGGTCTACTGAGCCTCGCAGGACCTTGCAGCCTGTGAAGAAATGGTTCAGAAATGGTCTGGAAAGGTAGAAATACTCCAGCTAATACCTAGGGTAAAAATGCAGCACCCGAAGAACTCGTTCATCTGTATATGCTTTCTTGCCTTTACCTTTGTTAAAAAAAAAGTTTTCATTCTTTTTTTCTAGGAGCAAAAGAGACTATTGCTATATAAAGTTAAATTCAGAGTCCCATTAGTTGTCACACACACTGGTGTGTGTGCGAAATTTGTTCTCCGCATTTGACCCATCCCCTGGGGGAGCGGTGAGCTGCAGACACAGCCGCGCTCGGGAACTATTTGGTGGTTTAACCCCCCAGTCCAACCCCTTAATGCTGAGTGTCAAGCAGGGAGGCATTGGGTCCCATTTTTTCAAAGTCTTTGGTGTGACCCGACCAGGAATCGAACCCTGATCGCCCAGTCTCAGGGCAGACACTCTACCACTAGGCCACTGAGCTGGTTTAACATGGATTGATTGGGGAACCACCTTAAAAGTAACAATAAACTGCTTCCTACTCCTCCATCCCACTGGTTGAAGCAGATTTAGAAAAGTCATAAACAACCCTGCAGCAGCCTGCTGTAGCTAGCGCTAACAATGAGCTAATGCTAATGAGCTAATGCTAACAGAAGCCATGAATTAAAAAGATCACAGTAGCAACAAAGCCAGGTCACCTTCAGACCCTGATTTCATGGCCTTCTTTAGTTTTCTCAGATGAGTGAAGAACAATGTTCCCTCAGATTTAGCTCTTTGCATCACTTCCAAAGACATAATTCTCTTTTACTTCCAGGCTCCGCCATGGTACCAACAAAAGAGCAAACTTATTCTTGTTTTTATTTATTTATTTACGGTTGGCTAACTGCAAGCCTTTATATTAGCTACCGGCACAGTTAATACCTGTTAAGCGCCCCCTAGGACGCCTACTCACTCCACAAAACTGTTAAATGTAGTTTATGGTCAGGAGATCTACAGAGGGCTGTCCCAAGTGAAGTTTCTACCTACACAATCACTGAACCCAGCTTTTAAAGGAATTGGTTAAATTGTTAAAAGCTGCTTAATGTCTCTTTAAATGTTCACACTGATTATTTATTTATTTATTTATTTGCTTTCTCAGTTTAGAATGAAACGATTTTAGGACACAAAGTGCAAACCAGCCAGTTTCTCTACTCCATAACCCCCCCCCAGGCTCAAAATAAGTTTTGATAAAAGGACGAACAACTAAGTTCTTCAGGGGAACTTCTGAGTTAAAGAATGCTCATGAAATACGTGTGTGGAGTAACCAGGCAGGTAGGTTTTAACGTTGCTAATCTGCAACGCCTGCCTCCAGACGGTTAAGACAACACCCAGTATCTGACCGGGCTGTGGCTACAGGTGACAAGAGTAGACAGTGTCTTGAAACATTTGCAAGGATTCTGAATCTCCTCAGCTCACTTGCACAAACTTGTTATTTTGTTGGAACTAAAAACTTTAAAAAAATATTAAAATAACAAATCAAAACTTTTCTCTAAGTAGTTTTCTCATGCATCTGGATATGGTCCCAAACCAGTCTCAGGTGTGTCTCTGTTTAGTTTCTGCAAGTCAAAGTGTGCAAAATGAAAAAAAAAAAACGTTAATTAGGGGTTGGAAACCAAATTGTTATTTAAATTGATCATAAATTACAAACAAGTTGGCATATGAGACAATTTATGAAAAAATTGAAGTTTGTATGACGCGTCACATGATTGTCCCTCATTTCACCCAGCCATATACTTTTTTACATCGTCAGATTCTGGATCCGCTGGGTTGTTTTTATTTTTGGGGAGGGTTGGTCAGTACACACAGTCACAGATAAACTTCAGTAACGACTAACCCAGACGTTTCAGTTAAGATGATTTAAAGTGACAGTGTGTATCTTCCCTTGCGATAGGGGGCGGTAGATAGCTAAATTGTTGCAAGCAAGCAGTATTTTTGTGTTGGAGTAAGACCTTACCAATGGATGCCCGTTAGGGTCAAAAAGCCCTGGGGAGCACAGAACACACAATAACAAGCACATCAGACTCCCTTTCATCACTGGCAACAAGTTTAGAGGTAAATGTGTATGTGGGGATCTTGGCGACGGCCATGGGTCACTGCCTGGCGGCTGCAATGCCCCTGGGCGGGTCTGGGTGGGGGCCTGGGGGCTCAGGGTTTGGGGGATGGCCGGCCCCGTGTGGGGATCTGGGGGGGGGGCCTTGGGGGTCGGGTCCTGACATGTATGCTGCCGGGAAGAAGGCAGGAACATGCAGCAGTGCCTGGCCCGGGTTCGGGGGCCTCAGGTAGACCGTGGCTCCTCTGCCGTTCCATCACAGGGGAGCGGGAGGTCCAGGAGGGGGAGGACCCAACCTTACCTGGATGTCCCATGTCTTATATATTCTGGAAGTTGTGCAAATGCAGGGACGGGCATAGATATTCTGCTGGGGTGGGGCTGGGTTGGTGCCCTCGGACTCCCTGAGGCTCTGTAATGCTGCTGCTTTGGGCCCTGGCAAGATGGGCTGGGGTCTCCATGCCCTGGGTGGCAGTTTGACAACAGAGGTGCCTATTGGGGCCAGTAGGGGAGCTGGCTCCCTGGAGGGCTAAGCCCAACCAACCATTCCTCCCCATTCCCGCATATTTCTCTCCTCGTGCTCCCTCACATCATCACACAAACATACACATAGGACCTTGGGGGGTGGGCAAGTCAGGAAGTGCGGGTATGGACCCCATTTCCGCATTCCTGTGGCAACCTGCCCCCCAATTTTATTTGCACCTTATACGCTTCCACTGACGACATTCCACACAAACACAGACTTAGGGCCTTGGGAGTGAGCACATTCAACGGCATTTGGCATGGGGATATTTCAGCCTCCTCCCGGGTGCCAGTGCCCACTTCCAATTTTAAACCGCACTTAGACACTGATGGCTGAAGGTGTGAGTGGGGTGGTGCGGTGGCATCAGCTGGCATAGGCCGGATGATGCCCGCACTGCCCACTCACCACAGCCATGGAATACACCTCATGATCACGCAACACTATATTGGAGCAGGCGGAGGGAGACTAGGGGGTCTTTGCCACCTCTGTTGTTGCTAGGCTTCCTGGGGCTGGAGGCTAGGAGGGGGATCTGGCCGTCTGGTTGGGGTCTGGGGTGGTGGGTTGCTGTGCTCAGCGTTGGGCGGGGGAGCCTGCTCATCAGCACCCCAGCAGAAAGGGTCAAACTCTGGTTACCGGTGATGGTTGTACCCAATGTGCAGCAGTACCGGGACCAGAGTGAATAGGGTGTGTATGGGGAGCATGAGTGGGTGTCCGGTGTGCATTTTTGTAAGTCTTGGGTTGTATGTGCATGTGTGAGCATGAGGGAGGGAGTGTGTGACTGTGTTTGTGTATGACTGTATATGTCAGGTGGGGCCTTTGACTCCTCCCCTCTCCTGGAACTTCTCTTGATGATATAGATCTTTGTCCCCCCTCCCCCTGCCACACCTGGTGTGAGGGGTTGTGCCGTGGTCTGCCTGAGTGCTCGTGGCAACCGGGTCTGAGGGTTTAAGATTTTGGCATCTGCCTGATAGATCCCGGTGGCTGCCTGGTGGGGTCTGGGTCCCTGGGCTCTGCTGGGTCCCCGGCGGGGGTGGTCGCACCTGGGTCCCGGGTTGCTGGGTCCCGGGCTCGGCCGGCTAGGGGGTGGGAGGCTGCGGGCGGGCCTGTGGGCTTGCCGCTGATATCTCCCGGGACTCTGCCGGCTGCTGGTTGTGGCCCCCCGGGGCGATCCTCTGTGCCTCTCGAGGGGGGCCGGGGCCTTTCTGGTTGCAGTCTCCTTGGGGTTCCTGTGTTCTGGGGCAGCGCCTGGATCTCTGGGACTTGGAGCTCCCCCCCCCCCCCCCCGTCTCCTGCGCATCTTTGGGGGGCGGATCTGTGGTCCCTCACACTCTCTGTTGGACGCTCCTATAGAGAAACCTTAAATAAACAAGCGCGTGTACACACACAGGTGCTCACATTGTGCTCTCAAAAGTATGGGCTTGGGCACGTTAAACACAGGTCTTAAGACTATGGTGGGCACTTAATGCATTGTGATTTATTATCGTGATTCTTCAGTTAAGCAATGTTGATTATATATTTCTTCATCAAGTTGACGCAGTGATAGATAGATCTTGTCGTATTGTTGTTGTGTCCCTTTTTTTGTCCTTTTGCTTTTTTTTTGTCTTTTTCTGCAGGTCTAGAAGCAGACTGTTGTTCATTGTTTATTTTTTTGGACCCCCCCCCCCCCCCCCTCTCTCTCTCTCTCCCCACCTTTTCATTTCCTTTCTCTTTCACCTCTGTCTCCGTGTCTGGTCGGAATTACCAAGCAGTCAACAACAATAACAATAAAGTTTTAAGTATCAGGCGTGACATTAAAAGCAAACGCTTTGATGCTCCACCTGAGAATAAATCTGTAAGGCTTGTCACCAGCATTCAGACATCAATTCCGCTTGCTTCACAGCCAGACAGGACACGGTAAAAAAATAATAATAATAAAATTAAAAAAATAAATAAATTAAAGGAGAATGGCGATAGTTTTGTTATCATTTGTTGCCAATCGGTAAATGCACTTTGTCCTCATGGGCTCCCGTAGAAGTAAACATGGCACCTATATGGCGTCGTCCAGAGACTTAGACCCACTCCCATGTATTTTAGACCTGATTTTTATGGTTATGTTACAACACCGCTAATATTTGTCAACAACTGGGCATCATTTCATTCATTTTCAACAGCATTTTGATGGATATTCTAAAAAAGTAATGGTAGAAACTACACATTGCCTCTTTAATGATAGTTAAAAGCAAAAAAATGGTACAAAAAACACACAGGCTTGAACTTTTAAACCCATCATTAGTCTGGTGATTCAAAAAAGTCCTCCCTCCTCCCGGGTACACCCCATCTAAACAGGACGGATCATTCTCATGGTATGATTAAAGCCGAAGGCCAAGTGAATGTGGCACAGGTCAGCGTTCTGATAATTACACTAATCATCTAACACAATCTTGAAATGGTCACCAGCATGCTGCTGCCTGGAGAGGTTTTCCTGTGCCTTAACTTCTGCATGTCACTCAGAGGCCACTTACCAAATGTTTCCTGTCATGCATTATTAACGGATCGCTTGTGCAGGACTCTGTCATTAAACGCTGTAAGTTTTGAGCTTAAAATGGCACAAGGAATCATGCATTGTGCTGCTGCACCAATTATTTGAGTCATGAGGAAAGCGTTTCACAGAATAAGAAGGTGCAGCCTCTCTCTGCCGCTTAATAAAAATTAATCATTTATATCAGCCATTCATTTTCATAACTGTTGCTTTGTGAAGCCTTGTGTGTGTGCACTGATGCGTTTATATTCCTAACAATGTCTTGCATGCTGCTTACTCCTATGAATCCTACATTGAACAGTTGTTTTTTTACTATCTGCAGAAAAAAGTGTTTAAATTTAAAAACTAGGCTGCAGCTTGAAGATGCTCTTGCTTCCGTTTACTCGTTCTTTAAAAGGACGTGTTGGCCTTGATGTTATGTAGGTCACTCGGAGCGCACCCGGAGGATCCTGCAGGAGGCTCACGAGGAGGGTCGTCCCTGTCCCACCCTTCTCAGCCAGACCAAACCGTGTCCCATAAGGCCGTGCTATATGTGGTTACTGGGCAACTGGTCTCAGTGCACCGTAGAGGTATGACCTACATTTGGTGGTGGAGGTAATCACATACACCGGTGCACTAAATGTTAACCCCGCCGATGAGAATTTTAGTAAAATGATGCAGTTATGTGCAATTTCACATCAAACATGAAATATTTTTTCCAGAAAATTGACGTTACTCTCAGACTATAAATCAACATACTTTGAATCGTTGTTAACTCAGTAACAAGCCTTTCCCCCCTGCCGTTTCACAGTCTGTCTAGAGCCTTTTGGTTCTCGTGTCAATCTTTTTCTGACAAAGTGTCCAATTTTTGAGATTTGCAGGGTAGAGTGAAGAGACCCTGATCTTTTGAGGTCTGTCAGCATTTCAGATTTATTTATTTTTCAGCAAAGTGAATGATGGCTTTTATTCTAGGGACCTAATGCAAGAACCACAAAGTTTGATGGAAAATATGTCAAATAGAAATTATGTGTAGGTTGTTACTCCCCTCGAGTCTTAATAAAGCTCAACTTGTTCTTTGTTGTTACTGACATTTATTTCGGACAGGAGGATTCTTCGACATGCCTTTACATGTAATGATGTCCAACCACAGCCGGTACAATGCCGTCAGAACTAAACAAAAGAAATACAAACTTAAATGAATATTCTTGATAAAGTCCTTAAGCATTATATGACGAACATTTCAACAAATCGATCAATAAAATACACGTTACACTTCACACTGCGGTAATTGCACTAGAATATCACGCAAATTTACATAATTTACATATACAACGATAATAAGCAAAAGAAAACATTTACCTCATTGGCCTCACTCAAAGGGAATAGACTTTAATCCTTACGCCGTGAGGTAGTCCAAAAAAGGCCCTCTTTTATTTAGCTTACTGTAGACGTGCAACCTCGTGGCTCGTCTCTTAATTGCTTGCTGAGTGTGCCAAGAAAAATGCCCCCTTAGCAACAACGGACGGAACTATAGAAAAGGTTCCCATCTAATTGCACAGTTAGCACAAATACACATTTAAACATATAAATCTAATGAACAGAACATGAATTACTATTGAAATATTATTTCTCAATATTTCAACTACTAATTGTTTCAACATTAACTCCAATAAAATGAACTTAAATGTGAGAGTTGCCTTGTGTTACATAAAGTATATTTATCACCATTTGTTTAACAACACAATAAGCCAATCTAAATTTGACTGCCAATGATGAAGACATATATTTTATTCCACAGTTAGACAATAAAATACCATGCAGTATCACCACAGTTGACAAACAAATTCAGGCAGGATTTACTATTTTTTATGGCAGTAATATTTGAGTTAATCCTCAATCCCTTCTGCTCCACAAAATCTTCTTCAGTCAAACGAGGGTTTTGAACTTCCTTTGCAGCAATTCCCTCAATAGTTCTCTTTGAAAGTTTTCTTGGACTTGCAGACCTCGACTTGACCTCTGTAGGTTCTTGTCGTTACTTGAATACATTATGAACTGCAGCGAGAATATAACTACTTGAAAACACTTTGCTATCTCCTTTGAGTCTCTGCCTGCTTCGAGGGCACCAATTAATTTCACTTCAGCGCTACAAAGCTGCTTATGGAACGTCTAAGCTGCTGATTGTTGATAAACCATTTAGGGAATCAGTATATTTAATATGTTCTGTTCTCATGTTTAAATGTATTTAGTATCAAATATACTGCTTATAACACACGTAAGCTTGGTTTTTGGTGAAATTTGATAGTTTTTTGTCTTGTTTAGATGTTGCAATCAACAAAAATTTAGAGGATTTCAGTTTAATATGAAAACACTCTAACCAAAGGCTACAACTTTCATCTGAGAAGACAAATCCTTAATTTATTATTGTGTTGGAGTTGAAAAAGCCCCTTTTTTTACTTTTGTCTGACGTTCTTCCCAGTATTTCTGCACATTCAGACCTAAGCATTTGAATGAATTAATAATGTGCAAAAACTTAATAAACCAAAAATGTTTGGGGGAAAAAAATCTGTATATAAATGTAAACGTACAGATGAACCTGAGCAATCAGCTATCACTTCTTCTTTTAGTGCATTGAAAAACATGTTTTCTGTGCTTTTATGCATCTTTGTAGGGAGCGAAGTGCGGTGAGGGGTTACGGAGAAGGAACCTGACTTGTGTCGTCCATTGGGGTCACTGGCACGAGTCTCCTCCTCAGCCGGCGGAGATGGAGCTTTGTGGAGACGTCCTGAAGCGGCAGCTCCAACAGGAGATGGAGCAGCCGTGCTTCGTCCCATGCCCAGGCAAACCTGCATTCACATTTATTAGAAATCCTATATTTGCTCATTTATTTGTAGACATTAAACTTTTGAACATTATTTTTTAGAAGAGTGAAATGGTGCAAACCCGCACGAAAACAACTTATAGCTGTTGACATTTTAGATCCACAACTCTAATAAGTATTGAGTCTGCTTGACCCAATATTTTTTTTTCTTTGATGTGAACCTCACTCATCCGTTTGCCAATGTATTGTCTTTTCTCTCAAATGCTTGACATTTAAAATCAATGTTAGTCATAAATTAATGAATGGTACATTTAATGGTACGTGAGCCAGTCTGACCCGGCTGATGACGACCAGAAAACGGTGAAAATGAGTTCTGACTGCCAAGTCAGCCCAGAGTGAGGAGAAGAAAGCAGGTGTAAGGATTAATAGCTTAAAGCCCAGGTTTCTTTATTTCTACTTTGCACGTCAATTATGTAATAGCCCACAAATAAATAAAGCATGAAAAAATATTCTGTGCTAATTGAAACAATTACCAGATCACACTGCTTAAAGCAACCACCTACCCTAGTCTCTGGCAATCACTCCACTTATCACCGGCATGCAATTAATGCCGATGGGAGTACTGCATGGAGCTTGTTTGGAAGTGTGAAAGTAATACATTTCCATTTGCAAAACATGAAACCTGCACCTGAAGGGAAACGGTTTAAAAGCAGTTTTTATCCACACATTCATTTCTCTGATCCTGAGGAAGGAGGGGTGGTTAGGTGAGTCCTTCCTCAGATTCAAATGGCTAATTAAACCTAGTGAACACATTATAGCTGTTTCTTAAATATAATGCTCCTATGGTTAATACACAACATGTTTATGAAGTTGTTTGCACGAAATCCCACTTACATAAAGGGATTTAATCATTTTTGTTCTTGGCGTTTTCAGTGCCTTCCTAAATGAGTCGTTTCAGGGCTCCGTCACAAGGAAACAAGCTGGGGCTGGTCACGCCCACTCATCCCTCACTTAGGCTGCTATAAGCTGAGATGCTCTGATAACTGGGGGGGGGGCTCTGAGTAAAGCCGCTGCTACTAAAGCTGCAGCTCTCTTACACAGGAGAGGTGGTTCTATGGTAATTTCCCTGTTTGTGATGTCACAAAAGGGACTTATTGAAATGGCTTATTTTAGGCACATAATTACTAAACCAAACACTGACAATAAACACTGATGAATGTTTTTTTATTTATTTATTTCACATCTGAAGTGTTTATAGACAGTAGAAAAGTCCCCTTTAGGTGAAAAATCTTCAGAGAAGCCCAAAAGCTTCAGTTTGCCCTTTAAATAAAAGTCTTAATTTATCTAAAATGGCACATTATTAAATAAATGTTGGATCTTACCAGATAAAGTTTACTGTGGTTAAACAAACCAGTGATAAAATGTAAATATTTAGACTAGTTTTTCACTGCCTGCAGTGTTTTAATATTAGAAAGTTGGCACGTTGTATTTTTGCTGCTCTTGGCTGAGCCACCAGGAATACAAACTGTTATCAGCTTATTTCACACTGTGACCAAGTTTAATAATCAGATGTATTATTACATGGATCACCATAGAAACAAGTGGATGGCATATGTGAACGGATACATTAGTTGATCATTTTACTCACTCTTCAGTCTACAAAATAAATGTTGGATTTTCCCAGAGTGCTGGAGCTTCTGGCAGCTTCTCCGCTTTTCTGTCAGTCATGAAAATGAAGCTTTGCTCTGCATAAAAACACAGCAGCTGCACAGGTTTCAGCAGCTCTGAATGATTGTCATTCCTTTTTTTTTTTTTTTTAAAGGATGTAATTATTACCATCTGATTAAAAGACTAATCTGCTCTCCCTGCTCATGGCTATTGCCTTTTGTGAGCGTTTGCTAAGAAGAGCAAGTGTTTGCCTCTGCTCATCTGGTGCTCCTCTGATTCTCAGCTTGATTCATCACTCAATCCGCCAATGCAGCGAGTCTTGGCTCAGCATCGGAAGCGTTTGATGCCAAGAGCAGACGTGTGTGTCAGTGTGAGGGTGGCAGGTGCTGTGTAGGGGCCATTGGAGGCGTCGTCGGCATACGTGCACATGTGGCTTTATGCTGTTTAATGCAGCTCTTGCTACACCTTGTCTCCACAAACAAAGCAGACAAAGGGAAGAGCTGATAGTGTATTCATATAAAGATTAAAGATAACGAGAGGGCTCAGTCAAATGGATGTTCAAGGCCGAGAATCGGAGGTGGCTTTGGGTGATTTTTAGAGACACGGTAACCCAATCAAGCATTACAAAGGACATTTGTGTTTGACACACAAGAAAGTAAGTTTTCTGTCTCATTTGTTGAAGCAACACCTAATAGGTTTTGCGCTTCTCTGCCCTACTGGTACAATTGTTGTCAACAACCCTGCCCGCAGGCTGCTGTAGCTAGCGCTAACAGCGAGCTATCGCTAGCATGCGTCAACAGAAACAAAAATAAGCCGCAATGTAAAACGATCCACACTGGTGGACAAAAATTATTAACAGGTCCAGTAGCAACAAAGCCAGGTCACCATCTCTCTGTGACTTCATAGCCCCCCTCAAGCTAGTGTGGACCACGCCGATGTTCACTCTGGTGTTCGCTCTTGCTCCACCTCCGAAGGCAATACTCTTACTTTTACCTCTAGGCTCCGCCATGATGCCAACAAAAAAGCTAAATTCTTCCTCTTAATCAGCTGTTGCAAAGCTGTAGAGACCTCCCACTAGTGTTTCCACCTTAACCACAAAACGGTTTGGCGTAGTGGTCAGCAGAGGGCTACAGAGTGCTGGCCCATGTGAAATGACTCAAGTTTCTGGCTCAAGAACCACTGAAACCAGTTTGAAAACAGTTAAAAAAAACACACCCACAACATCCTCTAGTTTTGCTAAGCGATGTTTCATCTCCTGGGAGACCAGCCTTATCTCCTAAAGTTGCACCATCTTGTGATGTGATGTGATTTTGCATTTATTTTACCTGATCAGATGTGTGCAGAACTTGTTTTTGACCTTTATAAGGCGTTCCAGGAAGCAAACCAAGCTCGGACACTTTGTAAAATTGACCAAGCGTCACAACATCAAACGTTTTTGCCCCAGGAGACTGTCATCTGACTGAGTGGTCGTCTTGGAGCTCCTGCCAGCTGACCTGCCTGGAGGGGAGGAGTTTCGAGTCTACCGGTCGCCAAGCTCGCTCGCAAGCTGTGATCATTCAGGCTACGGAGAACCAGGGCAGCTGCCCACATCAGGTCTTTGAGACGCAGCCTTGTGAAGGTATTGAACAAACATCTGTCAAAAGACTCAGCCCTATTTAAAATCATCTCTTAACTTTCCCATTTTCTGCTCAATGATTGTATGAGAGCATGGATCAGTAGTCGGGAACAGGACCCTAGCCTCTAGATGGATCATAAAAGTTGAAAAATGTTCAGTAAACTCCAGAAACACTCATGAGGCCTGCAAGCAAAAAGAAATGATTATTTCATCCTGTTGTCCTTGAAACTGCATTCCAGCGTTTACCGGCGTGTATCAGACCGCTGTTGCCTTGGACAGCCATGAGATGAGTTGTGTTTGCACATTAAAATATTTGAAGACTGGTTGGGATTTGAAGGATGTTTTAATCATCTGTTAGGAAGAAAAGACTAAACGATAATGCTTCAAACGTTTTTGGTAAACTGATCTTTCTTTAAATGCAGTTCTTTCATTCCAGTTGCAGAGTTTTTAACAAACCAGCCGCATGTCAGAGGGCTTTGGTTGTCACAGGCGTAGCTAGGTGCTTTTCATTATCGTAGATGTGAGAAACTCTGAGGAATGCTAGGAAGAGATGTAACGATGAAAGAGTCAGAATCATCAAATTAGTCTCTGGGCTTGTCAGTGTTCTAGTGGCAGTGGCTTTTATGCGTCATCCAAGCTGATGAAAGGCTAAGCCTAAGTGTACTGCCTGGGCCTTCCAGAAGCCTCTTCTGTCCTCACTCCCCGTATCATTGTGCATAAAGCAGAACATCCAGAGTCTTTTCTAAAAGGGCACCATCTAGTGATGGAAAAGGGTATATCACCTTTAGGCTCCGCAATACCGATGTAAACATCCACCTCTAGCGGGACAACAGAGCTAAAATGCTGTTTCACATGTTCTTATTCTCGCGTTATGCTGTTTATTATTTTTTAGGGTTTTCTTGTTCATAAAAACTGGCTCTGCCTCTGTTCCACATCCGAGCTGAACACGGAGATCCTTCCACCACTGAAAAGCAGGTCCACTGTAAATGTTTGTCCTGCTCTTTGAGGAACGTTTCAGAAAGTTTAGTCTGCGGGTATTTCTATACTTTTGTCTCTTCGAGTAGAAGCAGGCGGTCGTGGAATTGGTGTGAATTGTGGATTCACCGCGTCTTTGTCAACAGCTCAAACACCACTCTTGTCTCCACATGCTCTGGGCTGGACATCTGTCCGTGAGTGGTCGTCTGTTGCTTTTGGCTAATGCTGAACAGCAGTGAAGTCAAATAGCATGGGGCTCCGCGGGACGGGGGCGGGCTTGTTAAAAACAAATGTAACATATCGCCTACATTAGATCACAGTACGGGACAAGAACCATGCTCTGGATTTCTGCTTTAAGGGGGAGTAATGCACTCAAGGACGCAAAAGCTTTATGTATTTAAGGTTGTTGACACTGAGCAGCACTGTGACCCGTAGTTTTCTGCAGAAGAGGTGGAAGCACGTTTATTTTTAGCTTTAATCCAAACTTGTACCATATTTCTTTTTTTACAGTTTTGGAGTTGGACTTGTGACTATATTTACCCTAGGGCAGTGGTTCCTTACCTGGGGGTCCCGACCCCCACAAGGGGGCGCCAAAACCTCTCAGTGGGTCGCCAGGACCTCTCCACTTTAAGGGGTTAAAACTTCATTTATTACTTGTTTATAGCCTACATTTTGCTCACATTTTTTCTCATGAGTGAAAAGTTTACTGATATTAAGACAGGAAATAATTAGTACAGAAAGAGTAACACACTTAAGAACATTTTGCTCAGCTCACTGTTTTATTTTCAAGTGTCAAAAGTTCATTAAAGATAGGACTGGTTGATTAATCACAGCGTTTACAGTAAATAATCTAGTATAAACAGTAATATACACATTTAAGTACATTTTGCTCAGTGTATTTTTTATGTGTCAAAGATTTATTGAAAGGAATGATTGATTTATCAGTGTTTACAAGAAACAATGTGTTCAGAAAAGTAATACAAACTGTCAAGCACACTATGCTCTGTTTGGTTTTGTTAATGACTTTGTTCTGTACTGGAGCCTACTATTACTGTTATCTATTGAATCAAAGCATATTAAAATGTGCTTGAACAATTTTATCATATCTTAATAATGTTTGTACTGGAAGAGAGAATGGGAGGGGGTCGTCAAAAATTTTACTGGTAAAAAACGGGGTTCCTTGGGAAAAAGGTTGGGAACCACTGCCCTAGGGGGTGGCACACCGTTATATCCACGCAAAAATGAAGCACAGTTGTGAACACAATATTATATCTTTTGGATAAATTACCAAAAATAATAACATAAATTATAATTTAATGAGTGGCAAGAAAAACATTCCATTTTGCTAAATAAATGATTTAATGTTGCAGCCAACTTGCATTCCCTTGTGTGCACAATAATGAATCGGGTGACGCTGAGTTGTGCAGAGGGTTGTGTCAGTGGAGTCACTCTGTCTTCATGCAGGAAATATAGGAAGTATTTGCAGACGTGGACAGAATTGTTGGTACCCTTCGGTCAATGAAAGAAAAACAGAAGTAACTTGAACTTGACAAAAGTAGTAATACATTTAAAATATATGAAATGTAACCAGTTAAAATGACCTCAATCCCACTGAGCATCTTAGGAAGGAGCTGAAACATGCCGTCTAGAAAAGGCACCCTTCAAACCTGAGACAGCTGGAGCAGTTTGGTCATGAGGAATGGGCCAAAATACCTGCTGAGAGGTGCTGAAATCTCATTAACAGTTACAGGAATCGTTTGATTGCAGTGATTGTAACACAACATTAAGTTAGAGGTGTTGTCATGTTAGTCTGTTCCATGAGTTTTTGTATTCTTCTTCTGTTGAAGCGTGGCTGTAAAGCAACGTCTGACTTTCACTGGTCACATTTCATAGAATTTGTATTTATCATTACTTTTGTCACACTCAAGTTATTTCTGTGACCATTGTGGGGTTTTCTTTCATTGACCGAATGGTACCAACAATTTTGTCCACATCTGTACATAAATGCTCTTAGTTGCATGAAAGAATGCTCCACTTAGTCAGGAACATTATACCAGCTTTCCTTCAAATATTATGGATTTTTAAAGCTTTTCTGTCCTGAGATTTTTCTGCCTGTTCTCCTTAAATGAAGCTTTCTGTATATTTATGCTCTGGGGAATCTATGATTACAAAAAATGGGTCTATTTCATACACTTTCACTGAATTTTCCCTCTTATATCTGAAGTTCCTTTAGTCTTTTAGTACTTTGCTCCTTTTCAGACAGTTTTCCCTTTTCCAGTCAATGCAACTCTAGTCTGTCTTACATTATAATATGAAAAAAAATGGAGGTTACCCTCTATAGGATCCTGACGGACAGGCCAATACTGATGGCTAATGAGCGCCGTATCTGCCCTTCTGCTGTTATCACAGGAGGAAAATGCCACTCTTACCAGTGGAAAACCGGAGGATGGAACAACAATGAGAGGGCAGTGTGGTGTCAGCGCTCAGACGGAGTTAATGTTACAGGTGAGCAGCCGCAAGCCCTCTGGCCACTTTATGGACGGATTACACAGAAGGTCTTCCAGGAACGTGCGTAAAGATTCCTACAAACGTCCGACGCAGCTTTTGCTTCCATGGAATGAGTCAGCTCCATCATTTTTCATTTATCTCAGGATAACACGGAGACTCTCTGCAATATTGTTTAATTCGATGCCTCAGAAAGAAATACCTTCATGCAACTATGATGTTAAGTGAACCTCCTTTCATTTATCTCTGAAAACTGTCAAACTGGAAGCTTTAGAGCAAGTGGTTGTAGCAGGTGGGTTAGAATTACATTTCAAAGAGATTTCCTTATTGAATCGGGAAATAATAGGAAATGCAACATTTGGAAAGATCTGACAGGAAGGAGTGAATGAAAAAAGTACCATCCTTCGAGTTTGCAGTGCTATTATTCTGCCAGTGAGCTGCACTTCAGCAGATAGGATCTCGTTGAGATATAGCTGTAAAAAATCACTGTGGATCCTGCAGCATCAACCGAATGGTTTGTAGTGCACCGTTCTACTTTTTGGGATCTGTGTATTTATAGAGCAGCCTCTACTGATTTATTTTCTCCATCTTAACGTGAGTAATCAATACTCCAGACTGAGCTGGGACGCTTTCAATCCGTATAACTATGATCACGTATTTGTTGGAAGCAAAACAGGCACAGAGAAGCAGGACGACGGTAGAGGGGCTGTGGGAATAAAAGCGTTAGGCAGGCTCGATGAGCTGTAAATAGTGGGCGAATGTGATCTTATCACTGTAGGAAAGTATTTTTGGCAAAGAGAAAAAAAAAAGACAAACCCTCCTGCTGCAGAGAAGCCCAAAGCATTACTCTTAGAAATTTTGACATGCAATTTTCCATGTTGGAATTAAAATGTTCACCAATTGATCAGGGCGTCCGATAGGCCCACGGGCCCATTAATCAGGTGTGACAGGGGCGTTAATGTACTGATCAATGCGAGAAGGACCAGAAATGATAAGGTGTTGTCTTTCTTCAGGGGGGTGTTTCCCGCAGAAACGGCCAACGACACTTCGACACTGCCACCCTCCGTGCACAAAACCGTTCTCGCACTGCACACCGGTAAGGCGACTCTGCTTTCATCAGGGAGCTGTGATTCCTGTTTTTCTTTTTTC
This sequence comes from Nothobranchius furzeri, assembly GCF_043380555.1. Classification (NCBI taxonomy): domain Eukaryota; kingdom Metazoa; phylum Chordata; class Actinopteri; order Cyprinodontiformes; family Nothobranchiidae; genus Nothobranchius; species Nothobranchius furzeri. The sequence continues at coordinate 12,139,451 of NC_091754.1, forward strand.
TGCCCACATTCCAGGCGGGATCTGCACAGAATTTGACGGATGACATTTTAGATATCCTACAACAGGCCATTAAAAGCTAATCAGATTAATACCAATGAAGGTGGACTCGGCATTAGTTAGGAAGTACAGCTGTGTGGCCATTTCAGGGCTTGTGCACAGAAACAGCATGACAATGAGATATTAGAGCCATAAGTTGACATTATACTGCCCCTTAGAGGACCATCGAGTAGCTGCACTTGCAGGCTTCAGTGCATGCCAACACTAGTCATGTCCTGTTTGGAGTAAATGATTCTCTCCTGGCCTTCCTCCCTTTTGATTCAGAGCGGAGTGTGTGGCTGTGAGAAGGGCTACACTGAAGTGATGACCTCGCATGGTTTTCTGGACTACTGCACTAGAACTCCGGGGGTGGACAACAGCAAGAAAGCCGATGTGAAAACTAACTCCGGAAGATTAAAACCCAGACCATCTCAAGCCAACGACCTCTTCAGTGAGTGGACCTTACGACCTGTTAGCCCAGGTACGCTGAAATGGAAATCATCTGTACAGATCGAGCTTCCCGCCTGAGAATCTTCCTGCCTTTGAAAACAGCCCTCGTAGCTCTAGGATCAATGGAACAAAGGGAAGAGTTTATTCTAGGTCAATGTTTTTACAGACTAATCACATTGGTGGGAGAAAACTATCAAAAGAACAATAAAACTGTCAAGAAATTTGAGTGACTCCTCTAGGGGATGCTTGAAAAGAGATTTAAACATCTCTTTGATTCTAAAAGGAGGAAAACTTCCAGGCGAGTGGTTTTAAGACTTCCTTCTGATTGTGCAGATGGGAGAGTAAAGCTGTGGGTTTACGCTGTGACGGTGGTTGGATTCATCGTAATACTCTTCGTTATTGCGCTGTCGTTCCTAGTCTGGTAAGTACCGCGCCTCTCTCTCTCTCGGGAGAGTCTTCACCGAGTTTGTTTTAGAGGCAGAAGCATTGTTGTGGGTCACACTCACTTTATAAAGGGACGGAAGAAACATCTGAAGGTGAGGCAAGTGTCTTCCCTCAAACTAAGCCGTCGAGTCTGAGTCGTGCTCCTCTAGATGTTCCAAACTTTTGTGTGCTGCAGTTAATGAAATTCTTTTTATAGACTGGAACGGAGCCAAATGCTTTCCCTAACGAGTCCTTGCTCTGTGTCTTTTGTTCAGTAATCCGTACAAGACCACGAAGGCGTCTCCACCTCAGAAGCCTTTGACTCTTGCCTATGATGGTGACATGGATATGTGACCGAGCTGCCATACCTCACGTAGACACGCCTGGCTTTGGACAAACTTCTGGCCGTGCTCTGATTGCTAGCACGTCCCGACCTGTTGAAGGCGGCTCATGGGCGGGACGGCTGAGCCGAGAGCCAACTGACGATGATCACTCGGGGGTGTTTGCTGCTGATGAGTGATGTAGCTCATATTTTTTGGCTACTGCCAGCTCGAAGAAGCAGAACCAAAGCCAATCCAAGGGGAGAGTGAGACATGGACCTCAAGTTTTTATTTTTATTTTTAATAACTGCTTGCGACACGAACACAGTTGAAGCATCGCTTGCAAATGACAAAACAAAGACTGGAACAACAAACAAATCTATAAGGATTTCTTTGTGTTTATTTATTCATTGGGGGCTCTTAATGTCTTGAAGAAAGGCAGAAGATCCAGAGTCTACCTGGAATCTTCAAAGGCCCCTTGAGTTTTCCTCATTAGCTCCGGATCGCTGTAAAAGGAAGAGTCACGAGCCCTTTGGGTAACTCAGCAGCCCGTCGTTTATTTAAATAATAAACAAGATGGCTTATGCACTACGTTAGTGCTGATTCAGTTGACTTGTTTCTTTCAGATGACTTTTCTAGTGTTTTAACTGTAATGCAAGCTTTTGCTGTCCAGTTGTGTGTTGTTGATGATGCAATACGTTTGTGTTTACGTGGAAACCAAAAGCAAGCCTGTTGTTGAGTTTAAGGATGCAATGATGCTGTTATTTCTCTTTCCTCGTAAGAAACGTGGCCAGATGAGAAAATTAGACACTGATCTCAAAATGTAACCCGTCACTGAAACAGTTCTGTTCATAAAAAGAAATGAAGCTATTAATGCAAACCAGCAGCGTAAAGGTCATACCTCATGTTCACTTTTTTCACAAGATGCAAATCCTAACGGCACTGATCACCGACTTCATCCACTTGGTTGCTTAGCGAAATAAATGTTTTAGATTTATTTTATTTTTATTTTGTTATAAATGTCCTTGCTTTGCCTGCAAACGTTGAATTTGCAACATGAAATGTTGAAACTACCAAATTTCCTCGTAGCAGTTTTCAATCCCGGGTCTTTTTACGCCAGCATAGAGCTGCCACCCGTGCAAAGATAAAATTAGAACGATATCACATTATGAGGATATAATAGGATAGAGTCTCACATCGGGACTATATAATCTCACATCGGGACTATATAATCTCACATCGGGACTATATAATCTCACATCGGGACTATATAATCTCACATCGGGACTATATAATCTCACATCGGGACTATATAATCTCACATCGGGACTATATAATCTCACATCGGGACTATATAATCTCACATCGGGACTATATAATCTCACATCGGGACTATATAATCTCACGTTCTGACAGCAGACATGTGTATGGCGTTTGTACAATGTAAAAGAAATGTGCCATAGATGCCACAAAGGCCATAAAGAAATATCATCAAAACAAATATTTAAATAAATAAATATAAAAATTGTATGGCAACATGTGTTTATATAATATCGTACAAATGCCATACATTTGTATGTTAGAACGTGACTTTATCGTTCAAATGTGAAAATTATATTGCAGACTGTAACGAGAAATAGCTCTAATTTTATTTTGCATGAGTGACAGCTCTACATCACCGTACTATTTATTTATTTATTTATTTATTATCTAAATCTTTCTGTTGTTTCTCTCTCTCTCTCTCTCTCTCTCTCTCTCTCTCTCTCTCTCCCTACAAACGTGCATCCTTTGCTTATTTTAAATGAAACCTCACCAGAAAACTTCTTTTTCCAGTTTTTGGTGATTGTGGTGCTTGCCAGGTCTGTAAGCGTTATCTCCTTCTGCCTCCACACAAACTGGTGATGCTAAAAGGTCTCCTGTTGCCTGACCTCATTCTGAATGTACTTAATCAGTAACTTTAAACTCTTTATGGTTGTGCAAATATGGTTGTTGCATGTTGCAACAACTCTATTTCAGCAACTGTCTGTCTGTACGTAGGCATGCTTGATTTATCTTGGCAGAGAGTGCTCCAAGTGGCCTTGCAAAGACTCTGTTTCATAAGTTGCCAAACATTTTAGAGTAGTCTCTTCTAGGTGGTGTTTCTAGGGTTGGCCAACAACAAAAAAGCACACATGGTAAATGTTGGATCAAAAACAGTGGAAAGGACCTGCGAGATCTAGATAACGTGTGTTATCTAATCAGATTTACATTATAACACAAAAGCAGCCGGCATCAGCTGTAGGAGACAAACTCCGTTGGGTTATTTCCCAGAAATCTAATCTAAAATGTTCACCCACTGTTTACATGCTATTTGTGTTACTATTGTGTGTACATGGAGAACTGGACAAAATGCAAATAAATAGTGAAACCATGTGGAAATGAAACGGTGTTTATTTTTTCTAGGTTTTACTTCGATTTTAGGGTTCAAAGTGAGAACTGTGTGTGAGCGATGCTCAAAACCATTCCCGGCTCCTTGACTTTCAAATCCTGATATGTTGTAATTACAGCCGCCTCCCAGGCAGAGCCCAGAACAGATAAGCTGATAAGATTCATCTTGCCCTCCAGTCAGATTTCCAGTCCGATAGTCCCAGGATAATCGCAGGCTGCGAGGGAAACGGAGTTTAAATCTCTGTCTCGTCTAATTCATTTATTTAATACTGTCACTTTTGTTTAAGCCGAGGCTGAATTAAAATGCTTGTGTCACGGCCATCTGATCCGTGGCAAAGATGTGGGCTGATCTTGTCATGTCCAATTTGTCTCGTTTGAGCGTCTTTCGAGGCAAATTTGCAGGTTTTAGTGAAGATTCATGAGCAGAGTGACAGTACAAGAGTTTAAATTTAATTTATTTAATTTGTCGTTATAAAGAAGCTGGATCCTTCTAATACAATGTGGTTTGTGGAAGTTTGAGCAAGGGTAAAGTGCAATTTATCTGTATCAGGATCAGCTTATGACCTTTTTAAATAAATGATTGCTTATTTTTTTCACTTGAAACATACTAATCTGTAGCACTCCAGCTTGAACATTCTTAGTTTTTGTAATTTTGCAGAAGTGTGCAGTTTGAGTGAAGCTATGTGAATAGCTCACAAAACCAACCTTTAAAGTTGGGGTTTAAAAAGCAGATTTAGTTAAAGTTTGGAACAGTAAATTTACCAATTAAAAAATAAACAGAACTGAATGACGTTTTTTTTCCTCCTTATTTTTGAAATAGCTGAATTTCATATGCAGACTGAACGTGAAAATAATCGTCTACCCCTGTTTCCTGCACTGGCCGCCAAAAGAGAACAACTAGGGAAATGCTCAGGTTAGAAAAAGTCCGACAGATCTATGTCACACTGTTTAACATTCATGGACTCCCCCAGCTTGGCTCACGGCGAGGAAGGCTGTTGTTGGTTTAGCTCCCAGGAAACCGCAAAGAACGCCCCGGCTAGCAGAAGCTAACCTTTAGCATTAGCAACTCCGCAGTATGGCAGAATTCCTTCAGACAAATCGAAGGTGAGATGTTTGCAAATAAGGGTATAACAGGAAATGATAGTTGGACTCCAAAACCTCCAGCTAACGTCCATTTCCTGAAACAGGAGCACCAGAGCTTTTTTTTCCCCCACAGAGGTTGACCCTCAAGGTTACTTATACTAAAGACCACAGCTCATGTATTGAAAATGACAAGTGAACTTGGACTTTAAATGATCACCAGTGTGAACAGAAGTGTTGCTAGGTGTAGTTTTTCTGAGCATGAAGATGATGAGTTTTTTGGATAAGCATTGACCCATATTGTGCATTTATTTGTTGACTCTGTTGCTATAAAGATGTCTTTTTGTGTTAAAGGCAAGAAAGATTTCTTGCTCCTAACATAAAATGTCATATTTCTCTTTGAAACATCATAAAAATCCTGAAGCTAAGAGGTCAGCTTGTTAGATGCTGCAGCTCAAGGACGGGGAGTCTTTCTTTTACGGCTCACTGCTGAGTTTCACATCGAGTTGAATTATATAATTGATGTTTGGGGATCAAGACTTTGCTAGAAAATAGCTTGGATATGTACTATTACATGCATATTACACATTAATTACAAAAAAACATGAAATCTTTAGATTTTTCAGGTGAAGTGATCGGCTCAATATACTATAAGCTGTTGCATACGATACTTTAAAACTATAATCTGCTTTCATGATCATAACATTTACAATGTGAAAAATAGCTCCTGCTCCCTGTTCCAACTCAGCTGACACCTCTGGTCTTAATTCGACCCAAGAGTCAACAGCATTTAGCCCCAGGTTGGTTGATGCAACCACAAAATCAATCATCAACCTGCAACCTAGGCTTTTGCATCCTCATGTTCACACCTGGAGTTCTGTATCGCTTAACTGTGACCGGCACAAAAGTCCCGTTCCTCCCAAACATTCCTCTCCAGGTGGTGCTGTCATTGGCCACATGGGTATTGAAGATGATCAGCAGAGCTACGGTGTCTAAATGTGGGGGTCATTCTTAGAGAATCCAAAAAGGTACTGTGATTGGACACATAAGAGCAGACGGAACTGGCTCGCTGACCCGTAGACACATCGTCTGTGGTAAACATCAAGGCAGGGTCTGCAGGGGAACACAATCCCAACCACGGCCTTGGAGCCCTTTGCCCCCAAGCCCAGAGCAACTCTCAAAGAGTTAAAGGTTAACTATATCTACAGGTGAATCTTTAAAAGTTAGCCTGTGGTGGAAAAAAGTTCATTTATGTCAGTAACTCGACTTAAAAAGTGAAACTGATATATTAGACAGACTCATTCCATGCAAAGCCAGATATTTCACATTAGTCGACACACACTGGTGATGTTACATCTCTGCATTTGACCCAACCCCATGGGGAGCAGTGAGCTGCAGCTGCGGCTGCACTCGGGAACTATTTGGTGTTTTAACGCCCCAGTCCAACCGTTTAAGCTGAGTACCAAGCAGAGAGGCATTAAGTCCTGTTTTTAAAGTCTTTGGTATGACCCGACAGGGATTTGAATCCTGATCTTCCGGTCTCAGGGCGGACACTCTATCACTAGACCACTGAGAAGGATTGTAGTAATTATGGCTCGCATGCTTTTGAAGCTCCACAAGCTCCAGGTCCTTCCCCACCAGACAGGTGAATAGTAAATGTCCTGTATTTGTATAGCGCCTTCTTAAGATTCTACAACCCCCCAAGGCGCTTCACAGCACAATCAGTCATTCACACACTGATGGTGATGCACCCTGGGGCGCACTGACAGAGGCAGGGCTGCTGAGCATAGGCGCCACCGGTCCCTCCGACCACCACCAGCAGGCAAAGTGGGTTAAGTGTCTTGCCCAAGGACACAACAGCAGCATTCTCTGGTCAGAGCCAGGAACGAACCTGCAACCTTCTGATTACTGGACAACCCGCTCTACCCCCTGAACTACTGCTGTCCTTGGTGGTATTCCCCAGTTACCAGTTTTCGATTCTGGAGATGGGGCCACCAAAGCCCCTTTGCTGGTCTGCAGCTGGATCCACGAACCACCAGAAACCAGGTGGTGGGCCCACAAGTAAAATGGTATCATAAAGCACCTTCTAGAGTCCGATCTGGACACGCCACTGCTCAGACTCCTCCTCCTTTGCCTCGGTTCGGTTATGTTTTGTTAAGCTTTTTTATTAAATTCACAGTAAAACATCTAAGGTGGTAAAACATATCATCTTTGTGAAGACATTTGGATCAAAGCATCACCATAATAACAGTTTGATCAGAGATGTTGGGCAAGGATTTTTCCTTATGTGTGTATCCCAGTAAGTGTGTGGATGGGTGTGTGAGTATCTGTGTGTGAAAAGGAGATAAAGAGGGAGTAACGTCTTCTCACAGCCTTCTAGAGAACATCTGGCACCGAATTAGACGTAGACTAAAAGTCTGTTTCATCAAATGCAGCAGGGACTTCTTTCCAATAATGATTCTTTGTAGAAAAGTGCCAAATTTTCTTCACCTTGTTTATTTCCCCTAATTTTATCAACGCCATCCTTTTGGCGTGATGTGTCCAGTACATTTAGCTACATGTGAGAGTGGAGAGGTTGCACGTAGAGAACAATGGCACCAGAGAGATAAGATGGTGCAACCGGATGTAATTAATGAGAGGACTTTGAAGTTTAGTCTGACGTGAACACTGACGCAGCGCGTTTTTCTTTTTTGTCGACACAGGAGGCAGAAAAGCTTAAAAAGCGAGGCATCTGTGTCCATCGGTGGTTCTATGGGGAGGCACTGAGTGCTGCAGCTTGATAAAAACTATCTCGTACATCCAGTTGTCTTCGTTTGTACTTCTCCTAAAACGCTCAAAGTCACTGATTTAGAATTCAGTCACACCTCTCCTGCATTTCAAAGTGGTCTCACTCGTTTGATTCATGAGAGTATTTAGGAGAGAATAATAGCAAAACATCAATCGGTGTGGAAGAGGAAGGCGATGATACTGTTTCAGAAAGTCTCAGTAAAGACTCGTGATCAGACGTTGACGAGGATGAAAGTGGTTTTTATCTGGATTAGTGCTTGAAGTTAAGAATAACGTTAGTAGAACTTGTACAGCACCTTTGAAGGCTTATTTTATTCAGACAAGGTAGTTATAGCTGATGGTACGAGCAAATTAATCACAGGTGATCATTTTAGCAAAGTGCATGTAAGACTCCCCAACGCCAGACCTAAGGACGAAGCCATGAGACAACAAGATGAATGGCATTAAACGAATGAATCAATCCTGGTTTTAAAGCAACTTATAAGTGATTCAGTGATCTAACTTAAGGAGGACCATAGAAAACGGGTTACCTCACCCAGAATTAGGAAACAGATGCATAGGTGGGTCAAGGCCGTGGGTGGGGAGCTTCAGCTTCTAATACTTTGGAAGGAAATATCAGTCAAGAACAGGGATATGGTTTTTAACCCGGGCACCAAGTCCTGCTGGAAAATTAAATCTGCATAAAGTTGTTCAGCAGCAGGAAGCATGAAGTGCTCTAAAACGTCCTGGTAGATGGCTGCGTGGACATCAGAAAACACAATCGACCAACGACAGCAGATGATGAAGGTTCTCTGTCATCCAGGTCATGGATCCAAAACGGTTCAAATGAAGGCAACTGGATGTCTTTGTTTCTTGAAGAAGTTTCGCTTCTCATCTGAGGACCTTTGTTGGAGAGTCACACTAATAAGTCTAGTTGTCTATTGTTGCCTAACAAGCAGAAACTACTCTGAGTACCCCTCCTCTCTACCCCCTGATGAGTCGTTAGCTTCTATTGAGGGGGAGTTGTTGTGTTGATTAGACGCAGGAACGTGTGACGTATAACTGCTTAGGAACGAGATTCAAACACTCAGCTGATGACATCCCAAACCATCGCTGACTGTGGAAACTTTACACTGGACTTCAAGCAATGTGGATTCAGTTCCTCTTCTGTCTTCCTCCAGACTCTGGGAGCTTGATCTCCAAAGGAAATGCAAAATTTACTTTCATCAGAGAACATAACTTTGGACCCCTCAGCAGCAGTCCAGTCCTTTTTGTTTTTAGCCCAGGCGAGACGCTGTCTCTCGTTCTAGGGTGGCTTGACACCAGGAATGCGACAGCTGAAACCGTGTCTTGCACACGTCTGTGCATGGTGGTTCTTGAAGCACTGACTCTAGCTGCAGTCCACTCTTATTGAACCTCCCCCACATTTCTGAATGGGTTTTGTTTCACAATCCTCTCCAGGGTGGGGTTATCCATTTTGCTTGTAAACCTTTTTCTACCACATCTTGTCCTTCCCTTCGCCTCTCGAATGTGCTTGGACACAGTGCTCTGTGAACATCCAGCTTCTTTAGCAATGACCTTTCTTGTCTTGCTCTCCTTGTGCAAGGTGTTAATGGTCATCCTTTGCACAACTGTCAAGTTAACAGTCTCCCCGATGATTGTATAGCCTACAGAACCAGACTGGGACACCATTTAAATGCTTTTGCAGGTGTTTTGTGTTAACTAGCTGGTTAGAGTGTGGCACCAGGGGTCTTATTATTATTATTATTATTATTATTATTATTATTATTATTATTATATTCTAATAATCTGAGATACTGAATTTGGGAATTTTATTAGTTGTCCGTTATAATCATCAAATAAAAAATACATCAGTATGTGTAATGAATTGATCTTGTATACAATGTTCACTTTTTGAATGGAATGACCAATAAAAAAACTTATTTTTTAACGAATCTCCAAATCTAAACACGAATCTTGTTTAAATAGCAGCAAATTAAAAAGCAGAAAGACAGTAATATTCGTGGTGAAGGTCGTTCTTTTCCCAGCATTTTCTCACTAAACCTGCAGAATCTTCCAGACTAGCACGAGTTTGCTCATGGGCCTCTCGGAAGACGTTTGTTTCCTGAGAGGGATTCTGTCCGCCACCTGTCACCCTCCCAGGAAGCCATGACACCGGTGGGAGGGCTCACCCAGCCTTCGTGTGATCCCGACAGGAATCCTGCGAGACACGAGTAAGTGGCCATCGTGCGTTTTTCTTTTCCCTTATAGTTGTCCTCTGGGCGCTGCGCAGCTCCAACACGCGAACGCTAAATAAACGATAACAGAAAAAACGCGTGTTGCGTTATTTCTGAGCAGCTGCGGGACACGACGCAGCCAGCACGCCTGCGGCGTTCGTGTTTCCGCTTTTGTTGAAGCTTGGTGCCGTTTAACGCATCTGTCATCTTTACGCGGAATTGCTACAAAGGCGCTCAGCTGCAGCGCCGCTGAGGGGAGTTCCGGTGGGAGCTGACAGGAAATGTGATCAGCACCATGAATACGAAGAGATGAATCCGAATAAAATCCATAGATTTATTTTTTATTCCCCAGACAGGTTTGAACCCATCATGGCTTCCCCTCTGATGAGTCTGGTTCATGATGATGACAGGTACCAGAAGTCCTTCCAGCTCTTCCTGGAGCGCTCCTCAGAGCATCAGTGTATGAAGGACTTCATCCACAACAAGCTGCCACACATCCTGGCCAGGTAACCACACCTGTTGGAGCTTCAGCAGTAACCTGATGAAATCTCACCTGACAGATTTAGCTGAAAACAGGAGAACCTGATTGGTAAAATGTTGGATTTTCCATTAACCTGAGGAAAAGACCCTTTAGAATTAGAAATTGTAGATCACATATAAGTGTGTGCCATCACATTTTGACATTTTACCATTACTAAAGCTAATTTGAAGGTAAATTTACACCCAAGACTTTTTTTAGCACAAATTATTATTATTATTATTATTATTATTATTATTATTATTATATAATTAGTAATAATAACAATATTGTTATTATTATTATAAATGTTCAATATCTTTTTTACGGAGATCTGACAAAATCTAACAATTTCTGATACTAATACATGTGTAGTCCCCCCCCCCCCCCCCACACACACACACACACACCCACCCACCCACCCATCAACCCATAAATTTTTTTCCTTTAATTCATAGTACAAGTTTAAAAAATATCTGTGCAAATTATGATTATTGAAGTTGAGCCAGTTGTGCCAAACAAACAAACAAACAATCAAACATATATACTGTACTAAACCTCAGATCTGCCATATTTGAACATTTTCAGTGAAAGGGGAAGTAGCTGCAGAGATTGGTGTGTAATATGTGGGTGGGATGTAAAAGTAGTCATTAAAGATTAAAAACTGATGCAGGTAATTTCTGATTTTACATTTTTATATCTGTCAGCCAATAATATTGGACATATATTCTTATTACTGATAATACTTTTAGATTTATTTTATTATTATTATTATTATTTACAGTGTGTCATATTCTGCTCTCCCCTCAGCATTGGAGATGGAAAGTCCCATCTAAATGTCATCGGGGTCGGAAGCGGAGCGGGTAAGAACACAAACTGTTTCTTGTACACAAGTGCGTTCCTGACTGGGGTTGGTGAGTAACCTGTAAATGATGCTTTTGGAAGGGTTTCATGCAGCAGAAAAAAGGGAAAATTTCACGTTTTCCATTTAGCTTATGTAAAACTCGGATCAGTCTCTAACTTTATTTTGACCTCGCCGTTATGCAGCTTTACTGCACGGTTTCACATTCAAGCACATATCCTGTGCACATGCCCCCAGAGTGCTGTCACCCTTTACTTATGCCAGAGCCAATACTTGTAATTTACCTGAGCTGTCATGTCTGTATCATAATGGATTCTCTAATGGACTGTAAAATCCATTAGAATGACTACAAACTCCCCTGAAAGATATTATTTAACCTAATCAAAACGATTCACCGCATGTCTGCATCAGCTTCTCTGCTTAAATGTACACCTGTGTGCATGGCAACTTGTCACCTTCAATAAGAAGGAGAACAAAATCATCTCCCTGCAGCCAAATGTTACTCAAAAAATTATCATATTAATGACTTTCTGGTTGGATTTTCAGTTTACTTATAATTTTTTGAGAATATTGGATCATAAATATACCATTGTCTGGTGTTCCTTGTTTTCTACTTCACTCAGAAGCACCTTTTGTACTAAAAATGAATTAACATAAGCGTATTGATCAGCCAAGTTGAGCAATTAGGCTTCAAGATAGAAATAAAAAGTAGTTTTGGTTCTTTTAGGTGAGATTGACCTTGAGATGCTCTCTGAGCTCCATAAGAGGCACCCAGAGGTGACGGTGGATAACGAGGTGGTGGAGCCGAGCAGCCAACAGCTACATAACTACAAAGGTACTATTTCCTACGTGGAACAGAACCAACTGCAATGCTGGCTTAGCCTCCATATCGTGGTTGAATATTGTTGTTTCTGCCAAAGATCTATACATTTTTACTGGGATATTAAGAATGAAGCTGTTTCAAAACAGCCTTTGGCTTCACTTCTCATTAATTAATTTATTGTAAATGGCCTGTATTTGTATAGCGCCTTCCTAGGGTTCTACCCCCCCCCCCCCCCCCCCCCCAAGTCTCTTACGGAGACGTGGCAGCAAGATGGCTATTTTGTACATTTCAATGAAATATGTCCACCAAACTGCTCTGTGTTTACCACACCACGCCCGACACGTCGTGATGGAGGTCTTACTGTGGTCTTAAAGGACAAACATGTCTGTAATCTGGTGAAAAATGGCCCTTTTACAACTTTTGAATGCCAGGTCATCAAAGCAGGGTTACAAAATGTGTTTCACTGCATTTTAATCCACCGACCTCCCGGTCCAGCTGGCCTTCTTCTCTCTGAATTTGGAGAAGTTCTATCATCAATGATCAAACTAGAAAAAGTTTTAATCCTTGGTGATTTGAACTTACACATTAATGATCCTAATTGTAGCACAGCAGTGGAGCTCATGTCTATTATGGAGTCTTTTAACTTAGAGCAGCACGTTTCCAGACCCACACACAAAATGAGCCACACTCTAGATCTTGTTTTCTCTTTGGGACTAAAAATCAATCATTTACATGTTGAAGAGGTTCATGTGAGTGACCACAGCTGCATTTTCTTTAATGTCCTGTCTAATGTTGAATCTGTCCCTCACAACCAAAAATCAAAGAGACGTATCATTAATCAGTCAGCAGTGGATGGATTTTCTAGATTATTTGACAGCAGCTCAGTTCAGGGTGATGATCCAAGCTTGTTTATCCAGTTATTGGATAAACAAAGCTGCAGTATCTTAGATAAAGTAGCTCCTGTTAAGCAGGTAACTTTTTCTAGCAAGAGACAAAGTCTCTGGATTAATCAAATATTTACAGTCTCAGAAGGACACGCCGCAGAGCCGAGAGACGATGGAAGTCAACTAGATTAGAAAGTCACAGGCTGCACTTTAAAGAACTGATAATATCTCTGAATGAGACGGTGAAAACTTCCAGGGCCACTTACTTAGCTCAGCTGATTGCTGTAAACAAGAATAAGTCTAAAGTCCTGTTTGACACCATAAACCAGATTGTTTCACCTCACGCCCCTCTTATGCCAGTTTACTCAAGGTCTGACTGGAAGAACTTTCTAGCATTCTTTGATAATAAAATCAGAAACATCAGGGCAAGTTTTTCACCCCCATCTACTTCCTACCCCCATCCAACCCCCTCCCTCTCAATCACGGTCTGTCTTTACTCGTGTAGATCTCCAGGACATTTGCCTCATTCAGAAACACATGAAACCAACCTCATGCCCTGCTGATTTCATTCCTACTACCTTGTTAATCAGGATGTTTGACCAAATTGGCCCATGCATTGTAGATTTGATTCATTTATCCCTACAATCTGGCTCTGTACCATCTGTTTTCAAACATGCAGTTATTGAACCCATCCTTAAAAAAACAAGTTTGGACTCATCTCAGCCTAAAAATTACAGACCCATTTCTAAATTACCCTTCATCTCTAAAATATTGGAGAAGGTTGTGGCAGATCAACTGATTACTTTTCTGGAACTACACGACAGTTTTGATAAAATCCAGTCTGGTTTTCGTAAAAAGCATTAAACAGAAACAGCTTTGCTTAAAGTTTCCAGTGACATCATGATGGCTGCAGACAACGGGGAGTTCACAGTGTTAGTTTTATTAGATCTTTCTGCAGCTTTTGACACTGTTGATCACAGCACCTTAATTAACAGACTTGGTGACTCGGTGGGGATCTCTGGAACTGTTCTAGACTGGTTTAGATCGTACCTTTCTAACAGAAGTTACAGTGTCTGTATAAACCAAATCATGTCAGATTCTACTGATCTGTTCAGTGGGGTACCCCAAGGCTATGTTTTGGGTCCACTGTTGTTTCTGCTGTACATACACCCTCTTGGACAGATACTTGATTCTTTTCATAATGTTTCTTATCACCTATATGCAGATGATGTTCAGCTGTACTGCTCCTTTAAGGATTCTGAGTTCCATAAACCATCTGAATTACTAGAGTGTCTATCAGCGATCACCAGCTGGCTAGAAGATAACTTCCTTCAGTTAAACTCTGAAAAGACTGAATGTCTGATCATTGCCCCTGAGAGCATGGTTCCCCTGATTAGTCTAAAACGTGGTCATTTATCCCCTGCCGTCAAGACAAACTTAAGGAATTTGGGTGTTATTTTTGACCAATCAATGTCTCTTGAAGGTCACTCAAAAACATTGGTCAAAAACTGTTTTTATCATTTAAGAAATATCTCCAAACTGCGAAGGTTGGTGTCAAAATATGAACTTGAAATGGTTATCCATGCTTTTATCTCCTCCCGTCTAGATTACTGTAACACACTTTTCACATGTTTTAACAAAAAAGCCCTTGACCACCTTCAGTTGGTCCAGCACTCTGCAGCGAGGCTCCTAACTGGAGCAAACAGAAGAGCACACATCACTCCTATTCTGATGTCTCTGCACTGGTTACCCGTTAACTTTAGAGTTCATTTTAGAATCCTGATTATAACTTTCAATACTCTACATGGTCTAGCTCCTCCCTATGTTACTGAACTGTTAAAGCCTTATGCTCCAACCCGAGCCCTCAGGTCCACACACCAGAACCTTCTAGAAGTTCCAAAGAGCAGATACAAAAGTCGAGGTGATCGCTCCTTCCAGACTGCTGCACCCCGACTCTGGAATGATCTTCCTTTATCCTTACGCAGCATTGACAGTCTGGACACTTAAAAAACAGCTAAAGGCCCTTTTATTTAAAGCTGCTTTGAACTAAACCTTTTATTTTCTTATTTTAAACTCTAATTTTTAATCTTTCATCTGTTTATGAAAATTAACAATTTTATGACTTTATTTTTTTCTGTTTTGACAGCATTTAGATTTTATGATAATCTGTTTATGATTTTATGATCTATGTGAAGCACTTTGTGATTCTATATCTGTGATACGTGCTATATAAATAAAATTTACTTACTTACTTACTGGATAGATAGATGGGTACTAGATGGATGGATGGGTACTAAATGGATACTAGATAGATCTTAGAAGGAAGGGTGGATAGGTACTAGATGGATAGATGGTACTAAATGGATAGATGGGTACTAGATGGATGGATAGGTACTAGATGGATACCAGATGCATGCATATATACTATGTAAACATATGTAACTGAGGGGGGCTGTATATTTTCTACATTTTCATGTAAAGAAAAACTCATTTTTACAGCATCCTAGTCCTTCTGTAGGCACAATGTCAGATATAAAATTTAACATGACTGCTGTCGTTTTCACTTGAGTTCTCGTTAATAAATAAAATGAAGCCACGTGTTCCGACATTTGCTCCTGCCAACTTGCCTCTGTTCTTTCTAATGAGGTGTGATGCAACACAAGTGAGTCAGGTTTCAGCTGAGGTGAGAACTACAGACATCAGCATCAGCTTTAAGTTAACATGATTTAAAATATCAAGCCAAGTTCTTAAACTGAGGCCTAGTCCACACGTAGCCGGGTTTTTTTTAAAAACGAATATCCACCCCTCCAAAAACTTGCATCCACACCACCTCGTTTTAAAAAGAAACTCTGTCCACACGTACCCGGATAAATACGTTGTTAAGGACATGCCAGACCTGTAGGCGGCAGTACTTCCCCCGTTCTTAACCTCGTCCTTCGTCTGTGGTCTTCCTCTAGGAGCAGTAATTCCGCTTGCAACAACAAACGAGCAAAAAGCGCTTGGACAATTGATAAAGCGAGCGCAGCTCTGAGGGCATCCATGCTGTCGGCTAGTGTAAACACAGGTCGCACACGTGATGTCAGCATTTTTTTGTCCCGGAAAGTGACGTTGCGGACCTTAAAACTCCGGTTTTGTCTGTCCACACACAGACACCCAAAACGGAGAAAACGCAGATCTTCACTTTGGCCGGAGTTTTTAAAAAGATCCGTTTTCGTGTGGATGACAGGCCAAAACGTAGAAAAATATCTACATTGTGGCAGATCCCCGGCTACGTGTGGACAGGGCCTTAATCTCACATTGATGTGACTCATGCTGGAACATCAGGATTGAATCAGGATCATACCAGAATTACTTTATGCTCAAATGTTTTTGATATTATTTATTTAAAGCAGCAATTCACAGTTTTCCCATTTCAGGAATTCTGTATGATCTTTTTAAAATCTGTCAATGTCTTACCCTGTATTGGGAGATATTATTTGCTAAGCTTGTGCCCCATCCCGTAGAATCACGTGCATTTTTATAAGAGCGTTGGCATCCACTGATGTACAGATGTCAATAGGCAGAGGGGCTTAAGGTGCAACACATATAAGGAAAAACTCAGGAGTAAGGGGGACATAACACGCAAAACTCATCTTTTGCATCCTTTTACGCTACTGAGTGTGTCTCTACTGCTTCTATAAACAATACAGATGTGAAAAAACCTGTCCATTTGGTTTCAGTCAATGTTTAGTTTTAGGATTTATGTGCTGTTTCAAAAATGCCTGGTTTGTGACATCACAAACTGGGAAAGTAGATCTTACAAGCAAGAGAGCGACTCTTCTCCAAGCTCCTCACTGATATCGCAGCTTCTCAGCTTATAGCAGCCAAAGTGGGGGTGGGTGGGCGTGGCCTGCTTTTTTTCTTAATCGGCTCTTTTGGCTCATTCTGGCTTGAGGAAAAAGTTGCCGTATGTCCCCTTTAAATAAAATGTACATACATACTGAACGTATGAACACTTCTATTATTACAGAAGTGTGCTTTAAAAAGTCTATTCAGTTATCTGTCTACAGTTTCATATTTTTACTTTAAAACCGAAACCATCTAATGGCATTTCCACAATTTTACACAAAATACAGCAAGAATCAAATAATGTAAATTAAATGAAATACTGCAATTAACATCAGTGTTTTTAGTTGAGAGTGGTCTCGTCTTGTTAGTAAAAACATTGTTTTGCGACACGTAATCTGTTGTTCAACCATGGAGATTTTTTAAATGTAAAGTTACTAATTTGTAATTTACAACGTAATGGCAATAATAATTTCACTTTGAGTTGCATTTCATTACTTTAAAAAATGCTAAATATTTAGTTTTTTCATCGCAAATTTCCTGGTGTGGAAAATAAAGGGTTAAAAAAGAAAAGTTTTGCTTTTGCAGAACCACAGAATGTGCTTTAGAGATGGTGGCCAAAGCAATATTCAGAACTTTGTATCGTTTTTGTGCAGAAATCACCAACATTAACCTATTAGGTGTGTTTTTGTCTTAAGTTTTAGTGTCTCAGAAACCAGAATTAAACTACATAAAGTTCACCTGGAACAAGATGACAGCCTCAGAGTTTGAGGAGAACTGGAAACAGAAGAAGATGACAAAGAAGGCAGACTTCATTCACATGATCCAGGTTGGTGCTGACGTCTCTCCAGCTCCCCACTGTACTTCTGACACATCTAGGTCACATTCATTAGGTGGCACTGGACGGCAATTAATCCCATTAGAGCATCTGTCTAGCAAAGAAATATAATTAGGTGCTCGTTGAATGCAGCTAGCTCATTACGTGTGGTGAAATCGACAGATGCTGTACTATGTGAAGGATCCCGGCGCCACCATCAGCTTCTTCCAGAGTCTTCTCGATAAGAATGGGAAACTTATTATAATTCTAGTGTCTGGTGAGTTGATTGATGTAATTGCAAATTAAGAAATGGTCTTGTTTTTTTGCTGAATACGGAGTCCCGTTACTCAAATTCACTGAAGCTCTTAATATTTTGGGGCAGAATTTATTGCAGTTGCATGCTTGCCCTATTATAAACTATCTGCTGCCTTGTTTTCATGGTGTCTGTTCCTAGAGAAGAGCGGATTTGGGACACTGTGGCGGAAATACAGGAACCAGCTGTGCAACACAGAAATAAG
The DNA here is from genome assembly GCF_043380555.1 of Nothobranchius furzeri. NCBI lineage: Eukaryota > Metazoa > Chordata > Actinopteri > Cyprinodontiformes > Nothobranchiidae > Nothobranchius > Nothobranchius furzeri. The sequence continues at coordinate 12,157,436 of NC_091754.1, forward strand.
CCAGTGTGTAACCACAGGAGACATCAAGCGCTTCCTGGACTCCAAGGGAGTGAGCTACCAGAGCTTTGTCCTGCCCTCTCACATGGATATCACCGAGTGTTTCACTGAGGGAGATGAGAAGGGAGAGCTGCTCCTTGATTTCCTCACCGAGGTGCTGGACTTTAGTAAAACCGCCTCACCGGAGCTGAAAGCCGGTGTGTTGGAGCTGCTGCGGCACCCGGACTGCAGCTCCCGGTCCGAGGACAGAGTTGTTTTTAACAACAACCTCGGAGTCCTGGTCATTGATAAACCAATCTAAACAAGCCAGAAGTTTATGGTGGCAGAATTATGTCATGGAGGATGAAATACCTTGACACAGAGTGAACTACAGTGGAAATTATTGTCATATTTACTTGTTTGTACTGTTAATGATTGTATGATTTTGCTCATTTCTGTGCAAATCACAAATGTCTTAAATTATTCACTTCCTGTTTTCTTGATCAAATAAATTATTCCTACAAGACAGATGAGCTGTAGCCGGGTCAGATGTTACTGCTGCTTCCAGTAGAGAGCGCTCTGCTTCTTTGCAGATCAAAAAATAAATAGAAAATTGAACGACTAACTTTTTATTGGGGCTCATTTCAGAAAAGCTGAAGGTAATTGTGCATTATGTATTAAAACTCTTGTAGGTAATATTTTTATCTGTGAGAGCTTCAAGTGGTAAATTAAAAATAACTGGGAACTGCTTGCACCGGCTTTACTGTATATTTTGGTTGAAGTGTCATTGACTTGTAAAACCACATGCATCAGAGAAACCACAAGTGGCTTTAAAGCTGAACCAGCTGGTTAATGTTAAACTGTAGGTCAATGGCAGTGAAAACGCCGAAAATCTGGACCTTTTGCTGAATTTAAAGCACATTTAAATGGCATTACTCTTAAAACCCAACCCCACAGGGCAGAACAAATCTGACTTCTAGCTATGTTTATGAACAAGTCTGCACAAGTGGGTCAAATGTGGGTTTTTCTGTCTCTTATCTTTACTGCTTTGCTGTGCACAAAATTGCAAATTATCTGGTGCAGATTAAGAAGAACGTCATTGAAACGGCTGCAGTGAATCTGGAAACAGCACCAACTAAATTGTTCCTGCAGAAAATAAGAGCAACCGTTGCCCATTAAAGTAAATATTAGTTATTTTGAATTACAAAAAATGCATATCTGCAATCAACCTAGGGGAGTAAAATGGCATTAATGTCATTTTAAGATTGTACATGGTAAGCCCTAGCTTTGGCTACTTTCTCAATGAGGCCAGATTATTCCTAACTTTGTATCTAAAATGTGCTATAATTTAAAAATGTGCTACTTTTTCTCTTGGTGGGTGTGTTTTAGGTTAAACGTATCTCAGATGCATTGTTTTATGCTTGTTTGCAAAAACAAACAAATTAACACAACAGAAAAAATGTATTTGATCATTGTGAGCTTTTGCCAGCTGACCTCCGCAGATCATTCACTCCTGCAGCTGTTAGAGTATAACTCCACAGTTTAACTAGTACTGGCATTATCCCTCTACACGCTCACTTATTCAGTACGTGTGCAATACCCGGATGCACATTCTGAGTCCTTTATGCTGTTTTCTTCTTGGAAACTCAATTTTCTATTTTTATTCATCATTTTAATTGCTGAAGGTTACAATAATACAGCCCCCTGCCTTTGTGTGTTTAGCTGTATTATTGTTTTCTATTCTCTAAGTGTATGTGCTGCCGTAACGAGTGAATGTCCCCACTGTGTGATCAATAAAGTCTATTCTGTATGGAGTTTTGGTGTCATCTATAGGTCACTTTGTTACTACAAGCAAGCAAAAAGCAAGTTATTAGTATCAGAACAGTTTTTTTTAATTCTGAAAAGCCATTAAAATCTTTAGATGTAAATAATTAATTATAACCAAACCTCAAAAAATGGAGGATGAACTTTCAAAAATCAAATGATTTCCAAATCACAGACTATGTCTACATGACTACTAACTAGTCCACTGTGGTCAAGGATAATGTGGTCGGAGGTACGGTTTGTTACGGAGCTGTGGAGACTGTTATTCTGGCTCCATTAATTCCAATTCATTTTAGTTGAGTGTGATAACTTGCAGCGTCTACTTGTCTGTGCTTTCACAAATCAGTGCTGTTTCAGAATAAAACAGTTTTTCCACGAGGTATTCTTCAAGTTTCTCTGTGTCTGCCGCTAGATGTCCTCGACTCTCTTTATTTTTTAGAGGGCGCAATGGCGGCATTGTAGACGACAGCAGCATCCTGACCAATCACAAGCTTGCCTTCTCTGTCTCGACGGATGGATGTTTAGGAAAGAGAGCTCGACTCCGTTTGTCCTTGCGAGCCTGTCAGAGAGCCCTCGAAAGGACGGATAATGGCATTGCGTGCGTTCGTCCCGACGCAGACGGGAGAAGTATAAATTAGGCTTTATGGCCTGGATCGCACATCTGTTGTTGCGATTTAAATGAAAACTAATTATGTGTGTTTCGACCACACAAGCAAGGCCATATTATAATATGGGCAAACTGGGCACAGGCCCAGGGGCCCACAGCCACAAGGGGCCCCACACGAGCAGCAGTCTTTATTATTATTTTTTTTTTTTGTGCAGCAGTCTTAACGTTGGAGAAAAAAGTTAACAAGTAATTAAAATTGTGCCCACATTTTCTAAGTTAACACACATTTCTTTTAACAATGGCAGTTTTTGCATCTTTACTGCCTGCTTCAGCCCTCTCCCCCCTCCCCCTGCGCAGCAGCCGCAAACCCACTGATGCTCAGTGGCGGGCGGTGCATTCCACCCCTGGGCCTTCAGTGATTTCCTATTCAGTCCAATCTAAATTAACACACCTTAAAATACCATCAATAGGACATCACAGCTGGAGAAACCTCACACACACACACACACACACACACACACACACACACACACACACACACACACACACACACACACACACACACACACCAGTGGCTGGGCAAGACGTCATTTCCGGAGCCTTTAAAATCAAACTTGCATTCCCAATTGAGAGTAGGAAACTAAGAACACGGATACTGTCAAATCTCAAAAATGAAAGACGGGTTTAAGAGATGAGACAATAAAATAAATAAGTAAAGCAAACACATTATTTGCATTTGTTTTGGAGAAAATTGTACCGCGAAACAATTGAACATGTTGGCGCAGCTGCACACACCACGTCATTCACAATATAAATTGCATAGAAACAGAACACATAGAATTATTTCATTTAGCCATTTTATTTCGTTACCATTTATTATTAACACAATGAAATGACAAAACATTAAAAAATACTTTCTACTCACCAACATAAATGTCCAGCATGGATCTCCTCCTCTCCTGCTCATTTGAAAATAAAATCCATCCTTCTTTCTTTCCTCAGGAAAACCTCAATGGCTCTGTACAGTTTATCTGTGCGCTTCAGGTCCATGAGTGGATCCTTTTCTATGGACATGGAGGCTGAAAGCCGTGTCTGTCCGGTCGTGTTTCTGGCGTACATTTTAACGCGCTTTAATGCTACCAAATCCATCTGATGCGAGCAACAGGCATTCCCAGCAGAATAACCTGCAGCGGTTCTCTGAAGCTGTTAGCCATGGGTACCGTTCATAGTTGCTTGCCTGAAAATGACGAACAAATCCTTTCTCCTGCTGGGACAAGCCAGCTAGCATTGGAGTCGGACGACCTGTTCTCACAAGATCCATTTTTTCTTGAAAGGTCCGTCTGGAAAATGGTGTGGCAAGTTAATCTGCAACCAAGTCCGTCCCTTCTCCTCTTTCAGCCATCATGTGTTCAAAAATACACCGATAGCTGCCTATAGGTACAAATCTCTGTGTTTAGTTTTGATATTTTGCTTCATGCCGCTAGAAAAGTTCTAACTACTGCTCATCCAATCACAGGATGCGTTCATGTCAACTTTTGCGTGAGGCCAGCTAGCTGGCCTGGGCCACGCTGACTCGTGAGCTGATTGGCTATCGCAACTGGCTCGTCTCTGTTCACTTACAGCGGACAGTGGGCTTCTCGATTGATTCTGAAGGCCTAGAGCAGACGTTAATCTGCCTGAAAACACAAGCTAGCTTAAATCTGATTGGATAACACCCAGCCTTGGTATTTCAACACTGGAAGCAGCGCAGCCAAGTGGGTATAATAGGATATAAAGAAAATAGACCAGTGAACATTTTTTTAGATTTAAAAATATTTACCAAAGGAAAAAAAAAGACATTTACGTTTTTGAGTACGTTTAGGCCAGCAGAGAAGGCTTTGCTGGCCCTGACTGCCCACCACTGCTGATGCTCCTGCAGCCTCTCAGAGTTCCTGCTGATCTAAACATTGAAAGAATCATTTAATTGTCTGTTCCTCACTTCTGATTACCTTAAATGGTGTCTGTTTGTTGCTACCAGGTACAAAAACATTATTTGACTATTTTTCTGTCCTGTCGGTTTATTATCTTTCTGCATTTCCTATATATTCACCTCATGAGTTACCTTTGAACTGCAGTTCTAAAAGATCTACTAACCGCAAAAATAGCGGAGTGCATGCTGCGCACCGGCCACACCGCTGCGGTGAAGTCACCAGAGGATGAAACAGGTGATGCACTCGCTCCGCAGCAGCAAAACGCATCAGACACAAATAAAAGACAGAAAGCATGAAAGGATATGAGCTGACATCAACGATCGCGTGTTGAATTTGTTTTTGAGGTGGCGACACTTTGATAATGATACTGCGGCCTTGCTCAGGACGCATCTTTCTGGAGCGCATCAATGATCAGAGCTTTGCACCACTCCGCTCAAAATAATCCCCGTACAGTCCACATAGATAATTTAATATAAGCAGTACCAGGATCGTTTTCGGGCTAAAACATAGTCTACAGTCCATCTTCCCTAATGTGTTTGTGGCCCTGCAGATTTTTCTAACTCTACCAGTTACAAATTGTGAAGGGGAACGATCATTTTCACAAATGGAAAGAATGAAAAATGAACTGAGAATAACACAAACTCACCAGTGCCTCAGTGCACTGTCACTGATGGCTATGGAATCTCAGCTTGTCAGGAACTTGGACTTTGATGACATTGTAAATGAATTTACTAATAGAAAGGCCAGAAAGCAGTTTTTGTGAAGGCAAGAGAGGAGACCAACAAGAGGAGACAAAAAGAGGAGTAAGGAGACAAGAGACAAGAGGAGGAAGGAAACAGGAGACAAGAGGAGGAAGGAAACAGGAGACGAGAAGAGGAAGGAAACAGGAGACAGGAGGAGGAAGGAAATAGGAGTCGAGGAGGACGAATGAGACAGGAGACAAGAGGAGGAAGGAAACAGGAGTCAAGAGGAGGAAGGATATAGGAGTCGAGGAGGAAGGAGACGGGGGGGGGGGGGGCTAAGCACATTGTGCCCAGGGGACCCTGCACTGATAATCCGGCCCTGCACACAAGTCACATACTTTAAGATTTATGAGCTTGTACAATTTCTTATTTAGCATGATTATGGAGCTAGGATTGGGACAATATTCAGTGTAACTTGTACCAAGTTTTATAACTTCGAACATGTTTCATCACATGTAACTTTGGATTTGTAACTTGTAACTTTAGTTTTCTAACTTGTAATTCTCAATTCGTACTTGTATTTCTTGTTTTGTAACAGGAACATTGTATTTTGTACATGTATTTTTATTTTGTAAAATCAAACTTTTATTTTGTACATTTACTACTCATTTTGTAACATCAAACATTCATTCAGAAACATGAAACTTTCCTTTTGTAACTAGCAGACTTCCAAATTGAAAAAATCAAGGTACAAGTTTGAAATCAAAACTCTCAAAAACACACATTTCATTCTACAGGTACAAACCTCAAATCTACAGTTACGGATCTTTTTGTCTCAGTTCTAGCGTCAGTGGGAGGAACTTGGGTGGAATCAATGAGAGCACAAGTCTTAGCTACCAATCACATTTCTCGAATTCCTGTCCAATCGTTGGGAGCGGAGGGCAGGGTTCTGTCAGAGCTGTAGAAAGAGAGAGTTACAACACTCTTTGAACTCGCCGACTCGCGGTCACGTGGTTCATGGAGCTCTCAGTTCCGAACATCCCAGCGCCGTAAGTCAGTTTGAACTGCGTATTGTCACATGTGCCGGCTGGATGAAGTGGAGAAGAGGTGAGGATCCAGACCGGGGAGGAAGCAGGCAGACAGGTAGGATTCTTTACACAGATTTATTAGAACGCACGCTGGACAATGAAACAGTGAACCGACACAAGACACAGAACAGAAGGGGTTTAAATACAGGAGGACCGGGAGCTAAGGTGATTGGGAAAACGAGAGGCAGGTGGGAGTAATTAATGAGACACAAGGCTGAACCAAACAGGGAGACAGGACAGGGTGTGACAGTAGACCCCCCCCCCCCCCCCCCCCAAAAGGGCGGATCCCAGATGCCCACAGGAACAAGGAGCAGGGCGGGAGGAGGGGTACCCGGAGGGAGGGCCCAGAGGAACCGAGGGACCGATGGAGAGGCGGCAGGGACCAGCAGAGTCTGGGGGCCTGCGCCTGGGACAGACGAGGAGTCGACGGGCTCTTGGGGGCTGGCGCCTGTGGCAGAGGAGGAGGCGACGGGCTCTTGGAGGCCGACGCCTGTGGCAGAGGGGGAGGTGACGGGCTCTTGGAGGCCTGCGCCTGCGGCAGAGGAGGAGGCGACAGGCTCTTGGAGGCCGGCGCCGGCGGCAGAGGAGGAGGCGACGGGCCCTAGGAGGCCTGCGTCTGCGGCAGAGGAGCTCTGCAGGCTGGGCCGGGGACGTAGTCTCTGCAGGCTGGGCCGGGGACATAGTCTCTGCAGGCTGGGCCAGACAGAGGAGACGTCGACTTCAGAGGAGACGTCGACTTCAGAGGAGACGTCGACTTCAGAGGGGGCGTCGACCTCAGAGGAGGCGTCGACTTCAGAGGGGGTGTCGACTTCAGAGGGGGCGTCGACTTCAGAACACGAGGAGGCGTCGACTGCAGAACACAAGGAGGTGTCGACTTCAGAACTGGAAGGGGCGTCGACCACAGGACAGGACCGGGCGTCGACCACCATCGACTTCTGGTCCGGGGGCGTCGGTTTCTGGTCCTTCGACTTCTGGACCGTTGACCTCTGGAACACCGGCCTCGGGACCGGAACCGTCTGCTTCTGGTCCGGGGGAGTCGGCTTCTGGTCCTTCGACTTCTGGACCGTCGACTTTCGGACCGTCGACTTTTGGACCGCCGACTTTTGGACCGGAACCGTCTGCTTCTGGTCCGGGGGCGTCGGCTTCTGGCCCGGGTGAGTCGGCTTCTAGTCCCTCAACTCCTGGACCTTCGACTTCTGGACCGCCGACTTTTGGGCTGGTACCGTCAGCTTCTGGGCCGGTACCGCCTGTTTCCGGGCCCGTACCATCAGCTTCTGGGCCGGAGTCAGAGCCACTGTGGGAGGAGCTGCCTGGACAAGCTGAACCAGATGCGGTGCGACCTCCGGGACCACCGCTGGAACTGGATGTGAGAGAACTGATGGTGCTGGAAACTGTGTGAGCAGGGAGGACAGACCATCCAGCTGACGCTCCTGGAGGCTGAGGGCCCGATGGAGCTGGGTAAGCTCAGCCCGGAGACCGGCGAGCTCTGCTGGGTGGACCCCGGGCTCGCTCTTCTGGCTCCGAGATGAGGGAGCTGCCGGCTGGACCGATGCCCTCTCCTGGTGGTTTGAGGATGAAAGAGTGTCCAGGTGAGACTCCTGATGGCTGACAAGCTGGCGGATCCGGCCAAGCTCCGCCTGAAGCTCTATCAGCTGGGCTGCGGGTGCTGCTCCTCCACCTGCAGATGACGGGGGCGCCGATTGGACCGGTGACGGGACTGCTGACCTGGTCGGGGGCAGGTCCAAGCCGCTGCGTCGGGCAGGGGTAGCGGCGAGTCCGCAGCTCCGTTCCGGGACAGAGGGCTGTGGTGGAGCTCGGCGTTCTTCTCCACGCCGCTGACCAACTCCGGGGGAACAGACAGCCAGGCTCGTGCCCACGAAACTGGAGCGATCTGGCAGCGGCTCCCGGTCCAAACTCGCCTCCGGTTCCGGGAGGACAGGGAGGAATGCCGCGGCCAATGGTCGGCGACGCCGTCTTCGGCGAGGCGAAGCAGGAGGGGGGGAGGCCGGCCAGTGATCAGAGGAGAGGAATCGGAGCAGGGACTCCCAGGGTAGAATCTCCCCGCTGGATCCTTCAACGGGTTGGGGTCGGTTCATTCTGTCACACGTGCCGGCTGGATGAAGCAGAGAAGAGGTGAGGATCCAGACCGGGGAGGAAGCAGGCAGACAGGTAGGATTCTTTACACAGATTTATTAGAACGCACGCTGAACAATGAAACAATGAACCGACACAAGACACAGAACAGAAGGGGTTTAAATACAGGAGGACCGGGAGCTAAGGTGATTGGGAAAACGAGAGGCAGGTGGGAGTAATTAACGAGACAAAAGGCTGAACCAAACAGGGAGACAGGACAGGGTGTGACACGTATGGTGGGACAAATCACAAAAATGTAATAAAATCACATTTCCCCTGGCGATTTGTGGTAATTATTGAATAATATTATATATTATATTATATATTATGTCCTAACTCCTTCACAAAGTAGCCTATTTATTTATTTTCCGAGCATTTGTAGGAAAACAGACCTGTGACTGTTCTACATTACAGGAACACAACAGTCCTAACACAATGTAGAACACATTTAGACCACACACATTACTATAATATATTATAGCAATATATTTGATGTAATAATGCAACACACTGCTCTAATATAAGCATTTAATAACTTCAAGTCCTACAAGAAGCCCTAAACTCGAGTTGTAATATCCATTTTAAAGTGTTTATTGAAAGCTAGAATTCTGCTCCAGCTTACCTTGAAGAAAATATGTAGCTGTTTATGCTTTGAATGATGATCTATTATGTAAGTAAGTAAGTAAGTAAAAGTTTATTTATATAGCGTCTTTCACAGATATAAATCACAAAGCTTATGTTCAGTAGAATACATTTTACAATCATTACTTTATATTTTCATGTGAAGACAGTACATGCATCTATAACCCAGTTCATCTGGCTTCTATAGCAACTAATTAAAAAGAAATTTTCAATAAAACTTTATAGTTAACACAGTAGATAAAAAAGTGTTCTTTGTGAAAAAATGAACACCAAACTTGTACAACATGTATAAAAGCATTTTTAATAAAGCATTTTACCAACATTATGTTTAGTCATTACATATGCACAAATAAGCTGAATCATTAATTATGAGCACTGTACTCAAGACCTAATGAAACTCTTTTGAATAACTTTATTTTGATTATTATTAAAATAAAATGTGTCCGTGGGTTAAAATTTAAAATGACTAATTTTAGGGTTGGATAAAATTTTAAAATGTAATTTTACATCTCTATATTTTTGGTTTAGTTCAATATTTCTATATGTACAAAAATAGTATTTTAATAATCCCTTTATCCTACATGGTTGGCTGTGCTGCATATAGCAAACGGTCTGAGGGAGGAATCAGAATTACGGCTTACCCAAAGATGCTGAGAGAAGAAGAAAATGGTTGGCTCAAGTCAACTCGCCATGACCAGAGATCACAATAACAAAAAGCTGTGTGCAGAGTTTAACGTGCACTCTCAAATGTTTTCTATCAAGGCTCTACATGTTTTGCTCTCAACTACACAAAGCTGCAATTAAACTGTTAAATGTGGCAGGAAATAAACTACAGTAATACACCACTCTACAGGCACATTTTGAGGAGGGACAGTTTACTAAGCTTAGGCAAGGTGAGACTCAATCAAATCAATCAATCAATCAAAGCTTTATTTATAAAGCACCTTCCGCAACCCTGTCAGGAAGCCCAAGGCGCTGAACATGGTACAGTAGAAAGTTAAATATAGTGAATAAATGAGAAAATAAAAGCAATTCAAATTACAGATTACAAATTACAAAAAAAGGTGAAACATTCTAGTACAGGACAAATGTGTAATACAAGGGATAGAGCGAACCAATGAAAACTGTGAAATAAAATCAACATAAAAGAGGGCCAGATTCAAACATGTTCAGGAAACGCCAAGCGGAGGAGGTGGGTTTTCAGGCGACTCTTGAAGACTGGCAGAGATGGGGACAGCCTAACTGAGGGTGGCAACTGGTTCCAGAGTGACGGTGCTAGGGCTGAGAAAGCCCGGTCCCCGCGAGTACGACATCTAGAACGAGGGACAGCAAGCAGGCCTTGGTCAGAGGAGCGCAGAGCGCGTGATGGGGAGTGTCTGTTCAGGAGCGTGGCTAGATAGGGGGGAACACCACCCTGGAAGAAATTAAAAACAAAGACGAGGAGTTTGAAGCGTGAACGATAGCAAACCGGAAGCCAGTGCAGGGAGGCCAGAACCATGCTGATGTGGTCCCGTTTCCTGGTCCCAGTCAGAAACCTGGCTGCGCTGTTCTGCACAACCTGTCGGCTACGCAGTGATGACTGACACAACCCTGCATAGAGAGAGTTGCAGTAATCAAGCCTAGAAATTACAAAGGCATGCAGTACCCGCTCCAGGTGGGCTCTTGACAGCATAGGCTTGATTTTTGCAAGGCGTCTCAGGTGAAAGAAACTGGACCGGATCACAGAGTTGATGTGAGCATCAAATTTAAGTCCAGCGTCAATTTTCACCCCCAAACTGGTAACAACTGGTTTTGAGTAGGGAGACAGAGGGCCAAGATCAACATAACGATCCACATTCCTGCTGTTAGGGTGAAAAACAATGACCTCTGTCTTTCCCTCATTCAGATGCAGAACATTGGCCATTAGCCAAGACTTCACCTCGTTAACACAGGAAACAAAGGACTGGATAGAGTGACCTTTCTCCTGACACAATGGAGAGTAAATCTGGCAATCGTCAGCATAGAGATAGAACTATAGGCCATTTTTACGAAAGATTGACCCCAGAGGAAGCAGATAAATGGCAAACAAAAGAGGACCAAGGATCGATCCCAGCGGGACCCCCCAGCAAAGCTCCTCCCAAGAAGAAAAAACATCACCCAGTTTAACACAGAATGTCCTGTTGTGGAGATATGATCTAAACCAATCCAGAGCTGACCCTTTGATCCCAACCCATCGTTCCAAGCGATCAAATAGAATCGCGTGGTCAACTGTGTCAAAGGCTGCCGTCAGGTCAAAAAGCAGAAGCACCACAGATGTTCCCTGATCTAGTGATAGATAGATGTCATTTAGGACCCTCAGTAGAGCTGACTCTGTGCTATGGCCAGACCTGAACTCTGATTGGAAAACCTCAAACAGATCAGAGTCAGCTAAATGTGAGACCAGCTGCTGATAAATGACTTTCTCAAGCAGTTTAGATGTAAAGGGCAGGGTAGAGATAGGCCTGTAATTTTCCATCACAGACACATCAGCACCAGGTTTCTTCAGGGTCGGCCGAATAACTGCTGCTTTCAAAGCAGCTGGGACCACACCTGTGCTGAGGCTCCCATTGATAATCTGACCAAGTGATGGGCCAAGACACGGAAAGGCAGCCTTCCAGAGACGAGGCGGCAGAACGTCAAGTGGAGAGCCAGATGGCTTCTGCCTTGCAACAAGCTTATTCAGCTCAGAGTATGAAACAGTATTGAGGGAGCTCAGGGTGGGTGGTGATGGAGGAACTGGAACAGGGTCAATAGTGTTACCAGAAATGACTGCTCTAATGCCTGATACTTTATCAACAAAGAATCTGTGAAAAGCTTCAGAGTTTCCAGCAGCTGTAGGAGACATGAAGCTAGGGTCCTGATACACCAGAACAGAGTTTAGTGTTTTGTAGAGCATCCTGGGATTCTTGGAGTTTGTTTCAATGATGTCTGCAAAATAGGCCGTTCTGGCAGCCCTCACAGCATCCTGATAAGCGACGAGATGCTCTGAACAACTCACGCGAGACCTGTAGGCCATCCTTTTTCCACTTTCTCTCAGAGGATCTACACGCCCGCCTACAAGCCCGTGTGACATCAGATAGCCAAGGCTCCCTCCTAGGCCTGGACTTGCAAAGCTTGAGAGGGGCAACCACGTCCAGGACCTGATTACAAAGTAAATCAAAGTGTTGTGAATAGTGATCAATGTTAGATGGATCAGGGTTAAAGGTCTCTAACCTTACAGACATACAGTCCACAAACTTTGCGACAGTTTCTGCATCCAGGGCTCTGAACCTAGTAGCTGGAGCTTCACACACAGGGACAGGACATGGCAACGTAACATCACAGAGTATTGGAGAGTGGTCAGAGAACACAGGAGGCAAAGTCACAAGGTTCATGATGGGTAGACCATAAGAGATAACCAGGTCCAGGGTGTGACCCCTGGCATGAGTTGGGGACGATACCCATTGAGTTAGATTGAATGAATCTAGCAAATTCAAAAAACCTTTAGCAAGCACATTGTCAGGACAGCAGATATGGATGTTAAAATCACCAAAAAATAGGACATAGTCATATTTTAGGATGCAGTCTGCCACAAGATCACAGAAATCATTAAGGAAGTTAGAGTCAGTCTTTGGAGGCCGATAAATCAGCACAACGAGCAGGCGGGGGGAGATGCACAGTTCAAATAAGCACAGTTCAAAAGAAGAAAATGACATGGTGGGTGTGAGCTGTTTACAAGGAAAGCTGGATTTAAAAACAACAACCAGACCACCACCTCTGCCCCACGATCTGGGGATATTAAAACAGGAGCGGCCAGGTGGTACCAGCTCCAGCAGGGCGCTTGAGTCACCAAATGGGATCCAGGACTCACAGATGCACAGAAAACTCAGGTCATGCTGAATAAAAAATCACGAAGAACAAAAGTTTTGATCAGCACAGACCTGGCATTGACCAGACCAAACTGGGTCTGCAGCACCAGGATCGCGCACGGGCACAGTCTCCTTTAACTCTGAGCCCGTAACCGAGCGTAGATTCTCCCAGCAAACCCCACTCTGGCGAGATCCTCGAGCCGATTGGCCGTGGCGCGGTGCCAGCTCACCCTCAAAGCCGGCCAAGTTCACTAGGCAGGGCGCAGAGTGATCCATCAGACGTCTCGGAACCACCGGGTCAGAAGCTGGGCCGAATCGGACCAGCCGCTTCTTCAGGGATCCAGGAAGTCCAGCCCAACGTCTCACGCGCCGGCTACCTCTCTTTCCCCGTCTTCTCCGATGCTTCCTTCTCGAGCTGGGGCGGACAGAGGGCCGACACATCACGGCTTGGGGGAAGAGAGCACACGGACAGTCCAAACAGCAGCGCCATCCGTGAGGTTCCCAGCGCGCAGCACCAGCTACATCAACAGGAGGACGAAGCCTCAGCAGTGCAGCTCGATCATAAGTCACCAGAGAAGCCACACCATTCAAAAAAAGCATCATAGACAACAAAAATACATAAAGGCCAATAAAACGCAAGGTACCACTGCATAAAGAGGACGAGCAGCTCGCTCGCTGCATGCACCCGCGCGAGCGCCATCTCAACTGACTCAGGGCTGATGCTGTGTTTGTTCATCACCCTGAACCAAGGAGGAGGAAGGATCCCGCAGTGAGAAGTACAGCAGAACCACTGCATGTTGATCCACTGACCAGTGACCACACATGTTGTACTCAAGTAAACTGTGGTACAAATCTTTTGAAATATTAAGACATTTTTATTTATTTTATTTAAAAGTGATTCTTTATTCTAACAGTGCCATTATAATTTCAGAGAATGAGGAAAGCAGCAGCAGCAGTGAGGCAAATGAGATGAGGGAAAGTGAGGGGGGACATGAGATGGCATCAGGAGAGAGGGACATCCCAAGAAGCCATGCAGAGCCGGCGTCAGGGCCAGGAGGAGAAAGGAACAAGCGATGCAACCAGGGAACCCAGCTGGAAAACCTAAGGGAGGAAATAGAAAGTCAAAAAGGCATGAAAAACACAAGAGGCATTAAATGGAGTAAACAATCAAAAAGGCCGTACAACTCCATTTTTCAGTGGGTTCAACAGGCTGCAGGTTTCTTCAGGAGACGAGTATCCCTCTGCCTGATGTTAGAACCCTGCAAAGACAAATGCAGCCCATTAACTGGAACCAGGTGTGTTAGGAGAGGTGTGTGACATGCTCAGTTTGAAGGTTAAAAATCTGACAGAGATGGAAAGAGAGTGTGTGCTTACTGTGGATGAGATGGCAATCACTCCAGGCGTGCATCACTCCATCACAGACCCAACTGGGTTTTGCCACCGCCGTTGTTCCTGGCCAGCTCTCCGCTCAGCCACTATGAAAACATGAAGATGGACACAACACAGTTTAACCTTTAATGGTTACATAAGATTTTTGTTTTAGTTCTCTTTGACATTTATTTATTGATAATTGTGTTATTGTTAATTCTTATTTCTTATCATTCCTTAACGAAATTGTGAATGCTAATATTATAAAGCAAGTGGAAATGAGCAGTTTTATGGAAAATGTCTAATTTTTAAAAGTTATTGTGTTCGACTATTATTCTTGAAATATCGTAATTTCATTCTTATTACTTGAGTCCACAAAACAGAGCAACATATCTTCTTACGTTCGTAATCCTGTTTGTCTCATGCTTCAGCAGTTCGCTGCAGTCAGTGATATTAACAGAAAAATATTAAATAATTACTTGTCTTCACAATCACATTTTCTTTATTATTGGTCTCTCCATTTGTGCTTCCATTTCTGATGCATGTTCGTGTTGATTCAGCAACCAGCAACGTATTGTACAAAAAATCCCAAATAAAACTAATAATGTAAAAAGTTTATAACCTATGTCACACTTTGGGGAATATTTTTAAAACATAGAATCAAACAAACTGAAATAACCTGTCTACAGCTCGTCCTCCTGCTCACAGTTAGCTCATTAAAGGTTATCTAGCTGAAACTGGCAACATAAAATATCATCGTTGGCTTATTTTGGTACGAAGCGGTTAGCTAACGCTTCACAATGCAACAAAATGATGACATTTCATCAACTTACCGGAGAAAATCCTTCCGAAACACCGAAAATGAACTGCGGTCAATGCAGCAGCGGGGGCCGTTTGGAACTATTCAAAGCTACATGAACCATGTGACTCCCGCATTCCGTGTCGTAACTCTCTCTACAGCTCTGACAGAACCCTGCCCTCCTCTCCCAACGATTGGACAGGAATTCGAGAAACGTGATTGGTAGCTAAGACTTGTGCACTCATTGGTTCCACCCAAGTTCCTCCCACTGACGCTAGAATCGAGACAAAAAGATCTGTAACACTGTAGATGTGAGGTTTGTACCTGTAGAATGAAATGTGTGTTTTGAGAGTTTTGATTTCAAACTTGTACCTTAATTTTTTCAATTTGGAAGTCTGCTAGTTACAAAACGAAAGCTTCATGTTTCTGAATGAATGTTTGATATACAAAATGAGTAGTAAATGTAAGAAATAAAAGTTTGATTTTACAAAACAAAAAATACATGTACAAAATGAAAATTTCCTGTTACAAAACAAGAAATACAAGTACGAATTGAGAATTACAAGTTAGAAAACTAAAGTTACAAGATACGAATCCAAAGTTACATGTGATGAAACATGTTCAAAGTTACAAAACTTGGTACAAGTTACGCTGAATATTGTCCCCATCCTAGCTCCATACATGACTACAAGTCAGACATCGGTACGTCGCACATACAGTGTGACGTAAACACATAATCTCCTCTCCCCTAGCGTAGCTGCTACTTACCACATGGCCAGATTTATGGTGGTTCTTTCCTCCTGAAGGGAGGATTTGGAGTTTGCTGAACTTACCGCCATTTCCCCTCTGTTTTTCTCCATGTCTGGATCGATGTTGTCACTTTCGTCAGGCGCATTTGTAGTCCTGGACTTATTTTCACACAAAACCTAAAATAACTTTCTCCCCATTCGAAAGTAAGCACGTTCTTGGCATCAAAATTCATACTTAAAATTCACGGATATCATACGTGAAATCCGTGGAACATAATTCAATTCAATTCAATTCAAGTTTATTTAAATAGCGCCAAATCACGACAAGAGTCGTCTCAAGGCACTTCACATAATAAACATTCCAATTCAGGTCAGTTCATTAAGCCAATCAGAAATAATGTTTCCTATATAAGGAACCCAGCAAATTGCATCAAGTCACTGACTAGTGTCAGTGACTATACAGCAATCCTCATACTAAGCAAGCATGCAGCGACAGTGGAGAGGAAAACTCCCTTTTAACAGGAAGAAACCTCCAGAGGATCCTGGCTCAGTATAAGCAGCCATCCACCACGACTCACTGGGGATCGAGAAGACAGAGCAGGCACACACACACACACGCACGCACGCACACACACACACACACACACACACACACACACACACACACACACACACACACACACACACACACGCACACACACACACACACAAAGACAAGTAATGTGTCTATAGTTATATTGTGATTTCTTAGTAAATATTATATTTGGTGAGAGATAAACTTTATTGTATTTATCCTAGTGGATCTATAATTAAACGGATAAACTAGTATTAGCACGTCCAACGTCAAGGAAAGCAAAAAGTTATTATCAGGAGAGGGAGAATGTTTTAGTGGTTAGCAGCAGTGTGCTAGACGATGGCCCCCTCCATGAGGCCACCACAGCTAAGCAGAACATCATTGTAGCTTCTTCTGGGGAGACAAACACTTACAGAGAAAATAAAGTTACCAGCTGAAATTGCAGAAAATAATACAGTTAAAGAGCAGACTGTAGAAGAAAGTAGTAGAGTGTGAAAAGTGGTCAGTGTATCCTCCAGCAGTCCAAGCCTATAGCAGCATAACTACAGAGATAACTCCTATCCTATTTAGATGGAGGCATGTTGGAGTCAGGACAAGGGAGAGCCGTCTTTGCCGACAGTACACTCCACCTCCCTCTACTCCCCCACTTGTCCAGATTTAGGCTAACATCAGATTTTAACCATAGGCCCTATCAAATAAAAAATGTTTTAAGCCTAGTCTTAAATGTAGACAAAGTGTCTGCCTCATGGACTAAGGCTGGGAGCTGGTTCCACAGGAGAGGAGCCTGATAACTAAAAGATCTGCCTCCCATCCTAATTTTAGATATTCTGGGAACCACCAGTAGACCTGCAGTCTGAGAGCGAAGTGCTCGGTTAGGAACGTATGGAACAATCAGATCACTGATGTATGATGGAGCTTGATTATTAAGAGCTTTATATGTGAGAAGAAGGATCTTGAAATCTATTCTGAATTTAACAGGTAGCCAATGTAGGGAAGCTAAGACAGGAGAGATATGATCTCTCTTTTTAATTCTCATCAGAACTCTAGCTACAGCATTTTGGACAAGCTGAAGACTTTTAACTACATTCTGTGGAATTCCTGAGAGTAATGAATTACAGTAATCCAGTCTTGATGTAATAAATGCATGAACTAGTTTTTCAGCATCACCCCTGGAAAGGATGCTTCTAATCTTAGCAATATTCCGAAGGTGGAAAAAGGAAACCCTACAAACCTGGTTAACCTGGGATTTGAATGGCATGTCCTGGTCCATAACAAGTGGAATTATAAATAGCATGTTTTGTCTCATTGACTTGTATTTATATTTTTGTTCTTCTGGGGAGCCGTGGTCAAGAAGTAGATGGGCATGACTTAGGCCCTCTATAAAGGAGGGTTGTCTGGTACACAACTTGTTCCAGTTACTTTAACTTTATTACAGTTAACGACTATCAATCAGAAGTTTCAATTTTACTGACCCTTTGAAAACCCTCAAATATGGAAGTCCAAAAAAGTCACTTGTTTTGGCTCACATCATCTTAAAGTTGCTTTAAGAATGAATGCAATTAGAATGACATCCTGTGGTCAAATCTGGTTTCTGCGGCAAATTTTCTAAACACAGTCGTCACTTTCTCGCTACCGTTCCATGAGTTTCATGGCTGTTGCTAGCTACAGATCAGCACCACAGGACTGTAGGTGAGTAGGTGAGTGAAGATGAGTCATAAACATTGTGTTAATAAGACAGAGAACTATAAACTAGCATTTAGGGGTACAAGAAATAACTTCAGGGTCACTCCTGTTAACTGGATTATGTTCCTTCCAAAAACATGCTCGTTCTGCCGGTCGCTGTCGAATTCCAAATGACTCGGCAACCACATGAGCTTGCGTACTGTAAACAAAGATCCCGCCTCTTTTTGGTCAATTTGAAAGGAGAAAAACTGACAACCCTCCAACCGGCTGAAAATGAAATCTGTTTCATTGTAACCTTCCATCCAGCATGACTGAGACATGAGACTGTTTCGTAATTATTTCACTGTCAAATTTTTATATATTGTACCTTTAAATATCTATTCTAAGCCCCGCCCACTGAACGGCGTAGTCTTTCCTTATTGGATCAGCATTTCTATTTCAGATGGGCTGCTTGACATTCCATATTATATGAAAAGAAGTTAATTTTATCTTGTGTTTGTTAACCTCAGTAAAAAGAACAGTGTGTTCTGTATGGTCTGACAGAAGGAAGAAGAAGAAATTATCTTTTATATAGATCAAGATAAAAAGCAGAAGGCGCTTCACAAGAACAAACATTAAAAATAAAAAAAGAAGATTTTAAAAATGATTCGACCCTCTCAGGCTCAAAATAAGTTTTGATTAAAGGACGAACAACCAAGTCCTTCAGGGGTGCTTCCGAGTTAAAAAATGCTCATGAAATACGTATATGGTGTAACCAGGTAGGCTTTAACGTTGCAAATCTGCAACGCCTGCCTCCAGAGGGTTAAAAATATCTTAAAATTTGGAGAATGTGAACAACGAGGTCCAGAGTCTGGAGGCCACAGCAGCAAATGATCTGTCACCTTTGGTCTTTAGCCTGTTGTGCTGCATGCACAACCATTAGGCTTTGGTCACTGGAACTCAGGGACCTGCTGGGAGTGTAGGGACTGAGAAGATCACTGATTTAAGATGGTGCTTGTCCATGTAAGGCCCTGAAGATCAGAGCCAGGATCTTGAATTGAACCCTGAAGTTGACTGGCAGCCAGTGAAGATAGAAGAGGAGCGGAGTGAAGTGGGTGTGTGGTTTGGTCAGAAGAAGTGGACAGGCAGGCATAAACCAACTAGTTCAGGGACGTTTTGCTCAAGAAACCTGAGGGCCAGTAAAGTCAGGTCAGCATTCTGAGATTACAATTACAAATCACTAGTTTTGAGCTGAGCCTGTTCTGGTGGTTTAGATGCAACAAGTGCTGGAATCTGCCTTCTTGGGCTTTCAAAAAGGAAATAAATGATTAAAAACTCCCCCAGCTGGCATTCAGGTTCTGCTGTTAGAATGATCTAGTCTAGGTCTGAAGAGCTTAAGTTTTGTATTCTTTGAATTAAAGCAGAATAAAGATGCTCAGAGAGTTGAAAATGAGTTGTAATTGTCCTTTCCACGTTGGTAAAGAGCGCACGCGTTTTCTGACGCTTGGGCGGTGCGGAACCCAACAGCGGTGCGCAAAAGTAGGGGCGTGAAACGGAATTAAGGGCCTGATTTATAGCGCAGTGTTTTTCTGGAAAACTGCGGGAAAAGTGGGAGTGCTCAACCTCAACGTTCACCCCCCTTACCGGTGCGACTGTAAGTAATCCTCTTTGCTTCTTTTGTTTACTTTTTCTATTCTTCATTTGAGCGCTCAGCTGCTCAAACACGCGAACGTTAGATAAAAGATTCGTCCAGTTTTCTGAGCAGCTGCGGGACACGACGCAGCCAGCACGCCTGCGGCGTTCCTGATTCCGCTTTTGTTGAAGCTTGGTGCTGTTTTAAATGTGCAAATGCATCTGTCATCTTTGCGCGGATTCGCCACAAAGGCGCTCAGCTGCAGCGCCGCTGAGGGGAGTTCCGGTGGGAGCCGACAGGAAACGTGATCAGCACCATGAATACGAAGAGATGAATCCGAATAAAATCCATAGATTTATTTTTTATTGCCCAGACAGGTTTGAACCCATCATGGCTTCCCCTCTGATGAGTCTGGTTCATGATGATGACAGGTACCAGAAGTCCTTCCAGCTCTTCCTGGAGCGCTCCTCAGAGCATCAGTGTATGAAGGACTTCATCCACAACAAGCTGCCACACATCCTGGCCAGGTAACCACACCTGTTGGAGCTTCAGCAGTAACCTGATGAAATCTGACTCAAACCACAATATAGGCGTAATATTTTACCTTTTTACTGTTACTACAACAAAAGATGGTTCTATAGAGTCCATAGCTGGAGAAACCTGATCTGCCACATAGCAGATGACTTTGACCTGTATGACACTGATAGGTAAAACGTTTGATTTTCCATAACCTAACTTTGGATTATGGTGTGGGATCATCAGAATAACGCTGACTTTACAGTTATGATGATGACGTTACAAACGTAGTAGTATCTGAGGAAAAGACCAGTTAAAATGATAAGTTAGTATATTGCACATAAAAGTGCATTTTAGAATAGAAAATAACGCCTTTGACTGTCATATTACACAAGTACAAAGAGATTAAAAGCAGCTCCTTCAGTGCAGTTAAACACATAATAAACAATTAAAAACAATGAACAAGTGGTGCAAAGTTGCTCTGTATAGATATTGGATATTACAACAATGCCATATAGATATTGGATACTGCAGATTGATGGGCAGAGGGGAGCCCAAGGTTGGCTTGTGTCTGTGCATATGGTGGTTATGCCTTTTGGGTTAAAACTGTTCTTGAGCCTGGTTGTGATGCACCCGTAGTGCCTCCTCGGCAGCAGGTCACAGCCAGGGTTGGAGCTGTTCTTGATTAGGTATTTTTGCTGTGCTGAGGCAGTGGGAGGTGGAAAAATCCATCAGGGAGGGTAGGAGGCTGCCGATTTATCCTCTGTGCTGCCTTTACAACCCTCTGACGCCTCTCCCTGTCTGCCATGGTGCAGCTGCCATACCATACTGTGATGCAGTAGGTCAGCAAGCTCTCAATGGATGAGTGGTAGAAGGTCAGTAGCAGGTTGGAGTCCAGGTTGAGCTTCATGAAGACCCACAGGAAGTGTAGCGGCTGCTGAGCAGCACATCTTGTCATTTTAAAATAACCAGTCATTTGAAGATTTACACCAAACTTAGTCAGTCTGATTTTTTTATTTGTGCAAAATGCATAATAATAATAATAATAATAATAATAATAATAATAATAATAATATTATTATTATTATAGTCTAACGTTCTGATAGGCCTACATGAGCATTCCCAGGTCTCAGGGTGGAGGAATGTCAGTTACAGGCCTGAACAAATATGACCGGCAGGATGGAGCCTGTGGATTTCGAGGCTTTTATTGCTCTCAAGACGTTTTTTCTGCTTTCCCTTCAGCATTGGAGATGGAAAGTCCCATCTAAATGTGATTGAGGTTGGAAGTGGAGCAGGTATGAACACAAACTGTCTCTTATGTGCAGCGTAAATAGCTTGGTGCTCTCTGCAGGGAGTGTTAATGATTAACCTATAACTGACACCTTTGAGGGTTTCTTTTATACCTGCTGCAAAAAATGGAAGGGGGTTGGTGCTGGATTGTCGGACCGGGGATTGGGAGGGATGTGTCTCGTCACCAGTCTCCTCTACGTTTCACTTGGACTGCCGGTACCGCTGGTCTAGAAGATAACTTCCTTCAGTTAAACTCTGAAAAGACTGAATGTCTGATCGTTGTCCCTGAGAGCATGGTTCCCCTGATTAGTCAACTTGGTCATTTATCCTCTGCCGTCAAGACAAACTCAAGGAATTCGGGGGTGTTTTTGACCAATCAATGTCTGTTGAAGGTCACTCAAAAATATTGGTCCAAAACTGTTTTTATCACTTAAGAAATATCTCCAAACTGCGAAGGTTGGTGTCAAAACATGAACTTAAAATGGTTCTCCATGTCTTTATCTCCTCCCGTCTATATTACTGTAACACACTCTTCACATGTTTTAACAAAAAAGCTCTTGACCACCTTCAGTTGGTCCAGAACTCTGCAGCGAGGCTCCTAACTGGCTCCTAAGGTAACCCTAACCCTACCCTTTAAGAAGAACAAAAACATCTCACTGCAACCAAACGTTACCCAAAATATTAAGTATTAAACACTTTCTGGTTGGACTCTGAGTTTATATTTTTATGTCACAAGAATATCAGACCATACAGTAAATATATATTGTGTTTATTTTATTTTATTGGAACAAATTTGTTTTTTGAGATCAAATTATAATAATTGTCTTGTTATCTTTAGGTGACATTGACCTTGAAATGCTCTCAGAGCTCCACAAGAAGCACCCAGAAGTGACCATCGATAACGAGGTGGTGGAGCCAAGCAGCCAACAGTTACATCACTATCAAGGTATGTGGGACAAAGTTACTTCCTGCTTGCATACTCCAAAATACGGCTGAATGTTTGTTTTCTATAAAAAGTAAAAATTGTAAAATAATTTTAAGGCACACTTAAAATTAGGTTTTAACATTTCTCCCTACTTTTTGAAAATGGAGTTACCACTCGGCTGCAGCCTTCTTTTGCTAGTGCTACAGGCTAACGCTAACATGAGCCAACTACTAAGCCACAAAGTCAAAAGAACCACACTGTTGGTCAAAAGTATTACTACTTACAAATCAATTAGCATCACAGCCAGATCACCATCAGTCCTTGATTTTAATGAGCAGCATTTTTTGTAGAGTAGCAATTTTGCAATGTAGCCATTTTGTTGCGAAACGTAGCATAGCATATTTCCTAGTGTGGAAAATAAAGGGTTATCAAAGAAAAAGTTTTGCTTTCACGAAGCCAGAAAATGTGCTTTAGACATCTACAGCCAAGATTCAGAAATTTGTATAATTTTTGTGCAGAAATCACCAACATTAACCTATTAGGTGTGTTTTTGTCTTAAGTTTTAGTGTCTCAGAAACCAGAATTAAACTACACAAAGTTCACCTGGAACAAGATGACAGCCTCAGAGTTTGAGGAGAACTGGAAACAGAAGAAGATGACAAAGAAGGCAGACTTCGTTCACATGATCCAGGTTGGTGATGACGTCTCTCCAGCTCCCGCACTGTACTTCTGACACGTGGGTAGGGGCTGCCAACTCACGCATTGAGCATGAGACTCGCATTTGTCCCTCATCACAGCTCTCAAACCACACCTTCAATATGTCACACTGAAGAATCAGCCACCCCCCCCCCCTCCCACCCCACCCGCAGTGAAGCTTGGTTTTTGCTTGACGCATTTACTTTCCGCTTGGTGATGCGGCTCGCGGCTGGAACGCGCTTCACAACTCGCAGCGTTTATGGTTCGTGCGGCTTGTCTCTGCGGTGAGCCAATATTCTCCCAAACTGTAGGGGGCAGCATGGAGCTCTACAGCATGCATCCAACACTACACCATAGTAGACAGTGTTGGGAGTAACGCCGTTTAAGTATAACGGCGTTTCTAACGGCGTTCTTTTATAGGTAACGGAATAATCTAATTAATTACTTTTCCCGCCGTTGCAACGCCGTTACCGTTACTAGGGACGGAACGTTGTGCGTTACTATGTGCTTGTAGAACGTTGAGCAACAGTGTGAGGCTTTCTGACCGCCACACTTCAGCTGCAGCCAGGGAGAGAGAGGTGTCGGTAACACACTTACAAACACGATGATGATTGGCCGGGTGGGTGGAGACCCTCACGGTCTCAGTCGCTGCATTCTGTAGACACAACGGGAATAACTCCGTTTAAAATAACCGCGTTAATAAAAAATATTTCTTTCTGTAACGAGCAAACTAATTAATTATGTCTTCTTTTATCAAAACGTTGTTCATGTTACTGATAAGAAAATGCGTGCGTGAAGCAGCGCGTTGTGTTGAAGCTGTCATCATCAGCTGATCAGGAGCTTAAGAGGTAGATGTTTAAGAGCATCACGGCCCGTGAAGAACGAGGAAGACGTGATTAATATCTACGGCTGCAGACCCCCCGCAGATTTGTTGCTGCAGCAGCGACTCTGCGGGTCTGCAGCCGTGCCCTAGCGTGACAGCGGGACGTCCCGAAGGTCCGCTCATCTGTTCACCGCTCAGACGTCCTGATCTTCTATACCTTCCTAGATCATCCAGCTGTAACCTGTTTGTGATCATGTCTTTAGTCCCGCTGTAACACTGATGCATCAGTCTCAGACACTGTGTGTGTGTTTACCACCCAGCTTCAGCTCTTCTGTGGTTGGGTCTGACCCAAGTTAGTAAATGTAAGTCCTCCATCAGATTTGTGCCTCTTCTAGTGTCATTTTAAAGGATTTTATTTATTTATTTAACCGTTACTAGATTAGCAGCAACAGAAATGCTGCTAAAAACACACAATTATGTGAAGCTGGAAAAATTAGAATACTGTGCAAAATTACATTTATTTCTGTAATTTAACTAGACTGAGATACCATTTAAAGGCTCGGGAACCTTTACAGGTGTTTCTATTTGCAATTTTAAATTTTAGCTGATTGGGTTTTTGTTAAATATCACACAGTGACCTTTTAATAGTCTAGATTAGTGTAATGTTCCTATTAGTAGTTCCTCCTGTTAAGTGCTTATTTGTTTAAATTATTCAGGTTTATATAAAACATTTGGACATACATTTTATTATGTTCAGTCATTACTCATTTATATTTTACTATTGTAGTAATTCTTGCATTCTTTAATGAAAAAAGTAACTAAGTAGTTACTTTTGTTGGTAATTAGTTACTTTTATGATCTTGTAACTCAGTTAGTAACTGAGTTACTTTTTTGACAAAGTAATCAGTAACTATAACTAATTACTTTTTTAAAGTAACGTTCCCAACACTGATAGTAGAAGTAGAAACTACTGTTTACAACATGGCATTTCATTATTTTTAACAGCGTCCTCGTCTTTTCCGACAGTGCGAGCTGTTTCTCTCCAAGAATTAATAACAACATGTTGATCACCGTGATCTTTGAGAGCTGAATCATACAAATGTCTGTATTGACGAACCTCTGCCATACTAGTTCTTGCCAGTCCGCCATGTTTTTCCACGTCCGTCCACGAGGTTAGAAAATTTCCTAGGTGCGCGGTGCGGAAATTTTGGGCTGTGGGGAGGCACGGTGGAGGGGCGTGGTTGTTAAAATGATGCAATTTTGCCGTGCGAACCTGGCGGACGCGTCAAGCATAAACCAACCTTAAGCTTTCAGGGGCAAAACGGTCCACCCCCAACCCCCCCCAACCTGCTCACGCATTTAAAAGTTCAAAAGTTGGCAGCCCTGTCTAGGTTACGTTCATTAGGTGGCACTCGATGGCAATGAATTCCACTAGATCATCAGTTTAGCAAAGAGATATAACCCCTACTGCACACCCTACTGCAACGGCAGCGAAACGGCACCGCTTCAAAGAGAATCCATTATAGTCTACGGAGTGTAACAAACCAGCCGCCATACGGCGGTTTTCAGATGCGTCCCATAGCGACACGCCGCGCTGCTAAAGATAGGATCGGGTTATTTTTTTTCTGTGAGCGTCAATTACAACAATTAACATAGGGCTAGACAGGAAATCACAAATGGTCTCAGTGTAAAATCCATGGTAATTTTCAATGTAAAAGTATTGCAGCGATGCAATTTGATATATAATGAAGCTTAGGTGCGACCTGACAGCTTATTTACTCACAGCATCGATCCAGAAGTCGAGTGGTGTGCTTTCATGGCTTCATTCCTGGCGGTGGAGAGGAAAAACATCACATATGACATCAAACAGCGAAATAAAATGTGATTTCCTTCTTTTTTGTTTAATGTCGGATTGCATAAACAACTCGTAACCTTTGACGTCTCATGGGATCTCATGGTCTCACGAGGAGGTTGGCGAAAGTCTCGAGAGATTTTGTGATCTCACGAGTCGAGCGAGGAGCACGGCAGAGATGCCGCTTTGCTGCCGAGACTCTCCCGGTGTGCACTTGAGTTCTGTGATTGTTGCGAGTAAACCTTTCCGCTGCCGTTCCGCGCCGCCTTTGCTTCCAGTGTGCAGTAGGCGTCATAAGGTGCTCTGTGAATGCAGCTACCAACTCATTTTGTGGTGAAATCGACAGATGCTGTACTATGTGAAGGATCTCGGCGCCACCATCAGCTTCTTCCAGAGTCTTCTCGATAAGAACGGGAAACTTATTATAACTCTAGTGTCTGGTGAGTTGATTGATGTAATTGCAAATAAACAAATGGTTTTTGGGCAGAGAAATAGCCTGAACTGGTCTGTAATGTAGCAGTTCTGGCTATTTAGACTCTCATCTGCCCACGATTCTGGCTCCAAAACCAGTTCCCTCAAGAGGGGTAACCCCAAACCTGCTGGTTGACACCACTGGCAGGGATGCTCTCTAGCTGAAGAAGGAAACCTATCAAGTCTTTTTTTGCACGTGGGACCCCAAAAGAAGCCGAATGGGTACTAGTAGTCCGAGCTAAATGCGTCTTGGTTGACTGACGAGGTAAAAACCCGGGCATGGGAGGAGTTTGAGACCATGGAGAAGCACTTTCATATGGCTTTGAGGAGATTTTTCTCCACCACCTGGCGTCCCAGGAGGGGGAAGTGGTGCACTGCCAACACTGTTTATAGTGGGAACAGTGTACTGCTGACCTCAGCTCGGGATGTTGTGGGTTAGTGGGCAGACCTCCTCAATCCCACCCAGCCAGTCTTCTAGTGAGAAAGAGTCTGGGGACTTTGGGTCTGGCTCTCCAATCTCTGGTGTTGAGGTCACCAAGGTGGTCAAAAGCTCCATGGTGGAAAAGCCCCGGCAATGGGTGAGATTTACCCGGAAGCCTCTGAATATTGTGAGGCTGTGTGGACTGAAGTGGCTTTGCAGAATCACGTAGACATTGGAGGCACTGGATAGGCAGATTGGGGTGGCGAGCTCCCTGTTTGAATTCGGGGGGCCGAATGGTGTGTTCCAACTACAGGTGGCAGCATTACTCCTGAGCTTTCCTGGTAAGGGCTGTTCGGGTGTTCTGGAGAGGAGAGAGAGCGTAGCTGAAAGGCAGAGCTCTTAATTTACAGATCCATTTACGTTTCAACCTTCTTCTATGGCCACAAGCTGTGGATTTGAATAGGAGAGAGGAATGTTTTTTGCTGAATGTGAAGTTCCATTACTCAGACATGACAACAGCTCACTGAAACTGCAGGCCTCTAATATTATGAGGCAGAATCTCAAAAATCTACAGTAATTTATTCCAGTAACATGCTTGCAAAGTGCAACTGGCAAAGGAAGAACAGCTGGCACATGACCACCAGGCAGAAATGGAAAGAACTGGTTCATTTGGTAGGCTCAACGCACCGGAGCGGGATGACCCCCGACCCCTCGCAAGAGCCGTGAGGATGATGATGATGATGATGGCATGCTTGCACTATTATAATCTGTTTACCTTTTTGTGGTGTCTGTTCCTAGATAAGGGTGGCTGGGGGAAACTGTGCCAGAAATACAGGAACCAGTTGTGCAGCACAGGAATAAGTTATTGTGTAACCACAAGAGACATCAGATGCTTCCTGGACTCCAAGGGAGTGAGCTACCAGAGCTTTGACCTGCCCTCTCACATGGATATCACCGAGTGTTTCACTGAGGGAGATGAGAAGGGAGAGCTGCTTCTTGATTTCCTCACCGAGGTGCTGGACTTTAGTAAAACCGCCTCGCCGGAGCTGAAAGCCGGTGTGTTGGAGCTGCTGCGGCACCCGGACTGCAGCTCCCGGTCCGAGGACAGAGTTGTTTTCATCTACAACCTCGAAGCCATCGTTATTGATGAACCAACCTAAACACGTTTATAGCAGCAGAATTATAACACCTAATGATGTCAACTGTAAAGTACGCTATTGGCTAGTTAGCTAAACCCCTGCTTTCAGTGGAAATTGGACTATGAACTTATTACTGGGGCTCACTTTAGAAAAGCTGGAGATAATTAATTACACATTACATGTTAAAGCCCTTGAAGGTAATATTTAGGTCTGCAGGAGCTTGAAGTGGTAAATTAAAAACTGAGAAGCGGATTCAGGTTTCAGCTGGGGAAGGTTAAACTTTAGGTCAGTGACTGAAAACTCAGAAAATCTGGACATTTTGCTGAATTGTCAACACATTTAAATGGCTTAACACTAAAAAACCAACTCTACAAGGCAGACCAAGTGCTACACATTGTCTTGTAAAAGGCAGCTTCTAGCTATCTTTCTTACCACGACTGCACATTTGGGTCAAGTGTAGGTTTTTCTCTTATCTGTACTGCCTTGCTGTGCACAAAATTACAAATGAACTTGTTCAGATGTTAGCAGAACAGCACGGAAGCTGCCGCAAAGAATCAGGTAATGACAGCAACGGAATCACTGCTTATAAAAGCTAAATAATAGAAATGAGTTCATTTTTAAAAATAGTTTTTCTCAGTTGAAAAGAAAAATAATGCATGTCTGTGACAAACCAAGGAGGTAGTCAAATAGTTTGAAACTGGCTACTTTCTGGATGAGACCAGATTATTCCTAATTTCCCTTTCCTTCCAGAATATTGTGCTGTGCTCCACTTAAGTGCTGTGTTTTTCCCTTGGTGGGTCTGTTTGGGGAACCATTTAACAAATATAATTTGAGCTTTGTGAATTTTTGTCCTGCTGTATGGAGTTTTTGTGTCACCTAGTGGGCAATGTGAGTTACTACAAGCAAAACATTAGAAAAAAACTGGATTGGAAAATAAAGTTTTCAGCTTGTTTTATTTGACTTATTGTGTTTTTTGTCTCTTTGTGTCTCAGCCGTACAGAAGACAAACAACTGAATGCATCTAGAAAAGAAAGTATTTAGATGAAAACGATCAATTATGAATAAACCTCAACAAATACAACAATAATAATGTTTCCAAAACAAGGAACTAAGCCACTTTAGAAGCAGGAAAACGGATCCAGTGCACATGTTAGATTGAGAGCACGACTGCAGCTGCTTCTGGTGAATCAGTCAAGGTCAGAGTTACATAACAAGGAATTAGTGAGTAAAACGGTGCCTGTGAAGGGCAGCTTGTAGCTTCCCAGTCTCCACACTTCAAATCCACCTCCTCCAGGTTCACGTTTTACCTCTTAGGTGTGTTCTTGCTGTGTCGTGGTTCTAATTCCATGCTTTTGTTCTTTTTAAACACAGAAACAGTTTTTGTTTACCTGTTTTGTTTTGTAGCTACAGTTTCGCCGTCGGCATGGAACGTTTTACCTTCTGTGCCTCTGAAGGAAGGTTTTTTGTCACCACTGTGGTAAATAAATGATTTGCTTTTGTGCAAATGGATTGCCGGGACCAGTCATGGCTGAAACAGTGAAGAGCACGTGCTACGAGGGCTGTGGTGTGAGTGACTTCCACTTTTATCTGGAAAAGTCAAACGAGCACGGGGAAATTCCCAAGTTCGTCCACGATGTCTTGCCTGGGGAATTCAAAAGGTATGGGACAAATAAGGGGGGAATATTTGTTTTCTGCAGGGAATAGCCGGGTTGGGTGTGGGTGGGGGGGTGGGGGGTGGGGGGGAACAATTACAAAACATGCTATTCATGATTCTTTCTCTGACGTTGATATTTCTTAGATTTTTTCCCATCACACCTCGCACTGACCCTTCAAGAGAGAAAATGTCAATTTTGAGAAATTTAAAGATTTACAAAAGTCTGAGCGAGAGCAGCGGTACAATTTTATTCTTTTGTTTAGCATTCGTGTGTTAGCGAGTTTTCCTCACTTGCAGGATTGGAGCAGGTCAAACCAGCCTGGATGTTCTTGGTGTTGGAGATGGAGGAGGTAAGTGAGTGTTTGACTAATCTACAGTAAAGTCAGCAACAACATGATCATAAACTGGATGAATCATCCTAAATGATGGCAGATTAAACTGGTGATTTTAAGAACATCTGTTACGCATCCAGGAAGCCATGTTTCTGTAAAACATTTAATTTCACATTCTGATATTTAAGCTTTGTCTTCGTAACATCTTTGCCTTCTTTGCTCGTCACCATTTGCTCCCAGCTTCTTTGTCTCCTGTTTAATTTGTCAGGGATTTGGAGTTTTATTCTCAGGATTAATTGGGCTTTGGAAAATCCAGTCAGCTGCTCTTGCACGTAAACAGCTCCCCCATCGGCATGATGGCTCATCATAACAGATGTTAATAAGCTCCAGAAGTACCAGCAGAAAGAGTTTAAGCAGCACGACTTCCCAACTGGGTTGAGTAGCTGCTACAAATATTACTGTTTTATTGAAGAACTGGAAAGGACCTGAAATGAAGAACAACAATAGGCTCTGAGCTATTGCTAATGTGATGTCATAAAGAAATAAAGCGGGATTTAAAAGATATAATTTAAAAATGTTTTAGCGGAATTGCCTCCTCCAGGTCAGATAGATGTCCAGATGCTCTCCCTGCTGCAGTCGGCATTCCCTGCTGTTCCCGTAACAGCTGACATTGTGGAGGGCAGCTTGGAGCTCACAGACAACTTCAAAGGTGTGCATCATCATCATCATCATCATCATTCATAAGCACTTTAAACCAGCTTGACTTTTAGCTCTTAATGCAAAACGTACGTAAGTGGTGAGAGGAACAAACTTAGTGGTCAGTTCAGTTTCTTGAACGGTAGCAGCTCGAAGGTTAGGCATGAAGGTTAAGATGACTCCTCGGCTGTTCTAGGAGCGGTGCCCCTGGGGATAATCTGTATCTGAAATTTGATTGGCTGCCTGAAGTGCCCCTGTTCTGTCACATCTGTCCTTTGTGCAGTGATCAAATGGCGTGTGGTTGTAATTCAAAGTCCAAACACTGGTGGTGCTAATGAGCCAAATAGGAATTTCCAGTGTGTGTAAGGATGTTGGGCTAATACTTGACCCCCCCTTATAAATATTATGGCCCCTCAGGGACCCCGTACTCAGAACAATCAGATCCGCCCCTGAGGCGACGTGCTGAAACTGAGCTGTTTGATGGAAAAGGGGGATTTAAATGACATTAAACTTGACAGGTTGTTTTGTGAATTTCAGAACTTGCTGATTTTCTGGGATTTTCATAATCAGATTTATTGTCAATAAGCCAGTTTACTTACTGACTCACAGACTGGTTCTAGATTACAGTAGCTTAGATAAGCTACTGTACTGTGTGTGTGTGTGTGTGTGTGTGTGTGTGTGTGTGTGTGTGTGTGTGTGTGTGGGTATGTATATATGTATATAGGTGTGTGTGTAAATGAACATGTGTGTGGGTATACATGTTCTTATGTGTTTTTAGGTATTTTTATTCTCATTTATTGTGGTTGTTGTATGTTTTAGAGAGCGAACATCTACCGAAGACAAATTCCTTGAAAATGTAATTTTACTTGGCCAATAAATCTGAAATCCGAATCTGAATAAACTCTGGCTCCTATAAAGGTCTGCAGAATGACATCTCTGAAGCACAACAGCTGCTTCAGATGGACTCCAGCTGGAGAAGACTACATCAGGTGTCACTCCTGTCAGCTGGGATCAGGCTATGGCTACAGTCCCCACAGGATCACCAGAACTGGCTCACGATTTGGTTTCACCAACACAAAAGCATGGATCCATCCTTCCTTTTACCAGTGCTTCAACATGGTGTTGGTGGTGGTGGGTGTTCTTGGTCCCTTAGCACCACCGGATTCTGGTTTAAACACCACAGCCTACCAGAGATTTTTTGCTGACCATGTGTATCTCTTTGAGCACATGGAACCATCTTCTGTTGGCTAATACCAGCAGGTTCATGCACCATGTCACAAAGCTCAGATCATCTCTAACTGGTTTCTAGAACATGACCAAGAGTTCACCTGGCTCCAACGGCCTCCACGGTCTCCAGATCTCAGTACAACCCAGAACCTTTGGGAAGTGGTGGAACAGGACATTCTCCTCATGGATGGAGCGGATGCCGTCATGTCAGTGTGGCATCCGGGGTTGGTTGTAGTTGCCAGTAACACACAACGCCACCTGGGGAGTTGCACCCCAGGAAATAAGGACACACAGGTCCAATCAGGCAGGAGACGTGGTCTGACCAATGGCATGCTTTTATTAAAATATAAAAGAGAAAGAAAAGATACTAAATTAATCTGAACAGGCTGAAGCTTACAGGGTCCAATTCGACCAACCAAAAAAAAACTAAAGTCACCCATCACAGTGCCGTGCATCCAGGAGATGCACGATGAAATAACACACACACTCACACGTGGAAAACTCCCACCACCAAGGCCGATCGTGCCCACTGGGAGCAAGCAGCCTGCAATAAAAAAAAGAAACTGTTAAAAACAAAAACTGTTAAAAAGATGGACAGCCTGCTAGGTCACCAGCCAGGAGTTGCAGGCTGTCTAAAATAAATAAAAATAAAGCAAAATAATTTATTTTAAAAGAGCAATCAGTCTCGCTCAGATGCATGCCAGACGTGCGCCACGCACAGCAAAGAGCTGCTAAACAGCTCGAAAGTTCCTGCTGCTGCGGACACCGGAGAGGTGGTCCTTCCTGGACCAGAGTTGAGTTCCACTACAGCCTAGCCTAGGAGGCGATGTCGTTGGTGGCCGTGGACCCGATCTGGTATAGGTCAAGCGGGACCAGCCGCTGTCACATCCAAGCACCCGCACGCCGGGCGATACCGGGAACTCGTGTCCTCTACTCGTGGGAGCCGGGGAGAAGCGAAACAGCAGAGTCTGTGGAGGTGCAGACTCTAAAATGAGTCAAAGCTAATTAAAATGAGCAGCTGAATGGTGAAAAGGGCAGGGTACATACCTTAGGCGTTAGTTTGCCCACCTTAGCCGGCGAAACACTGGTAAGTCCCAGAGCTGATCGGTCACACACCAGCCACCACTAGACTAATATGATCAACACAGACTCCTAAGCTGCCATCGCCGAAGGGATCCTTTTACTTACAGTTTGCGCTGAGAGTTCTATTTCGTCTAGTCTTAGCCCTTAAGCTAGCTGCTATTGGAAGGATGATCTCCGCATCAGCCAATCATGAAGAGCTTAAATGTACGCCCACCAATAGTGGGCCCCCTCGTGGTATATAACCGCAGTGACCCCACTGCTCACCTCCTTTTTCTCTTCATGCCAAGCTTGAGAGCTTTATTAAAGAGCAAATATTATCTCAAAAGAGCAAATTATCCGAAGACAAATTACCAGCCATGTCCAGCGACACCAGACCCTGCCAGACGGGCTCCATTTCCAGCGGCGACCTGCACGCTAAGTGTGAGGTCTGTCTCGGGGCTCACCACGCTGGCCTGGCCTTGACCCCGCAGGCCTCGTGCCCGTTCTGTGCCGCTCTGCCCGTGGCGGAGAAGATTCGCCGGGTCGAGTACTTCACTCCCGCCGCCGACGAAGAATTTCCGGTGGCTGACTTCTACCCGCTGGACAAGGCTTTGGTTTTCTTCGACGCCGGTCAGGAGCCGGCTGGCTTCAACCGGCTGGATGACGTCACTGACAGCGAAAACTACAATGAGGCGGCGTCCCTCCTAGACATAACGGAGGTCGACGAGCTTCGCTCAGCGGGTCCTTCTGCCCCAGTGGCTTCTCGCTCCTCCCTGCCAGCAGTAAGAGCACTGCTCCAGGAGCTGCCCGCCATCATTTCTGCGTCAGCAGCCCGCAAGGGGCTAGCTGTGCCAGAACCAGCCCTGCCTGAAGCGGATGATTTGGCGGGAATTTTCGGGGCAACTCAGACACGCTGTCCAGACCCTGTCTGGCCGCGCTTCCCCGCTGCTATGAGCTGCTGGTCTGCCGCCTTCTCCGAGCCTGCCAAGCTCAAGGCGCCAGTCTCCACATATGCGCCCATCACCAAGGTCGAGGGGTTTTCCGACCAAGGCTGGCCGTCCGTTCCTCCACTAGAGCCGGATTTGGCCTCGCTGTTCGGCGCCAAGCACCACCTCGCTGGCCCGCGAGCTGTTCCCGCTTCAAAACATGACCAGCTGCTGACGCGGCTCACCGACCGCGCACATCAGTGTGCCTTTCAGACCGGCGCTGCAGGGAATAACATCGCCCTTCTTGCCTTCGGCGTCTCCAAGATGATGGAGGAGCTGGAAGCTCCCGAGGAGTCGAAAGCCGTCATAACTAAGACTGCTGATGCCATCCTCAATCTGTGTGCTGCTGTGCTCACCGGTTCTGCTCGCATCGCTGCCTGGCAGACCCTCATCCAGCGAGCGATCTGGCTGAAGGCCCTGCCCTCCATTCCGGAACATCTGCAAAGGGAGATGCTGGATGGCCCCATCACCACCGATGTTCTGTTTGGTCCCCATCTTAGGGGCGTCATTGAGAGGGCTCAGAAGACGGCCGAACTATCGGCTACGGTGCGAGACCTGGTCCACCCTCGGTCAGCCTCGCACTCCGGCCGTTCAGCCAGAGGATGGGACGAACGGCGCGGAAGCTTCAGATGTCCAGCTGCACCGCCCGCTCCACGGAGCCGGCCTCCCGCTTCGGCTCCACATCAGCGGGACCAGCGAGATGGCGGGCAACGGTTCCGGCGGGGCCAGCAGACGCCGTCTTGGCAGTCCCAGGTGCAGGAGCCTCGCCGAAAGCAGCCACGGAAGTGACTCTTTGGGGGGAATGTGTGTGTTACTGATTGTTCTGATGTTGTTGGTTTTGAAATAAAACCCAAAAAACGTCACTCAAGAGCTCAATCCTACAGTCCTCCACAGAATCCTCTGCCGAGTTTTCACACATGTTCCCCACACCAAGCACTGCTGCACGCACACATGTTCCTGCAGGTAGTCGTAATACACGGCCAGCCGTAAGGGTGCGCTCCATTTGCGCTCTGGCCCCAGCATCCGGTCAGGCCCAACTCGTCCCGCTCTCCCCACGCCGTTGGGTGGGGCGGGATGTCATGTCGCTGTCTCGACCACGCGCGGCGGCACAGTGGGCGGCTCCATCCGCTAGCACTCTGTCGCCCCCGTGCACAGGCCCGGCTCCCACTCGTCCTTCACTCTCGGACTCCACGCTCCGCGGTGTGGACCAGCCTGTTCCAGCTGTTTCGCACTTGCCCTTTCGAGCGCAGCCCTCCATGGGTCGCCCCCAGTTCTCTGGTACGGGCGACGGCGGTAAGGGCGCATGCACAACCCTCAGACGTTGTTCACGTGACCGCGCACACGCGTCCATTGTCGGAACGCGCGCACGAGTGGCGCCGCCTTTGCATCATGAGCAAATGGATTTCGGACACCATTCATTGCGGTCACACACTTCATTTTCAGGCCACTCCACCTCCCTTCAACGGGATCGTGGAGACGACGTTCACATCGCAAGTACAGTCTCAGGCGCTAGAGCTGGAGCTGCGGGAACTTCTGTCCAAAGACGCTATTTCCCGAGTCCCTCGCGGACAAGAACTCTCGGGTTTCTACTCCCGTTACTTCGTAGTACCGAAGAAGTCGGGAGGAATGAGGCCGATTCTCGACCTGTCCCTGTTCAACTGCTCCATAGCAGTAATGCATTTCCGCATGTTAACGATGAGACAAGTCCTGGAATATGTGCGCCCCGGGGATTGGTTCACGTCAATCGACCTGAAAGACGCATACTTCCACATACCAGTAGTTCCAAACCACCGGAAGTTTCTGCGTTTTTCGTTCAAGGGAGTTCAATATCAGTTCAATCGCCTCCCTTTCGGCTACTCGCTAGCCCCGCGCACTTTCTCCAAATGTCTGGAGACCGCGCTGCAGCCACTGCGCACGGAGGGAATGAGGGTCTTATTTTACCTGGACGATCTTCTCCTGTGCGCTCGGTCCGAGGACGAGGCGTCACAGCAAACCAGGAGGTTGACAGAGCATCTGTCAACCCTAGGGTTTTCTATAAACTGGGAAAAGAGCTCCATCCTTCCATCCCAGTCGATTGTGTATCTCGGGGTGGAGTTGGACGCCTCCCTAATGAGAGCACGTTTGTCGCCTGCAAGAGCGGCAGATCTCTCCACGGTGATCTCCCGTGTTCAACCCCGCAAGATCGTGAGAGCCCGGTTAGTCATGAAACTCCTGGGCATGATGTCCGCAGCCCATTCAGTAGTGCCGCTAGGTTTGCTGCGCACGAGGCGCTTGCAACGCTGGTTCGTCCGCCTCCGGGTACACCCAATACGTCAGAAGAGACGTATGTTGAGGATTCCCCCTTCAGTGGGCGGGGACCTCGCTCACTGGGGGAACCCCTGCATCCTCTCACGCGGGGTTCCCATCGGACGTCCTGCGTCACACGTATCTGTGTTTACGGATGCGTCACTGTCGGGGTGGGGGGGTACGTGCTTGTCCCACACGGTGGCAGATCGCTGGCCCTCCCACATGCACGAGCACATAAATGTGTTGGAGCTTATGACAGTGAGGAATGTGATCAGACACTTCGCTGCCCTTCTCGAGGGCCGTCATGTCGAAGTTCACACAGACAACCAGGTGGCGGCAGCCTACATAAATCGCCAAGGGGGAGTTCGATCCCTCCCACTGTTGCGTGTCGCCACAGATTTACTGTGTTGGACACATGTCCACCTGCTGTCCATCAGAGCCATCTACATTCCGGGGGTACTGAATGTAGCGGCAGACATCCTGTCGAGAGGGGGACCCCGCGACTCCGACAGGCGTCTACATCCTGCACTGATATCACAGATCTGGATCAGGTTCGGGGAACCGTCTGTGGATCTGTTCACGGCTCGCGAAAACGCTCAGTGT
Organism: Nothobranchius furzeri; assembly: GCF_043380555.1. Classification (NCBI taxonomy): domain Eukaryota; kingdom Metazoa; phylum Chordata; class Actinopteri; order Cyprinodontiformes; family Nothobranchiidae; genus Nothobranchius; species Nothobranchius furzeri. The sequence goes on from NC_091754.1 coordinate 12,193,989, forward strand.
CGCCTGTGGTTTTCCCTGAGTCCCCGGGACGGACCCCCGCTCGGGGCGGACGCCTTCTCACACCAGCCCTGGCCTCGAACGCTCCTTTACGCGTTTCCACCAGTCCCTCTGATTCCCCGTCTCCTGGACCGAATTCGGTCGGAACAGCTCTCGGTGATTCTGGTGGCTCCCAGGCGCGTGTCCGCGTCATGGTTTCCGGACCTGCAAGCGCTAGTGTCCGGCTCCCCGTGGAGGGCGGACGCCCTTCTCCAGGCGGATGGGATAATCAAACATCCTCCGGAAATAGGCCAACAGCTGTGGGTCTGGCCGCTGAGCAGTCACGCTTAGAGGCTTCTGGGCTGCCGCATGATGTGGTGGCCACGATTCAGAGTGCGCGGGCGCCCTCTACCATTGCCTCTTACGCTGCTAAATGGGCAGCTTTCCAGAACTGGTGCGCAGAACGGAATGTTCAAGCGCTCTCCTGCCAGCTGGCGGATGTTCTATCGTTTTTGCAGATACTGATGGTCAGGGGCCTCTCATTCAGCACTGTTAAGACATATGCTGCAGCTATCTCATCATGTCATCAGGGTTTTGGAGATAGATCTGTTTTCAATCATCCCCTCACAAAACGTTTTCTAAAAGGTGTCAGAAGGAACAGACCTGTGTCCCGCCCGCTTTTTCCCCAATGGGATCTAACGGTGGTTCTGCACGGCTTATCTGAAGCTCCATTTGAACCCTTGGACCAGGTCCCACTCAAGTTCCTGTCGCTTAAAACTGCATTGCTGCTGGCGCTAGCATCAGTTAAGAGAGTGAGTGACCTAACCGCCCTCTCAGTGGCTTCCCGCATGCCTCAGGATCCGGGAGGATGGCGGGTCTGCTGTTTTATGCCCAACCCAGCCTTTGTGCCCAAAAGCATTAATGCTTCCTTCAAATCCAGGTCAATTTCATTGGCTGGACTTTTTCCTCCTCCCCATAATTCTGAGGAGTAGGCGGCTTCTCACCTTCTCTGCCCGGTGCGCGCGCTTGCACGATATGTGTCACGCACTTCAGGGATTCGTCGCTCACAAAACCTGTTTGTGCACTACAGGGAGTCTTCCCTTGGTCAGGCGCTGTCGGCCCAGCGCCTTTCACGCTGGCTGTGTGACGCCATTTCCCTCGCTTACACATCTTCAGGGCGGAATCCCCCTGAGGCACTCAGGGCTCACTCGGCCAGAGGGATTTCCTCTTCGATGGCGCTCCTCAGTGGTGTGTCAATGGAAGACATTTGTCAGGCTGCTTCATGGGCTTCACCCTGTTCCTTTACTCGTTATTATTTACGAGATGTGTCTTCAGGTTCCATCACTCGTTCAGTGCTTGGACCCCAGCAGGCTAAATGAATGCTTATGGCACCTCATTGGCCTTGCTGAGATGGATTTTATCCTCTTGTGGATGATGTTTTTTAGTGGGGGCCCCTCTCTTATCGTGCCTGCCTCAGTCTTTAGGCCTGGTCTGAGGCTGAACGTCCCCCACTAGAGGAGATTTGATTGGGTGTGTCCATTGGTTGTGTTAACCAGTGGGGCGTAAACCCATCCAGCTGTGCTTTATTCCAATAGCAGCTAGCTTAAGGGCTAAGACTAGACGAAATAGAACGTTGGTTACGTATTGTAACCCCAGATTCTATGAGTCTAGTCGCAGCCCTTAAGCCACTGGCCCCACTGGTTATGATGGGAATAAGAGCCATTGGAGGTGAGCAGTGGGGTCACTGCGGTTATATACCACGAGGGGGCCCACTATTGGTGGGCGTACATTTAAGCTGTTCATGATTGGCTCATGCGGAGATCATCCTTCCAATAGCAGCTAGCTTAAGGGCTGCGACTAGACTCATAGAATCTGGGGTTACAATACGTAACCAATGTTCCGAGCCCTGCTACATACACAACCGGCTCAACACCCCGGAAGTAAATGCCCGTTTAGTGAGAGGCAATCACCGTGGGAACCAACCCCTGTCCTTATAACAGGGCGCCCTCTACAGGTGATTGGTTAAGCAGCATCCCCCAGCTGCAAACGATCACCCTGCTACATCAGGATGGACTCTTGAGACACTCCACATGTGAAGAAAATCCATCCATCCATTTTATGACAGTGTTTGTTTTTAGTTTTTATGTGCCTCAAACAAGCCATTTCAAAAAGCCCCTTTTTGTGATGTCACTAGTGGGAGAATTCTTACTGAACCACCTGTCAAGTGCAAGAGGTCCGAGGCCCTTCCAGATATCGGAGCTTCTCAGCTTATAGCAGCCTAAGTTGGGGAAAGATGGGCGTGGCCAGTCCCAGCTTATTCTCTTAAAGTGACAGAGCCCTGAAATGGCTCATTTTGGAAGGTACTAAAATGTCAACAAAGCAACAGAAATAGCTTTATGTGAGAGGGATTATACACAAAGAACTTCACAAACATGTTTTGTGTCGACCATAGAACTATTGTAACTGAGGAAAAACTCCTAATATGTCCCCTTCAACGTCTTTGTTTTATTGTCAGCCAGAGGAAAGCTTGTTGTTACTTTAACAACTATTTAACTCTAAATGCACTTCAGTCAAGGCTTTATATCAGATGTTCAAACGTTCTGTGTAACAGATGATCCACTATGTGGATAGTTTGGCTGACACTATCAAGTTTTTTCACGGCCTTCTGAAACCAAGCAGTTGGCTCATGATCATCCTTGAAGCAGGTAAGAACTCCTTTACCTGAAACACAACCATCAAAAGAAGAACCATGTTGAAGGTTGATAGTTTTTTCCCCCTCCAGCCAGGGTCCAGCGGCTCAGACATCCTGTGGAAGACGTGCGCTAAACAGCTATGCGTCGACTACATCACCGAGTATCGCTCATCGGGAGAGGTTGTTGCCTCCCTGAAGAACCTGGGCCTCAGGAACATTCCATCCCCAACAGCTTCGACATCACCAAGTGTTTTCACCCGAGCAGCAAACCTGGCGAGCACCTGCTGAGTGTCATGACGGGAACGAGTCACTTCAGCCAATCTTTCTCCCCGGAGGTCAGAGCGGGAATTTGGGACCTTCTCAGGACCAAGTGCAGCACTGAGAAAGATGGAAAGATTCTTTTCAACAGTAACTTGACCTGCCTTCTTGTTCACGCCTGAGGAATTCCTGATGAAAAAAATTGAAGTAGAGCATTCTGATTTCTCATCATTGTGCATTATTGCCTCAATAAATCAATAGAAACTACACAGAATGTGCATTATTGTCATCAGAAAATCAGTTATAATTAAATCCACTAACTTCTTACTTCCTATATTTGTCATGACTCTCATTTTTCAGCCTTCATTCAGCTCACCTGGTCCCCTCACCAAGCTCCTGACAAGCCCTGTTTCCCTGGCAACCACCATCAACTCCATTCATCTCACCTGTTCCTGTAATCAGCTTCATCCACTTCACCTGCTCCTGACTCCTCAGCTCATCTCACACACCTGCTTCCCCTGCTATAAAAGATCCATTCAGCTACCCAGTCTCTGCCAGATTATTGAAGACTTTGCGCCAGTAAATTCTCCAGCACTCCAACCTCTGCCTGTACCATAGATCCCGACCTCGTTTCTGTTCCTTGACCAACCCAAGTGCCTGCTCCCTGCCTGGATTGTTTTCTCTGCCTCTGACTACCTGGATTCTCGACCTCAGCCCATTCTCTGGATTCTGCCTCCTGCCTGCTCTTTGTAGCATTCACGGATCGATCTGGTTTTGACTCACGCCTGCCCTCCGACTCTGTCTCCAGCCTCGCCCATCTGGTAACTCCACCAAAAATAAGACTTTTTTAATATACTTTAACTGTGTTTGGCGTCATTACGGGTCTTCTGAGTTCAGCTCATGACAATATTTGCCTTTTCTTTCTTTTTTGCACCGCAGCAATTTCCTAATGTTATGATTTTTTTGCTCAAATGGCAATAAACCCTTCTGATACTGATCCTCAGCTGGTACACATTCCTGATTGTTTTCCTTAATAAATCATCTTACAAGAACAACGGCCTACATTCGTGACGATCCCACATACAGTTATGGCCTCTTTTTTTGTATAAATCTACATGATATAATTAATATACCTTGATTCTCTACAACTTTTGCTCCCTGATCTTCTTGCTTTGGAGCATGGATTCATTTCCTAGTGATGCCTCCAAGCCTTAGCAGCACTTTGTTAGCTAAAAATCCCAAATAAACATCTGACAGAACATTCTAAAGAGAATTGATACAATGCAAAAAGGCATTAACAGGTTTACAAGGCGCAGGCTTTGATATCTGCACACCAAATGTATATCATCACATCTAAAGCAGGCTGCCAAGTGAAAAAAGTATCCAAATGGGAAAACAAAGCAGGTCATTTTCTGCATGCATCCTAACAATGTTTATGCTTGCTACATTTATTTTTACTTTTTCATCCTTTGTTGATGCAGCTAACGCATTCAAATGCATTACGGATATCAAAGCAAAACCGACCATCATTAGATAAGTTGGTGGCCTCATCTGTCATCCTCCACGCAGTAAACAAAACATTGTGATTCCACTTTGAGCCGTGATGATTTTTCTCCCGTTGCTCTGGAGATACTTCAAAGCAGTTCCATTAGCGAGAGCCCATCCCAAGTGCAATCTTTAGCATGTGAGCATAAAGGGCTCTTTGTGAGCAGGCTGATGCAGACTGGTGTGTGTTTGTTGGGGATGTCTATGAAAAGGTGAAGGTCATGAAGAGTTTAATGAAACTGGATGCAAAACTAAAGAACAGCTAAATTAGGCTTGAACACCTTCACGGAAATCTTTTTTCAGTTTTTATTCCTTCAAATTTTGGGGATGTTTAAAGTTTAAAATTTTTTTGCAAGCTAATTTCTCAGTGCAAAAAGAGCTCATTTATTGTTTAACTGTTTCATAAATATTTATATTAATTCATAATAACCAACCTTGGCCACGTGAGGTTTTACTGATTACTCTGGTCTGAACTGGTTTGTGTTTAACATGGCGGCTCCGGTTATTCAGGACCCCTCACAGGCCCAGTCCCAACACTCGCACTGCGCCCGAGGCCTTTCTGTGAAGTGCACTTAGAGGAGATGCACAGTAAGGCTTCGAGTGTGTAGTAGGACACAAGTGTGCTGTGATGGCCATCGCTGTTTGGGCTACTTTTTAAAACATTGTTATTGAAGGCACGTGACAGTTTTGCTTGCTTTTAGCACCCCCTAGTGTCCAATATGAATTTTCTGCAATCAAAAATGAAACCTCTCTTCGCTGTGCATTTGTCTTTTAACACCTTAATCTAACCGCTGAAACGTCTCCCAGCTGTCATTAGTTTCTACAGAATCGGTTCATCACTAAATCAAACAAATCAACTGTGTTCATGACCTAGAACCTCCAGGAAGCGTGCTGGATCCAGACTGCAGGGCCAGGTATGTCAGGTCCATTCTTTTCTATGTCCAACATTGGCCTGCCAGTCTGAAGTTGCAAATGTGGTATTCTGGCCACAGGGGGCGGTGGGGGTCTGAGTGACATTTCATTGACCCTGTGAAGCAGGGCTATTCAACACCAGGCTTTGAGGGCCGGTATCCAGCACGTTTTGGTTTTAACTCTGCTTCAGCACACCTGATTTCAATTAATAGGTGATTAACAGGCTTCTGCAGAGCCTGATAAGACTGCTGCACAGGTGATTCAACCACTGAATCAAGTGGTTGGAGCAGAGAAAACACTAAAACGGGATGGATACTGGCCTTCCAGGACCGGAATTGAATAGCTCTGTTGAAAAGGGTCATTTTAGCAAACACTGGCTCAAGAAAACGATTTAAAAGTATCCCTTTAATAACTTTGAAACAAACTATTATTTAACAAAATTTACAGTAATTGCTGTCCACAATAAATCTCAGTCTAAAACATTCACAACATGATGGCGCTCGCGCGGGTGCGCACAGAGAGCTGCTCGTCCTCTTTACGCAAAGGAACCTTGCGTTTTATTGGCTTTTATTGGCTTTTATGTATTTTTGTTGTCTCTGATGCTTTTTTTGAATGGTGTGGCTTCTCTGGTGACTTATGATCGAGCTGCACTGCTGAGGCTTCGTTCTCCTGTTGATGTAGCAGGCACTGCGCGCTGGGAACCTCACGGATGGCGCTGCTGTTTGGACTGCCCGTGTGCTCTCTCCCCCCAAGCCGTGATGTGTCGGCCCTCTGTCCGCCCCAGCTCGAGAAGGAAGCATCGGAGAAGACGGGGAAAGAGAGGTAGCCGGCGCGTGAGACGTCGGGCTGGACTTCCTGGATCCCTGAAGAAGCGGCTGGTCCGATTCGGCCCAGCGTCTGACCCGGTGGTTCCGAGACGTCTGATGGATCACTCTGTGCCCTGCCTAGTAAACTTGGCTGGCTTTGAGGGTGAGCTGGCATCGCGCCACAGCCAATCGGCTCGAGGATCTCGCCAGAGCGTTTGCTGGGAGAATCTGTGCTCGGTTATGGGCTCAGAGTTAAAGGAGACTGTGCCCGTGCGCGATCCTGGTGCTGCAGACCCAGTTTGGTCTGGTCAATGCCAGGTCTGTGCTGAACAAAACTTTTGTTTTTCGGGATTTTTTTATTCAGCATGACTTGAGTTTTCTGTGCATCTGTGAGTCCTGGATCCCATTTGGTGACTCAAGCGCCCTGCTGGAGCTGGTACCACCTGGCCGCTCCTGTTTTAATATCCCCAGATCGTGGGGCAGAGGTGGAGGGCTGGTTGTTGTTTTTAAATCCAGCTTTCCTTGTAAACAGCTCACACCCACCATGTCATTTTCTTCTTTTGAACTGTGCTTATTTGAACTGTGCATCTCCCCCCGCCTGCTCGTTGTGCTGATTTATCGCCCTCCAAAGACTGACTCGAACTTCCTTAATGATTTCTGTGATCTTGTGGCAGACTGCATCCTAAAATATGACTATGTCCTATTTTTTGGTGATGTTAACATCCATATCTGCTGTCCTGACAATGTGCTTGCTAAAGGTTTTTTTAATTTGCTAGATTCATTCAATCTAACTCAATGGGTATCGTCCCCAACTCATGCCAGGGGTCACACCCTGGACCTGGTTATCTCTTTTGGTCTCCCCGTCATGAACCTTGTGACTTTGCCTCCTGTGTTCTCTGACCACTCTCCAATACTCTGTGATGTTACGTTGCCATGTCCTGTCCCTGTGTGTGAAGCTCCAGCTACTAGGTTCAGAGCCCAGGATGCAGAAACTATTTCAAAGTTTGTGGACTGTATGTCTATAAGGTTAGAGACCTTTAACCCTGATCCATCTAACACTGATCACTATTCACAACACTTTGATTTACTTTGTAATCAGGTCCTGGACGTGGTTGCCCCTCTCAAGCTTTGCAAGTCCAGGCCTAGGAGGGAGCCTTGGCTCTCTGATGTCACACGGGCTTGTAGGTGGGCGTGTAGATCCTCTGAGAGAAAGTGGAAAAAGGATGGCCTACAGGTCTCGCGTGAGTTGTTCAGAGCATCTCTGGTTGCTTATCAGGATGTTGTGAGGGCTGCCAGAACGGCCTATTTTGCAGACATCATTGAAACAAACTCCAAGAATCCCAGGATTCTCTTCAAAACACTGAACTCTGTTCTGGTGTATCAGGAGCCTAGCTTCATGTCTCCTACAGCTGCTGGAAACTCTGAAGATTTTCACAAATTCTTTGTTATTAGAGCAGCTATTTCTGGTAACTCTGTTGACCCTGTTCCAGTTCCTCCATCACCACCCACCCTGAGCTCCCTCAATACTGTTTCATACTCTGAGCTGAAGCCACCTGGCTCTCCACTTGACGTTCTGCCGCCTCGTCTCTGGAAGGCTGCCTTTCCGTGTCTTGGCCCATCACTTGGTCAGATTATCAATGGGAGCCTCAGCACAGGTGTGGTCCCAGCTGCTTTGAAAGCAGCAGTTGTTCGGCCGACCCTGAAGAAACCTGGTGCTGATGTGTCTGTGATGGAAAATTACAGGCCTATCTCTACCCTGCCCTTTACATCTAAACTGCTGGAGAAAGTCGTTTATCAGCAGCTGGTCTCACATTTAGCTGACTCTGATCTGTTTGAGGTTTTCCAATCAGAGTTCAGGTCTGGCCATAGCATGGAGTCGGCTCTACTGAGGGTCCTAAATGACATCTATCTATCACTAGATCAGGGTACATCTGTGGTGCTTCTGTTGTTAGACCTGACAGCAGCCTTCGACACAGTTGACCACGCGATTCTACTCGATCGCTTGGAACGATGGGTTGGGATCAAAGGGTCAGCTCTGGATTGGTTTAGATCATATCTCCACAACAGGACATTCTGCGTTAAACTGGGTGATGTTTTTTCTTCTTGGGAGGGGCTCTGCTGGGGGGTCCCACAGGGATCAATCCTTGGTCCTCTTTTGTTTGACCCCAGAGGAAGCAGATAAATGGCAATCTTTCGTAAACATGGCCTATCATTCCATCTCTATGCTGACGATTGCCAGATTTACTCTCCATTGTGTCAGGAGAAAGGTCACTCTATCCAGTCCTTTGTGTCCTGTCTTAACGAGGTAAAGTCTTGGTTAATGGTCAACGTTCTGCATCTGAATGAGGGAAAGACAGAGCTCATTGTTTTTCACCCCAACAGCAGGACTGTGGGTGGTTATGTTGATCTTGGCCCTCTGTCTCCCTACTCAAAACCAGTTGTTACCAGTTTGGGGGTGAAAATTGATGCTGGACTTAAATTTGATGCTCACATCAACTCTGTGATCCGGTCCAGTTTCTTTCACCTGAGACGCCTTGCAAAAATCAAGCATATGCTGTCAAGAGCCCACCTGGAGCGGGTACTGCATGCCTTTGTAATTTCTAGGCTTGACTACTGCAACTCTCTCTATGCAGGGTTGTGTCAGTCATCACTGCGTTGCCTACAGGTTGTGCAGAACAGCGCAGCCAGGTTCCTGACTGGGACCAGGAAACGGGACCACATCAGTCCGGTTCTGGCCTCCCTGCACTGGCTTCCGGTTTGCTATCGTTCACACTTCAAACTCCTCGTCTTTGTTTTTAATTTCTTCCAGGGTGGTGCTCCCCCCTATCTGGCCACGCTCCTGAACAGACATTCCCCATCACATGCTCTCCACTCCTCTGACCAAGGCTTGCTCGCTGTCCCTCGTTCTAGATGTCGTACTCGCGGGGACCGGGCTTTCTCAGTCCTAGCACCGTCACTCTGGAACCAGTTGCCACCCTCAGTTAGGCTGTCCCCATCTCTGCCAGTCTTTGAGTCGCCTAAAAACACACCTCCTCCGCTTGGCGTTCCCTGAACGTGTTTGAATTTGGCCCTCTTTTATGTTGATTTTATTTCCCTGTTTTCATTGGTCTCTTTATCCCTTGTTTTACCCATTTGTCTTCTAGAATGTTTTTACCTTTTTTTCTTTTTTTTTGTAATATTTGAATTGCTTTTATTTTTGATTCATTCATCATGTTTAACTTTTCTCATGTACCATGTTCAGCACCTTGGGCTATATAAATAAAGCGTTGATTGATTGATTGATCGATCATCTCAAATGAGCGTCTTTCATTTGAAAATGCATATTTTCATAAGGCACTTGAAATGGTAAATGGCCTGTATTTGATATAGCGCCTTCTAGAGTCATGGAACCCCTCAAGGCGCTTTACAACACAATCAGTCATTCACCCATTCACACACACATTCACACATTGACGGTGATGAGCTACAATGTAGCCACAGCTGCCCTGGGGCGCACTGACAGAGGCGAGGCTGCTGAGCACTGGCGCCACCGGTCCCTCCGACCACCACCAGCAGGCAACGTGGGTTAAGTGTCTTGCCCAAGGACACGACGACAGCGACAGACCTGCAACCTTCCGATTACAATACTTGAGTCATTGCTCTGCTTTCTTCTCAAAATTCCAGCAATGGATGTGCGTAATTCCCTTGCCTGAAATCCACAATGACGCAAACTTGGGAAGTGTGAATCAAGGGTGCAAAAGGGGCATGGTCACCTTCTGCAATTGAGAATTGGGACACCCTACGCACTCGTACTCCTGCCTGGGAATGTGCCATTAAAAGACGCAAGGGTGGAGGTGCGAGTAATGGGACAGTGCCTTAGGCTACATATTGCTGATGCTGAAGTGGGTTAGATCATGTGTGTATCTTACTTACGACGTGTTAAACCAACCTTTCTCAAAACAAACGGTTTCTCCATGACTGTTATAACATTACTAATTTACTGAGGAAAGCAGGTCAGAGATGGCACATGCTTTTGGTATGCTACACACCCAAACATTAAAAGAAACAACAAGGTGCGTGTGGTTTTATGTTCTAGGATCCCTTTAAATGTACGTATAATTATGTACCAAGTATGTCTTTGAAGTGTAACATCAGGATCGGGATGCAAACGCACTGAAATCACCGTCTTTTATATAATCTGCAAAGTTACAAATATCTTAATCTTCCATTAAGAGTGCTGACATGTTTGAAAAGGAACTAGTCAGACTAAAGCAATCGATTCAGCTAAAATCAGTGTTAAAAGCACTAAGACCTTAAGATTGATAAGTAAAATCAAATCACAATGTGCAGCAACACAAATCATGGAGGCAATAAAATGATAATAATATATAACAAATGAACGAGTTCATTTGAGCAAAAATGTAATAATACGTGATATTTCAAATTAATTACATGTTAAACTGTTTTCACATGTTTATTAACTTATTTATTTATTTCAGTATTTAATTGATAATTGATACAATGAGAAAGTGATATTTTTATTGTGCAGCAGCACTAGAAAGAAAGAAAACGATCTTATGTAACATCTCTCAAGATAAAAATCACAAGGCGTTTTACAAAAACAAAAACAATTAAGTATAAAAAGATTTAAAAACTGATTAAAAATATGATTAATATAAAAAAATGTGATAAAAAAGTGTAAGGAAAGGGAGAGAGTAAATGAATAGGAAAGAGGGACACCAGTGGATCCTGGGAAAGGTGGATAAGAGCAGAGCACTATTGGCTCTTGATAGTAATTATATCTCAGTTTTATTTTGCAAACTCAAGTCAAATTACAATCAATAACATATTCATGGAAAATTCTACACAACAAAGAGTTCTTGCTACTTGCACCCAAAAATATAAAACCGTTAAGAATGTAGCCAGCAGGTGGTGCCTCTGCCTGAAAATCCAGGACTTCCTACATCTGCTCTCTGTGGTCTTCCCTCCAGCAGATGGCACTCTAACATCACATTTCATTAAAGGACATAGGAGTATGAACACCAACCTTTAATAAACATAACCAGACAACAGTTCTTACATGTAACTAATCATTTAAGTCCAAATGAGTGGATTTTCACACACGGAGCTGAACACTAAAACACGCCTAACAAGGGGCGGTCTGCTGTGGCTCCACATGCAAAAAAAAGTTCTCATCTCAAGCTGTCAGGCAAATGCATTCTGGCTGCCCATTTAGCTCATTAGCTTTAATAGATCAGTAATTGAAATTCATCAGAAATTCTTGTCAGTGCACTCCCCCTTGATGTCAGCAGGCTTTCAACACCTGCTCAGGCTCCATTATTGGGGGTCCTCGCTGGGCTCCCTCATACTAGAGAGTGACAGAGCATTAGTCACTGAGATAATCAACCTCAAAACACTGTTTACGGGTAATGCTCTTATTTACTTCGCGTGCCAGTTGGGGTCTTATCACTAAAAACTTCTCTAGATAAACGTGAAGAATGCTCTCTTACAAATCGCCTTGTTTTCCGGGTGACCAATCAGACTTTAACGGGCTGAACAGCTGGACATTGTTCTATTGTTAGCAGGATATTGTATTCATTTACTTTCTGTCACCTGCTTATTAGCTGCTGCCATGACGACGCACCACGTCTCTCCCAGGAGAATCAGAGGTGCTGGCTTTATGTGGTGAAGGCACCGCTGTATTTAAACATCCTGCACAACATTCAATTTAGATGCTGCAGATGTTGCAGCGTGCTTTTTTTAAATCATCCAGGTAGTCTTGTCTTCAACATCTGGCAGCTGATCAGAATTGAACCTCCAACCTCTGGTTTGGTGTAACTTCAGCCCTCTGTGATTTGATGAAGAGGCAGAACATGTGTTCAGGGTATTGTGTCAACATGTTCCCGCTCCGGTGATTTTTTTTTCCGTCTTTTATGAGATGTCTGTTCCATTGTCCATGAATCCCAACATTAGCCTTGCTCAGACTGTATTAATTTCTTTGAGCGACAGATGAAAATGTCTCCATGTGATGAGGAGGTTTCATTTACTCAAGGCTGCTTTGGATGGAGGGAACAGATAAATGAATTTCTGAGAATTAATGAAACAAACCAGAATGGGAAAAACATTGGCCGAAGAATCATGTAATGTGTATATATATATATGTATGTATATGTGTGTGTGTGTGTGTGTGTGTGTGTGTGTGTGTGTGTGTGTGTGTGTGTGTGTGTGTGTGTGTGTGTGTGTGTGTTTGTGTATTAGGGATGGGACTCGATAAAAATTAATCTAACTAATTAAAGGCTTTATCATTAATTAATCTTGATTAATTACATTTTAATCATTCAAGAACATTTTCCCAAAAGATGTGGAGATTGTAATTGAAAACTCAAGCTAAAAATGCTTTATAATTGTATTTAGACAGACAGACAGACAGACAGACAGACAGACGGATAGAAAAAGCAATTTATATGACTAAACAGCATTTATGCAAAACATGGTTCCAGATTTTAAAGAGAAGTCTCCTAAATAGAACATTTTCAGTTGGATAAGTAAAAAATAAATAAATAAATAAAATAAGCAACAGCTGAAACATCTAAATTGAATATCGTGTTTTGCCTATCTGTTTGTATTCCCATATAATGTTTTAAGCTTGCAATTTATTTTTATATAGCGTTATGATTCGTTGTCTACTTTGCATAAACACTGTTTGGTCACATAGATTGCTTAGATGTCTTTGATGTGGTCCTTTGCATCTGAGCTAGTATCCTCCTGGAAGCGTCCTCCATCAGTGTGTAGCCCTCTTGGAGACCAGAGCGGGACATAAACTGGCCCTAAAATACATCACCCACACTTTAATGGGCAGAGGCTGCAGCCAGGCCTTGAAATATAGCTGTGATACCAGTGCTGTAAACGGTCGCCCTCTGCAGTATATCTCATTGTGGAGAATTAGTCCTGTTTAGCAGCTGCTGTTATATAGCACATGTCCTCCACAATATGAAAATTTAAATCCTGAGTTTCAAGACTTTTCAAGCTCAGGCACCGGTGAAATTAGTGCTGGTCGTCCCTTTTCCTCTATAAACGAATTCAGCAACAAAAAAGTGAGATAGAAGACCTGAATCTGTGCAGAATCATTAGCCATGAATCAGAAAAGAGCAGCCTCCAACAGAATTTCCACAGAGATGCTCATTAATTCCAAATGCTAATCACTTTATTTGCTGTGTGACAAACAACACAATGAAGTTAAAGTGCCATCCACACACTAGTGAAATTCTTCTCTGCACGTGACCCATACCTGTAGGGACCCACTGTGCCAAGACCTAGATTGGATGGTCTGGACTGACGGACTCAACATAGACATTATCTGCACGTCCATGCAACGTTGAATGTTTGCAGGGAGGCGGTGAGCTGCAGCTGTGGCTGCGCTCGGGAACTATTTGGTGGTCTATAGACGCCACTAATTAAGAGTTTTTGTTGTCATTTGATATAAACACAGCAAATTTGGTCAATTTATAAATATTTTCCTGACTATTCTTTTGTTTTTTTTTTACATCAGCCGTCAAGTCTCTAAAGAGAGAAATGTTCTTGACAAAAAAATAGGATACTTCAAAAGAATTTTTTATGTGCCTGACAAAGTGTGATAACAATTTTGAGTAATAACTTGATATTGACTCTAAGCCATGCTCTTTTAAGCCAATATTTGCTTAGAAGATAAAAGAACTCGGTGTCACTTGTTCTTCTTAGTCAACCGGGAGAGTGTCTGAGGGCAGGATCTTCTATAATTACACTTAGTGACGTTTACTCTCACTAAGCACCTCCCTTATGGCTCTCTGTTTGGGGCTGTGCTCTGAGTCATTAACTTATTTACTCAAAATTCCCACCCTTAAATTTAAAGAAACTGTATTTTTTTCCCCCGTGTGTGTCTAAAATCAGCTTAATCTGGGACGTAGGAGCTGCTCATCCTGCGAACATCCGAACATGAGAACAAGAAACAGGTGATGATGTGAATGCAAAGTACAAAATTAGCTGGAAACATCAATAAATTATTGCGTCATAGCTTAAAATAGCAACGATAAAACTACTGAATATTACTGAAAATGAGGCTTTAGAAAAAGGCCCTTATCATTCACGCCCTGTTGATGGTATCCGCTTTGTCTTATTACTGTTATTTACGAGGATCATGCCTGCCTTTCCTGCAGCAGAATTACACCAGCAATGCTAGAAACAGAGCAATCATGCAGAGAAGTTAATACCAGTCAGAGATATTTGTGCTTAATCCCTGTTATGAGAGAAAAAGAAAATAGGTCCTGGCATTTCCCTGCAGATCTGCTGTGGCTTTATTACACTTTGCTGCATTAATCAACTTGCGTTTCTTGTTTTTTGTCGTTTCTAAATGCCTGCTTCAAATCCATTCAGTGGATCTTAAATATCCTCGCTCTCTTGGGTGTGTGTGCTTGATTGTCGATAAGAAATAAAATTGGAAACTTTGGAGCTCTATTTAAAGTGTGAGTCCCTGGAGCAACCTCTTCCAAACCTTAATAACTCCTGGTTGAGAGCCTTATGTTTTCTTTTTTTATTTCACCACTCTGGTATTTCTAGCAGTTCTAATGAAGCCTGCTAAATAGTGGGATTAGGTTGTACAAAGCGTGCAGAAACATCCTAAAGAAACCAAACCAGCAGCAACTGTTGAACTTTTTGAAGCGCCTCGTGATTTTTATCTTGAGAGGCGCTGTAGAAATGATATTTTCTTTTCTTCTTCTTCTTTATAAATCATGAGAAAGGTGACAGGGAGATTTTTCTATTGTATTTGGGAGCTGCAGATACGCCAAAGGAAATTAAATTCTAATAGAAACAACAATTTTTTAAATTTCTTTTCGTCATTTAAAATTAAACATGAAATTTATGGCAAATTAATAAATGCCACTGTGCAGCATTAAAGGTGCACAATGTAAGAATGAAGTAAGAATGCCATCCTGTGGTCAAATTCGGTTACTGCAGCCCAGTTTTCTAAATAAAACTGGGTAACTTTCTCACTACCGTTTTGTGAGTTTCATACGTGATGCAAACTATGGATCAGCACCAGAAAATTCTATAGACAAGTCACACAGCAAGTTGATAAGTAGAGTTAAAGTTAAAGTCGCACTAGTTGTCACACACACTGGTGTGTGTGAAATATGTTCTCTGCGTTTGAGCCATAACCTGGGGGAGTGGTGAGCTGCAGACACAGCCGTGCTCGAGAACCAGTTGGTGGTTTAACCCCCAACCCAGCCATTTAATGCTGAGTGGCAAGAGAGGAGGCATTGGGTCCCATTTCTTTTCAAGATCTTTGGTATGACCTGACCAGGATTTGAACCCCGATCTCCTCATATCACTAGGCCACTGAGCAGGTGATGAAAACATTTCACTGCAACATCGAGTTGTAGGTAACTCAAAAAGTTTCTTGAGAGCCGACTATTTTTTGCTAATTCTCCGTTAGCATTGTTAGTTAAACCTTTTTACAACAAAAAGTTGCCATGGCTTCTTACCCCTACTTCACACCGGAGACATCAGCGACGCAAAACGGTTTACTCACGTGCTTCGCTGCCTGCCAATCCACAAAGGGAGAGTATCAGCCACGCAGCCTTTTCTTTGCCGTCCTCCTCACTAGACTCGCAAGATCACACAATCCCTTGAAACTTCAAGGGCCATGGTTTGTTTATGCCATCTGCCATTAAACCAAGAAGAAGAAGAAGAAGAAAATCACATTTGATGTCATATATGATGTTCCTTTCCACTGCCAGGACTAAAGTCGTAAAACACACCATTGCACTTCTCATAAGATGCTGGGAGTAAATAAGCTGTAGGGTCACATGTATTGTCATAAATAGATCTGAAATCACATCACTGCAATAGTCTTTTATTTTGAAAATGACCGGATGTTTTGTACTGAAACCGTGTGGGATTTTCTGTCTAGGCCTATGTTAACCGTGGATATTGACACACCGCGAGCCGCTGCCGAGATGTCTGAAAAGTTCCGCGTGACATGGTTTGGGGAATGCGTTTAACACCAGACATGCAGAATCACACACTCACAGATCTTATGGTAAAAAAAAGAATCTTCATTTTAAAGCGGGAACTGAAGGTGCACTGGAAAAGCCCAGTGGAGATCGAGAACGGGAGCGCAGCGTCTGAGGAGGGGAGAGCAGGTACAGGTGAATCCAGGAAGGTAAGTCCAAACTTGGTGGGTGCAGAGAATAGACTGACTGGGAGTAGGAGAGCGTAGGAATGAGGGAGGGTAAGTTGGGTGCCGGGGTGAATCTAAGTGGGGTGTCCAGGAGAGGGAGCGAGAGGAGAGCGGGCCGGCCGGGAGGAATGGAGAACGGTGAGAGCTGCGTCTGGAAATCCTGTGGGGCACAGGTGAGTAATCCTGAGGAGTCGCAGAAAACCAGAGACGTAATCGAGACGTAATCCAGAGAAGTCACAGAAGTTCAAAAAGTTCCAAAACCCGGTAATGGGTAAGCACAGGGAAAAGATCCAAAGGTTCACAAAAAATCCTAGAAACACTAGAGCACACAATCCAAGTGTCGCAAGAGGGCAGGAAACGACCAAGCTGTAGTAATCATCCGGCGTCGAGGAGTGTTCTCCATCCTCCTTTTGTAGCCAGACCCACTGATTTCAAATCAGCTGCAGCTGGAGCCTCCCTCTCCTGAAACACACAACTCAAAGATGGGAAAATGAGAGGAGTACTCACCCCAGCACATGACACCGCGCCGTGGTAGGTTTGGATCAACCTATTGAAGCAGCATTGTTTTGCTGCCGTTCCGCACCACTGATGCCTCCAGTGTGAATTCAGGGTTAGGGTTACAAGAAACGATGTCTGGGCCACTCCACTTACTGACCTAGGATCTGTACAAAACACGGTTGCATTTTGAATGTCTGACGTCGAATTATGAATGTCGGCGAGGCAGCACCAACTCGGCAACCCCACTGGCTCACAGATAAAAACAAAACTACGCTTTGCTTTTTTGAAAGGAGAAAAACTGACAACCCCTGAGCTGGCAGAGAAGGAAGTCTACTTTATTGTAACCTTCCTTCTAACATAATTGAGACATTAGACTGTTTTGTGAATATTTTACGGCAAATTTCATACATATTGCTCCTTTAAAACATTTGTTGCTTCTGCTGAAATACATGTGTAGCCCCCCCCCCCCCCCCCCCCCCCAACCTTTTTCTCAGCTCATAGATTCAGCTTGCTGATCAATACAGGTATTGATGGACATCAGATAAAAACAATTACAGCAACCAGCTCTAATTCTTCAGCTGAATTGATTTCATTTTAGGTGATCCATACGCACGCGTCGGAGCCGCAGCAGCACTGTGAGTGTGTTTTACCTTGACTTCATGCGAGAGAGACGTTATTCATCACCAGTAGAATGTCCCTTCTTCACACCCCAATAAAAAGCAGAGTAATGAGGCTTCTCTGGGTGCTGTCAGCCCAACACTGCTTTATAAAGGATGACACAATTATATTTTACCAGCTTACCAAAAACGCTGACAAGCCCCAGCTCAATAAAATGCAATTCTGTACCTAGAGGAGCACGCTGGTTTCTCTGCTGTAGAGTCATAGCTCATGAACTGCAGCCTTGAAATGCTTATCAAGTGACACATATTTTACAATTATGCTGATAAAAGAGTGTGGAGATATCAGGAATATGGGCTATAACTTTGTTTAGAAGCACACTATTTAGTGCAAACTTTTATCTTTGTGGAAAATAGTTTCACAAGTCTTACATCTGATGTCCATATCGTCTCCTCTTAGAAACGCATAAACAGGCATGACATCTGCCTCTGAGCAAACAGGAACTAATGCTGCCTTACCGTCAGTCAGTCAATGTGGGAAAGGTTTGTCTAAAGTATGATGGATGGTGTGTCGGCGACATTAAAAGACGTCCGCTTCCAAAACCTGAAATCTTGCACTTTCAGAGACAGCCGACCGCCGACTCCCCGCTGCTTGACGCTCACCAGTGGCAGCAGGATGTGGGTGCTTCTTAACAGTCTTCTTTTTTCTTTTTCTTTTTCCCTTGTGGAGAGACACATCTGGCCTTGGATAATCTCTCCTCCGTCTTCTATGCTGTAATGCATGCAAAGCTCTGCTCCTTGTAATTCCCCAATTGCTCTTACTTAAATTTTTTGGTCACTTTTACAAGGGTAAAGAAGAAAGGCCAGCAGCATGAAATTTACAAATCAGTAATGGTTTGTTACACACACGCTTATTTTACTCACATATGAATGAGATGTAATAAAAATCTTTTTTTTTTTTTGTTAAAAGATACAATTTGTAAGACTTTATAGTGAAATAATCACAAAACAGTCATGTTGGACGTTGTCTTTATTTACAATTGGATTTCCGAGTCTGCGCAAGCTAACGCTGCATCATTTGTAATTCGACACCATCTGGTAAAACACAGCAGCGCTTTGAAAAGTCTGTAACAGGAGCGACCCAGAAGTCATTTCTTGTGCTCCTAAGAAGCCACAACATGTTTTTGTTTTGCTCGATTATCAGGTGAAGAAGACTAGCAGGCTAACATTGAGCTAACAATGCTAATTGGCAACAAACAGCAGGCGTAAAAATGTTTCAAGCTACTTTTTTGAATGACACACACAGTTACACTACTTGAAAGGTACTGATAGTAAATAAGCTGTCAGGTCACGCATTTAAATGTAATCTACATTGATAAGACATTGCATCACTGCTGTAGACTTTTATTTTGAAAATTACCGCACATTTTACACTGATACTGTGTGGGATTTCCTGTCAAGCCCTATGTTAGCTGTAGGAATTTATGCATCGCAGAAGTCGGTTGCGGCAAAAATAGAATTCAAGCCTATACTTACAGAAGTGGCATGTCAAAGGTCGCTGCCTGGAAATTTCCATCTCGAGGATGGTTTTTGATCAACCCCATAGACTATGATAGATTCTATTTGAATCAGTGACAATCAACTGCCGTTTCAGCTTTACTGTGTCTGAATCGTCTTCGCTCGTCATCTAGAATCTTCTGATGCTGATCCGTAGCTGGCAACAGCCATGAAACTCTCTTGGAAGTCACTTGTGTGGATAGATAAAGGGCTGTATTAGTCAAGTTTGACCACAGGATGGCAGTCTTACTTCATTCTTACATAATGCACCTTTAAAAGTTTAATTATTTTGGTGCCTAAAAAGGCCAAATTAGGAAACATTAAATAAATGTTCTCACTAGAGATAAAAACATATCCAGTTAGAGAAAATAAATGGTTTTCTGAAGTTCATTTTCAGCTTACTCCTTTATCATGGGGGTAAAAGAGTAATACGTATTTATGCTTTGCAACAAGAAATCTGGAGAAAATTGAGATTGAATATCATGAAATGTTACTGGTAATGAAATGTGCCCTACGTAGCTCCCAGCGTTCAGAATATAATATTTACCTGCCGCACTTGTTTATTTATTAAAAGAGAAATTGTCTGCTCCACTTGCTATCACTGAGGCTTGACAGCTGCAGAGTCCAGGTGATGCATGAGCCAATATGTGGACTGGAGAGGGTTCAACATCGCACATCAATATGAAAATCAGTTTCTGGCAGAAATGGCCCACGGCAGTACATCCAGCTCCAAAAAGTGACTAATCTTAGGGTCATAAACCCTGCTAAGGACGCCCAGGGTCTTTTAGGAGAGACAGCATTCAGAAATGCCATCATTTTCTGTTCCACAAGCCAAGGACCCCGCTCCTTGCATTAGCAGATTTCTTTTAATAGTGTGTGAAATAGCAGGGTTGTCAGAACTAAGCAGGAGCAAATAAAAGAGGGAAGGGGGGGATAGTGAAAGGTGACCTTAGTCTCTGGAGTTCCAGATTAAAAACTTCAAATACTCAGCCAGTGGCTCTCCTAAAGAAGCAGAAGACCACGGGCGCACTGTTACAGTAGACTGAGGTGGCTGCCAAGTATCGTCTTCCTACAGAAAGGGATTATGAATTTCACGAGGCAATGGTGCTCCCATTGGTGGGAATATTAGTTCACTTATTGTTCTCCAGTTTGAATTATACTTCTTTGTTTTTTGTGTTCTTGTTTGCCAAGTTTCTGCAGATTCCTGCAGGTTCTGGCCTGAACTGGATTACAGAAAATGTCCTTTCTGCATAAAATATTATAAAAATACATAAAATAATGATTTTGACTCGTTTCGGTTTGTTGACATGTTGCCACATCTTTAACGTTTTCTGCAAACACCAATGCTGTTGAATGAGTAACATTCTATATCGTAGGCGATGAGGCATAACCTCTCCCTCCAGTGGCTTGATGCTAACTTCTCACTTAATTACCCAGTTTGGCAGGAAAAAAAAGCAAAGAAAGGAGTAAAATCATTGTACTCATGAGAAGGGAGAAACAAAAGCTCTCCAAATCCTTGAATGGATTTCTATCTCAAAGCTCATGGAGGAGACATTCTGAACAGTAGCATCGGCGGGAGCTTTAATTACTGTTCAATGACTTTACTACGAGTCCTTGACCCAGTTTAGATTCCTTATCAAAAACAGCCGTGCTCTGAAAAAAGATTGCTTTTTAAACTTCGTGAAGCGGGTAGGGCAGACAGAAAACAAGCTAATGCTGCTGAAAAAATACATGGGGAGGGACACAGCCTCCAGTAATTTGGAAAGCAATAGCCCATTCCAAGATGTGACATCAGGCTGGCATCAACTCGGCTCGTACGGTCTTTTCTCCAGCCAGATGGCTATGGAATTACACATTTTTAATCTATAGCTTGAGTGTCTCGAGGCTTGGGGAAATCTTCCTGGGATAACCGTTTTGGATTTATTTGCAGAGGAGACTGTCTCACCCCGAGGGCGACATTTGATGGATAATAAGAGGTTTGACACCGAGTGTCCTCTTGGTTAGATGTTAGAGATAAACCTTCAGAGCTGTAAATGGAGAGGAATGATTTGGAAAAACTAAAGCATGGGTTAATTTGTGTCTTTTTTCTAAAATATTCTGGATGTCTTATCATCAATAAAAAAACATGTAAAACATATTGACTCTTAATGAAAACAATTTTCTCCGGCCTTGTTTCTGGAAAAAAAAAAACAAGAACGAGCAAAGCCATCCCTACAAAGAGGTAAACCCACAGAATATGCCGAGCTAACATTTAAAGGGAGCATTATGCAAAACTCCCCTTTTGCATCTTTTTGTGCTTCTATGGATCTCATCTGCCTCTATAAGCTCTCCAGCCATAAAAGAATATATCCATCCAGTTTATGTCAATGTTGTGTTTTAGAAATGTTGTGCCTAAAATGGTCAGTTTTAAAAAGTCACAAGTTGTGATGTCACAAACAGGAAAAATAGAATAGAGCAACATCTCACGTGCAAAACAGGGCTGCTGCTGGAGGAGCAGCAGCTCTACTCTGAATCCCTCCCGGATATGAGAGCTTTTCAGCATTTGGCTGCCTGAGTGGGAAATGGGTGGGCGTGGCCAGCTCCAGCTTGGTTTCTTAAAGTGACAGAGCCCCAAAACAGCTCATTCTGGAAGGTACTGAAAATGTTAAGAATAAAACTGCTGAGAGGGATTTTGCATGAAGAACTTCATGAAAATGTTTGGTGTCAAACATACTGTTGAACTATCATAAATTAAGAAAAAAAATTATAATAAATCTCCTTTTATGAAGCTTCCAGAAACAAAAAGACAGATTTAGTCCATAAATTAAGAGTTTTTGATCTGACTTTTAAAAAGGTGTGTGAAATAAAACTGACATCTTGTGGTCACATTTGGGTACTGCAGTCCATGTTTCTTTTGGCCTGGAAACAAAACTACACTCAGATGAGTGGACTTGAACCATGCTGTACAGAGCTGTTTCAGGCTGAGTAGCGCTCATGGAAAACTAGCTACCGTGAGCTCAAACAGGATTGGCTCAGGAACCAGGAAGTATGGAGGCGGGACACATTGTGAACAATGGGTGTGTCTGAATTCACGGGAAGGGAGGTCGATGACATCACAGCACAGTGACGAGTACAGTCCGAATTCCAACAATACTCATTCTCGCGTCCTCAACTGCGTCCTCGCTCCGCCCACATTTTGAGGACGGGTCTGTTGTATCCTCGCAGAACAAGGCTGTCCCAGCATGCTCTGCGCCGGCTGGGGATTTTCAACAGGAAGAGCAAATGGGGAGACTTTTGGGGAAGAATTGTGACTCTTCAGCAAATAAAACCACAGTGTTGTTTTTAATAGAGGTTCCTACATAAATGACGCCTGTTAACAGCAGTGTTGGCTTCTCCAGGACAGAGCACCACTGACCTCCTCCACGCACATCTTCCTCACGCTCATCCTCCAGACCCACAACTTCACCAGCACAGAGGCAGATGTGCAGCACAGTGCATGCTGACCTGTAATAGATTAAGAGTTTTTTTTAATTGAAAAATGTAAAACAAACCTATAACCTGCAGTACTCTGGTTCTGTTCAGTTTAAAGAAAAGCAGCAGGGAATAATTAAATAAAAACTACAGATAATTTACATTTTTAAGACAGATCTAATCATTATTAGGCTTAAGTTGAATAAACAAATGCACACTGAAAACACTTCAATGCTATTTTATTAAAAAGCCTGTTTTTAAAATGTTTTACCCCCATTTGATGCAAAATAAGAAGTTCTAAGTCCAATTAACATTAGAGAATATTCTACAGCAACTTCAACATTTATAATGCATTTGGTTTATATTAATTACCTACATGATAACTCAGTAGTAATGTGTTGTGTACGTTTAACAAGTTCATTCTGTAGCTTAAAACATACATGAAACCATCTAAAGTTAACATGTAAGTCCTGAAAGCTTCTAGAATAAACAAAGTTACTTTACCTGAAAACGGGTGTGAACAAACGCTGCTGATGGACGTGAAGCTGCTGTAGCTCCTTAACATTCCTGCTCCATTTTTTGCTAGCTTTAGCATTTTTCCTGTGCGTGTAGCTACCGCCACAGCTGTGACGGGACCTACGGGCCACCGTAGAGGTGAAGGCTAGACTGTCCGAATTCAGAGCCGCTGGGTTCCGGTCTTAGCGCTCCTTGCTAGACCGGCGAGGACCCGTACTCGTGAGCATCCTGCCCGTGGATTCGGACACACCCAAAGACTAGGTCCCTCTTTGGCCTTTTTAAAAGGAGAAAACACACAACTGGCTGAAAAGGAAATATGTTTCAGTGTAACCGTCGTTCCAGTATTACTGACTCATTAGACAATTTGAAGATTATTTTACTGTAAACCTATTTTGTTTGAATGCAAAACTTATTTTTTTAATTTTTGTTTGCAGAGAAGGAGTTTTAAAGCATTGCTGCGGCACCGTTGAGTTAAATATCAAAGATAATCTGGATTTGTTATGTCTAGGTCTGTCTACCGGCTGTATGGTGGATCAATACAACTCATTTTTTCCTGGGTTTTTTTTTTATTTTAGAGCAGCACCAAGATGACATTTCACAATTGGTAGATATTTTACAAGATAAGTGTAAGCTTCTGACCTGCAAGCCTTGGCTTTCCTCTCAAGGATCCTTTGGAGGACATTTAGTATTTTTTTAACACCCAGGAGTATGAGTCCAGGTGCTCATTGGTTTTCCTCCATGACATCAAGCAATGCACTTAAAGGTTAATTAGAAAAAGTATCTCTTGAGCTGAAAACAAATTGTATTGTGGAGTCCCTCTGCTGGCAGACGAGTTAATCTATGGCAGGTCTCCTCGCTGGTCCACCTGCGATCTGTCTCCGTCACTCAGCTGATAGTCCCCGCAGGCCGCTGAGAGGATGCGCTCCATTGCACCATTGTGACTCGCCTGCTAATGAATACAAAGGAGCCTGGGACGTACATACGCCCACAAAAATTCTGAGAAGACTCCTGTGGCAACCCCGATCACTCTCCGGCTGGATGTCAGCTCAAATGAAGCGGAACAGGGCTGCTAGACCGAAAGTGGAAAGAGAAATGCCACTCAAGCAGGACAGTGATTTCTCTGATGTTTGAGATTCGTTCAATAAAGCTCAATAGATTCCCGAGGGCGAAGGCCTGGAGTTTACGGGGATTCTGTAGTGAAGGTTTAATATGTTGGAAGACGGGTGAAGATGCACTTTTTAGTGCCTGGTTCAGGGATGAGAGAGATGCTCGCTTCTTTACAGATACATGCCCCTTTGGCTCTTTTTAGTCGATCACACGCACATGTGGTTATTACCAGGAGTGGAGTCGCAAGCTCTCCCCAAAACACCATAATAATTGTGCAATGAATGATAACAACCACTTCATTTAGTTCCGCGTTGCCTATGATAGGGCTCATTCACTGTGGGGCTGAAATGACAGTATATTATGAGGAACATGGTGACAGCACCAGCGTGTGAAGTCTTGTCCCCTTTCATCAAAAGAGTTATGATCAGTCAAGTTGGGCTCATAACAAATAGCAGGCTTTGCACTTTTATCAGCAATGCCGTGACCCTCAACGCTGTGACCTCATCATTAATAAGGGAAAGCCGGATGATAGATCAAAGCATGGTTCAGTGGAGCATCCCTGGGCCAGAGCTGGCCTTGAATCGTTTATCATGCCGTCCCTGTGGGGACTTTACGAGGGTCCGGGGAGAAAGGACGATCTCTTGGCTGTCACATTTGTTCTACTGCCTTTGATAATGGCTGGCTTTTAAAAGACGATACACACAGGGATTTCTCATTAACACGTGGCAGTGATTTTTAGCAGTGACGACATCCCAGCGCTGATAAAACACAGAGCTCGACGATCTGTTTCATGATTTTGGCAGTTGAGTCAAGTTTGTTGGAATCCTCCGCTGCTGGGACTCCTTATGACTAAACAGTGGAGATAAAGCTGAAACTTGAGCTGCTGCTGCTGCTAGGGAAGGACTGTAGAACATAATGGGAGTTAAATTTGTAGAAAAAAGTTTCTTTCTGCTAAAATATTTGCCTGTACAGTTTAGTCCTTAGCAGTCTTCATATTAGATTTCATTCAGTGATGCGCTGCGGTACTGAAATAAAAGATTTTTAAATATCTCGATTATTTTATCTCGATTATTTATTAGAAACATTTCACCACACGTGACAAAACGTCAAATTCCAGAGTGTATTTTAGTAGTTTTTTTTTTTGTCGAAGCAATAGCCAAAAGAAAATGAATTTCAAAGATTAAAATTAAACGATTTAACGTTTTATAAAGTTTGTAATCACTTATTACAAATCTGTAAATGTGTTTTGTCCTCACGGGCTGCTGTAGAAGGAAACATGGCGTTGCCCAGAGACTTAGACCCACTCCCATGTATTTTAGACTCAATTTTTATGGTTACAGTGATCCCTCGCTACTTCGCGGTTCGTTTATCGCGGATTCATGACTTCGCAGATTTTTTCTTTGGAGCCTTATTCAAGGGAAATTCGCAGATTTGCGGTATTTTTCTATGCGAAATATCAAGAAATTCCAGTTTTTTTTTTCAATTTCATCATAAAATGTACATTAAAGGCTTTGTTTGTTAACAGTACTATGTAAAGGGAGGGTTTTAAAAGTCTGAATACTGAATACGTACCAGTTAAATAAATACTGTAAATATGGTGTCCCTACTTCGCGGATTTTCACCTATCGCGGCCAGGTCTGGAACGCATCTACCGCGATAAACGAGGGATCACTGTATATGTTTTGAAGCCACCAATATTTTTCAACAATTGGGCATTAATTACATTATTTCCAACAACATTTTGATGGATATTTCCAGAGATAAATGTAAAAACTACACATCATCTCTTTAACATTCATGGACTCGCCCGTCTTGACACGTTATGGTACGGCTCCCATCTACCTGAATCCTCTTGCAAAGGCTTGCGTCTCGGCCCGGCCGCTCCGGTCATCACAGGATCGTCTGCTAGCAGTGCCTACACCACACTCAGGACAATCCAGACTCTTCTCATGCATCGTTCCACAAATGTGGAATGATCTACCAAGCACTACCAGAACAGCGGCTTCCTTTTCAATTTTCAAGAAACTCCTGAAGACCCTGCTCTTCAGAGAGCATCTTCTAAACTAGCACCCTCCCTGCACCCATCCCCCCTCTCTACTGTCCACTCCTTGTTCCCTCCTCTCCATGATTGATGTCAAGTTGTTGTTGTTGTTACTGTTGTTGTTAGCCTCAAGGGCAACATGCTGATTATCACTTGTAAGTCGCTTTGGACAAAAGTGTCTGCTAAATACATAAACATAAACGTTACAAGGAAAGCTGTTGCTGGTTTAGCTTCCAGGAAACAGTAGAGCACATCTCGGCTAGCAGAAGCTAGCCATTAGCATTAGCAACTCCACCACATGGCAGAAGCTCCTCAAGGCTTGCGTTATTTTTGGAGATAAAACATCCATGTTGCAAGCCAGTGGTAGAATCATGTTGCTGTTATCCAAAACGAGGCGACAAATGTGATGCAATATGGAAAACAAAATAGATTAGCACCAGTTTGACTTTTGCTTTTTGAACACTTTTTGTTCTTTTTATTAAATCTAACACAGCTGGTGTCCTGAGTTGCAGAAGTTTTGGGTAAATTGTGCTTTATTCATTTTCAGTTTAATTTATTTATAAAGAACCTTCCTGTTGCAGGAAGCCCAAGCGGCTCTTTCCATTTAGGTTATTGTTTGAAATCTGGGAAGCGGTTGCTCACTAAATGCTGCCTAAAGTAACAAGGACCTCTCCGACAAGCTGGATTTCTTTTCATGAATCTCGTGTCACGTTTTGTATGAACAATGTTTTTCCTTAAAAACGAAGGACAACAGAGAAAAGTTTTAGTCACCAAGGCCATCCACCGTTTCTTCACACTGGACATGTTTTGTTACAGTCCAGTCATCCATATCCCTCAGGTTGCTTCTCTCCAACAATCATGGGGGCAGTTTCTTTCAGCTCAGAGAGACGTAGCTCCACTCCTACAGGTAGCAGCTGACATGACTATTAGTCTTTCTTCTGCTACTTGCAGGTGTCAGACTTGCCGGTGCTCACTTGTCACCGCTGCTCTGTGTGCTGTCTGAGGTGATTCATCTTCTTGCCAGCATCATTAACTTCCTTGTGAGAGGGCTGGCAGAAGGAGACTCAAAGCGGGACTCCAAAGAGTTTATGTGCCTTGTCAGAAGCTACTTTCCCTCCTTTGTAATCAGATCCAAACTTCTTCTTCTATCTACTTTTTGTGCTTTTAATTGTTTATTTTTTGGTCTCGGAAAGGCGGTGTCCTCAAACTCCTCCACCTGCAACGGGAAATGCAACATTTGCATTTTTGTTTTTATTAATGAATGAATCTAATCTGGACACCATTCGATAATGGAACAAATGCTTCAATTATGATAGCAGAGGTAAAAAGGCAAAGAGGAAATGTGGCCGCATCATTAATGCACGCACATTCATCAACAGTAAAAACAAACAAACCTACAGTGGCATGAAAACACCCTCGGCACTTTTCCATTTAGTTATTTCCCCATTAAACTAATGACTTTCTGCTGTTCCCCATTAATTGCTTCATTTCAGTGCTGCTGCAGATATTTATTTCCACAAAAGCATAAATTCATTGACTGTTTGCCTTATTTAGGCTCCAAAATGAAACAACTTAATTAGTGGTTGAAACAGAAAGACCTGTCAAATTAACCTTTGTTACACTACATTACATTTTTGCATTAAAGCAAAATGAATTTTTACATGGCTGGCCCCAGATATCGGCATATAGGCCACAAACGAATACATTCGGTTTTGATGAGGCTGTCAAAAAGAGCATGATGTTCAGAGATGGTTCTGTGAATGAAAGCAATGATCTAAGAAATGATGATGCATTCAAACCCCTGCCTCATTTAATGCAGCATGATCACTCAGCAGTTTATGAGACTTATTCAGTTGGAATTAAGTTAATTAATTGGAATACGAGGACCTCGGTATATTGAGGTTGCAAATGGTTCTGTGTTTTTGTTTTGATTAATCTTCTTTTACAACTCTGCCCATCTTTCTGTCGTGGTAATTTTCCAGGATTGTTTTCCTTCTGCAAGAAAAACAGAAGGTCACCTCTGACCCCATTTTGTACCTCCTGAAACTGAGTCGCTTGATAAGTTATCATCCAGTATGTTGGCTTCTGAGATGTTATTAAGGTGGAGTGTGGACTCTTAAGGACCACTGTCCTTCATTGTTGAAGTGTTTTATTATACGGGCATATATAATTAAATTCAGTTTGGAGCACACCTCTAGGGTTTGTATCGTCACATGCAAGGGAGACAAAAAAGTATAACTTTATTTTCATGATTATTGATTATTATTTTAACTGTTTAATGAAGAATAATTGAAATTTGGAAGATAGATGGTGTAATCCCTCTACTTCTGTTGTGCAAATGCAAAATATCTTACTTACAAGTGTGCACTGTAAACAACTCAGGCTAAAAATCGAAACGTTTTTTTCTTTTAAATTATCAAATCACTAACTACAGACCTGAAAATAAAAATGTTCACAAACAAACATACATAAGCAAGGTGAAATATTTAACACCTAAAAAGATGTAATTTCAGGACAATGTCCCTTTAATCTAGATGCTTACAAGGCTCACACATATACTGCAACCATCCACTAGGGGGAGCTGATAGCCTTTTTAAAATTTTGCTTTTGCATTTCCCTGTTTTTATAGTTTAAGCGATGAGTTTAAGTTGTTTTGCCTTCTCAGTGACCTAGTGGTAGAATGTACCCCCTGAAACTGGGAGATCGGCTTCAAATCCCGGTTGGGTCATACCAACATTTTAAAAATGGGACCCAATAGCTCCCTGCTTGACACTCCACTTTAATGGGGTTGGATTGGGGGGGACCACAGCGTGGCCACGGCTGCAGCTCACCGCTCCCCACGGGGATGGGTCAAATGCAGAGTGTGTGATGATGACTAATACTTTATTACATCAGTGGTTAAAGTAACACATCACAGTTTCCTGCTCCTCCGCCCAACTGGTTGACAGTGGAATTACAACTGTTGTAAACAACCCTGCTCAGGGGCGTGTCCAGGGAGTGGCCTGGGGTAGCACATGCCACCCTTGGAATCTGATTGGCCACTCCAGGTGCCACCCTGCCAAGTTCCATTTTAAATTGACTTTACATTGTCGACAAAAGGCTTGGGTTGTAAACTCCAAAATAGCGTGGTAGCATGCACCTGTTTACTAGCCCAGGCCTACAGAACATTTCTGTAGAATTTATATTATTTATTATTTTTTCATATTTACGTAAATAGTATTTAGAGTCCCACTCAACTCCAGTTGGTGGCAGTAATGCAACAAGAAGTGACTTGCTAACCACCACAAAACTAGAAGATGAAGAGGAAAAAATGGTGATTGTGCAATGTGAAACTCAAAAACTCACTAGAAAGTAAAAAATAAATAAATAAATAAATAAAAAAAAACGATTTGTGTAAATAAATAAATAAATAAATAAGCATAACCATTGGTGCCACCCATGCATGAACAAGTGCCCCACATGGGCCACCCCATTTTAAAAGTCCTGGACACGGCTCTGACCCTGCTGTAGCTAGTGCTAACAACAAGCTGACACTAATATGAACCAACTAATACTAAAATAAACCACAAAGTAAAAAGATCCACACTGCTGGACAAAAATATGATTACCTACAAATCCAGTAGCGACAAAGCCACGTCACCATCAGTCTGTTATTTTGTAGCTTCCTTAAGCTCCCTCAAACTAAGGCATAGCTGATGTCCACTCTGGTTTTAGCTCTTTGCTTTTTGCAGAAAAACCTAACCTCTTTTTGTTCTTGTGGTTTTTTATTGATGCACTACGAACTAAAAATTCTAACCGCTAGCATTACAGCTAACAGCCGGAAAGCAGGTAAAGAGCACCCCCTGGGACACCTATCCGCTCCATGAAACTATCAAGTGAGGTTTTTGGCCAGCAGAGGGCTGCAGAGTGGTGTCACATATGAAACTGGTCTTGTTTCTAACCCAACAATCACTGAGATCAATGTTAAAGCTTAAGCTTAAAGTTTAAATAACTATCTATTGTTACTTGAAATGCTTTTCCCCTCCGTTTTCAGTAATACACCTCATAGACCCCCGTTTGTTTAGCATCACTGTTTGTTTCGTTGCAGACAACTAATCCAACAAACCTCCTTCCTGGATTTGCACTGTTTGTTAATAGGGTTATGGAGCATTAGTACGGAGAAGAGGGAGGAAAAGCACCAAATACAGGGGGAGCGTCATCTCTTGTGTCTCCACATGATTAGTTTAACAGCTCCTTTGATCTTTTGCTGTGATTGAAGTGTTTAAGTGGAACATGGGGGGCAACGGCAGAGTCAGGGAGCAGGCGCCGAGCGCCGCGCCGCAAAATGCCTATGAGGCACAACATCTTAATGTCAGAGGGAAATTAAAACACTTTTCCATTACCAAAGCCCTTGAATCTTAATTCATTTGTCCACACGCAAAACAAAGCAGGTGACAGGGTCAGTAAATACTCAGTGAATAAGATGTGGATACTGACCTTTGAGAGCAGGTAGAAAGATTTCAGTATGTATATGTTTATATGGGGGGGGGGGGGGGGGGGGTCCCCACTCCCCACTCCCCACACAGCTTTGGAATGGAGGGAAGCCTCTACACTGATGAAACACAGATGGGGAAAAAAGATCTGGTGCTCCCATTTTGGGAAATATAAATGAACCAGAGCAGACGGCAGGTTTTCAAATCTTGTTTTCTGAGATTCAGACATGTCTCCTCTGATTGGCTTAAGGCAGCACTGATGTTTTTTCTTCACAATAAACAAAGCCTGAAGTAGTTCTGCTGTGTTGTGGAGTGCTAATGCTAACAGTTAGCTTCTACTAGCTGAGACGTGCTCTGCTCTCTACTGGATGCTATATAAACAGTCTTCACCGCTGCAGGGGAAGATCCATTATTAGCAGTTTAGTTTTTGGTTAACCAGCCTCCTCTAAACAAGGGATGTGGTGTGATACAAAATAATTTAGAATCACTGGTATAGCCTAATGCAAAATAGATGGCAGGTTTTTATAAGATAACATAAAATTACCACCTTTGCTCTCCACACTGATCTTGATTGTGCTTCGGCTAGCCGTTAGCTCATCGGTCCTGTCAGGTACAAAAGCTATTTCTCCAGAATGAAGCTGTTGGGCTATTTGGTAAGAGCTTACCTGTTACTTTTATGCAGAAACACATTTCGGCCAGTGTGCTAAATTCACTCTACCAGATAAACAGGTGCTGCTTCACTGCCGTGTTAAAAAACACAAGTTGCTCCGTTTAAATTAAAATGTAAATAAACCTCTGTTGACTTTTAGCTAATATGACAGCTAAGGAGCTAACCGGTTCCGGTAGCAGCTTGAATTGCAGACGGCTTGTTAGTCCTGGGATGCTGACTCCTGCAACACTTCTGTCAGACACGTGATAGTGTCAGCAGAGGTAGATGCTACTTAATCTGTGCGGTCGGAGTTGATTTCTTGGTGCTGATGTTGCCAAAGGCTCTTCTATACCCACTGAATGGAAAAAGACCCTTCTCTCATCGCAATGCAAACAAATCCAACATCTCTTTCTCTGGCTCCCAGAAATACTCTGATGGACTAATGGGTCAGGGAACTAAAAATAAATTAGACTCACAATTTAATCCTGTTAGTTTTAAACATGGAAGCAGCAAACTTAGTTTCTTCTGCATTTGAAATCCAGCGCTGCAAAAGCGAAGAATTTCAGGTGTGTGTTTGACAATTGTAATGCTGTCCAACACAACAGGCTCAGCTGTGGTTAGTGGAGTGTAAACTTCCACAAATCCAATAAAGAACTTGACAGAGCTGCTAATGATGCTCTGATAGCACTCGGGAGTCAGCGTTGCACAGTGAAGAAAAAGAACTTTTCACTCTGATTGTGAAGAGTTTCTTCTCTCTGGCGAATTTTCTTTACAATTATATAAAAAAAATTCTGCAGAGGTCACTGTTCTGGCAGTCTGATAATGGATGGGTTTCTTATTAAATCCATTCTGTCAAAAAATAGTCACACCATCACATATTTGTCTGCCTACCAAGCATTAGCCATCAACTCTCGCAAACCCTGACACACTCTGGAGCTCCAAGAGTCACAAGCTTGAGGTATCATCCAGACACACTTCACAACACAAACAATTTGCTACCTGTAATGCCATGTCAATACCCCAGGACACAAGACAGATGTTGTTATTATTTTGTCATTTTGACTTTTTTTTCTGCACCAGTTGGGGAATCTCAGAGATCCCGCTGCACCGTAATGTCACCTAATGAACGGCGAGTCTGAAAAGCACGAGCAGATTTGTTACCGGTGACAGAAAGCAGTGATGGATTCAAAAGCAAACATCCACAGCACAACAAGCTGCAGACCGTCTGGAAGGTGTGGTGACACAGAACCAGCTCAGAACTAGACCTGAATACATGAGGAAATGTTACTTCCACATTTAGTCAAAATGTGATCCATGTTTGAGTTTTACAGTCATATTGTGCAAAGAAATTTTCTGCAATAACACCAAAAAATTTAAAAAAAATTGGAAAATAATCATGTAGACTTTGAATTGCACCTTTGATGCATTCTCATTTTGCATTAGCCAGGCAAGCCAACCTACATAGGTAAAGATGTAGTTTGGCCACGACTCACAGACAGAGCTCGGTCATAGAGCAAAATCTAGGGTTGTCTTTCAAGCTGTCTTGGCACACAATTAGACAGTGCTACGACCAATCAGAACAATGTGACACATTAATTGCAATGGCAGTCTATCAACAGGGTAGTAGGATATACACCATCGAAGAGGAAGTGAATACTTCCTTTTTCAAAATAAAGGACTTAAGTACCTCAATCTGCTCACGTCTCAAATGAATCCCAAGTCTAAATATTCCAAAAAGAATGCCAAAGCCTATTGAAATGAGTGTCGTTTCTAAGCCAACGTCATATTTGTCGTTTTTCTCTGTCGCAGCTCTGGTGCTATGCCTGCCTGATGTCTCTACAGCTCTGTGATTGGACTTAAATTGTTCGGCCTAACATAAATCTGCATCACACTGTAAATTTCGATTATGGACTCGCCCATCTTGGCTCACAACAGTAGAAGTCTGTGTTGAGTTTTGCAGCCAGGAGAGAGCAGAGCACATCCCACTAGTAGAAGCTAACAGGTAGCATCAACAGCTCCACAAAACAGCAGAACTCCCTCGGGCTTGTGTTAGTTGTGGAGATTAAAAACTCAGCGTTGCAAAGCAAATGGAGGCAGTGGAAGAGTTGCTTTGCTGTAAGCCAATCAGAAGCAAGCTGTTTGGAATATCATGACTAATAATGAGTAAGAGTCCTAATCCTGTTATTGTCTGCTCCCCAGATGCGTTCGGCTGACTTCTACTTCCTGAAACAGGAGCGCCAGAGCTATTTTTCCCCACATAGAATGACTCACAAGCATTCATTCTCAATAGAGACCACTAAAAATGTACTGAAAAAAACAAGTGATGAGAGCGTTAATGGAACATAATTTTGCATTACAAAGATGTGAAATATGCCATTTTTATAGCTGTACAATGTTTTCCTGATTCAGCCTTCATTATGCTCCTTTTTGAGCAATTATTTCCCTTATTTTTTTTAAATATGTCCTGGATAGGAACATTAACAATCATTCATCCGTGAGTCTGAGGGCTGTGGTCGAATCTAAAGTTTGAGTGTAAATATATAAAGTTGACTTTCATGCCAGGATCTCTAATTAAAGGAGATTACAGATGGTGGTGTTTGCGTCTTCGTTCTGATGTGACTGTCTTTTATCGTTGCCAAACAAGGAGAGATAGCACTTCACTCTGATTCTAAGGGGGAGATGGACCAATCTTTGATTAGACTCCATCAGTTTTAAAAATAGCACAGCTGACCTGGTGATTGTGTTATCAATAGGAAGATAAACAACCAGATATGATAAATGGGCAGAAGTTCAATAGCTGAGCTTCTTTGTTAAGCCATCATTTAAAACTCATATAAATGATCAGAATTACCATTAATAAGGAACCTTTAAAGTAACACAAGACAGTTTCCTGCTCCTCTGCCCTACTGGTAGAAAGTAGAATTACAACAGTCAGAAACAACCCTGCCACAGCCTGTTGTAGCTAGCGCTAACAATGAGCTAACGCTAACATGAGCCAACTAATACTGAACTAAACCACAAAGTTACAAGATTCACACTGTTTGACAAAAATATTACTTCCAAGTCCAGTAGCAACAAAGCCAGGTCACCGTCAGGCCGTCATTTTGTAGCCTCCATTAGCTCACTCCAACTAGTGTAGACCGCGCCAACATTCACTCTGGCTCTTTGCTTTTCCTCCAAAGATGTTAGTCACTTAACTCATTCACTGCCAGTCATTTCCTGATCAGAAAAGCCCTTCGCTGCCAGCGTTTTTCATCGTTTTCACTGGTGTTTTAAGAGTCACAGAAAGTTGCGAGCTATGATGATGTCAACACCAAAACTACCAAAACAACCAAAACAAAGAGGAGACTCACCTCTTACAGCAGGAAGAATCCTCGTGTTTCCAGCGTTATCCGCTCTTTCATAATCCCTCGTGGAATTGTGATCGGCAGAAGCTTTTCTGGTTCGCGCTTCACTTTTTTTTACAGCAGCGGCCCAAAACGATCTCCTAACACATGGATTTTCTGCTTCCTGATCACGTGACGTGTGACGTACGCAGATGAAGATCGTCTTTAGAGCTAGGATGTTTACAATGCGGGGCCTCGTTCTGACACCCACACAGTAAAAAAAATGCAAGTGAACAGTTGGATTTAAAATGACGACTTTTGTCGTCAATGGCGGTTAATGAGTTAATTTTACTTCCAGCCTCCACCAAGATGCTAACAGAAAAAGTCAAAATCTCCTTTTTCCTCTTGTGATTTTTATTGATGATTGGCAAATAAAAAATGCTAACCGTTAGCATAACATCCAACAGCCAGCAGGTAAAGACCTCCTTTCTAGGACACCTACCCTCTCCACAAAACTATCAAATGTGGTTTCTGGTCAGCAGAGGGGTGCAGGGAGACGTCAGATATGAAACTGGTAGTTTCTAACTGAACAATCACTGAGATCAATGTTAAAGCTCTAGTTTAAAGTGTAAAAAACTATTTAATGTTACTTCAGATGAAGTATAATTTCATATTATTGGTATAAATTATAAGAATGTCTGGATTGTTAAATGTTTTAGATACAATTGCTCTTCTTGAGTTTGTTTGAGAAAAAATCTGTTTAATTCATGAGAGAATCTTCACTGATTCTTGTTAGAAACTGCAATCACGCCAATTACACGTGCTCCAAAGTGACTTTTCCCAGTCATCCGGCCTGGGGATTTCTTTAGCCATCAATTAGAAACGTCACTTCTAATCTGAGCCTGCTTCCCAGATACTGGTCATTTCCCATTAGAGTCATTTTCCCCAGGATTCCATGGAGCGATAGACATCTCCACAGCTCAATAGAGGAGACAGGGAGGAGACCGTAATTAAAGAGGTGGCATTTACTCTCAGTTGGGCCCTCTCAGAGATCTGAATCTGCAATTACCTTCTAGAAAATAGCGTTGTCAGGACAGGACCCGCGTTAATAATGGGCCCCATCTCTGGGGCAAGGTACAGAATGCAATCATTTCCACTGAAGCTGCGCTTTGATTGTTTATCGCTTTACCCAGGGTTATCAGCCACTCCACTGTAGTGAATGTACACAGAGGGAAATAATCCTGTGGGCATTTTGCTGAGTGGTGACTGCGTTCATAAAGGGTAACTTCTACACCACACTCATAAAAGCTGTAATATCAAGGATAAGAATTACCAAGCAGCCGTCACTAAGTCTATCTATAAACGTGTTTTATTCTCGGTTTTTTCCCCCCATCTCTCACACACACTTTTCTGGTTCATTCACACACACTCTGTGAGCACACAGCCTCCCCTAAGTCTCTACCAGCTCATGCCATACTTTCCACACACTTTATCAAGTGCATAAGGACCATTTGCACAGAAGGCAATTAAAAGCTTTAGTGGTTCCCGCAGTCAGAGGGGCAGTTTGGGGGCCCCTGTCGACATATGAGCCAGCACCTTATTGGAGAGGGCTGGCTTTGTGTGGCAAAATAGCTTCAGTAATTTATACCAAATAGACTGCAGGTAGAGCACGAGAGCCAAGAGGAGCGCATCTGCATTAATCAATATGAAATTATCCTGGATGTAATTTGTGGATGGGCAGTCATGCACCTGCCCGGAAATGGGACTGGGGAAGTCTGCAGGGGAAAAAAAAAGTGACTAAATGAAGCTGAAAAAGATGCAAAATCAGATCCAATAGTCTGACATGTCCCAAGGAAGGAAAGGGATGAAAGACTGGAAGTGACAATTGTAAAACTATTTAGAAGATTCAGGAAAAATGCTGGATGCTATGAGGATGGAGCTTTGTAACACCCTTGGCTTGGTAAACAAATGCAAATACATAGAAGGACGGTTGTCTAGGGTTGTAGGGAAATAAATCTATTAGCGCGTTGGTGGAGATAAGCTCGTCCTTAAAATGACCATATGCAAAGTTAGTGATAGGGAGGGCGTGCAGCGGATTTTCACATTTGCATATCTTCTAATCAATCCACCTTCAATCTGCATTCAGGTGAAACATCCAAGATCATCCCGTCACAAATGAAACAGATTTATTATCTTTTTCTGCTCCTGCGAAGACTTGGTCTATCAAAGTCCAGTTTTC
The DNA here is from genome assembly GCF_043380555.1 of Nothobranchius furzeri. Taxonomy (NCBI): domain Eukaryota; kingdom Metazoa; phylum Chordata; class Actinopteri; order Cyprinodontiformes; family Nothobranchiidae; genus Nothobranchius; species Nothobranchius furzeri. The sequence goes on from NC_091754.1 coordinate 12,230,845, forward strand.
GTTGTTTGTAACATCCTTCTGAATTTGCTCTGAAATACTCCAACACTCCCAATGTCATTAGTGTCAGCGAACAGAGGAAAAGCTGAGGACATTCTGGAGTCCGTCTGGTCCTTCTTTGGCAGCTGGTGACCTTCTGGTCTATGTGCTCTGTGGCTCTCTCCAGCCGTTTTCCCCCGGTTTTCAGACAGCCTGACTCTCTTTATCACTCCCAGGGATCAGCCATTGCTCACCAACCGTCTCTCAGTGACGCTACGCGGTATCTCTTCCGTGCACGACTATGTGCTTTGCAAATGCAATGTACAAGCAAGGGGAGAACAGGGAAGAAAGAGTGGGATTAGCAGGGGTTTGGAGCGTTTCTAGCATCATAGCGAAGACACTAAAAGTGAAAAAAGAAAATAATGTAAAAGGCTTATTAATGCACCTTTTAGTGAGCTTTTCCTGCAAAATCAGTGTACTCTCCCATTAGTGCAGGCTACAACCTTGACACAACAAAACAATGCCCCGCATCCTTAAATGACAACAAGTTGTGTCGAGTTTTGTCATTTTTTCATCAGCTACAGCGAGACGCTCGCCAATTATGCAGACGGAAAACCTGGAATAAAAAAACAACAACGTTTAGAGCCGTTCCTGTGATGCACGGTTCATAAGCATAGTACAACCAGCTTAATTGGTTGAATTCCTCTTTTGGCAGATGAGAAACTGCACCCCCAGGCTTAGATAAAAGACTTCTAAACTCTCTTTTGTGGAGCGAAGAGATGAAAGGGCTGAGAAGACAGGAGCTTGTCAGGAAGAAGCCTTTTCCGGCGGCCTGTTAGTGTGCAGGTGTAGCAGACCAGAAGGACGACAGGTTATCATCAGCTCCCTGCTTGAGGAATGAGACGTCTCATCATCAAATTGAGATGTCTTCTTTCTCTTGTCTCCTCCAACCAACAATCCTTTTTTAAATTCCTGATATGACAGACATCACAGTGTTTTGAAATAGGAGACACTTCCTGTTTACGCAAATTTAAAACCCTCATTTTTCAAAGCTCATTTCAAAGCAAGAGTAAAATTATTAGACAAATGTTTGTTTCTACGGGTGATTTTCCTGTGTATTTTGTAAATAAATGTTCTTTTTGTTGTTTTTGTCTCAGCTGAAACTAATGAGTCTAACTGAAACTTAAAGTAATTCTTGTGTTGTTTTCTGTGTATATTAATAAATGGTGATACATATAAAAAGACAAAAAGGAGAAACCGTTTTGTACTCACTATTTTTTAAATAAGTTTAACATGCAGGCTGTCATGAAAATAGTCTCCTACACCTATCTCCAGCATTAGCTTCAGATAGAAAATAGACGGTGAAACTCTAGGATTAGAAAAGCCTGACAGATCAATGTCACACTGTCACTTAACATTCATGGACTCACCCATCTTGACTCACGGCGGGGAAGGCTGGTGTTGGTTTAACGTCCAGGAAACAGCAGAGAACATCTTGGAAGAGAATGTGAAGATAAAACATCAACACTGCAGAGCAAATAGGATCAGTGGTAGAGCATTAGCCAATCACAGGTGACCATTGAGGGGGTTTCGGCGCATTCTACTCGTTCTCGGGGTGGTCGAACCCCTTTTCCTCTCCTGCTTTCTGCCCCGTCCTGTTTTCTCCGATGGAAGCCGAGGATCCTGGAGTTTTGGAGGTAAAACCCCCTACACACGCCAACATGTCTCCCCTGTGCCCCCCCCCCCCCCCCCCCCAAATTGCGTCCATGCTCTAACCCCTTCCTTCCACCGGACGCGAAAACGGCATCTATCAAAATAGCGATGTTTTACCTGCAAGCTCCCTTTCAACAGAGAGAAATTCGGATGCAAAAAAGGAGCAAAAATGAAATCACGAGAGAATTGCAACATCACGCGTGACTACAGAAGTCCACATCCACAGTTTGCAAATAACAAGCAAGGAGAAAGATAACTGCATGTTTCCTGAAAGGTCTGTGGTTATTTTCTGTACTGTTTACATCAGCTACGGGGGGTTTCACAGGAAATGACATACTGCGCATGACTTTTATTTTGAAAGTTTCTGGGTGTTTTACTCTGGTTTAGTGTTTGACTTCCTGTCTAGTCTGATCTAAACTGTAGAGTTTGACATGCTTTGGAAGCTTAGCACATAAAAAATACTGAAAACATTAGTGATAAGGAGGGCGTGCAGCGGATTTTCACATTTCACTAGAATGTTATGACGACTGCTGTACGTTTCACGCCGCTTTCATGAGGAAAGAAGTAAATCCTGTAGTCTGAAGCTGACTTCTATGTCCTTAAACAGGCGCACCAGAGCTTTTTCCCCAGAGAATTACTTTCAAGGCCTTTATTTCGACTGGAGATCACTACAGTTGTAATAAAATTATGAGTAAAGTTGACCTTTAAGAGCTGTACATCTCTTCTACATCCTAAATGTACATTTATTTTTGCTGAATTTCAGCAACAAACGCAGACAACTTATCACATTCAGTTTTCACGGTTCAATATAATCTCATCACAATAAATGTTTTTCATTTTAGTTAAAGGGACTTTATGGAGATTTGAATTTTTATGCTCGCGATTGCCCCCTCAGGCCAAAAGCGTAACGGCAGCTTCAATAGTAGGCTCGTGCACGAGGCGCACATGCTGTACGTGCACACTCCTTAATGAAAATAACAGCTGAGACAGTCCCTTGTGTGTGTGTGTGTGTGTGTGTGTGTGTGTGTGTGTGTGTGTGTGTGTGTGTGTGTGTGTGTGTGTGTGTGTGTGTGTGTGTGTGTGTGTGTGTGTGTGTGTGTGTGTGTGTGTGTGTGTGTGTGTGTGTGTGTGTGACCCGGAGGACAGAGGACAGGAGAACGTGCAGCTAGTTAATTAAATAATTTGGTTCTGTACCTCTCTCTTCAGCACAGCCGACAAAGGTTTATGATGGGTCAGTCCTCCTGCATGCTCAGATCATTCCCTTCCCTTGCTTGAAAAATTGTTCCAAAATGAAAGTTGAACCCACATCTTTTTTATCTGTGAATTCAATGCCGTTCGGCGAGTCTCAAATAAAAATTTGGGCATCTTGCTGTAAAAAAAAATACCATTAATGTAAAAAATAAACTCTAAACGATCTATGTTCACATCAAGAATCAAACCCGGGCCTCCCTGTACGAGAGTCCATCGTCTTATTAGATGAGCTAAAGCACCAGTAACATCTTTTGTATCTGTAATATTTATAACCTTGATAACAGCTGAAACAACGTTCGGAGAACGGTTCAGAGTGAAAATGGCTATTTTGTTGCTAATTTGCAGGAAATATCTAGAGGAAAGTAGCTAAGGATCCTCAGAAATGTAGCTAGGTTCATCACTAGGCGTTAGGAACAGCGACAAAGTCGCTGAGTTGGCACTACCTCACTCTCTGCTGCTAAAGCTACGGATAGCAAATGCTACGGGCGATGCCTGAGCGTGAACGCGCATGAAGCAGCCTGCTCGACCCGAGCATCTCTCTTTTTCTGTGATTTTACAGAAAAACAGGCAATCACAGTAAAAATGCCAGGGCTCATTCTACAGGACCAGGGCATTGCAGGAGAATGTATGAAGAAGACATTTATTATTTCTATACATGTTTTTGGCTGTCAAACTTCCATAATGCCCCTTTAAACAAAATGTGGCCAAATGTGGCTAAAATAGGTGGTAATCAAAAATCTTGCATTTTAATAGTTCATGTAACAATGAAGTCTGACTAAAAATGTCAGTTTTTGCTAAATTAGTGTCTCATTTCCATGTCAAGTGTTAACATGGAGCCGGTGTGTTATTTTTCCCACCTCTCCATGGGAAATGAGCTATGGAGAATGCTGATAATAGTGGACATTTTAACGATGGAGCATCTGCTTCACCGTCAAACATTCTCAAGCACTTAAAATAGAGAAATAAGTTCCAGTCTGGGACGTAATTTTGGGGGGGGACGGGTGGGACATGTCCCCCCCCCCCCCCCCCCCCCCCCCCCCCCACTTTTTCAAAAGGCAGTTTTGGTCCCCTGCACTTTTTTCCGTCCAAAAACAATGTTACGCTCCATTAAATGGATTTGGTTGAGCACTAGGACCGAAACGGAAACCGGTTTACTATTAGACCCGCCCAAAAGCTAATCTATTGGCTCTGCTGATACTTGCTAACGTATTATTGGCTGTTGCTGCTGTCACTCAAGTTGTAAACAGTCAGAACGTGCTCACGTTGTTTTGCTAGTTTGGAGCCGCTAGGGAACACCGGTACTGAGTCACATCGTCAACTAGACGCTGTGTAATATCAGAGCTCAGCTCAGCTTCCATTACATAACATTTGAATAAGTGTTCATTTGTGAGTCTTTGGTAGTTAGGCACAGCCAGGAGGCAGCATGTCAAGAAAACGAAAAGTGGATATAAGAGACTTCTTTCAAAGTCAAAACGTAAGTTTGACATGTGACACCCCTGCATTAAGCTCAGACTCACCTCCTCCTTCACAAACATACTCAAAACTAACTTTTACAAACTCATCTCCTCCACATAACTGACTCCTCAGACACAATTTATTCGTATTATTATAATTATTATTTTTTTTATTATTACTATTATCATCATAATTATTATTACTAGTAGTAATAGTAGTAGTAGAAGTGTAACTTCAAAACTTTTATCATTTAACTTTATTGTAAACTTATCTATTGCAATGCATATTTTCACATTAAAAAGCTCTGAAAAATGAACAGTATCATCATCGTCAACAGATTTTTTTAAGCTTAATGTCAAAGATGTACACATTTCATTAGATTTATCTTATTTTTTCCATTTTTTTTTGTGTGTTGAAATGCAACAACTGTTTAAACACTTTTAAGGGAAAAAACATTTAATATGTTTTTATACACTCAAATGTTAGGGTGATGATCATGTGTAAAACATTAGTTCAGCATGTCCTCTAACACAGCAAATGAACAAACGGCCAGATCTCAGGAGGACCGTTTATGTATAAATAATTTTTATACTTTTGACTAGGCCTGGGAATGTAACACATTTTGCTGGACGATATTTTGTCCAACAAATTGTTGATGATAAACGATATCATTGTCAACATTATCTAGACCAAAATAACCACTAATATAATGTTAATATATCATAATAATGCAAGTACACCCTTTAAAATGCAACAAAGAAACCTTCATTTAACATTGAAATGTCCAGAACCAGAACTTCTAAATGAATAAAAATAACAAACAAAAATTAAATAAAAAAGGAATCTCACTCCCTGTTAGAAAATGTTGCACCAAAAACAATTAAAAAAAAGACCCAAAACAATAAATACAATGGCCTATCCATTGTCAACAGCCAAAACTGCACTTCAATAAGGATGGAAAAATTATTGAGATGGGCACGTGACGTGTCAAGGGGTCTTTACATAACACCCCCCACCCCAAATCCGCACAAGCCTGCTGTGTCCCCCCCACTTCTGAAATCAAAATTTCGTCCCTGGTTCCAGTGATTGTCCAAACAACAAACACGGAAAAACTGTTAACTGGGAAGACTGAAAACATACACAAGTGTACTTTATTCAATTGAGTTTCACTCAATCATACATTTTGCACACAAGTTTATGCTGATTTTATTAATTTGTCAATTATTTATTAAGCCACTGATTTGATATTTGCAGTAATACCTCATGAGATATAGAAAAAATGGGGCACCCAGTTTAGAAGGGATTCCACGATGCATTTATAGAGCCAGAATTACCAGGATGTGGGAATAAAAGTCACCTCCATAACTGATTACTACTATTTGTATGAGGAAATCTAATAAATAACAAACAGTGTCTGAGATGTATTCTCATTTTTATCAGGCATATATACCTTTCATTTACATGGAGGATGAGGGACCTACACTTATACTGGAACCAGCTGCTAGATGGCAAACATTTTGTTTCAGCTGACAAACCAGGAGAGCTGGAGACAGAAACCTGAATGGCTGAACATCCTCACTGAAGCATGTGAAATTTTTTAAATGTAAGTGGAGTCAACAGAAAATCAACAAAAACACTAAAACGATTTTTTGTGTAATTATTTTTTTAATAAGAAAACAAAAGCAGATTTTAAGTATGACAAGAAAAGCAGATTTTTCACAAATTCTTTACAGAAATAAATGAAAACAGGACAATAAAACTTCTAGGTGTGAAACACAGATTATATATAGACATGTATGTATATATGTACATGTATATGTATAGGTTGATTGGTGTCGAGTCTGCAGTGGTGCAGCCGTTGTACCGGTCTGACGTGGTGATGAGACAGCTGAGCCGGAAGGCAAAGCTCTCAATTTACCAGTTGTTCCTACCCTCACCTAAGGTCACGAGCTTTGGGTCGTGACTGAAAGAACAAGATCAAAGATACAAGCAGCTGAAATGAGTTTTCTCCGCAGGGTGGCTGGACTCTCCCTTAGAGACAGGGTGAGAAGCTCGGCCATCCGGGAGGGGCTCAGAGTAGACCTGCTGCTCCCCCGTGCTCGATCAGATTGCCCCTCTAAGATCGCGACATTCCCGCTGTCACTCTGACCCTTGACTCAACCGTCACACCCGTACTGCTAGACGGGAATGTAGGAGATGTGAGCAGCGGTGGATAAAGGTTAAATCTCCGGCTTCCTTCCAGCTTCTCCGTGAGGCCTGGAGGAATTACCAACACATCATTCGGAAGGCCCTTTTTGACTATTTTGCTGCCATTGTTACCAAATATTCGGGTAACCAGCGAATCCTCTACTCCACTGTTAATGCAGTTTTGTCACCCGACGTTCCTCTGCTCAATACGTCTGAGGAAAGGTGCACCCAATTTTTGCATTTTTTAATCTCTAAAGTTGCCACAATTAGGGCTCAGATTCTGCCTCCCTCTCACCCAGAAGCCCCTGTTTGTTCTCCATTATATTCCTCTGAGTGTTTTCCCCCCATCTCTTCTTCCTCTTTATGGAAGACAGTGGCTGCTATGAAGCCCTCTGGCTCCCCTTGTGATTTTATGCCCCCTCGCTTCCTGAAGGAAGTCTTCCCAGTAATTTCTCAACCAATCCTGGAGATCCTTAATGCAAGCCTTAGGACGGGGATTGTTCCCCAGGAGTTTAAGCATGCGGTGGTCCAGCCTGTTCTAAAAAAGCAAGGCTTGGACTCTAACGACTTGAACAATTACCGTCCTATATCTAAGCTCTCTTTCCTCTCCAAATTGTTGGAGAAGATGGTTTTTATCCAGATTTTTAATTTCAATACATCCAACAATGTTTTAGATATTTTCATGTCTGGTTTTCACCCTCACCACAGCACTGAGACTGCTCTTATTCGTGTTTTTAACAATATTTTGCTTGCCTCTGATTCTGGTTCTCATGTGTTGTTGGTGCTTTTAGACTTATATGCCGCCTTTGACACTGTCGACCACGCAATCCAATTACAGCTACTGGAGCAGGTAACTGGCATTCGTGGAACAGCTTTAGAGTGGTTCCACTCCTATTTCAATGGCAGATGTTTTAATGTTGCCCTGGGGAATTGCGCCTTTTTTGTGGGGTTCCCCAGGGGTCCGTTTTAGGTCCACTTCTTTTTAATCTATAGAGTTTACCTTTGGCAGCCATTTTTAGAAAATTTCGGGTAAATTTTCATCTCTACGCTGACGATTGTCAGCTTTATATGGCCCTAAACTCTGCTGACCCTGTGCAACCACTTACTGACTGCCCGAGTGAAGTCAAGTCCTGGTTCTTGGCTAATTTTCTCTATCTTAACAGCTCCAAACTGGAGGCTATTCTCTTTGCCCCCTGTTCCCCTCTGCTGTGGAGCCATCTCTGCCCCCGTCATTGTCAGTTTTGGTGAAGCCAACAATTACAAATTTGGGGGTCACCCTGGACGCTTTTTTTAAAATGGATGCACAGATAAATCAGGTAGTCAAGTCGTGTTTCTTTCATCTTCGCCGGCTGGCCAAACTAAAATCTGTCCTGAACAAAAAAGATCTTCGGTCAGTTGTTCATGCGTTTGTAACGTCACGTCTGGACTATGCCAACTCTCTCTTATATGGTATTCCCTCCTCTTCAGTGGTACGCCTCCAATTGGTTCAGAATGCTGCAGCAAGGTTTCTTACGGGCATAGACCGACGGCAGCATATCACCCCTGTTTTGGAAAATTTACACTGGCTTCCAGTTCGGTTTCGTATTAAGTTCAAGATTCTTCTGTAGGTTTACAAATCTAGTCATGAAATGGCCCCCTCTTATTTGGCACATCTTTTGAGTCCCTATGTTCCGGCGCGAACCCTGAGGTCCTCTGACCAGCACCTACTGCTTGTCCCTCCTGCCTGCTATATGGCCCGTGGCGAACGGGCTTTTTCAGTTTGTGCACCCAAACTTTGGAACCAACTCCCCCGACGGTCTGACTTGCCCCCTCCCTTCCCACTTTTAAAGTACGTTTGAAGACTTATTTTTATTCCCTGGCTTTCCTAGCTGAGACTTTTTAACCCTTGTGCTTTCCTGTTTTTCTGTTATTATAGTTTTTATTTGTTTTATCTATTTTATGTTGCTGTATCTAGTTTGGTGACGTTTTGTCGTGTACAGCACTTTGGTTGGTGTTGTCGCCGCTTAAATGTCTCTCGTCTCGTCTTCCTCCGCTTATCCGGGTCCGGGTCGCGGGGGCAGCATCCCAACTAGGGAGCTCCAGGCCGTCCTCTCCCCGGCCTTGTCCACCAGCTCCTCCGGCAGGACCCCAAGGCGTTCCCGGACCAGATTGGAGATGTAACTTCTCCAACGTGTCCTGGGTCGACCCGGGGGCCTTCTGCCGGCAGGACATGCCCGAAACACCTCCCCAGGGAGGCGTCCAGGAGGCATCCTGACCAGATGCCCAAACCACCTCAACTGGCTCCTTTCGATCCGGAGGAGCAGCGGTTCTACTCCGAGTCCCTCCCGAATGTCCGAGCTCCTCACCCTATCTCTAAGGCTGAGCCCGGCCACCCTACGGAGGAAACTCATTTCGGCCGCTTGTATCCGCGATCTCGTTCTTTCGGTCATTACCCAAAGCTCATGACCATAGGTGAGGATTGGGACGTAGATCGACCGGTAAATCGAGAGCCTGGCTTTCTGGCTCAGCTCCCTCTTCCCCACGACAGATCGGCTCAGCGTCCGCATCACTGCAGACGCCGAACCAATCCGCCTGTCGATCTCCCGATCCCTCCTACCCTCACTCGTGAACAAGACCCCGAGATACTTAAACTCCTCCACTTGAGGTAGGACCTCTCCCCCGACCCGGAGGTGGCAAGCCACCCTTTTCCGGTCGAGAACCATGGTCTCAGATTTGGAGGTGCTGATCCTCATCCCAGCCGCTTCACATTCGGCCGCGAACCTACCCAGCAACAGCTGAAGGTCAGAGCTGGATGAAGCTAGGAGGACCACATCATCCGCAAAAAGCAGAGACGAGATTCTCCTGCCACCAAACTCGACACACTCCACACCACGGCTGCGTCTAGAAATTCTGTCCATAAATATGATGAACAGAACCGGTGACAAAGGGCAGCCCTGGCGGAGTCCAACCCTCACTGGGAACAGGTCCGACTTACTACCGGCTATGCGGACCAAACTCACGCTCCTCTGGTAAAGGGACTGAATGGCCCTTAACAGAAAGCCACCCACCCCATACTCCTGGAGCGTCCCCCACAGGGTGCCCCTGGGGACACGGTCATAAGCCTTCTCCAAATCCACAAAGCACATGTGGATTGGTTGGGCAAACTCCCATGCCCCCTCCATCACCCTTGCAAGGGTATAGAGCTGGTCCACAGTTCCACGGCCAGGACGAAAACCACATTGCTCCTCCTCTATCTGAGATTCAACTATCGATCGGACCCTCCTCTCCAGTACCTTGGAGTAGACCTTTCCAGGGAGGCTGAGGAGTGTGATCCCCCTATAGTTGGAACACACCCTCAGGTCACCCTTCTTAAAGATGGGGACCACCACCCCGGTCTGCCACTCCCTAGGAACTGCCCCCGATGACCACGCAATGTTGTAGAGACGTGTCAACCATGACAGCCCTACAACATCCATAGCCTTGAGATACCCAGGACGAACCTCATCCGCCCCCGGGGCTCCGCCGCTGTGTAGTTGTTTGACTACCTCAGCAACTTCTGCCCCCGAGATCGGACAGTCCATCCCCAGGCCTCCCAGCTCTGGTTCCTCCTCGGAATGCGCATTGGTGGGATTGAGGAGCTCCTCAAAGTATTCCTTCCACCGTCCGACTATAGCCTCAGTTGACGTCAGCAGCTCCCCATCCCCACTGTAAACAGTGTGAGCGAGTTGCTGCCTTCCTCTCCTGAGGCGCCGGACAGTTTGCCAGAACCTCTTTGGAGCCGATCGATAGTCTTTCTCCATGGCCTCACCAAACTCCTCCCACGCCCGAGATTTTGCCTCGGCAACTGCCACTGCTGCACCCCGCTTGGCTATCCGGTACCTGTCTGCTGCCTCCGGAGACCCACAGACCAGCCACGCCCTGTAGGCCTCCTTCTTCAGCCTGACGGCTCCCCGAACCTCTGGTGTCCACCAGCGGGTACGGGGGTTGCCACCACGACTGGCACCGGCCACCTTACGACCACAGCTAGCAACAGCCGCCTCGACAATCGCAGAGTGGAACAAGGCCCACTCGGACTCAATGTCCCCCACTGCTCTCGGGACGTGGTCAAAGCTCTGCCGGAGGTGGGAGTTGAAGACCGTCTTGACAGGTTCTTCTGCCAGGCGTTCCCAGCAGACCCTCACTATGCGTTTGGGTCTGCCAGGTCTACGCGGCATGTTCCCTTGCTTAAATGTGCTTTATAAATAAAGGTTGATGATGATGATGATGATGATGATGAGGAGGAGGAGGAGCCATTTGAGGTCGCTCAGGCACCTGGTCAGATTGCCTCTTGGACGCTTCCCTGATAAGGTTTTACATGCATATCCAACCAGGAGGAGACCTAAAGGAAAACCTAGGACACACTGGAGGGACTATGTCTCTTGGCTGGACAGGGAATGCCTTGGGATTCCTCCAGAAGAGCTGACCCAAGTAGCTGGGGAGAGGGAAGTTTGGGCCTCTTGGCTTAGGCTGCTGCCTCCAAGACCCGACTCCAGATAAGTGACTGAAAATGGATGGATGGATGGATGGATGGATGGATGGATATACATTTACGTGTGTATGGCCTTTGAAGAAAAGACTCATTTGAGAATGTGCATATTTTCCTACATTGTCAGTCAGTCTGTGAGATTAGTCTGGGACGTTGTTTCGAGGTTGTACTGTATGCAATGTTAACATCATTGACTATCTGTGGGAAAGTGATTGAGCTTGAGACATCTGAAATAACAAAGACATATATTTGAAAATACCTGCAATCACAGAGCTGATTTTCTTGTTTGAGGCATGCTTTTTCGTTTCCCACGAAGAACATATCAAAGAAATAATTACGAGCCATCGAAAAATCATCTGAGTATGTTGCATTCTGTCAGATCCACAGACTCCAGCATCAAAGGCTTCTCTAAAAAACAAACAAAAAAAGTCAGCATTTTGTGCGTAAAGTTTTAAGGAAAGAAATAATCAGTCAATACCCAGAAATGTGTTTCTTGACTGATGACAGAATTACACATGAATAAAGAGCATGCAATGTGTGAGAAAAGCTAGCATTTGGTTTCAAAATCTAAATGAGTAAAAATTAATTGACTACAATAAGACTCTTCTGTTTCCATATCATCTCTACTTCAATTGAATTAGAACATAAACCATATAATGTAGTATATATATATATATATATATATATATATATATATATATATATATATATATATAGTGGAAATGTTTCACTAATCCCATAATTAATGACTAATGATCTCTGATTAGGAATCGACGTCCCTTACATCTTTTTGGCTTTTTATACAATGTTTCTCATGAAGGACGTTCTTGAAAACTATCCATAACTTCATCTATTTGAAGCTATTTTTCATTTCAATTCCATGAATATCTGGGCTGTTTCATAAGTTTTATTACTTTGATTTGATCAAATCAGATGACGGTGGATTTTTCAGCTTTTGCAACAGCCTCTTTGTTCAGTCTTATGACTTTATTTCTAAGACAGAGGGGGGGAAACGTGTGACTAATGTCTAAATCAGTTTTTCTCTCGACATTTGTATGGCCATGTTCTGATGAGGTCACAGGGGTTCGTCTTGCCAGCGCAGACCTTTTTTCATGCTCATAAGTTCTGTCTAGATCAGTCTCCATCACTTAAGGCTTTCAATGCTTGTCAGAAATAATATCAGCGGAGGTTTGAGATTCTCTTAATTAGAGTATTGTACATTGGAGGTGGAAGACTGTCAGACTCATTGCTCAATGAGATATTCATGCACGGGGCTATTTATGCCTGATGAATACATCAAATTGGACAAAGAGATAAAAGCGGTATTCAGAGCTAATCACTGAAACCAAGCATGCACTAACAAACTTTCACTAATTCTTTATTTAACCAGGACAATTTGTTGGAAAGAAAGTTCAGTAATGCCAGGAATAAATGCACATTTAAGATTTATGAAATGCACAAAAATAGATTTGATTGGATGAAAACCACAAGTAAACTTTATCATAAGTATCACAAAAAAACTGCTTTGCAAAAAAGGACGTCACATTTTGTGCTGAGATGCATTCCAGGTTATTTTTTTCATAAAGAAGTATTTGGTAAAGGCTATTTTCCTGCTCTGAAATTAAACTGATTTGAATGTGCGATAAGCATTCCTGAATCCCCTTATCTCTTCAAAGGCGATCATATCAGCCAACCTTTCTACTTCAAGATGGGTCAGTGTACCGTCGCTGTGGTATTAAAGACATTTGATGTGGTCAGTGAAACATCACATTTTACCACCACGTATTTGACAAGTAAACAAACTTGCTGGTGTGTTTATCAATACAAAAAAATTATATATATATATATATATATATATATATATATACATATTTCTAAATAAAGGACTTAACTTGATCTGCTTTTGACAGAATAGCTAAATGAAAGGCTCTGCTGTACTTTGTTCGTGAATCCGAGTTGGTGCAGGGATGAGAGTTTATTGCATGCTTTGCAGAGAGCATTTTTGCTGTATTGTTTCTGGGAAGGCTGCATGGTGGAACAGTTTGCAGCAGTGTTGTCTCAAGAAAATTGCAGTTTTGAATCTTGGCTGCAGCCTTTCCTTGTGGAATTAACATTTTCTCTTCATGCATGCATGCACCTCCCTAAATGTTGTGCAGCGGGAGCGTCGGTTCTCTCTGTGGCAGTCTTGCTAGTTTGGGGGAAATTCTGCTTCTTCCCCTTGGGTTGCTTGCTCTGCACTGACCACATTGCTGGATTGGAAGCTGGAAGTCATTTATAACTGTGGCAGTGTGCGCACGGCTGCGGGGGAGAGGGAGACGAGTGACGCAGTAGACGCGGTGGATGTGGATGTACAAGCGGTAGTACTGGAGCAAGAAGACGTGGCTGCTGCAAAGGACTTATCAGACTCGTACTACGCATATTCACAGGACTTGGACAGAGCCCTCGATTCCCTGAGAGAGATGCTGACTGCGGGAAGCAGAAGGGCAGCAGAAACAAAAAATTATACATGCAGACGATTGAAAGCTGATGTGTGTTGTTTTCTGTGTGTGACCCCTGAAATAGCTCAGTGCTATATTGTCTCTCTCACCTCTGCAGCCGTGCACGCACTACCACAGAGACACATTGCCTTTTTGATGTGTGTGGGCTACCGTAGCTGCAAACCCTACTCTGAACTGAGTGACGCTAGGGAGTCAAATGTTTTCACACACTGGGACTTTAATTGTCTCTACGTGAGATTGAGCAACTGGTTTTGTGTCCCTGTATTGGACAAGAGACCTGTCCATGATGTCCTCTGACTCTTATCCAGTTACAGTACTTTCCATGATCCTAATGAAGAAAGATAATGGATGGCTGGATGTTTTTTGGGAAAAGTTTACTCAAAATGTTATTTGACAACAAACATGACATACTCACTGCTACTGATGTCTAATGAGCTTTGAAAGAAAAGCGTCTGGACTTCTTTGAGTTGCTTGAAGACGTTTCACCTCTCATCCGAGAGGCTTCTTCAGTTCTAAGGTCAAATGGTGGAGAGTCCCAGATTTAAACCCAGTGGGAGTTTCCCCCCGAGGAGGGGCCCATTAGACTACAATAACCTGGATGACTGAGAACCTTCACAGACACACTGCTACTGATGTCAGTCAACTGGGCAGTTCACCACACACCAACGAAGAAGACGCAAATACATTCTTTTTCTAAATAAAGGACTTCACTTGATCTGCTTTTGACTAAAAAATAAGCCCAAGTCTAAATGGTCCAAAGTTGATGCTGAAGCTGTTTCAAACGAGCCGCCGCCATCTTTGATCTTCTGTTCTCTCGCATCATCCTGCTCACCAACCCAACAGAACACTGTGATTGGCATGACCCAAAACTGCTCAGGCTAATGGTAGAGCATCTCAGGCTCCTATGGCTAGATTGACCTGCAGAGTAAAATATGTTTGCTACTGCTACTGTCTGTCTAGATGTCTAGGCTGTGATATTCTAACATCTCAGCTCTAATTGGCTAATAGTAACACAACTCTGCCACTGACCCTGTTTTGCAACGTTGATGATTTATCTCCAGAAACGACAATAGGTCTGGGGGAGTTCTGCCATTTTGTGGAGTTGCTAATGCTGGTTCTGTTGGCGGCTAATGCAAAAAATAGGGGTATAAGACTATTTTCCCATTTATGTTTATGTTTATTTACTTAGCAGACGCTTTTATCCACAGCGATTTACAATTTATAATCTATAGGGCATGTTGTGATCTGTGGGGGAAACCGGAGTACCCGGAGGAAACCCACGCATGCATGGGGAGAACACGCAACTCCACGCAGAAAGGCTGCAGCTGAGTTTCGAACCTGCAACCTTTGTGCTGCAAGGCAACAGTGCTAACCACTGCACCACCATGCAGCCCAGTTTTAGCCTGTATGAGACTGATCATATTTCAAAAAGAACAAGTGATAAATGGTTTCTCCGTGAACTTGGCCTTTAACACCAAAAACAGACAAAAAATAATAAAAATTAAATAAGAAATCAAGACCAAAGTCTCACATAATGGACATTTTTTGTTCTTCTGTCCAAGTAATCCCACATATACTAGTATCCCTTCCAGTTAAATACAAGCCATATTTTCTGCAGAACTAGCCTTTTAATCAGCTGTTCAATGGAATCCACAGACTGTGTGAAATAATAAAGACACTGTCCAGAATTTCCCAACTCATGGCTTCACTTAATTACCTGCAGAACTAGTTAGTTGGTTGTTTATCACAAAATCTGAGCTTAAACATGCTGAGCTGTTTTGGGAGTGCACATGAATGAAAAACAGAAATGAAAACAAAAACGTTTTCTCACATTAACCTCATTTGCCCGGTAGTTCCTGTTTCTTTTTTACAAACATCCCAGTGCCAAAACAAGCATAATGTCTGATGCAGCCAAGGTTACACAGCATATTGATTTCAATTTAAATGTTATCACAATTAAACTGTTGACTGCAGCTAATATTACTCTCCAAAAAAGATAGAAAAATGCATATGAACATCAGAAGTCGAAGGAGAAAAAAAAACTGTCTCCGGTTATCCATAAAACATCCTCCTCTCTCACATGAGATAAAATTGTTGTATGGCATCAACATTAGTGGGAAAAAGAAGCCATTTAAATTTAAAATGAAAATACATGTTCAAGGAATATGTGGCAATAAATTGGGACATATGTAAATACCATTGACACATATACTTGACAAATAATTTCCATAGGCTCAAATTATAAGTTTTTGTTTCCAAATGGGAGGTTCCTACCACCACCATTTTGACCGTGTCACACGTCTCGTTACGCCCAGACAATCTAAAGATAGGAAAAGAGGAGGAGCTGAGGGTGGGGCTGTTACTGTTGGAACAAATTAACCAGTGTAGCTACTAACTAACTCAACTAACCCAAGAAGCTAAGAAGGGGCTCCAGGGATCGGGGTAGCCCACTTTCACGGTCGCATGGCTTCTGTGCGAGGCTGTAGTCACCCTGGTTGCCTGTGGAGATCTAAGGACTGGGACTGATAAATTTCAAGCAGAGCCTCACACCACTGTGATCGTAGCCAGGTGCCGTGGCCTTTTACACGAGCGCATGGTTGGAGATCAGCAGGACACATGCTAACTAGAGGCTGACCTATATGGTTTTGTTAAGGCTGATGCCGATACAGATTTAGAAAGACTTTGGTTGCCAATGTTTGATTTCTAAAGCCGATTAGTAGGGCCGATATTTATACGTTTTAGCAGCATTGATGATTGTGAAAGACAAACACTCACTGTGTGCAATGTTTGTCGACACAGAGCCAGGAGCCGAATGACCAAGCGGTGTTATGGTAAATGCATAGAATTTTCCCCATTCAACCAACGGCTGTTCCCGGGCGGGAGACGGGAGAAGTCAGGCACCTGCTCAAGTTCCTTTTGCAGCCCCACTAACATGTTTGGTTTGACCATGCATTTAAATGACACAGATTTCCCATTCAACCAGCAAAATAAAGTACAGAAATATAATTTTGGCTTCATATATATATATATATATATATATATATGTGTGTGTGTGTGTGTGTGTGTGTGTGTGTGTGTGTGTGTGTGTGTGTGTAGATAGATAGATAGATAGATAGATAGATAGATAGATAGATAGATAGATAGATAGATAGATAGATAGATAGATAGATAGATATAGATGATAGATAGAATTAGTGTAAATTTCGCTTGTAATATTATGTAAAATGCTATTAAAATTAATAATGAAGTGAAAACAAATTGCAAAAGTTACGGATCATAAAAATACAAAAAGCCACTTATAGGTGGCTTGTTTTTTCCTGATTATAAAAGAGATCATAGGGATGAAAGGGAAATTGCTTTTAAATAAATTAAACTGAAGATGTTTAAATCTATAATTATCTCCTAACAAGTCAATCTAGCGCGAGTTTTTAATGTCAAACATCTATCTTCAACTAAAAAATAAAGTCCTAGAGTTGAGCTGATCCGACACTTTGCGCATGCGCATTAGCTATATTTTTTAGCCTGTTAAGCTACAAACCAGCTAGACAGATGTAAGCTAGCAGAGATAAATTAGACAAAGAAACCTGTGAAGAGACTGAATGAAAAATACTTTAAAGTCGCCGACGGCTAAAGCAGCAAGCGAAATACGAAGCTATATGCGTCATTCAGTATATATCAGTGTGTGGAAATGAAAGGTACGCTATCGCCACGTGTTTTTAAACTTTTTGTAAGCAGCCAGTGCAGAGATTAGCTCTGGCTAGTTGCTAGTTAGCTGATGTTGTTTTTTTCCTCCAGCAGATTGATCCAAAGCGCAACGGTTTGCGTTAGCTTGCTTAGTTAGCATTCTGTCTCAAGGATCAGTTAAGGGCCTTTGTTTTACACCGGCTACAGCGAAGTAAAAACGTCTCGTTACTGATTTCACTTGCTTTATCCGAAGCATGTTTTTCTCACAAACGAGGCTGACAATCCTGTGTTGGACTGGCTAATTGTATGAGGACGGATTTATTAGCACCGTCCTGTTTAAAATAGCTTATTCGCAGTATGAGGGGTGTAGATGCTAGTGATGTCAACGTTAATCTTGCTAGTGGTAACATTAGCTTGGGTTACTCTAATGTATTCAACAATAAACATGGGTCGGCTAAATGTAGCGACTGTCTTTCTTGAATGATTAAAATGTAAACGTGCGTAATTGTTGAATTACTAGAAATCATAACAATCTATGTTGGAAGATTACTGGTCACTCTTTGGCACACGACGTTTAGCTAACTCGTCAATATTCGTGATCGCATCCGTTTAAATTTGGAATATGTGATTAAAATGAACTATTTACTTGAGTTAACCGTAAATACTAAAGTTAAATGTTGAGCTTCATCTCAGTAGGTCATTAGATTCTTACGATTAGCATCCTATAGGCGTTGTTGCTCAACTCTTAACTATTAGTCAAAAGTTGCAGGTGAATTTCACGTTAGATATTATGACAGATTGGCTATTGGGTGAGATTAATTTACACAATTAAAATAATAAATAAAATCTTTTAACCACAATGTCCTCAAAGCATACTAGATCATAACATCACCTCCATGAATGTCCGTTTTGGTTGGATTTGACCTTATTCAGGTTATTTTTCACCATATTCAAATCCTAATGTGTTTCTTTTCCTTTTTTGCTTTTAGAGTGAATCGTGATGATGGAACCATGAAGAATTCTGTGACTACTTAAAGAGAAAAACTTTCCTTTTAAATATTTCAACAATTTAAAGAGGTGATGAGGTTTTACATTCATCGCTGATCCTGCGTGATTCAGATTTTGTATTTAAGGTTTTGGAATAACAGGTAGCATGACTTATGACAAGAAAATAAATAACATGTTAGCTTGCAAGTCACTGCAAGTTTTTACATGTAAACTCCTTTTGAAATCTGCTTATTGACGCTTGTGAGTGTTGTTAGAAACTTGAGCAGAGCATCAAGATGTGCTCACCTGTTTGGTCATGACTACAGATTATCCTAGAGTTTAAATATTAAAACTCAGAAAAATGTCAGGATTTCACTAAATTTGTTGTCCAGAGGTTACTTGGACCAAACACAATCCCGGTTAATGATGCATGTGAAGAGTTAGGTTTTAGTAGACATTCAGGTGGATTCACAACAATAAGTCTTTTTAAGACTACTGACTAGAACACGCTATCCTTTCTGTGCCTTTGAATTGTTTTACTACTAGAGCATGTGGTGGTTTTTGCACCAAGGAGCATTTATTAGATATAGCTTATGTAATATTTTTGATAACTGTAGCAACCGTTTTCTCTTTATTCTCATTTAAGGGTTAGTTTGTTGTTGTTTGTGAGCTGAGAGGTTTGTCTTCCCTGCTGTCTTTCACCTTTCTAGTTTCGGTTTACTGTTTGAAGTAAGTAAAGTTAAAAGCAGATGAGTTTGTTTGATTGGGAAGTACATTTTGGTTATGATCATTTATTTGAAAGGTAGATCCAGATTGATGTTTTCTGTCATTTTCAACATTGAGTAAATGTTTGCTAGTTGGTTAAATAATCACCTCGCAGGCAAAAATAGTGCAAATCTGACATTTTTTCTACCCTATGTGAGAAATACCACAATCTCTAAGCCTGAAAAACACCATTTTAATATTTAGTATTGTATTGATTCTGACCCCAATCACTTTCATATGTTTCTAATTCAGATGCACATTTTTAAAGTGACCTCGGTCTGAGTGCTTGGCAGACTTCACAAATTTATTCTGGAGGAAGTAAACACGCTTCCTTTCTTTGCTTAGTCATAATCTTGTGTCCATTCCAATTACACAATTATTTCACAACTGATGCACTCATGCTAACATGTAGCATCCACATTTACTTGTAAAGTGCTTCATGTGATGCCACACTGAGGCTGCCTTATCTGATTCAGGACTACGTATGAAAATGACCTGGGTGGGTTTTGCTGTTTTGTGGTTAATTTTGACAAGTGAACGAGGTTTTCTACGTGTTCTGGCTCTGTTCCATTTGTACAGAACTTGACTATTCTGTCTGAGCTAATGTACGAGTGATGGGATTGTCTGAATTTTAAAGAGGTTGGACACATTTACTCACTGTGTTTTACAAAGAGTTCTGGAACGTCGCCAAATCTACCAGTAAAGCCACTAATTGACATGAACTGAAGCATGGCCTTACTGCTACGAGAGACGAGAGCGTATGATTTCAAATGAAGGAAGAAAAGAACCCCTAATTTAAAACACAAATTCACTCACAGAAACGGTGTCGCGAGGAAAGTTTGGTGTTGATTTGTGATTGGCAGGTTGCACTTAGCATAAAGAGGAATACTATGCAGATTTGTACAAAATTAACATTGTTTTCTTTTAACTGTTCAGTGCTTTCAGGACGTCTGTGAGTGGTAACGTAAAGCCAGTAATGTCACGGGTTCCCACCCCTCCTCCTCCTGGGGAGATGTCCAGTGGACCTGTGGCAGAGAGCTGGTGTTACACACAGGTATGGACACAAACTCACACACTTAAACTGGTGGAATTAGGCGTGTGTTCAAGACGCAAGAGGAGTTTTTGGGCTGTAGTTTTCCTTTTAACAAACAACAGTTTTAACTCGGGCAGAAATCCTCCTGGGGGGTAAACTTGTCATTTCTACTCGTGACTCGGACCGTTGTAGACTTCAGCACAGATCATCAGAGATGTTTTTGTAAAAGCTGTGAATTATGAAAATCACCACAGAATCATGTCTTTGTCTTTTGTATTCAAGGTCAAAGTTGTGAAGTTTTCCTACATGTGGACCATAAATAATTTTAGTTTTTGCCGGGAAGAAATGGGAGAGGTGTTGAAGAGCTCGACCTTCTCTTCTGGCCCTAATGACAAAATGAAATGGTCAGTGCTCAAATGAGGAAGTTTGAAAATTTACAAACGTGTATTGAAGCATTTTTTTCTAATGTTTAGTTGATATCTAGTTAAAGGAAATAAATTTATTAATACTAACAAACAGTAATGTCATTAAAGTCATAGTTAACATAACTATGAGATCCCATTAAGGTGACTTAACTAGTTAAATCCCATAAAACTGAAGCTGATGTGATCTGTTTGCCTGCCAGGTGTCTGCGAGTCAATCCAAAGGGACTTGATGATGAAAGCAAAGATTATCTGTCGTTGTATTTACTTCTTGTTAGCTGTCCAAAAAGTGAAGTCAGAGCAAAATTTAAATTTTCTTTGCTGAATGCTAAAAGAGAAGAGACAAAAGCAATGGGTGAGTAAATCGGTTATCAGTGAACTTTGTTCTTTCTGTTTATAAAATCTTTGTTTTAAGACTTTAGGTCTTTTTCTTTTCCTCTCCTGGTTACAGAAAGCCAAAGAGCGTATAGGTTTGTCCAAGGCAAAGACTGGGGCTTCAAAAAATTCATAAGGAGAGATTTCCTCCTTGATGAAGCAAATGGGCTCTTACCAGATGACAAGCTCACCCTGTTTTGTGAGGTAAATCAGGCTCTGCTTATGATTACTAGAAGTTGTGATTTTCTTTCTTTACGTTTCCTTAAATTCCACCTAGATAAACCCATTTTTTTTCCTTCTAATAAATGTTCTGTATTTTTATTTATTAATAAATCACCTGTCGAGACAGAAGTCACAACGCGCTGTACATAAAAACATACACAATAGGACGGCGTGAGAGAGGAAACAGTCAGTTAAAGCTGCTGTAGCAAATCTACAGAACTAGCTAGGTTTTGAAAGTAAACACGGTCACGGAACACTCACTCGTCCCCTCGGGTGTCTTCTGAGATTCTTCTGCCAGAACCGGAAGCCCGTGTTATCAGAGGAAACAAGATGGTGCTGAACACCAGTCGCCGTCCAAACATCTTTTGTTGTCTGTGACTTCAAATGGTGTTTTTCTTTTTCGGACTAGTAGTTGGTCTTAAAAGTTTTGGTGGTACCAGCTGGCTGTTTCTCCTTTTCTGATATTATTGAGCCACAAACCTCTCACACCAGTGGCGTTCTGTTGCTAAATACACACGTGTGTCATGAGTGGAGGACCCAGGGAAGTGCGGCGGTTCTGTGAGACCAGCAACCAGATGGTCCAGGGGCTTGAATTGTTTAAGGCTCCAAGTCAAAAACAAGATTTTATAGCTTACTATGACTACGTTTACATGCAGCCAATATCTGGGTTATGATCGGGTTAAGGTCGGTATTCGGGTTTCTGAGTTGATCAGAATAACCCGTTTACAAGCATAAATAGAAAGAGTTACCTCTAACTTGCATAACCCGATTTAAATGCGGACGTTGGGGTAGCGTCAGGACGTGTGGACTACGTCCAGACGCAATATGCGTCATTTCCGGTTCTTCTTGTTCCGGTATCCGTGAAAACAACAACATGTTTCCCAGTTCGGAAGAGATAGCGACCGCGTTTGTTTGCGCTTTAGTTTCCTCATCACTCCAAAAGTGTGGTGCTGTGCCGCGACTCGCCATGTTGCTCCCAACTTGTTGTTTACTTCCGGTGTTCTGGCGCATACAAGACGTCTCGCTACTCAAAAGACCAAGATTCCTTGCGAACAGAGCATGCGCAGAACACACGCTTTGATGGGGATATCCCGGTATGCGTTTACACGACCAAACATTCGGGTTAGAAAAGGGTTACCCCAGGTGTAGTAACCGGGTTTTTAAAAACCCGGTTCTGAGCATATCCGGGTTTTTGGCGGTGTTTACATGGACCTGCGGAACCGGGTTATTGTGAATATTTGGGTTTTAAAAGGGTTACTGGCTGCATGTAAACGCACTCAATGAATGGGATGCCAATGAAGCTGAATTAATAGGCGCGATGAACTGAGAACTAGGGTGATCGTGTAAGAAGTCTCGCGGCAGCAGTTTGAACAACCCGAAGACGATCCAGAGAGGCAGATTCAGACAGAAAAAGGTGTGATGTACACTTTTCCAATGACGCAGTTTAGCAATGGTCCAAGTGTGAGTGAAAGACTGAACATGGCCGTCCTTAATAAAAACCAGTAGATGAGCTTTCTGATTGGCTATGCATCACATTCAACAAGCCAATTTAGCATTGGTACAGTCCCAGCTTGCTTCTGAATGGACTAGAGCAGTCTTGACACACCACACATTGTAGGATTATATGATAAGGCGATCTTTAGAGCCGTTCCAGTGGTCGGGTGAGTCCTTAAGATTGTCACAAGTGTAGGAGTGGGTCAAAAATCTGCACGATTGCTCTGCTGTGTGAATTGGGCCTTATTTGTGTCACAAGATTAGAATAAAAGTCTTTAAAGTGTTTAAATGCTTTTTGTATTAAAGTTATTTACCACCTGCAGCAATAACCTTTTTATTTAAGACTTTTAATTCATGTCATGACCAGTGAGCAGCTGACATTTTACTTTTAGCAAGTCAAATGTTTTCCCTGATCTTGCATTTAAATGCAGCTTGTTTTTAAAATAATTGAATTCTGAATGTCAATAAGAATGAACAAGTCTGAGAAAACATTGTTTTTATTTTCAGGGACAGGTTTAATGAGGTGTCGGTGTGTTTGGATGTCAATGCAAATGCCTGAATCTGGCCGGCACTTTCTGAGAAATTAGCGTTTCAGAGACGATGTCACTTCAATAAACAAACTGCATTCAAATAAAAGAATTTCCCTTTCTCGTCGATTACGTCAGCGAAATCACCTCATTTAGTTATTTTAGACAAATTCCCTTCATTGCATTAATTTCCTCTTAAACTAAATTTTTATTGGACTACTTAGCTTTTTTATAGGGTTTTTACATTTCCTTGTTTAACTGTATTTAACTTGCTTCTAATAGTTTTCTGTGTGATGTATGAACAGGTAAGTGTTGTCCAAGACTCCGTTAACATTTCGGGCCAGTCCAACATGAACATGCTGAAGGTACCGGAGTGCCAGCTGTCTGATGACCTGGGGAATCTGTGGGAGTGTTCACGCTTCACAGACTGCAGCCTCTACGTGGGAGGGCAGGAGTTTAAAGCCCACAAATCCATCCTTGCGGGTAAGACATTACCCACTCCCTAACCCCCACAACCGTGGCAAGTAGACACCAGGAGCGGAGAGTCAGAAGCAGCAATAGAAAGACATCTACGCTGCTTTTTAATGACCTCTCGCGGAGACCCAGAAGTGCTTTGAAAGGCTAAGGAGAGCCTTTGTGCCTGGTTTGATTTGTTGCGGCCTGGTTTTGCAGCGGTTTCTAATCCACACCTCTAGTCCAGCTTGGCCCTGCTTGACCCAGATGACAGTAGGATTCAGGAGCTTGAGAGAGACTGACTCTCTTCTCTCATCTCAGTTAGACATGGTGGCTGCTGCAGTGCCCTAGGAGAACGTGCTTCCAATGTGACAGCTGTGTAAATTGTGCAGCACTAACAGTCCTAAGACACCCTGGTATATATCATTAACTACTAAATCTATTTGAAAGGATAGAAGAGAAGTAAAACATTAAAAGGAGTGCAAAAAAATGTGGGTTTGTTGTGCTAATTGTTGGAG
Source organism: Nothobranchius furzeri (assembly GCF_043380555.1). NCBI lineage: Eukaryota > Metazoa > Chordata > Actinopteri > Cyprinodontiformes > Nothobranchiidae > Nothobranchius > Nothobranchius furzeri. The sequence goes on from NC_091754.1 coordinate 12,254,909, forward strand.
GCGTAGCAAGTGTTGTTTAGTGTTGACTGGTTTTCCAACACCGAGGAACACGGGTGCAGATGTAAACTGCCTTCATGCCTAAAGGCGGCTCTGCTAAAAGTGGATTTCCAACCATGCTTCTCATAAGAACTCCCTCGTTCAGAATGCTGCTGCTAGAGTCTTAACAAGAACTAAGAGAACGGAGTTCGTCACTCCTGTTCTTAGATCCCTACACTGGTTACCACTAAACTACAGAATAGATTTCAAAGTGCTCCTACTGGTTTATAAATCACTCAATGGCATGGGACCAAAGTACATGTCTGATCTCATCCCTGTATATACACCCAGTAGGGCTCTGAGATCCCTTGGAAACAATCAGCTGGTGGAACCACGGGTCAGAACAAAACGTGGTGGAGATGCTTTTAGTTACTATGCTGCTTAACCTCAGATCTGCCCCAACCCTAATGTACTCATCAGCCTTTAGATGAATTGTTTCTTATGCTGCGTTATCTCCACTGTAATCTGCACCGTAACTTTGTCTTATCCTTTAGCTCTAAACTAACTAAAACTTTATTTATATAGCGCCTTCACATGGACCAAGGACCAAACAAAGTGCTGCACAGCAGAAATGAGCATTAAAAAAAATAATTAAATAAAATCAAAAATCAAAACATATAAAACTATTTAAAACCAGCAAAAACATGCAGATAAAATCCAGGTGGGGCAGCAAAAAGTGCCAACATAAGGATGGATCAGGTCCACCAGATAGCGTGGAGCCAACTCATGTAAACATTTAAAAACAAACACCAGAACTTTAAACAAAATTCTAAAAGAGACTGGAAGCCAGTGTCGGGATGCCAAGATGGGCGTGATGTGTTCAGATCTCCTGGTACCAGTCAGTAACCTGGCTGGTGCGTTTTGGACCTTCTGCAGTTTCGCTATGGAGGCCTGCTTGATGCCGGCATAAAGCGAGTTGCAGTAGTCCAGTCTGGTGGTAATGAAGGCGACAGTTTCCAGATGTTTGCGTGAAAGAAATGGCTTAATCCTAGCTATTCTCCCGAGATGGAAGTAGCAGGATCTGATTGACCTGGGTGTCCAGTGTGAGCTCCACATCCAACTTCACCCCCAGGGTGGTGACCACAGCCTTCTCAAAAGGCGCTAATGAAGGAGAGTCAATCCCTTGGGCACCTCCATGTTTGTATTTCGGGCAGAACAGGATAGTCTCAGTTTTATTCTGGTTGAAGAACAATACATATAAACAATAAACCGTATTAATGTGTATTTTAATTTGCGTTTTGTTGTTTTCATTTCATGTCCTGATAGTTGTAAAGCACATTGAATTGCCTCTGTGTTTGAAATGTGCTCTACAAATAAAGCTGCCTTGCCTTAGAAAGTCTGCTGACAAGCTAGTAGGCTCATTATGATAACTTTTTTAATGTGAGTTCATTATTTTGTTTCCTTTGACAGCGAGATCGCCAGTCTTTAATGCAATGTTTGAACATGAAATGGAAGAAAGTAAAAAGGTAAGAAAGTTCAGCTATATTCTTAATCTTGTCCTCCACACACAAAAGATTTCTGCTTTTCAGCGTGCTCAACAGTCATCGGTAAAAAAGTTGTCACGTTTGGGATGAACACGGGTCCACTTCCACATGTGAACATGCAACTTCCTGTCTTTTCTGCAGAATCGAGTTGACATTAGTGATGTGGATCCGGATGTTTTTAGGGAAATGATGGGATTCATTTATACAGGAAAAGCTCCAAACTTGGAGAAGATGGCAGATAATTTGTTAGCTGCTGCAGATAAAGTAAGTACCTATGGACTTTTTTTAAAAATGCAGAGCAGTCTTTGTCCTTTCTGTGAAATTGTATCCGCTAAAAATGTAACCGCATTGTTTGTTGGGTTCGTTAAACATCCCAAGATGTATAAAGAGCTCATGTGAAATTCTGTCTTTGCCATCCTGGGAACTTTTGAGCAAGATCTGGTCTGAGTCGACCATTATATTATATGAATAATACTATTTTGAACTTCTGCTGCTCCATCCATCCATTTTCCTCTGCTTATCCGAGATTGGGTCACAGGGGCAGCAGCCTTAAGCAGGGAGGTCCAGACTTTCCTCTGCCCAGCCACTTGGGCCAGCTCCTCCGAGGGAATCCAAAGGTGTTCCCTGGCAAGCCCAGAGACATATGCCACTTACGCACTAGCATCAACTCCAGTCCTCTCCGCCTACCCCAGCCTGGCCACATTCGTTCCACACTGCCTTAGGAATGCGGATATGGGCGGTCTGTGGCCTGTGATGTCATGAGCTCATCTTCAAGCACGTGGGCGGGGCAAAAGAGCGTGTAGAAGTCCGCGGTGTCTTCATTATTAAACAAAGCGGCCTGAGCAGTCTTGCTGTTGGAGATTCTCTGATCCTGCATCCTGCTTTAGTGTGTGTGTGTGTGTGTGTGTGTGTGTGTTTGTGTGTGAGAGAGAGAGTCAAGGGCCATCAACATAAACAAGATGATTAATCCTGAGAATAAGAAAATATCTTTATTTAAAACTCATCACAGCAGTGAGAGACCGAGAAAAATAGCTTCAGTCAGCTCGTTAACTGCCCAGCTTCCAGAATGATAACGAATCCTAAATGCGGGAAGCCCCCTCAGGTGCCAAAGGGAGGCTCCCTCCCTGATGGTACGTGTGATTTTGAGCCAGCCAATCAGTCGGCAGTGGGTTTGTCGGCCCTGTTTGGCTCCAGGCAGACCGCCTCAGGAAGAGGGCTGAAAAGACGTCCGGTTGTGGGCGGGACACTCCCAACTTGGTCCAGGCGGAGTAAATGGAGTAAGTGCCAGTAGTCCCTCCAGTGTGACCTACGTCTTCCTTTGAGTCTTCTCCTGGTTGGACGTGAACCCTAACCCAGAAAACCTCACCAGGGAGGCATCCTATCCAGACGTCTGAGCCACCGGCTCATCTCGATGTGGAGGAGCAGCGGGTCTACTCCGAGCCCCTCCCGGATGACCGAGCTTCTCACCCTACCTCTAAGGGCCACCCTGCAGAGAAAACTAATATTGGCCACTTGAGTCCGTGATCTCATTCTTTCGGTCGCTACCCAAATCTCGTGACCATAGGTGAGGGTTGGAATGTAAATTGACGATTAAATCAAGAGTTTTGCTATCCGGCTCAACTCATTTGTATCACTGCAGACGTAGCACCAATCCGCATATCTATCTCACGCCTATCTATCTTGGGCCCAAAAAGTATGTTACTTTTTACTAACGCATACTTTTTTTTCTGATTAATTATAATTAATGCAGTAAATTCCCACCCCTAAAATAAATATATATTTGTATATATATATATATATATAATTATTTTCAACATCCAAGGTAAAGTAGGTGATCCTGGAAAAGCAGTTTTAGCAAGCTGCATTAAAAAAAAACACAATTCAAAGGTCCAACATCTTTTCTTTAGGCTCCACCCCCTAAGCCACATCTGCAGCATACAGTAGTATGCTGGATGTTACAAATACTGTCAAACAACCATAAAAGCATAACATTATCTTACCTTTTTTATTATTGTTAGTGGCCCCTTTTCTGCTATAATTCCTAAAGTCAAGCACCTACATAACCGTCCTGGAGCCTCCAGATTTCTGACCGACTTCTCATAGTCCGGTCCTGGTCGGGAGTTCTCCTGACTCTGTTCCCACTTAAAGTGTAGGACAGAGAAGCTTTTTGGGTGTAGACTGGAGCTCCAGCAAGGATAGCTGGGATTTTTACAGAAACCCTTTTTCTATAGCTAGTCCGGCTCTGGCTTCTCTTCCTGTTCAGCTGCTCCAAGCTGAGAACGTGTTTCATGCACAGAGGGGCGTGTCCAGAGGAGAGGGAGACCGTGAAGGCAGTTTGATGGATGGATCAACATCCAATCATTAAGAATGGGACAATCACAATGATTGGATGGGACTTTTCCAGGATTGTACATTTCAGAAGTTGTTCTATTTATTCCTTTTTTATTTTTGACAAAAATATAATTTATTGGTTGCCATCAGTTTGTGAAGAGCATTGCAAGCAGTATGGGGGAAAAAATCCAGAAAAACATCTCCAACCAAAATTAAGTGCAAATGTCAAGTTGCAGGTATTCATTTTAAATGTTTTGTCATGCTGTAGAAAACAGCTGTTACTTGGTGTCAGACATTAAATGAAAACATTCTCTAAATTAAATGACATTTACAGGCTGTGTAAAGCCGGGTGTACACTGTGCGACTTTTTCACTTTTTTGAGCCGATTTTCCACTCGTGCGAGAATCCACGAGATCGGGGCGAGTTTTGCGCCGAGCGGTCGTGTAGTGTACAGGGGGTTACGAGAGGCGATTAACACCACGTGACCAGCTACCGATCAGCAATCGTGAGTTCGCACGGACTTCTGGCGTGTTTGATATTTTGCTCGTCCCTCGTGAGGGTATCGCACTGTTGAAGCGGCGCTGCGAGCAGCTGTGACCCAAAAAGTATCAGAACCGCTCACGGCGCATGCGCAATCCTGCATCAACGCCGCTCGCCCGCTGTTTCCCTAATAACACACGCTGTTCGTTTTTTGTTTCTACACGTTTTTTTTACTCACAAAGATTGTCAAGAAAGCGTGTTTGTCGTGTTCATGTCAAATTAAACTGATCACTAAACACAGATTTACTTTCTTTATTTCGTTTTCCTCATCCAACCCCATAAATCCCTGTGTGTTCTCCAGCAGCACTCCCGAAGGACAACAGGCAAAACAAGACAAAAAAGTCTGACGTGTTGTGTAAAAACTGCTATTTTTAGCATATTTTTTGGTCCGACGTGTTGCTACCAGACGTACAGTGTGAGCAGTCAGGTCGCATGCGAGAACTGGGTCGTGCAGTGTGAGCGCAGGACTCGTGAGATCTGCCCTGCGAGGAGGTCGTACAGTTTGAGCTGAAGCTGAGTGCTACGAGTGAAAAAGTCGCACAGTGTCCGCCCGGCTTAATAGAAACTAAAATTAAGAGAATGGATACAAATGGAGACGGTTTCCTTGGAGATATGCAAGATAAACTTTACAGCATCAGGTCTGTAATGGCATCACTTATACAGCAATTAGTTTTTACGTCTTCATGAACGGTAACATGTTATCGTTGTTAGGATCGTCAGATACGATGAATGGGTTAGAAATTATTTTCCAGACTGTTTAGAAAAGCTTAAACAGAATCTGAAATGAGAGCTTTACCTCACATTCAGGCTTTCATTGCCGCTTTCTGCATCCCCCCCCACCCCTTCCCCCCACCCCTCTCACCCCCATTTCCAGTATGCTCTGGAGCGTTTAAAGGTCATGTGTGAAGAGGCCTTGTGCAACAGCCTTTCAGTGGAGAATGTGGCCGACACCCTCATCCTGGCTGACTTGCACAGCGCCGAGCAGCTCAAAGCACAAGCCATAGATTTTATCAACAGGCAAGTATCGAAAGAAAAAAACCCTCCAGTGATAAATTCCTGCTGCCATTTCTGTTTACCAGCCCTGAATGCTTACCTTTTTATCTCCTTGCCATAGGTGCAGTGTCCTGAGACAGCTGGGCTGTAAAGATGGAAAGAACTGGAATAGCAAGTATGTAATTAGCTGATATGTGTGACACAAGATTAATAACACACTCTTATCTCTTCCCCAACCAGATGCATTAGAATTCATTGTTTTAGCTCAGGCAGACAGAGTGCTGTTTGCCTTTTCAGTTTGAAGCTTCGTATCTTTGTATCCAAGTTATTAATAGACTCATACCTGGATGAAACCTGGAAATGGAATATTTGTACAACTTTGAAAGAAAGGAGGTGGCCTCAGCGGCAAGATTTCCTACAGATGATGTAGTGCAGCGTTAGAGGAGACCTTGAGGTGTTGAAAATCAGCTTTATGCACACGCTGTGATGGGGTTAGTTTTAGTGGTTTACCCATGTGCATAAAAAGTACCGACGTTGGGAAGTTCACCGTGAAGTTTCCAAATCAAAGCCATTACAATCTCATTTATCTTTATTGATTTTTAATGTGCTGATTACCATGCCCTGGTGTTCACTTCATTCTGCCTGTGCTTACAGTCATGCCACAGACATAATGGAGACTGCAGGCTGGAAGTCAATGATCCAGTCCCATCCTCACTTGGTAGCCGAAGCCTTCCGCGCCCTGGCTTCCGCGCAGTGCCCACCCTTTGGTCTTCCAAGGAAGCGTCTAAAACAGTCCTGACTGCCTGACTTTGCCCCGGGACTAAACTGAAGGGTGTGAAGCGTGGGTTTACAAAGCGAGAACTGTTGAGGGTGCCACTCGTATTTCCACCAAAACTGAACACACTTGAATAAAGAAGAGCGAAGCTTTCTGGCCACCGACGTGGAGAGGCAGGCACACGGAAGGCTTACATCCATGGATCGGAAAACGGTTGAGTCAAGCAACGTGTTTTTTTGTTTGTTTTGTTGCTTGTTTTGCTGCCTCGGCTGAGTTCTGTTCTGCCCAGGCAGCAAGCCAAGCCAAGTCCTCTGCTACATTTTTTTTTCCCTGTAATTTTCAAAATGGCCTTAATATATCTGCCATTGCTCTGGATCTGCTCTAGAGCACTTCGTCTATTTTACTCTGTGCGTGCCTTGTCACAAAGACCAGGCCTCCTCCAGGTTGCACTAGTTCCCATGTATAGTCATTTTGATATTGAGTTCTATAGGAACGTAACAAAGATTTAACTAAATGGGAAATATTATATATTTGTAATGTTTAGCCCGTTTGGTGACTAGACATTAAATAGCATGAACACTCAGTGCAAGGTCAGTTCTTTACACTTTTTAAAAGATGTGTATGCCCCATATTGATGGCACCATTTTGATGTAAATGACATTGAACCATCTTTAAATGACCAATGTACAAGAAAGTCTCTTCTGTTGCATATTTGTGTGTGGGGGAAACGGTGATCTGCCATGACGAAGACCAGTGTCAATCCACATGAAACTGAAGTTTGTTCTTCGGCCCAAAATATATTGAAGCATTGGAAGTATGTACTCAGTCTCCCACTTGAATGACATATTCCAGATCATACATCTGTGGAACTGTTCTAGATAAAATCTTGAGAATTTGTTTCTTTTTAGTATTGCAAACATGCAAATATATATTCTCGGTATATTGTGGTAACCTGAAAGTGGAGAGACTAATGCATGGTCGTGTTGTTGTCCAGAGAAAGTGTCCAAGTTCCAGTTTTGTTTTTAAACATTTATTTTTCTGCAGCTATCTGCTACGTGTGCAGAACCACATGGATCGAGTGTGCAAAAAAATCTTCCTCTAACATGCTTGGATATCTGTAGGATGCTGAGCATCACTTCTACTGGCAATGTTATTCTGTGTTTGAATGGGGGGTTGTCATGTTTATTCAGTCCGTCTTGTATGTAGCGTGGTGTGACAGACACTTCAGAGGATTTTGTAAACTGAGGAGTAGCATCATTCTCTGTGATGTTACTCGTCAGGCAGCCTAATGTTTTAAAACTTTGAAAAGTTTGGGTAAAAACAAAAAAAATGAAGTCGTTGTCTGCAAGAATGCCTGCATTAACCCATTAAAACATTTTCCAGCAGTTTGAAGTGGCTCAAGATTAGTTATTTTAACTGGAGGTTGTTAAACTGACTCAGAGGGAAGGGTTATAATCATCCAAAGTTTCTTTTAATGATCGTTTTAATAGAAGTAGATTTTAGATGAGGTGATTTTCTCTCTCTCCCCTTTGTGGCATTTCATTTCTGGACATAGTTACAAAAACACAACTGAGATGATCAAAAGGGAATGTGTGATAGTTTCATGTTAAATGGAGAAACCCTTTTTCAACACATAAAAGACCATTCCCTCTTTAATGTGAATGTGAGGTGCTAGCTTTAATTAAAGTGGATGCGAGGCCGCTCTTCCCTGCTAGAAGAGACATCTTCATCAGCAGCTTGCTGATCCACGTCCGCCCCTCGGCACCGATCCTTGGAAAAGGCCTGATACCATCTCAGCTGTAGGACGCCTCTTCAACCTTTTATCATCTTACTTCGCTTGCCTCCACTAACTGATGCTTATAAAGGAGATGCCTGCAGTGGTGTGATCAAAACGGAAGAATCACCTGGATTGCTGCAAATAAGCACTGAGTGGTGACACTTGTAGGTAAAAATAAACCTGATCTGTAATTTATTTCTAATAAATATTTTGTGTAGAAGTTGCAGCAATTTCCTGCTCATCTGTGCTTCTGGTTGAAAGTGGAAATACAACTGTTGTAAACAACCCTGCTGTAGCTAGCGCTAACAATGAGCTAGTTAATATGACCCAACTAATACTAAAATAAATCACAAAGTAAAGAGAAATGCACTTTTGGGATACAAAAATTACAAGCCCAGTAGCAACAAAGCCAGGTCACCATCAGTCTATGATTTTATAGGAAGCCTAAGTCACACCCAGCTACTTCTGCACCATGGGTCCCCGGAAGGACGAAAAAATCAATGCGAATCAGTGGAGCTATAGAAGCTATTTTCTAATCCCATTTGTAATGGGCATGAATTTCACATATGTCCATACATTTTAAAGACGCATTCTGATGCCAAGAAAGTGCTTATTTTCAAGCGGGGCTAGAAGTTGTTTTCGGTTTTGTGTGGAAATACGTCCAGGACTACAAATACACATCTCCAAATTGACGTCATCAAACTAGACATGGAGAAGAGCAGGGGGAAAATGGCTGTGAGTTTAGCGAGCTACCAACACCTCCTTCAGGAGGAAAGAACCACCATAAATCTGGCCAGGTAGTAAGTAGCAGCTACGCTAGCACAGAGAGGATTCTGTGGTGATGTCTCATTTGAAGTCAGTCATTACAAATTTTACAGGCTGATAAATCTCAAAGTACATGACTGGCATCATGGTCGAAACACAATTCATTACTTTTCATTTAAACTGACGTACAACAGATGATTCAGGGCCTACAGAAATGCGGATTAAACTTGAATTCATTTTTTTGTTCTTCCGGAGACACTTGAGCCGACCAGAAAGGGAGAAGACTTAGGCTCCCTATAGCCTCCTTTAGCTCCTTCAAACTAGCGTAGGCCGTGCTGATGTTGAATCTGGTTTTAGCTCTTTGCTTCACTTCCAAAGATATTATCTCTTACTTTTAATTCCAGGTTCTGCCACAAAGCCAACGAAAAAGCAAACTTATCTTTCTTCTTGTGCTTTTTAATGACAATCAGTGACCTGAAATAGCTAACTGCTAGCATAACAGCTATCAGCCATGAAGAAGGTAAAATGCCACCCGTGCCACTAAACTGTTCAGTGCAGGCCAGCAGAGTGGTGTCAAATAGGAAACCGGTCTAGTTTCTAAACCAACAATCACTGAGATCAAAGCTCTAGCTTAAAGTTTTTTTTAAAAACTATGTAGTGTTACTTCAATGCTAGAGAAGCCAGGGACATGTTTACATGTTTTTTTTAGGGACTTGGTCGAGTGCAGCATGGGAAGCTGGTGTGACTTGATGCAGAAGGAGTGGGTGCCTCATCCTGATCAGATAAGAGTAATGGAAGCGAATGAAAAGACCCCTGTCCCTGATGGTCACAGCAAAATGGATGTGCTCCCTGAGGTGTACCTGCAGTATCATCCACGCCTGTGGACACAGATTTATTGCCCATTAAAAAGCTACCCTGAAATGTACCTCTTAAAACGGTGTGTTTATCCTGTTGAGAAGTCCTTTCAGAAATGAAACGAGACAACTGCGAGTTTCCTCTGCGCCAGGGCAGACTCCGTGTGACAAACACCACAAGCTCTTTTTATGGAAGGTTTAATGCCATAAAGACCTAAATTGATCCTTACCATCACATTTTAACAAAACAAACTGTTTTTGATCACAAATACCCCCCCCCCCCCCAACAAAAAACCCCCACTCAGTTACGAAGTGTTGTTTCATCCAAATTTACAGTTTAAAGAAGATTACTAAGCAGGAGGTTAAAAAAATATAACAGGACTAATGTGCTATTACAAAATAGCAAAGCAATCTATATTTTCAGGCAATAAATCTGACATTTATGTTATCTCTGACAAAACACCAAAAACTAAGGAAGAATTTGCACAATCATATATATTCTCAGGGAAAACTGAAATTATTTGACATCATTTACTCTGAAGCCATAGTGGAACATGTTCAGTTTTAGAGTTACACATTAGTACACAGCATTTGCACGAAGGAGTGGAACTAAAACATCATAGATCAGCTGATTTATCGTACAGCTCACCTCATGTGAACAAGGTGACAGGATCATTTACAGTTGATGAAAAAATAAAGTAGCATTGACAGAAACAGTGAAAATGTGATGAAAACATCACATACTAAACCTTGTACTCTTAAATCTGCCAGCTTATGCTTGCCGTATCACAGACATTTAAAAAAAATTCCTGCTTCTTATTCATACTGCAGACATATTATTTCCTTATGCCCTTTTTTAAAAATTGTTTCTACCTTCCAGTTTCTCGACTCCTGGAGAATGTATTTCCCAGGCTGATTAAAGCCTATTAAAGACAGGTAATGTCAGGGCTGGTAGCAGGACCATGACAAAGTGCTGATAATTGTCTGCCAGACTCACTAAATCCACCTGTCCTGCAATTATTGCCATCCCCCTTCTCTCTTCCCCTGCTGACACATTAATCCAGTGTACAGCTTGCTTGGCGGGCTGATGCCTCAGAGTGCATCCTGCAAACACAGATGTTGGATTTCAGACTAGTTTAGCACACACACGCCTTAGGATAACTGTAGCACGAATGTGTTTTAGGGAGGAAGCAGGGGAGTATTTACGCTAAAGGTGGACAGGTGGTTAGATGTGTGATAATTTACAATCGTGCTTCCACATTTTGTTAAAATTAGGTTTGTTGGATCAATTTATTTTGTCATGGGCAATTTGGGATTGTTTGAAGCCATGCTTCTGATGTATTCTTACACAAGAAAGATTTTTAAATGGCTATAATTAAATATATAAATAAAATAATGAAATTAAATAATTTAAGCAGCAATCAAGAGTTTTTCAGTAATTATACATATATTTTAGAAATTTGTAAAAGTGATAGTCTTACCTACTGTGATATAAATGTAGACAATACCTCTTTTTTTCTCGCTAAGCCACCTTATGTCCGTAGAGCACCATGCAATTTGAGTTAAGCGCCGATCAGCGTTAGCCAATAGCATTAGACATCCGTTCACATGTAGATGTCAATCACAGAACGTGTGCAAGTATTTGCGGACATACCTAGATGCAGTTGGTAACATTTCTCATGGTAAGAAAATAAAATAAAAGTAAACATGTATATATATATATATATATATATATATATATATATATATATATATATATATATATATGTATATAATGTTATGTTACGTGTTCACAAATGAGAAACATAGCTTTCAGCCTTTTTCTTGAAAGTAGCGAGTGGGGCTTAAGGTGCACCACCACCTTTTCACTGGTAGATTGTGCCATTTGAGAAAAAACTCCAGATTTCCGCTCAAATTATTGAAAGCTTTTTAAAAATAGCTACTTTTTCCTTCTTTTGTGTTCTAAGAAGTATGAGTGAACAGTGGTGGACTAGGTATCGGGAGCACTGGGACAAGTCCTGCTGGCCTGACAGCTGGAGTGACCCGCTCAGTATTGCCTGCAGTCCCCCCTGTCGGTGATGTCCGTTAATCCAACTCTCTTCTCCCTGCTCATAAATTCCCCAATGCACGACCGAAATTCGATCTGCTGACCCCTCAATCAAATGGAAAAATGTTTGCAAGTTACTAGTCTGCTCTGGGTTGGTGCCAAATTCCCGGCCTGAATAATTTTTCTAGTTTACCCCGGGAATAGATTCCAGATCTACTACAGAGAAAATGATTAGACTACATTGGCTAAATATTCAAAAGGCAGCAATGTCCCTCATGAAATAAAATCTGTGGGTATTGCAATAACAAACATGGTGACGTTAGCATCAATTCAGAGCAGTAGGAAGCCAGCAAAGCTGTTCCAGTCAGCCCTGAATTTGCCTGTGGTCTAGCCTTGTAGGAAACATCTGGACAACACAGTAATTACACCAAAGAAGTGTGCTGTTGTGATGAGGAGATACCGATGGTTGGTAGCTACTGGGGCATTCCACACCAGCCCCTAAATTCAAAGTCTCTGGACGCCTCTCTGAAGTTGTGTGTGCAGTATTTACAAAGGTTTCTCCAAATCCCTTCAGCATGTCTGTTTATTTGTGGGGCGGGGGGGACTTGTCAACATATCACAGGTTGTTAGGTAGTTCAGGACGACGAGTTTGGAGGCTGACTTTACATATTTTGAAGATTAAACAAAAGACAGATGCGTGTTTCAACAGCTAGGTCATCCTGTGGAGGAGTAAGGTGTGTCACTGTGGTAGTTGTAGTCAGGACAGACCTTCTGCACCAGTTTGTAGTCTACACTATAAAAGGCTATGTAGATGCATATGACCTTGAAGGGTTTTGAGCACAGCCATGACACGTGGCTCTGTGTGTGCTCCTGATAGCACACCTTGGATGGGTCATAGCCGCACAGGGCGGTCTTCTTGTTGCGGTCCGTCTTTTCGTACTCGATGCGACAGTTGAACGACTTGGTGTCTTTGGTCTCCAGAGTCGACTGCTGGGCGATCTCAAACTCTACGACCTTGGACGGTGGCACCAGGCTCACGGATACGTTCCCCATCCCTGTGGAGTTGTGACGGAAGTAAACACTAAAAGTGCCATTCCCGTGGTCGACGATCTTCCCCGTGATCAGGAGGTTGAGTTTGACGGTCTTGATGTTGGAGTGGAAGTCCCCCCACCCAAACATCTTTTTGAACTTGCCAGTCTTGACGATGGGTCTACGTTTAGTTCTGGTCTGTGCGCCCTGAGCATCTGTCTGGTTAGATAACCAGTCCCAAAAGTCCTCCATATTCTGTAAATATGTCATCTCCCTCGTGTTGCTCTTGAGCTCGGGGGAGACCCTGGCAAATAAACGAATGGGGTTGAGAACCCGTGGACTGGCCCCCGTGGGAGAAAGCTTCTGTTCGTTATCACTGTCGCTCCACTCGATGAGTTCTCTGGCTCCTCCATGAACTTTCCTGCATGTGACCTTTATAGACAGCAGAGACAGGGTAGACAAAGAAACATGATTAATCTTTGAAGCACTGCAGACTTTTATTCTTGATAAACACTCAAAATCAATAACGTCTTTAAACATAGGATCTTGTCAGGAGTCGTGAAGTAATTCAGAGGTTTGCTCAGGAACCCTAAAATCGCAACATTTCTTATACATATTTGAAAGTTTTTATTGCAGTAAATCAATGAAATGTGGCCTTTTGGCATTTTTACTTTGAAACAGTGGCAAACAGTCCAAATTTTGTGCTCCTCAAAAATGTGGGATTGAAGCATGCATGCTTAAACTAATCACTCAAATGTTTGCAGGTCAAGAAAAAGAAGTATTGGGCAAAAGTTTGGATGCAACAAACATTTGTTTGTACTGTAGATCTGCAAATGAGCCTTTGTTTTTCCAGTGTGACAAATCTGCAGTTCCTTTTACTTATGAAGAAGCCTCGGTGAAAATATCTGTTGCAAATGTCTAAATGTGTTTGTGTGTGTGGAGGGGCCGAAGAAAGGGCCACATTTGTGCAGTTTAGTATTAATGGTATTGTCTAGATATCACTCAACATCCAGGGTAAAAGAGGAAAGATTACTGGAACGAGCTGCATCATTTAAAGATGTGGAACAGCGATTTTTCTGATTATTATCGGTCCCTCTGAGTTTTCATGCAGGCTGAACATGAAAATAGTCTCTTACACCTATCTCCTATAGCTTCTGATAGAATAGATGGTGAGACTTCAGGATTTGAAAAGCCTGACACATCTACGTCACACTGTCACTTAACATTCATGAACTCACCCATCTTGACTCAACAGGGAAGGCTGTTGTTGGTTTAGCATCCAGGAAACGTCCCAAATAGCAGAAGCTAACCGTAAGCATTAGCACCTCCACCACACAGCAAAATTCCCTCCGTCTTGTGTTATTTGTGGAGATAATCATCAAACCAAGCAAAGTCAGTGGTAGAGTCATGCTGCTGTTAGCCAATCAAAGGACAGATGCCAAAATATCAGGAAATAAGACTCCAAATTCTGCCCCCCCCCCCCCCCCGTACAACTTACAAGGCATTCGTTCCTACTAGAGACCGCTGAAAATGCATTGATTAAACAAGTGAACCACACCTTTAAATTTTGATTTAAAATGAGGGAACTTTATTTTTTGACTATTGCTGCCCTCCTTTTGGAAAAAAGGATTTCTCATTCTGGAACGCCCCACCTGTTTGAATATCACACTGATCTGGGCATTCAAGACAAAACATAATTCAACTTAACTAAAAAAAGAAAAGAAAAACACAAGTTTAGGTCTGTTATTTTGAGTGCCTTGGACTCCAGGTACGGTTCTATTTTAGTTTGACAGGTCTGACCTCTCCTCTTTAGTTTCACATTACCATTTTTGATTTCTACACCGATGCTCAACAGGAAAACCATTCTCTATGGAAGCGTGGTTAAAAAAATGCTGGTCATAATCCAGACGCGGCTACGAACCGTGATCCCTCGTATCTCAAAGCCGTTTAGCTTCGGGAGCGATTTCTGGTCCACTTCAGATAAAGCTGCAATAATTCACAGCAATGAGCTTAGCTAGTTTTATTAGTAATTAGTACTGCTCGCTCTCCCCAGGCCCTGTTCTAGGGATCACTGAGAGAAGCAGATGTTAAAAGTACAGAGCAGCGGCTGTTTGAATCCTCACTGAGATGCTCCGCGCTATACTCCCAGACTAATTATAATTTTGCTGTAAGCCTAACAGAAACACGTGTGTACAAAGCCAACAAACTAGGTCGTCTGGCACTATTTGCTTTGTCACGGCTTCATACGAACAAACCTTTCCGCCGAACACGTGAAAGTGCTGCATTTATCCAATTATCTGGCACAATGTCTTTTAATTACAACTTCTCGCTGGTGAGGCCACAGCCCCAGACCGTAGTGGCACCTTAAAGCCTAAAGCAGAGGGGAACAGCTCGGCTTTCTGGATATGTGATGCAGAATCAATACGTCTGGCCAATCCATTAGCTCACACGGTGCTTAATTAAGACAGTTGCTCCTTGAAAACACGAACAAATGAAGCAACACTGTAATAACGGTCCCGTGTGTAGTTCATGATGGCCACGGCCGTTCTAATCGACCCGTGCCACTGGCAATATTCCCAGCTGATGATGCTCTTAGTAATACCTCGCGTGAGCTCTGCTGTTAATTCGGCTGGACTCCTACAACATGACAGTCACCGCTGTTGCACAAAACCCGTGAGCTCCCAACGGGAACATTTCCTCACCTCTGTGAACAACGGAGACATGGCGCTCGTCTTCCCACCAGCTCGAGCTGTCTTATCCCTTACACGTCGCGTCATGGCGCGCCGCTTCAGAGGTGAAACTAAATTGTCTTTCGGTGTAAATCTCACGTGAGCTTTGTCTGGAATAATTATAATGGAAATGAGAGAGGAGTTTAAGTATGATGAGCAACGGGGGAAATTGCTGTGACAACAAGCGGATCAGCACAGGGATGTCTAATACTTAAATGCCCCAAGAGAGATGAAGCACGGGGAACTTGAAAGCGTCGCGCTGAAACACGGGCTTTGCTTTCTGCCTCTTTCACCGTCTCCTTGCACACCTTGTGCGTTTAGGTGGAGATGACGGTTACAAAACAGAGGAATATGAGTGTTTGGAGGAAAGAGGGAGCGGGGAAAAAAAACGAGGCAAGGTCTGATGAAGGAGAATCTACAAAAGCTTAATTAAGATTTCCTAATCGGAGCAGCCGTGCTAGAGGCGTTTCAGGGCGACTTGAAACAAGACATTATTATGATAATAACTGCAGACTTATGGAGCTGAAAACTCCAGACTTCATTTCAGCCGCACGAGGCAAAGTTACCCGAGGCGGATATCTGTCTGTGTGGTTTGGCTTCTTCCTTTTCCTGTAGAAAAACACACTCCAACCTCACACACAACAGCTAATCTATATCTCCTCATGCACCACAACAGAGTTCATCTGACTTATAACACAGTGCATAAATACGAATCTAAATGTAGAAAAAAATATGTAAAGTTGCTCCAGCTGATATTCAGCATCAGATAATTAAAATTTTATTTATTATTAGGAAATGCAGCAATTCAAAGTTTTTCCCATTTAAGGAATTGTATGGTTTACTATGTGCTGTGACATAATCTAGGAAATGTGCCATTTTTTTCTTTGCTAAGCCCGTCCCGTATAAACGAAACAAAAAGAATGAATAAACAACATAAAGCGATTATTCATAGTTTAGTCTTCAAAGTGTGCAGAGAAGCCACCATTAATACCACTTTAACATGTTCTTTTGTGTTCTGTTTAAACCCAGAGTCAAAAAATCTGCATCATGTGAAAATTATGAGTTTGTGCCAAAAAACGTCACAGAAAGTTCTAATTAAGTCATCTACTGGCTTTCCCAAGAGTGGTTTGGCAGTCGTCTTTTTTTTTGGCAGGTTTCTGAACAGACTGACAGGTGAATGGAGCTAGCACAGAGGGACAATCCCATTCCACATTCATGTCCAGTTTAGATTCAATAATTACCCCAATATGTCCCTTTTTGGGGGGTAGTCAGTAAAAATCACAATCTTATACTGTAAATCAGCAGCATTTGCACACATTGCAGAATAAAATGTGAAAATTCCTTTCAGACAAAGTGAAAACACAACACATTCTCACTCCCTAAGCATCAAAAACAAACGCTTGGTCAGCCACCCTCCACGTCAGACCCCTGACGCCAAAAGTGCCCTTTTTCGTTACTTATGTGCGAAAAGGGTTTTTTCCCTTATTTGACTGCAGATCCCAATGCAGCGTAAAACTGAAGCCATGGGATGTCCGCTACCGTTGCATCCCAATGCAGCGTTACACTGACGCGATGGGATGTCCGCAGCCAGGGCACCAAACAAGCTCATTGTACCTCACCTTAACCTCTTATTATTTAACCTTCCCCTCACCCCTATCCTAACCTTAACCATCTTGCTAGTGAACACGTTAGTGATGTGTCGATCGCTCTAAAAGCCGGCTCTATGAAGTGAACGGCGGGAGCCGCCTCGTCATTGGTCGAGTTTGGACCGAGCCAACGCGAGGGGGAGGTTTAAACTACCAAGGTGGAGGTTAAAAGTAGAGGGTATGTGTAACCTCCCCCTCGCCAGATGGGATGTTCTAACGTTCCCCTTGGGCGGCAGATACGAAAATTCACAGTCAGACTCTGACTGTCAGAGTCAGAATGCACGGTAAACAAACACTTGATCACAGCGAGAGTAACGTTTTAGGCAGCAAGAGGGTTAAGGTTAGGATGAGGGAGAGGGGAAGGTTATAAATAGTGAAACGTTAAAGTTTAGGTGCGGTTAAACGAGCTGGTTCGGTGCCGCATCAGCGGATATCTAATCACGTCAGTTTTACGCTGCATTGGGATCTGCAGTTACAAAAGGGAAAAACCCCTTTTCGCACATAAGTAACGAAAAAGGGCACTTTTGGCGTCTGGGGTCTGACGTGGAGGGTGGCTGACCAAGCGTTTGTTTCCGACGCTTAGGGTGTGAGAATGTGTTGCAACTGGAAAAAAACACAAGTTACGTGTTTGAGTCTGCATTGACCGAGTTGTGCAGCTTTCATCTTACTTCACAAGCAGTCATTACTCTCTTTGTTACATTATTGCACGTATTTTTACTCACGAGTCAATGTGTAATATTCCCACAAAAGGACTTATTTTTCTTTGAAGGTCTTGAAGAAAACGGTTTAATGTTTCTCAAACCCCAACTTCAGGCTTTGAAGTCAATATTAAAATATTCGGGCTACAGGTTTCACCTTTAAATGTTTGCTGCTCTTTCTGCACCGTTTGGGCCGTTTATCCAGCCAAATACCTACATTGGAATTATTTTTGACAAATGTTCTTTGCGGTATTTTGACAGTCAGACTTATTTAGAGATTTTGGGGAAAAACAGTGACCGGAGCGGGAGCGAGTCACGCGGTGAGTCAGGATGAATCAGCCTCGACATCCGTCTGTAGTTATGGAGCTGGCTGCCTGCTGCTCCTGTGGGTAGACGTATCTTTTAGAGGCCTGACATAAAGGTAATTGCCACAGCGACCAGAACTAGCCTCTAGAAAGTTATTAAGAAGCCACTGACATCTGGCCTCTGGATCATCTGGAAGATGACGTTAAAACACATTTGAAATGAGAAGCGGGTGACTTTGTGCTTATAGCTGTGATGAGCCGAGCCGGAGGCAGGGCTGTTGTTTCGTTTGCGAGTGACCGTGGACATCACACTAAACTCGCGTTAACGTCCTCCCTACTTGGTGCGTTAGACCTTTTTATTTAAGCAGAGGAAATAAAGTTTCTTTTTGTGCAACTCAATCATTTTCCTACATTTTATATTGTGGATTTTTCTTTCTTTTGTTTGTTTTTTGCAGCACATAAGGCCCAGATATGTGTCTGGGGGAAATTGGTTTCAGGCATTTCTCTCTCAATAAACAAAATAGGTAATTAACCTGCTTATCAGTGCAAGCAGAGTCGTTTCCACGATGCACCCCACTGTTCTTCATGGATTTATCTGTGCAAATCGACCCCACTTTGGTGGTGCAATTCATTTCTCTGCTAATTTTCCATGTACGAACCTTCATTAACTTGATGCTATTCTGCATAGTAAAAAATCTGGACATTCAATGAAAATTGCACCACCTTCACCTTTGCCTTTCCTAATACTTTCCCAGCATCGCTGAAACACAACACCTGCCAGCTGCTCAGCTGGCGCTGTTAGTATCAGTCCACCGATTGAGTGCAGCAGGTTCCTTCCAAGCATCCACCATGACAAACAGCTCAGTTGACATTAAAACCATTCTCAGCTGCTTGAAGACCTTCCCGAGCCATCTTCCTCCTGATGTTACAGGGCATAACATTTGTAATGACTCACATCCAAAGCCGATTCCAGGAGAGGAGGCCCTGGAGGCGCGTTGGCAGCACGCTGCAGAGACTCGACACCCTGCTGAAGAATAGATTGGTGCTCTGATCGCTGCAACAGCCTCACGCTCCAGAGCCATCACTTTTAATCAGAGGCCGGCCAGGGAAATACATGGCAGGTGCTTCAGCACTGTGGTGGATCGCAACAGCAAATCCACACCGGGGGCCACTTTACCAATCACAGAGAGCCACCGTGTGTGTGTGTGTGTGTGTGTGTGCGTGCATGCAGCAAATCTGCTCCCCTCCAGTATAATCCTTTAGGCCATTACCTCCTGACCTTTGTAGAAATCAGACAGCTTCCAGTATTGGAATGCTCTTCCCAAACATCTTATAAATCCTAATTTGATTTGTGACCATATTTGACGTGAGTATTGATCAGCATTCACGCGCGATTCAGTACCGTGCAGACATCCTAAACTATGTTCACTTTTTCATGTTTATTATTCAATAAGAAAACCGTTCTCCAGGTTGTCTGAAGATAATTTACACGGGACGTGTTTAACCAATTTTTTCTTAAGTTATAATAGCTCTAAGATCGATACAAAACACGTTCATGAAGTTTCTTGCTCTAAATCCATCTAACACAAAGCAGTCTGAGCAGTTTTCTTCTTGGCATTGTCAAAACTTCCAGAATGAGCCGTTTCAGGGCTCTGTCGCTTAAATAAAACAAGCTGAAGCTGGCCACGTCCACCCATTGCCTGCCCAGTCTGCTATAAGATGAGAAGCTCCGATGTCTGGGAGGAGATCGGAGTAGAGCCACTGCTCCTCCAGCAGCAGCTCTCTCTTGCACCCAAGAGTCAGTTTTAATGTAATTTCCCAGTTTGTGACATCACAAACAGAGACTTTTTGAAACGGTTTGTTTTAACTGCATAATTCCTAAAACAAAACATTGTCAGAAAACAGATGGATGGACTTTTAAACTTTTGGTGTGTTTATAGAGACAGTAGAGACCCACATGGTAG
This sequence comes from Nothobranchius furzeri, assembly GCF_043380555.1. NCBI lineage: Eukaryota > Metazoa > Chordata > Actinopteri > Cyprinodontiformes > Nothobranchiidae > Nothobranchius > Nothobranchius furzeri. Next base: position 12,274,882 of record NC_091754.1, read on the forward strand.
CATAAAAATTTGCCAAAGGTGTGTTTTTGCATAATACGCCCTTTTTAAAGAGTAGTTCATTATATAACCATTTGAATATAAAGTATTCCAGTCATTATTTTTACCCTAGCCCATTGTGGCTGCAAATGAAAAAAAAAATGCAAAAAAGACTCAAAGAGAATCTTTGTGTTGGCTTTAAAGTGACGATGTGTATTTTCCCTGGTGATAGGGGGCAGTACATACCTGAATCATTGCAAACAAGAGTTATTTTGTGTTCCAGTAAGACATTACCAACGGATGGCCGTTAAGGTCAAAAATCCTGATGAGCGCAACCTCCAGCAATATGAAAACACATCAGACTCCCTTTCGTCACTGGCAACGAGCTAAGAGTTAAATGTGTAAAACACACGTGTCAGACACAAGGCCCGCGGAGCATTTTTATGTGGCCTGCGAGATAAATATCAAAAATATATTAAAACTGACCCGCTTGGCGATTTTACTGCAAAGACTACAACTCCCATGACGCTTTGCGGCGTTAGCGCAGAGCCGAAGCGCACCCTCCTTTGTGTTTTTTCCAGCGTCTCCAGCGAGTCGTGGTGGATGGCTGCTTATACTGAGCCAGGATTCTCTGGAGGTTTCTTTCTGTTAAAAGGGAGTTTTCCTCTCCACTGTCGCTGCATGCTTGCTTAGTATGAGGACTGCTGTAAAGTCACTGACACTAGTCAGTGACTTGATGCAATTTGCTGGGTTCCTTATATAGAAAACTTTTTTCTGATTGGCTTAATGAACTGACCTGAATTGGAATGTTTATTATGTGAAGTGCCTTGAGACGACTCTTGTCGTGATTTGGCGCTATATAAATACAATTGAATTGAATTGAATTGAATTGAATTGAATTGAATTGGTGTCTGCAGCTCCACTGTCTCGGACAAACTAAACAATCCTCTCACACAGCGCCGAGTTTACTCAGCTATTTGCTGATGGAGTCTCCTCCTCAGCTCAGGTCAACCCCATGATGCAGGTATCTGGCTGGAACAGGTGAGCATCACAGTAAACCAGTGGAGCAAACTGAGCTTTAAATATTTTGGTTTTACGCTCTTTTTCTGCTCCAAAACATGAAAGTTAACAGGTGAGATGTTGCATTTTCATTTAAGATAAAATTACATTTTTATTTTGTTGTTGGCCCGTGAGAAAAGATTTAACCTACAGTAAACAGGAAGTGGAAAGGCTGCAGATAGATGAATAGAATAGAAAATCCCTTTATTGTTCCTCAGTGGGGAAAGCTAGACGTCACAGCAGCGATGACACTTATTACAGGAGAAAAAAAGGAGAATAACGCATAAGAAAAATGAATAAACAACAAGAAAACATAAATCCTGAATAGATTTTAAAAATGCTGATTATACCACAAGTAATGAATACCACTGATGTGTTTTATTTAAAACTGACTTGCTCGTGTGTAATTTAGTTATTCCACATTCAGTGTTAATGCAAAAGTGAGTTTGTTTCCAGGTTCAAAATTGCATATACTGTAAAGACAATGTGCAAATTTGCCGTCAAATATTTTTCAAAAAATATTAAGTTTGGCCCGCGACTTTTTCACAGATTTTCATTTTGGCCCCGTGTGACTTCGAGTTTACACCCCTGGTGTAAAACAACAATGTTTATGAATGGTGAATGATTTGTAACCACTTGTTACAAATTAGGAAATGTTTGTCCTCACAGGCTCCTGTACAAGGAAACATGGAGTCACCCAGAGACTTTGGCCCGCTCCCATGTAATCTAGTCACAATTTTTATGTTTATGTGCAACAAAATTCATTTTCAACAACATTTCGATGAATATTTCCAGAGTTCAACAGTAAAAACTACACAGTGTCTCTTTAAATGATTAAATGATGGTGGGAACATTAACTAACTTTTATTCCTTGTCTCACATTAAATATACATTAAAGCTAAACAAAACAATTTATTCATAAGACAAAAATATGATGCATGGGTGTGTAAAAATATAGATAACAAAGGGCGTCTACCCATAAAAAAGAAATTAAAGAGATGATGAAACCAGTAGAAAGTTCAGATGGGTCATGATATAAAAACGCTGATAATTTCAATAAATCTTCCTGAAAAGACATAAAAAACAGATGATCCAGAATGTTGTGGTGCATTTTGTATTTGACTGACTTCCACTGGTTTCCAGTGGCGACCAGATTGACACTGACGCCCCGATGTTGCACAAACAGACTCAGAACAACGTCAGCACTAAACTCGGCACTTTCTCCACCACTTCTTTTATTTTTCCCAAGAACTTTTTTACTTCTACCATTTCAACACAGAAGGCATTTCCAGCATTATATCCATCTCCATCTCTTTTTCTCCACTTTTAAAAATGTGTCAAAGACTCAACTTCTCTCCAGGAAACACCTCCTCACTCATCACCTCTAACACACCCAGCATGCATCACCAGCCCTTTCTTTGCCCCCCCCCCCCCCCCCCCCCACACACACACACCTGCACCACCTGTACTGCCGTTTGAGCTGTTTCAGAACCTAAATGGAAAGTTCAGATATTTTAGATATATGGACCACATAAAGTATTTTGTTTCAGTTTAAAGAGACAATGTGTAGTTTTTACAGTGAATCTCTGGAAATATCCATCGCAGTGTTGTTGAAAAAGAATTAAGTGATGCCCAGTTGTTGAAAAATATTGGCAGCTTTGTAGCATATAACCAGAAAAACCAGGTCTCAGTTACATGGGAGCGAGTCTAAGGTCCAATTCCAAAATTCGCTCTTTCACACTTGTGCCCTTCAACTGCACGATCCCGGCCAGGGGTGCGAGTGTGATTCTCAAGTGCAGAAGTTGATCATACCCCTTTTGCACCTTAATGCTGGTGGTGGTCAGAGGGACTAGTAGCTCTAGTGTTCAGCAGGCCTCATTTCTGTCAGTGCGCCCCCGGAAGACCAGAAGACCACAGGGCACAGTGCAAGTATTGGGACTGTGCCCTCGTCTCTGGGTGATGCCAAATTAGATGCCATGTTTCCTTCTACAGGAGCCCATGAGGACCAAGTGCATTTGCTGATTTGTAACAAGCGGTTACAAACTTTCGCCATTCATAAATCTTTTTGTTTTACAGATTTACCTCTTCCCTTGTTACTAGAGATGAAAGGCAGTCTGATGGGCTTGTCACTTTGCTGGAGGTTGCGCTTCCAGTGATTTTTGACCCTAATGGGCATCTGTAGGTAAGGTCTTACTCAAACACAAATTATTTAGGTATGTACTACCCGCCATCACCAGGGAAAATACACACCATCACTTTAAGCAAATTTATTGTAAACTATTTCAGATAAACTTTACGAAACCAACACATTATTTGGATGCAGTTCTGTGGTTAATTGTGGTGGACATTAGCTGGGAACCTTTAGCTACTTATACCATTCTAGATGGGATTTCATAACAATTCTGTTGCAATAATTTTGGAATATCAAATTTATAGAAATGTAAATAAATAAACTCATGTGAAAGTTTTCAGACTGGCAATGAGATGTTAGCTTTTCTAACTGATCAACTCAAATTTCTGTTTCTCCAAACTGAAGCCATTCAAAGAGCTATCTACTACAAGTATTAATTGTTCATAATCTTTGCAGAGACCCCTGCTCTGAAAACTGTGCCACATTAAGGTGTAACTGTTGATAAAATTGTGCAAAATATGTATAAAAAATGTGACTATTGATGTTTATTTTGATATAAATGAAAACTTGTCAGTGTTAATTCCAGATATTCCCCATATAATTAATTACATGCTATTTTCATGATTTAAAATGCTACTGTTGGCTTTTCGTTCACTCTAAAGACTGTTTATTAAATTTTTAAATGTACATGTTAACATTTAAAGTGTTCATGTGCACTGAAAAGAATGAAATGTTGAATTTACTTAACCAAGTGACATCAACTGTTTTCACTAATCCATGTTGCTTAAAGCAACACCGAAGAGTTTTGAACACTTTAAGCAAATGCTTTCAAACTGCTTTCGGTGGTTCTTGAGCCGTAAATTTGAGCTACTTCCATTTGACAGCACTGCTTCCCTCTGCTGAGCAAAAACTGCACTAAACCACAGGTGGGAGCTCATTTCCTGCTTTACAGCAATAGCTGTTTACTTTTATGGTAGCTCATATAAAGGCTAGCAGTTAGCTTTTCAGTTTGCTGACCATCAAGAAAAAGCACAAGAAAGTTTTTTGCTTTTTAGTTGGCATCGTGGCAAAGCCTGGAAGTAAAAGTAAGACCGGTGAAGCAAAGAGCCGAAACCAGAGTGAACATCGGCGTGGCCTACGCTAGCTCGAGGAAGGTAAAGGAGGCTACTGGACATGTAAGTAATAATATTATCTGTCCAACAGTTATTTTGTGGCTTATTTGGCTTCAATTGGCTTGTGGTAGCATTAGCTTGTTGTTAGCGCTAGCTACAGCAGGCCATGCCAGAGTTTTTCAGCCTTCAACCAGTAGAAGACAGAAGGGGGAAACTTATTAAGTGTTACTTTAAATATAAAGAGTAACATACATTTACTGATAACAATGTATATTACTCTTTACGTTTAAGTAACACATAACTTGGATAAGTAAATTCATCCAGTGTGGCATTCAGGCTGACGGACATCTTCCTGAACGCTCTCTTCCATTTTCACTGTTGATCTGAAGTTCTCTCATCGAGAAAGTTACGTTCATCTTTAAAAAATACGCTTTCTTTTCATTTATTTCTTAGATTTCTAATTATTCCTCAACAAATGTGCTCTTAATAAGTTATAATAGAGTCAAGCAGCATTTCCTGTACAAGACCACCTGAGAGCTCATGATGTCACTTGGGGCTGCTCTGTGATTAGCATAAATTATAGCATCCAGCTTAACCCTCCTCAGGCTACCATAAATCACATCATGTGAGCCATTAGTCATGTTTACAGTGTCAGTGCTGCTCTGGTGCAGCTCAATCACAAATATCTCCCTTTTTCCTCGGCGTCACTCCAGTCTGACATGGGCTGCATGGTGGCGCAGTGGTTAGCACTGTTGCCTCGCAGCACGAAGGTTGCAGGTTTGAAACTCGGCTGCAGCCTTTCTGCGTGGAGTTGCGTGTTCTCCCCATACGTGTGCGGGTTTCCTCCGGGTGCTCCGGTTTCCCCACAGATCACAACATGCCCGATAGGTTATAAATTGTAAGTTGCTTTGGATAAAAGCGTCTGCTAAATAAATAAACATAAACATAAATATAAACAGTCTGGCTAAAAGGAAATGTCTCTGATCTTAAGTCGACATTAAGACTTCTAATTACTATTTTTGTTACTAAACTGAATGAAACATTCACAATGCTTTATAAATTTGATCACTCCTCTACAAACAAACACTCACGTACCATATCTGAATCAGGTATTTAGGGCAGTGACGGTCCACTTAACTACAAAAATGATTATTGGCAAGCAGCTTGTGTCTGGGATTGATTGCTACCCTTTGTGATACTGATGCAGTGATGAAGATAAATGTTGGATACGTTTGCTTGAGATGAGTCTCAGTTTAAAACTAAAACCTGCGAGTATCTGTGAAAACGTGGCATAAATGTGTTTAATACCATTTTACATTAGTCACTGGGAAGGAAAGTCACCTTAAAGTGTCAGTTAAAGCTCTCCAATAATTAAAAAATGTTGTAAACTGTTTTTTACTGTAAAATATGCATATTAAATTATAAAAACTAAATCACCTTAAAAAGAAATGCGGTTCACCTGCAGAGATCAGGACGAGAAAAGGAGAAAACGGCACCGTGAACGAGTGAGAGCAGGAGGGGCTGCAGTAAAAGCGTGTGTGAGTGTGTGTTTGTGCATGTATGCATGTGTGTGTGTGTGTGTGTGTGTACGTGCACGTGTGTCAGCCGGCTGTTGGGAAGATGAGAGGACACGTAAACAAATCTGACATGGATTTATTCAAGTGCAGAAATTGTGTGTCAACACTTTCCAAACACAAACACTGTTACTTAACAGTGATAAATGTCTGCATGAAGAATGTTTTTACAAGCTTTTATTAAAAATTTATTTAGATTTTATGATGAAGAAGCACAAAATTGCCAATTTTTAGAGAAACACAGCGTGGATTATTTATTTTATTGCAGTTGCAAGTAACTGTTCTTCATTTTATCTTTCATATTTTCCACGGTGTAGATAAATAAAAAAAAGATATAATTTCAATCTTTTTTTTTAAGTTGTTAATTCTTTGATTGCTATTCATGACATGTCTAAAAAAAGTCCCCATTTCCTGTGCAATTTTCACACGAAGGTGTAAGAAAAATAAAGAAATATTCACATTTTTTCCCAGCAGAATACTCAGAATATAAGGTCATAAAATCACAATGTCTAAAGAAACAGAGAATTTAGGTTTGAAATAAGAATCTAATTTAAAACTGACAAAGAAAACTACATTTTGACAGCCAACTGTTGAAATCTAATGAAAGTATAAACGCTAACACTGGCTTGCTCGTCACTCCAAAAAACTTCTCGCATGCCATTATTTTTATTTTTATTTTTTGTAAAAACCGCAGGAGTCATGCGGGTGAAAATGAGATGTTAGCGAACGGTGTGTAAAATTAAAATGTTGCAGATGTTTTAAAAAGTGTTAACGAAGATCCCAAAAGGGAGTGGGAGGGGCTCTGGGACTGGATCCACCAGGTAACGGGAACACTTGTTATCTCAGCACCTGCCACATCCGACAGCAGCAAAGCTCTCAACACTTCACTTTTAGGCAGGCGTCACCTTTCAACGCATCATCACTTTCATAATCCCCTTACATGGTCAAAGCAGCAGCTCCTGCTCCAGCTGCTGACACCTGCTGCACACCCCTCGGATTTCTGATAGCAGGAATTTGGAGAGGATGATGCCACAAGGCACACGGACTGGGTGTAATTATCCCATGACCAGTTTTAACACCTCCCCACAACGCCTAATGCACTTGTAAACTCTTCAGCCAGCGCAACAGAAGCCGTGATCCAAACACTCTTCCCCTTTACCCTTCGTGACAACTCCCGTTTAACATTTCCCTCCAAATCTGCGCCGGATAAGAATTGAAACAAAATTTAAAAAAAAAAAAAAAAAAACGCTTCTGTTGGATTTGCTCAAACGTACGTCAAACGAATTCGACTGAGCAAATGTTTCTGTTCTCAAAGCTGATTGTGCTGCGACTGATTTCACAGAAACGGCTCCCCTTGAAGAAGAAATGAGAGACTCTTTTTACCCAAGACGCTCAGAAGACAGGTACATCACAGGAAATACACAAAGACGGTGGCAAGCTGACAGCGCTTTGTTAGGGCTGGGAATGACGAGCTGCAGAGGAAGGCCTCAGAAGCTCCGAGGCAGGAGGAGAAGAAAAAAACTCAACATGCTATAAGGAGAATAGTCAGAGCAGAGATGTATTGTACTTATTCTGAAGCCGTCACATCTCGCCGTTTTACATGAAAGCCATGCAGCTTTAATTAAAGAGGTCAGTCATTTTTCTGAGCTTTGACGTGTGGCGTGATGGGCTTCTCCCGGACCAAACCAGGTGGTTATTAAACATTAGCACGTCACTGTGTGAAAAAGCTTGTTTTTGACGCGTTTAAACAAACTTTAAATGAAAAAAATGACTAAAATTTTACAAAACGAGAAACCGATTCCATCTGAGTTGTGTTACGATGAAATGCGTCGCGTTTCGTTGCTGCCCTGCAAGAAAATATCATGAAAATGCAGTCAACAGCCTGTTAAACAGAACGGCTGGACATCGGTGTTTCTGAGACTGCACAGCAGTAATGACAATGCTCTGAAGCAGCAGCGACTCCAGATCTAACGGCGCCTCGGGCTGCGCGACGCCCATAAAAATTCATAGCTGTGGACGGAGACCAGGAAAGCCAACAGCATATTTAACATGACGTCTCCTGCACCAACACTGTAACCTCACAAGAGCAGCAATCAGGAAAATAATCAGGCCGTTAATAGCTGACTTGGGTCTCTAATGGGCCCTCTGGTTTACAGATGAAGGTTTTTGTCAGCACAAAGGGCAATTGTGTCACAGCCATCGTTCACGTCCCGTCTCTTCAGTCCCGGACCTTTATCGAGGATTTATTGTCAGTAGTGGTGTTGTTGATGATTGGAGAATGAATAGCTCAGCTGGAGCAACATGTGGAGGCTGCAAACTGTGCTTAAAACCACAACTTTGCCTTCAGAGGCGTGAGACGGCAGAACGAGGAGCCCAAATGCCACAGACCGCGTTGTTTATGAGGGATTATCGAATCCAGCCTCTCTGGCTGTAAAGATGGTGACCCCAATATGAGCGGATGTACACATCTGCACCGTGTAAGCCCCAAAATGATTCCTGGAAGGCGGCGCGTGCATACATGCCCTCTTCACTCTGCCAGTCCACGTTTTAATCACTTCCTCTGAAATTTTCTCTGGCCTTTTTGGCCATTTTCTCCTGCATTTCTCTCCCTCTCCAATTCCTCTGGTGACTTTTTGAAGACTTAAGTTCCACTCTTCCTTTTTCTCTCTTCTCACAAGGCAAATCCTGGGAGAGGTTGATGTGAAGACCAGGCAGAGCGAGCGAGGATGTGAAGAATACAAACACTTTTTTTTATTGTCCAGGGGCGAGGGGAGGGGGGTGCAGAAGGGCTTGGGCGGTGGGGGTCTGTAAAAGAGACGAGGACCTTATCACAGCCCAGCAGCTCTGTAATTCGCCACCGTGATAAAGTGGCGGCGCGGAAAACCTTACAAGGCTGGCACAATCCAAAGACGGATTAAGGTTTTCTGACATAAGCTTGCTGAAAAACTAATCAATCAGCCCATGCAGCATTATCAGGAGCGTGAGATTAAAGAGCTTCTCCTAATCCTCCCAACTGTACATTTTATTACACTTTCCACTGTTTGTTGACTTTAAATATACAATAAATAAATAATAAAAGCAAACCAAATGGAGCATGTGGAAGGGGAGGCGGGTTAAAAGGTCCCAGGAGAGGGATTTGGTGTAGAATGTGTGTTTTGTTGTGAAGACGCGGATAAAAGCGTCGTCCTTGCCAGAGCCGTTTCTGCTGGACGGAGAGGAGCGGGAGTTTCACCGACACAAACGGGAAATTATTCTCACGCTCAAAACTCCATCTCTGCTCATCGCCCGTGCACCACGTGGACGATTAATAAATAAAAGATTGAAAATTAGGGCCAAATCCTTAGAGAAATCTCGCGTAATCCCCCAAATCGGCACACGAACGGACTCGGAGCTTGGCGTGATCCCAACTATAAAACTGGAAGTCAGTCTGGAAAGTGCTTTAGCCTCAGGCTGCGACCCAGCCTCCCCGTTAGCGTGATCGCTCATTCCCGGGGTGCTGCTTTCATGTGGTCACAGGGAAGGGTTGCTGTGCATTTAACGCTGCCGCCGATCCGTGCCAAAGTTTTGTCGTGATTTAAAACGACCAAAGAGCTCTATCTCTTGTCAGCTGACACAAAGACTCTCCTACTTAATGCTAGGCAGAGTTGAAAAGTCCCACGGTGCCCTGCGTGCTATCTGAGGCTCAGAGCAAGGTGACCAGACGAGAGCGGGGTGCTCATTCGTGTTTTCCTTTCATCTACATTGTCCTGCTGCCACTGCACATGGACGCCGGCAGCAGATGTCACAAGGTAGAACGTATTCTCCAAAGACGGTTTTGACCCTCTTATTCTCCCCCCTGGGTTTTGCACAGATGTTAGGAGTTGCTACTCGATTTCACAAGCATTTTACCTAAATGCATGTTGGATACAGCATCTAAATGATGCTCTAGGTGTTTAACATCCTCTTAACCATAAACATCAAAGACTTTAAGAGCTTAAAATGAACTTCACCCAGTTTTGTTAGATAAAGTTAAAGTAATATTGCTAAAAAGGCTGCTCTGTCTCCAGTCAGGACAGCAGTGGGTGCTCTGGGACAGAAGGCACCGAGGCGTATAAAGTGAGAGCCTCCCCAGAGAAGCAGCCTGCCTCTTTTTTCCTCTGGAGGCACGTCTCCCAACAGGCTCAGCGCTGATTACAACAGAACAGAGAGACAGCACGTTGCAGCTGCAGCTGCACGGTTCAAGGCTATCTCTGAAGGAAGCCCTCTTTGAGGACTGGGCACAGATGTGAAGAACGCCTTCAATCGGATGATATTTTCTGTTCGAGTCTGATCAGAAAAAGGATAATAAAGACAACGAGGACGAGCAGAATGAAAAGCAAAATGAGCAAAAATGAAATGAAAGGCAAGACAGCATCAGCAGATGTTGATCAAAGTAGAAATAGACCTTTTAATTTCACCAAAGACAGCTTACTGTAATATATTTTCCTTTGAGTAAAGCAAGATTATCTCCAAAAGCTTAACTTAGTTTTCAGTACAAACAATTTTCTGCAGACAAGAGATGATTGTATAAGTTTTAAAGAAGAAAGCTTTAAAAAAATCTGCGAGTTTGTTAGCTTTAAGCTATTTTTTACAGTGTATAAGAGAAAAGGGTCATAAAAACTTCCGCTTTTTGGTTCTGCAAATAAAATGAACAGAAGAAGAAATTAACTCCTGTTGCGTAACATCCAACAGCAGTACCTGATGTATTCACAGAGGTTTTTTTACATTAAATCAGGAGGTAAAGAAGCACAACTCTGCAAGTTGACAAAAAGTGCCGATTAGATTATTTATTTTTAAAGAATTATTACTATTTGGTTCAGAAATTATACATTTGCATACATTTCTGAGCACAATTGCTGCAAAACTGAATTAAAACATAAGAAAGCATTAAAATAAATTATTTAATCTAGTTTAATATTACATATAAACAATCTTGAATTTTACTTCAAATAATGCAGATAGTTGAGCATTTTATAGTTTTTAAAAGCAAACATTTGTAAGAGTTAAAATTTTACAAACAATATCCAAAGGAAATGAGATGAATTCTTTTTTTCAGTGTATGTTAGGATGTTTAAACAAAAATAAAGAGCTACAATGAGGTGAGATCTGCAGGTTAACAGTTGTTTAGACACAGATTAATGCCTGAAACGGACTCAGCCTCACCTGATGCAGAAGGAGAAGCAGCAAGAATGTTTGCAGGACTCTCATCTTCAAAGACTTCTCAGTTTATTCTCGATGAGCGGCGCTTTAATCCTCTCTGGGTGACTCGGAGAGGACGAGACGCGCATGCCGCTGAAACATCTCACAGATCACCTGGAAAATAAAGTTTCATCTGCTGAATGCATTAAAAGCTAAAGTCTCCAGTACTTGTTAGGATTTTTTCCTGCAGTGATAAAACTTTTCCCTTACTGGTAAAGGCAGCACGCTGGAGTCATGCCTCTTCAGTCGGACACGGAGTTGTTAAATCCTCTCCAAGTACGTCCTCCTCTCGGGAATGTTTGAGTTTCCTCTGAGAAGCTGGGACTAGAAATGAGACCTGGTGGAAACAAGCTCTCGTCTAAGTTTCAAATCCAACCGAAACAGAAACAAACAACGAATTTTCAGTTGTTTATTCGGGAGATCTAGCGGTGAGTTAAGGCGGCGCGCAGTAGAAATGCAGCCAAGTGAATCCGCGCATCCCAGAAACAAGACTGCAGTCAGACAGACAGCAGTGCGCTCCTCAGCGCTGCTGGAGCTCAGTGCGCAAAATCCTCCGCTGCGCGCCTGGAGACTCCAAGAGCGGCGCGCATCCGTTTGGAGAGTCAGGACCAGCCGATCTAACCGTGTAGTCTCACTCTCTCTGTTTAAAATTTAAGATGCTTGGTGTCACACTTTCTACGAAACAAGCTTTAACCCTTTAGTTACACCTAAAGATTTAAGCAATATTTGTCTCTTAATGCCTGAAGCATCGAACATGTGGCTCGACTGTGGTCACTGAGATGAGCAAGCTCTTCAGAAAGTTCTAAAAGAACTTTGACTCTCATTTATGCAACAATAAGCTCATTTTAATATTTGTTTTACCATTTTTTTTCAAAACACAAAATAAAGAGTGACGCTTTGGCGTTTGGAAGAAGAACCCGAGGAGGAAAAGACAGCAAAAGGTCAAACTTTATCCAAATGTCAGACTTCTTTTCACAATGGAGCTCACGATTCTGAAGCGATCTTTGTGACTTTAGCTCCACCACGTGGTTAGTGTTGAGAGTTACGTGCTGAGAAAGCTACAGCTTTTCCACTGCCAAACTAACCCATTTCTACCAATTATTTCTAAAAATGAACTAATAAGGTCAAAAAAGGGCAACATTTTGATTAACTGATTTATTGTTTTTGTTCAAAATCTGGACGGGGAAGGGGAACTAATAGAAGCATCCACACAATTCTGCCACTACTCTCTTGTGTGGGTAGTTATGAATCCAATTCAGTGTCAAAATATATTCCATATCTAAATGTCCATGATGACATCATTGCTAAAATCATTTTGTGTGTTACTACTAGAGGTGGATAGGTCATTGACTTCACATTTTATGGGTTCATGTTTGTAAGGAGATCTGGAGAAAAGTGATCTTTTTATCTTGAAACCTGCAGCTCTGGAGCCACAAGTGGCTCTTTAGATCTTCTGCAAAGGCTCTTAATAATCTCGGCTACAAATTATAAAATAACATACAGTTTTTATATAAATATAATCAAATGCAAGCTCAAGCTTTTTGTTTTTTCATGGAATAATTTCATTGAGTTTAGTCTACAGATTGACATTAAAATAACCCGCATTTTTGAATTTATTAGTTTTTTAAAACAATTTCAGACAAACATAGACATCCAAAAAAGAGCAATAAATCCATACTTATATTGGCAGAAATTACAAGTTTTACAATTACAACACATCTCTTATAATAGATATTTACAAAAAAGGAGTTTCAGAATTTTCTCATTTTTCTTAGAAATCTGAGAAAATAAAGAGAATTTTTTTGCAGCCCTAATTCTCATCCTTATATATATATATATATATATATATATATATATATATATATATATATATATATATATATATATATATATATATATATAATAAATAAATATATATATATATATATATATATATATATATATATATATATATATATATTTATATATATGTATAAAACAAAGCTGCGCTCAAGGCTCACACAAGAACTTGAATCACATCCTGAAGTCTGCTGCGACTCAGGATGTGACTTCTGATATTGATGTGCTGGTGAAAGCTAAAAGATGTTTGGTAAAATGAGTCAAATATACTTTACATGCTGCATGAAACTGATCTAGCCATGTGACCTGTAAGCTCTTTGAATCACTAAGGAATGTTTTATTTATTGATTGATTTTTTAGTTTTTTCAAATTTTCAAGTACACTTCAGGTGTTGTACTATTTTGGATACACTGTCCTCCGGCTCCAGCTTTGTTTGATTGTATTAAAACAAAGAAAACAATCTGAATTTGTTTTTAATTTACCGGTCCGGCTCACTTGGGACTAGATTTCCCTCAGTGTGGCCCCTGAGCTAAAATGAGTTTGACACCCCTGCTGTAGACCATAACATCTTACTTAGCAGGCTCAAACATCTAGAACTTTCTCAGGCATCCGTGTCATGGTTCAGAAGTTATATCTTCGACTGTAAGCAGACTGTGAGAACAGAGGGTTACCAATCTGCTCCTCTACCCCTGTCTATGGGCGTTCATCAAGGGTCGATACTGGGCCCAGCCTTATTCAACATCTATATTATTAATATTGTTCATGCTGTTGACAGTTCTCATATACATTTATATGTAGAGGACACCATTTTATATTCATGCAGTTCTTCCTTGAATGCAGCTTTGTCCTCCTTGCAGCACAACTTTAATCATCTTCAACAGACCTTCTCAAACCATCATCTTCATTTAAACACACGTGAACTTCAACCGTAACTTACCGCAGCCCTGGCACTGTTTCCCTGGAGGGTGCAGAACTACAAGTTCCTATAAGTATCTGGCTTGACGGCACACTTTCATTTGACATTCACATTAATTCATCACTTTCGAAAGTCAACTCAAGAATTGGGTTTCTATAGCAACAGGTCATCCTTAACTCATTCTGCAAAGCAAACCTTGGCCAAAATGACAATCCTTCACGTCTTAGACTACGGTGACATCATTTACATTATTGGGGGCAGCAGTAGCTCATCAGGTTGAGCGGGTTGTCCAGTAATCGTAAGGTTGCAGGTTTGATTCCGGCTCTGGACAGAGACTTCTGCTGTTGTGTCCTTGGGCAAGACACTTAACCCACGTTGCCTGCTGGTGGTGGTCGGAGGGACCGGTGGTGCCTGTGCTCGGCAGCCTCGCCTCTGTCAGTGCGCCCCAGGGCAGCTGTGGCTACATCGTAGCTCATCACCATCAGTGTGTGAATGTGTGTGTGAATGGATGAATGATACACTGTAGTGTAAAGCGCTTTGGAGTCCTTACTCTGAGAGGTGCTACACAAGTGCGGATCATTTATCATTTATAGGACTGCTTCAAAGAACTTCGTCATAACCTAGCTGTCATTTATCACTCAGCAATGTGTTTGGTCATTGGTGCCCCTTTCACTACTCATCATTGTGATCTGTGCTCACTCGTTAACTGGCCATCACTCCATTCCTGCAGGTTGTTACATTAAATCAATTATACCGTAATTTCCGGACTATAGAGTGCACCTCAATATAAGCCGCACCAACAAAAAAAAAAGCTTTTCTACACATATGCCGCACTCGAATACAAGCCGGATTTTAAACAGGTGTGAACGTGCCTGCAAGTTTAGAAAAGAAAACAGCACTGATAGCATTCATATTTCTGGATGATTAGAAAATAAAAACTGCACACAAAACATGCCTGGTTAGTAAATAAAACACACTTGCCTACCAGAAGAAGTCATTCGCTCTCATCTTCCTCTTGCGCACTAAAGCCATTAAAGTCCTCTTCTTCAGTGTCGGAGTTGAACAGCCTCAGAAGAGCTTCGTCACATACCTTTTCTGTGGCGATGTCAGTGTCGCTGTCCGTGTTGCTGTCATCATCCCCGGGTGAAGCTGACTTGAATGAGTTCTTCCCGCTGCCGTCTCCAGCGCCGAACCATGGATTCATTCATGCCAAGCTTACGTGCGGCAGTGCTGTTTCCCTCCTTTACTGCCAGATCGATGGCCTTCAACTTAAATGCGGCATCATAAGAACTCATACGTGTAGTTACCATGATGAGGGGGTATGGATTTGAAAAAAATTCTTCGTCATGCCGGCTGCTTGCATGTGCTAAATTAAAATGAGCACTTTCTTCCATTTCCACTTTTGACTTCCACCTGTTTCACGTTCTGCTAAAACGCCCCCTAGTGGCAGGTGAAGGAAAATCTTCAGTAAAGCCGCACCTCATTATAAGCCGCATGGTTCAAAGCGTGGGAAAAAAGTAGCGGCTTATAGTCCGGAAATTACAGTATACAAAACAATCATCGGTGGAACACCGTCATATCTTCGCTCATTATTCATCACTTCCAACAACCAGAGCAATTTACGTTCCAGTAACTTAATCTCTGTGGTTACTCCCAAAGCTCGCACCTCCTTTGGCCGCTCCTCATTCCAGTTTGCTGCTTCCAACGACTGGAATGAGAACGAGCTGCTAAAATCACTAAAGCTCACTACCTACCTTCCAATAATTTATTGCAATCAGTAGTTTCTGATCAATGTGCCTGCTTCACTTAAAGATGGTTTTAAGTCTGTTTTGATTGCTTGTACATATTGTAAATGAGAACAGTCGGTTATATCTTATCTTGCTTTTTTTAAAATCTTACCTGTTTTTCTTTGGTGTAAAGCTAATTATGTGTCTGTTGCCACTCTTCTTGGCCAGAGCAGCGTTGTAAATGAGAATAAGTTGTCAATCAACTCATCTGGTTAAATAAATAAACACATTTTGGTGAACTGAGGGGGAAAATGGCTGCAGACCCCTTTCCTCAATTATCAAGTGTGTCCAAAATAAACTTTAGTTACTCGAACCTGCAATTAACCCCAGATGAACCTGATTAAATATACACTTTGCACTAACTTGTGCTAATGTGTGGCTTAAATGACATAAAACTGAAGTTTGGTACATTATGTGCACAGATTTGATGG
The DNA here is from genome assembly GCF_043380555.1 of Nothobranchius furzeri. Taxonomy (NCBI): domain Eukaryota; kingdom Metazoa; phylum Chordata; class Actinopteri; order Cyprinodontiformes; family Nothobranchiidae; genus Nothobranchius; species Nothobranchius furzeri. Next base: position 12,290,924 of record NC_091754.1, read on the forward strand.
CTCTAAAGGCCAGTCTAAGATAAAAATGTACTTTTCCCACATTTTTCTACTTTTCAATTCAATTTTTAAAAATGTTTTCACAGTTTTCATAATTAGTGGACAAAACCTTTTCACGGTAAGTCACTGTGTCTGTTTTATTTTAAAGTTGTGCTTAAAATTTAATTGGCTTGAACTCTAAACAGGGAACCGCTTCATGAAAGCTTGATTCAGCCAACAGGCAGCAAAGGTTAAATGAATTTATACTACCCTTGATAAGAGTTTATCACTGATTATTACAGACATCCACAAACCAGCAGGAGTCAGAAGCAGTTGGTCAGAGTAGACAAGCCTTTAGATAAAACAATCAGCACACTCACAGAACCACTGATAAATGGTTATCTTTGAAAATCTGACATCATCAGCACGAGCTTTTGTTCTTACCTGGGAGAAACTAATAAAAATAATAATCACATGCATTCATCTCTTGTTTATTCTTAGTAAACTCATCTTTTGTAGCTTTGGCGCTCCCATCTGGTTTGATGATGCACAAATCACTATGATCAGCATGGCATTGCGATAATTGAACACGTTCACCTCCTTTTTTATTTGTTCATCGACATAATCAGATTGCTGGGTTTCAGATGATGACTGGTATGTCTCACATGTTTTATTGTCTGTAATGAATGCATCACAAATTTTAAATACGAGCCTGTGTTGACGCAAACAAACAAATAAACCAACACATTTAACACCCAATCAGCACTAATAAATGAATTTAAACTGATGCAAATGTGCATTTTTCTGTAAAAGCTCATCGGTCATGGTTGGCATAGTTAGTGGGAGTGATTTTATTTGATTTGGGGTTTTATTCTATATTTTAGTGTTGCACAACAAAGAATGGAGTTCAGCTCAATACTTATTTTTGTATTTCTGACCAGTCTTGTTTTGTTTAATCAAACTGATGTCATTCCACATGCACATCTAATGTAATTGGCAGGTTGTTATCTGGGTTCAGAGGTCTAGACAGTCTAGATTATTGATGGGATGAGAGTCTTGAATGCATTTGAGAGGCCATGACAATCATTGGGCCCTTTTTTTAAAATATGGTTTGTGACAAAAAATCAAGACCTTGCACACCGATCGAACAGTCTTTATTGATGCTTCATAATTATTTTGCTCAGGATGTTGCGTGTGTGCCTTCATGATCTCACCTGTATATTTTTGATGTATTCTGGCATCTTTGACAAAAGGGAATGGCTAACAGCACAACCAAGAAAAAAGGCAGCGACTCCCAAGTCCCAGAGGTTACTGAAAGTCTTCTGTTAGCTGAAGAGGCTCCAGAAAATTCCAGGAGCTTGTGAAATCCAGTGCTTTTGCTAGAACATGTGCATATCTCCATTTCATCAGACGGGCCATTTTCAGGAACCAACGGAGTCCTCGAACAGGGGCAGGGACATGAATGGCCCGGTGGAGTTGCTGAGCGCCACTTTTGTTCAACTCATGCTGATTGGTTGTAACTCAGTAGGAAATCAGCAGATGGCATCCAGAACAACAGGCAATAGTAAAATTAGAAGCACTGCTTCTAAAGCAGAATGGAAGCAAAAGAAAATATGCACAGATCCCACTGCTTTAATACGGCCATCACCAAACTCCTAATGACTGAATAACACGGCGGAACCCCCCCCCACAACTAAGTAATTCACAGGTTTTTGTTAACTCACATGGTGCTGAAAAAACTTACCTTCTTCTGGTCATTGAATGCCACATTTTACATCAACCAGCAGCTCTTTTGCTCCTCCGTATGTATTAAATGATGCTGTACTTTGACAGAAGGAAACCTTGAATAATATTGTTACTGTAAATGCATTTTGGAGCTGATCAATGACATCCCCATCATCAAATTTAGACTAAAAAGGTGTCTAAAACTTTTGTTAAATGTGTTGGACGCATAGTGTTTTAATATAAATGCAATCCACAGCTAGAGCCTAAACCCTGCCGACGTTACCACAAGGACCAATAATGTTGTGCCACACCAAAGTTTTCTCTGGCCCCCAAGAGAATTTCCTCTGAGCGCCACTGCTGAAGTCTGTGTGGATTGCAACGATAAACTGCTGTCCTCCGGCCAGGCAGCAAAAAGTATTTAGCCCTCAAATTTCAAGGTCAAATTTGACTCAAACGTCATCGTACCTCTTGTTTTTTTCTGAAGGGGATCTTGACATTTTTACAGCCACAGTTGCTTAACTCACTGCAATTAGTTTGACGAGTAAAAATTCCTGTCGTAACTAAGCTGCGTTAGATACTATCAGCTTCCTCAAAACAGAAGGGGGTTGGTTTCCTCTTACAAACAGCTTCGCACGCCACCACTCTCGCTGCAAGCGTTAGATGTACCTGTGTGCGTGAGACCAAAGACAGCCACTGATTAAGCAGCGCTTACACGGCACGCACGCACGTCTGCTTTCCAGGGAGGAGGAGACGCGGAACAGCCAGAGTAAACAAAGGCAGCGTTGCTCAAAGGGGCAGTCAGTACATGCAATACGACACCAACTTGGAATTTCTTGGGGGACCTCCTTAAAAAGAGAAAAGAATAGACCTAAAGACAACTTTACTTGTAATCAATGTTCTTTGAGAGACATGATAAGACCTAACCATGTCATGTAAACCAGTGATTAACTGGACAGAGCCCCTGATTCCTAGGACTTCCCCCACAACGCTCTGGGAACTTCCGCAGTCTCCCTGGGGTTATATAACAGCTTGACTCAAAATGCTGCCTGCACTTCCTGCACCATTGCAACACAAACACACTCGCTGACTCCCACACAGGCTCACACATAAGTGCCACCCCTTAACAACAGGCACCAGTAGCACACACCAAAGCCAGCTTGCAGCACAGAGAGAAGGCAATGGGAAGCAGGGTGTGGTTTCCTACAGCGGGACTGCTGGTCTGGCTGTGCTGCCTCAGTCTCGGGACCGTTCACGGAGGGAAGGTGCTGGTTATGCCTGTGGATGGAAGTCATTGGCTCAGCATGAAGATCCTGGTGAAGGAACTCAGCCGCAGGGGCCACGAGGTCACGGTTCTGGTTCCTGAGAGCAGGTTGCTGATTCAAGGCTCAGACAGCTACAAGACCAAGATTTATCAAGTGCCGTACACTCAGGCTGAACTGGATTCACAGTTCGAATCGCTCAGAGAGAGACTCTTTGATACACCTCCACATTTCACAGATTTCTTTGTGAACGTGGACCGCTTGGTCGCCTTTACCTCCGTCCAGGCGTTGGGCTGCAAGGCTCTGCTGAACAACGAGCCTTTAATAAGCCAACTAAGAGTGGAAGGCTTTGAGATGGTCCTCACCGATCCCTTCCTTCCATGCGGCTCCATCCTGGCAAAGATCTTCTCCGTCCCAGCTGTTTATTTCCTGCGCGGGCTTCCATGTGGGCTGGATACCCAAGCCAGCCAGTGCCCTTCACCTGCATCTTACGTCCCTGTGTCTTTTTCCGGTAACACCAACAACATGACGTTTCTACAGAGAGTGACAAACATAATGATGTCTTATGTGGAATCCTACCTGTGCGGCATCATGTATAAGCACTTTGATGATCTCACCAGCATGCAGTTTGGAAACGGCATGACTTACAAAGAGCTCATCAGCCATGGGGCTATTTGGCTGCTCAGATATGACTTCACATTCGAATGGCCCAAACCTGTCATGCCAAACCAGGTTTTTATCGGAGGGATCAACTGTGCAAAGAAAGCTCCTCTGCCAGCCGTGAGTATAAATGCATCATCACTGGACTAAATAAACATGCATCTTATTTAGATTGGCTCAAAGCTAATCCGGTCTGGTCGATCTGATCGATCAGAAGAAAGTGTGAAATGTTTTCACACTTCATTAATGCAGAAGAAATCTCAGCAAAATGCTTTTTACTTGGTAAAATGTTAAAATTATTTGTGATTTAGTTAAGTTTAAATGCGTGAACAATATTTTTAGTGTTTGCAAAATGCTTTCTGTGATTTAAAGCACAAAAAAAAATCTAACTCAGATTTTATCCTGCAGGACAGGAAAAATAAGATTTATCTAACCACTGAAGGCATTCTGTGCATCGGTTAGGAAGTTTATTTAGGTTTTGCATTATGATGTGGTGAAACTCATCTGTCTGTTCTTGTGGTGAATTGTGTTGGAGCAATGCAATCCTGATTTCTGGACTACCGCCGGCCTACCAGCAGAAGGGCTGAGGGGCCCTGTTATGTCAACAGGGATCCAGTAATTCACAGAAACAATGGGTTTTTTGACATAAGCACAGAGGCCGTTACGCTTCCAAAATCAAATAATTGGGAAGCCGTTAGTTTCATTCAGTGCTAATGAGGCAGTATTTCTTTTAGTTTATATAAGAAGTCATGATGCGATGGCTGCAGAGGAAAAAAGGGTTTTCAGCATAAAAACTGAGATTTTGTCCCATTTATGTCTTTTTTCCCTGCAGGACTTGCAGGAGTTTGCGGATGGCTCAGGAGATGATGGTTTTATCGTCTTTACACTGGGATCACTGGTGGCCTCTATGCCCGAAGAAAAGGCTAAGCAGTTCTTCGACGCCTTTCGGCAAATTCCCCAGAGGGTAAAATTTCAAACAGACTTTTATTTCACATGATTTTTCTTCTTTAACGACTCAGGAAAAGAGAAACATTAATGAACTGGTGAATATACTCACTCAGTACATATGCTAAAGGTTAACTTATGTCCTGGACTTTGAGCTCAGCTTTGCCATAAACTCACCCGCTTGTTCGTCGACTGCAAAATGAGGCGGTGTGATTTGTGTTGCAGGTTGTGTGGAGATACACCGGCCCGCTTCCTAAAGATGTGCCCAAGAATGTCCGAGTTATGAAATGGCTCCCTCAGAATGATCTTCTTGGTGTGTTTTTTGGCGTTTCTAATAAAATGTTCATGCTTTTCAACTTTTTGGTGGACCAACACTAAGCCTGTTCTTTGTTCTCCTCAGCCCATCCCAAAGCTAAAGTCTTCATGACTCATGGAGGAACCCATGGCATATACGAAGGCATCTGCAACGGCGTGCCTATGTTGATGTTTCCTCTTTTCGGGGACCAGGGAGACAACGTGCATCGGATGGTGGCTCGCGGTGTTGCAGAGAAGATCAGTGCCTTTGAAGTGACAACAGAAACAGTCGTAGCTGCACTGAAAAAAATGATCCAGGACAAAAGGTGAAAGTCCTTTGGATGACCTCCGTATAGAGAAATGCAGATTAAACACAAAAGGAGAGAACATCATAAATCCTTCATAACAAACCATGTTTTCTCCTCAGCTACAAGGAGCGGATGGAGGCGCTGTCCCAGATCCACCTGGACCGCCCCATTGGGCCTCTGGACCTGGCCGTCTTCTGGTCCGAGTTTGTAATGAGACACAAGGGAGCGCCGCACCTGAGAGTGGCAGCACATGACTTGAACTGGTTTCAGTACCACAGCCTGGACGTCATCGGCTTTTTAGTCGCCGTTGTTCTGGTCGTTTTATGGGTGACCCTGAAGTCCTGCGCCTTTATTTTCCACAAGTGTTGCGGGAAAAGAATTGTAAAGAAAAAATCTGAATAGTGTTTACCACTAAGTAGATCATCTGAACACCACTGTGAATTTTAAATCTGGCGTATTGTGTGTGTGTGTGTGTGTGTGTGTGTGTGTGTGTGTGTGTGTGTGTGTGTGTGTGTGTGTGTGTGTATGCTCAGGTGTCTGTGTGTATCGATTTCTACGTTGTGCCACAACAGCTGTATAATAATGATCTTGGTAAGGATCCTTTAAAAGATCCCAGATTTAATTAAATGACTTCAAAAACAGTTATGGATTATTATTTATTAATAAATTCTGGTGAAACTTACATTTTTTAATGTTGTCAGAGGAAACAGATGTTGCCGGGACATCAAAGTTAACGAGAACCTAAATGAATGATTTATGGAACCCCTCTGTTGTCAGAACTGACATAAAAGTCTGACTCGTATATTAAAAGTAAACATTTATGTTTGATATGTCAACACCATCTCTTCATGGATGTAAATTCAAAGTGTCGGAGTACCCGGCCCGGAGGGTTACCGGGGTTCCACCCTGGAGCCAGGCCTGGGGCTGGGGCCCGTGAGCGAGCACCTGGTGGCCGGGCTTTCGCCCATGGGGCCCGGCTGGGCCTAGCCCGAACCGGATACATGGGCCCCAACTGTGGACTCACCACCCGCAGGAGGAACATGAAGGGTCCGGTGCAGTGTGGATCGGGTGGCAGACCGAGGCGGGAGCCTTGGCGGTCCGATCCGCAGACAAGAAAACTGGTTTTTGTGACATGGAACGTCACCTCGCTGGCGGGGAAGGAGCAGGAGCTTGTGGCAGCAAGATTCAGGAAGCCTACAACATGCTGAAGAAACAAGGTGAGGGATAACAGTAATCATGATTTTTTTATTTTTTCTGCAGGATTTTGCCAACCTGAGAAATGCCACAGATAACATTAAAAATTAATGTTATGTTTGGAAAAACTTGAAGAAAATGGGGTTAGGCTTTGAATTCAATTAAAGATGAAAAAATAAAATAAAATTCAGCTGATGTTAATTTCAGCATTTTGACTGTATTAAAAGCAGTGGGACCGACGGGAATTCCGGCCCTGCTTATTTCTGCTTATGTGGACGAACAAAGGAATGGTTTTGAGAAGAGACGAAACTGAGAATAATTAACCTAGAGTAACTGCCAGTCTGTGCACCAAAGACACGGCTGTGCATCTCCTAAGTTTGGAGCCTAAGTGCTTACTTCTGTGTCCAGATCGATACTGGCGTGTGAGGGCCTGTGTTGCCCAGGACCCTCGGGGGGCGGTATACAGAAACCCCTCCCCTCTGAAACCCAGTAGGGGTCAGGCTGCATTCTGGTGGTTGAACATGAGCACTGCATGTGTGTAAATGTGCTGGGTTTCATTTGTGAAGAAATAAGTCTCAATAATAAGCACTTGTTTGTTTATTTGAGATGTGCATGTAAGATAAATAACTCTTTATCATATTAATCTTCTTTTGCTCTCGCTCTCTGTTTGAAATCAGTTAATCTTTAATTTAGGAAGGGCAATTTTAGAGAGAAAACAAGTTATTCCATTTTTTTTCTTTCCCTCTCTATAAATATTCTAACCACGTGTAAATAAACTCAAACCTTTGGCCTAACTATTAGAAGTGGTTAATAATTTTAAATTTACCATTAATTCTAACCACGGGAAAAGGAAGGGAAGTTTTTCGACTTTCAACCAAACTGGTAAACATGGCAGGAAAATCTGAGGTCGTGGAGTCCGGTTCTTTCGAGGAGCTTGATGCAGTCCTTCAGGAGCTGACACAGAACCACATTCCAGAATATTCTGATGAAGTCCAGCAAATGGACTCCGAGAAATTGCAATCTGCTATGACGGATCTAATCGACACAGGGATGAATCAGACAGCCGGGGACAAATCAGCTGTGAAAACCATCAGCAGCTTAGCCGCCGTGCTCTCTAGAAGATTCCAATTAGCCCATAAGCTAATCGGTCAGGCTTCGGAACAATTAACAAAAAAATCTCAAAAGATGGATCAACTTTGTGAGGAGACAGCTTGGTACAAACGACACCTTGCAGAGGTTCAGGAAGAGCTTAAAATTGCCACGAGCGATTTAGCCAAAACCTCTACTCAACTTTATGACGTTAGTAAAGAAAAAGAGAGAAATGAATCACTCATGACCGAACTTGTGACAGAGAAACAGGCCATCCAGGCTCGAAATGAAACCCATGTAAAAACACTAGAGGCGCAACACAATACAATTCAGGATTTACAATCCCAGCTTCGTGAATCAGAGGAAAAAAAGCGCTTAAATGAAAGGTTCCGATATCCCATATCTCAGTTTATCTCACCCGAAGTCAAACGTTTTGTAGATTTCCCAGCACCTACCGGAGGTGCTGCTGCACGACAGAAGGAAGAGAGTGGTCCTGCTAGGGTAAGGGAAGAATTAACAGGCACTTTCAACATATTCTCCACCACGAGGATTGCCTCCTTTCTTGAACAGCAGGTCACGTGAGCACCTAAACCTAGACGGACCCAGAAATAAAGATTTAGATCAAATGGCAAGAAACATTACCCGATTTGAACCTAGCCCAGGAGTTCCTTGTCATGTAGAATCTTACTTGAAGGACATCCAGTTTTGTTTGAGAAAATACCCATACGCAACAGTAGATGACAAAATCTACCTCATCAAGATGACCTCGAGTCGGGAGGTAAGTAGATTCGTTGAGCGACAGCCTGAGACCATCAAAGAGACTACGAGCGTTTGTCCCAGGTAATAACCAGAGAGTTCTCCGGTTTTGTCTCCCAAACGGGATTGCCCTTAGCTCTAAACGTCAAACAGGCCAAGAATGAGCATCCCCAAGAATATTATTAGGGATGAGCGAGTACACCACTATCTGTATCTGTATCTGTTCAACCAACTAAATTATCTGTATCTGTATCTGTACTCGGAATGGGCGTGGCACAACCCGGAAGTGGGCGTGGTTTAACCGGATGTGGGTGTGGTTTACATCATACATTATTTTAAGTCTGAAATTGATATGGATTGATCAGAAGTTGATATGTGTGTGGTTTATTTGAAAACTATTTACAGAGCAGCCTCAGAATTGACATTAAATATTTTTGATAACAATAGTAAAGGAACTATTTCAGAACAAGTTTTTCAATAAAATCAGAACATTAATATTTAAGTGCATGGATTAATGCATCTGAACTCATGCAGTAGGAACTAGGAAATATGAAATGCTAGAACCAGACACAACTTTATATATATATATATATATATATATATATATATATATATATATATATATTAGGGCCTGCACGACTTTATTTTTTTTAAAGTCGACAGTCAAGTAATGAAAGTCGAGTCGACTTCGACTAGTCGTTGATGACGTCATACGCCGGAAGCGGCGGCGGGGGGAGGGGGGGGGGGGTTCGGTCGGTAGGTTCGCTGGAGTTTTTGACAATTAAAATTGCGCCCACATTTGCTAAGTTAACACATCTCTTTTAACAACGGTAGTTTCTGCATCCTACTTCAGTCCTCTCCCCCCTCCCCCTGCGCAGCAGCAGCAAACTCACTGTTGCACCTGCACCCTTTCCTGCTGCTCTAAACATTAAAATAATTATTTCATTTTCTGTTCCTCACTTCTGATTACCTTCAGTGGTGTCTGTTTGTTGCAACCACCAGGTACAAAAACAAACTTGTTTTTATTTGACTATTTTTCTGTCCTGTATCTGTTTATTATCTTCCTGCATCTCCTCTCAGTCTAAAGAAAAACTGCTACCTGGGTTCATATGTATTTACCTTGTGAGTTACCTTTGAACTGCAGTTCTAAAAGATCTACCGACCGCAAAAACAGCGGAGTGCCACTGCTCGCCGGCCGACTATAACGGGACTGTTTTTGCTGCGGAGTTCATGCCGGAGCGGAGTGGAGATAGTGGAATCTTGGGGGTGCGTCACCGGAGGACAACAGGTGATGCACCTCGCTCCGCAGCAGCGAAACGCATCAGGCACAAATAACAGACAGAAAACATGAAAGGAAATGAGCTGACATGAACGATCGCGTGTCACCTGATTTGGCGGTGCTCAGGACGCAATGTCTGGAGCGCACGTCAATGATCAGAGCTTTGCATGTGCAAACTGGTTAAGATTAGGATGGGGGTGAGGGGAAGGTTAAATTGCAAGAGGGAAAAGGTCACAGTTTGGTTAAATGTCCGTTTTACCGCCAGTGTCAGTACCGCACAGCGCGTCGCCTCCGCCTCGATCCAGACGCGCAGGGGCTCATCACCTGCTGTCTTTTCCGAGGGCTGCATCTTGTCGGTCATTATCACGTGACAGCGACTAGTTGATGACAGGCATAAAAAGTCACTACAGAGCCGTGAAGTCGACTAGTCGACTATTTCGTACAACCCCTAATATATATATATATATATATATATATATATATATATATATATATATATATATATATATATATATATATATATATAATGTCCTTGTTAGGGGGAGAAATATTGGTTTTATGTAGTGTAATTGGTTTGCTGGAATTTAAGTTTTTTGCAAAAGGTTTTTCTGGTTTTAAGTTTTGCTGGTGGAAACTTGGATCATTGCATTTCTTAGCCTCTTTACATATGAATTCACAGAAGTACTCAAAGGGTGGGAAACAGCCTTGGTTGTTCTCTTTATATTGAGAGCCATGTGACATCCACCTCTCCTGAAGTCCATATGGGGGTTTGTCTATACGATTGGGCTTATTCCACAAGACGTGTCCAGATAGAGTAGACCAGGGAGATGGCCGTCTTCCTTGGCGCCTTGAATCTCTTGCAGTAAATCCCCTAGTTCACGTAGCTTGACATGATCTTTGGCTGTTAATTTTGGGAAACTGTCCAACCGTTGGAAAAGTGACCTTTCGATTATTTCTGATGCTGCATAACATTCATTCAGTCTTTCCCATGCTTTGTATAGAGCTACTGTGGGGTTGTTGACATATACTGAACGTATGCGTTTCACCTGATCACTTGACTCCCTCCCTAACCACTTCGTCATGAGATCTAGCCATGTATTGGGCAAAGGGCTCTGCTGGATTTAAAATGCTGGCCGTGGTGTTACAGTCATGCTGAGGTATAAATGGTGAGCCGCATGGGTTGAGAGAGGTATTTTGTTTCTCCACTTTAGGTTTTGTGTCACCTTTCAGCTGGCTGGGGTTATTTAGAGCAGTGATATTAGCTTTGGTAAGCCTTAATTCAGAGTTGATGGGTTGTGGCTCTAAATTGTCTTCTTCAGATGGATGCCACGTCGTGGACTGGGAGATAGCTTGGTGTCCATTTGAGATCGTACATATTCATTCATATGTTCTAATTTTACACTTTCTGATGGAGATTTTCTACTCTCAGTTTCTTCTTGTATTGCTTCAGCTTCCTCTAGCACTTCTGCTTCAGCTAGAGCAGCATCAGCTTCTCTCTGTAATGTTAACACTTCTAATTCCGCATCTATTTTTGCCTTTTCCAGTTCACTTTGAGCTTTTTCAACTTTTAACTGTGCTTCTTTTGTTGCATAGCATGCTCTCACCTTTGCAGCCTCCGCTTTAGCTCGAGCATGAGCAGCGCTTACTGCTGATCCAGATGAGCGGCTCGTCCTCAAACTGTGTGCAGACTTGTTACTCGATACCATTTTGACCGTGATGAATTATCAGCAGTGGTGGCTGGCCACTAGAGGGCGATAGGGCACCGCCCCCCCAGTTTTCCCCAGTGTTTTTAATTTTTATTTAAAAAAAAAATAAATAAAATTAACAATAATCACATATTCTAAGTTAATTGTGTGTTTTGTAACATAAACAAATCATACCTATATCATTGGTGAGAAGCTCCCTGCCGAGCGGTGGAGGCGACAGAAAGTTCCAGTTTTAAATTACTAAAAATGTTCTTGTGTATCAGAATCCCCAAATGCTCAGCTTGACTAGGGAAATGTGTCCCTCTAGTGCTCAAATTGAGCAAACGTCTTAGTTAATGTGAAAGCAGTCAGTAATCTCAGGTCATCTGTCTGTAGCAGTGATTACATTCTGCAAGAACAATACAGCTGTGACATTTTCTGCCATCACTGCAATCACCACACATGGGGAACAGAGGACATGATTCCTGGATGAGAAAGAGTCCAGGAGGGACCAGACAGCCAGGCTGACGGGACGAAGCCTCTTGGACAGGCGGAGCTGACTCGACTGGAGGCAGAGCCGCTGCAGGCGGAGCCTCTTGGACAGGCTGGATGTGGTGCGACCTCCGGGACCACTGCTGGAACAGGATGCGGTGCGCCTTCTGGGACCACCACCGGTACTGGACGTGGAGCGTCCTCTGGGACCACCACCGGAACTGGACGTTTAGCGTCCTCTGGGACCACCACCGGAACTGGATGTGGAGTGCTGGAGGGTTCTGGGGAAGGTGTCCATCCCTCACAGCAGGTCAGACCCTCTGCGGTGACATCCTTAAGAGCCGACCCATAAACACTCCGAACATAAAGGTAATAATTACCAAGGGCTGGAACCGTTATCAATTCCGGTTGGGTGGAAAAGAGGGTATTTGACTTTTCAGCCGTCCGCAGTCCAAACGGAGGCCGCAAACTCCCTGATGCGCCTGCAGCCTCTCAGAGTTCCTGCTGCTCTAAACACTGAAATAATCATTTCATTTTCTGTTCCTCACTTCTGATTACCTTCAGTGGTGTCTGTTTGTTTCAACCACCAGGTACAAAAAGGAACTTGTTTTATTTGACTGTTTTTCTGTCCTGTCTCTGTTTTTTTTATCTTCCTGCATCTCCTCTCAATCCTAACGAAAAACTGCTACCTGGCTTCATATATTTTCACCTCATGAGTTACCTTTGAACTGCAGTTCAAGAAGATCTACCGACCGCAAATATAGCGGAGTGCGCGCTGACCGCACTGGTGCGGTCACCGGAGGACGAAACAGGTGATGCTCTCTGCACCGCAACAGCGAAACCCATCAGGCACATATAAAAGACAGAAAGCATAAAAGGATATGAGCCGACATGAACGATTGCATGTTAAGTTTCTTTTTGAGGTGGCGACACTTTGATAATGTTACTGTGGCCGTGCTCAGGACGCATCTGTCAGGAGCGTGTCAACGATCAGAGCTCTGCGCCTGTCAGCTCTAAATAATCCCTGGAGAGTCCACAGAGATAATATCAGTAAAACCTGGATCGTTTCGGGCTCCCACTGGGTGTGTTGACGGCTTCAAGGAGCTCCATAGCTCACCCGTAATTCGAATCCTGCGTATAGCACAAGTTTGTCGCGTGAGTTACCGGATTCCTAGAAGACAGTTGCCGGATTGGTTGTTTCAAAATACGATAGTTCCCGCATCTTGTTCCAGCAAGATCCGGCTCAAATGGAGCACTGATTGGTGAACATTAAGCATGTTTTCGGAAGGACTTTGTTACTGTGAATTAAGCGCGGACCCGTTACTGGATTGAGGTTGAGTTTCAATTTACAGCTGATGACATCCACAGACAACATCCCCTACACTTTTGAAACGCTTGCAATGCGCCTGTAAGTAAAGACTAGTATAAGTAAAGACTAGTATACGTTAAACTAATATGAGTAAAGACTAGTATAAGTAAATACTAGTATAAGTAAAGACTAGTATACGTTAAACTAATATGAGTAAAGACTAGTATAAGTAAAGACTAGTATTAATATACTTTAAACTAATATGAGTAAAGACTAGTATAAGTAAAGACTAATATTAATATACTTTAAACTAATATGAGTAAAGACTAGTATAAGTAAAGACTAGTATACTTTAAACTAATATGAGTAAAGACTAGTATAAGTAAAGACTAGTATACTTTAAACTAATATGAGTAAAGACTAGTATAAGTAAAGACTAGTATACGTCAAACTAATATGAGTAAAGACTAGTATAAGTAAGGACTAATATACTTTAAACTAATATGAGTAAAGACTAGTATAAGTAAAGACTAGTATACGTTAAACTAATATGAGTAAAGACTAGTATAAGTAAGGACTAATATACTTTAAACTAATATGAGTAAAGACTAGTATACGTCAAACTAATATGAGTAAAGACTAGTATAAGTAAGGACTAATATACTTTAAACTAATATGAGTAAAGACTAGTATAAGTAAAGACTAGTATACGTCAAACTAATATGAGTAAAGACTAGTATAAGTAAAGACTAATATTAATATACGTTAAACTAATATGAGTAAAGACTAGTATAAGTAAGGACTAATATACTTTAAACTAATATGAGTAAAGACTAGTATAAGTAAAGACTAGTATACGTTAAACTAATATGAGTAAAGACTAGTATAAGTAAAGACTAGTATTAATATACTTTAAACTAATATGAGTAAAGACCATAGACTGTACATATACTGGACAATTCGATTCCATAGGCTTCAATAACACGTTATCTGTCCATAATGGGAGGTGTCCACCACCGCCATTTTGACCGTGTCACAGGTTCCGTCCAGCCCAGACAATTCCATAAAAGGGAAGAGAGGAGGCGCTGAGGGTGGGGCTGTAAGGCTGGGCTCGAGTGACGACACCCAGGCGAACTAGCTACGAGCTAACCTGAAGCTAACCCTGGCTAACCCAAAGCTAAAGCGGAGGTGGGAGCCGAGCTAACGGATGTAGCCACCTAGCTTCAACCCAACCGGAGCTAACTGGAACACCCATCGACCTGAACCTCACACGGAGTTTAGGTGGAGGTTTTCTGCGCCTGTTCGTGAGAAGTACCTGTATTAAAAAAGTTTTAAATCGGTAAGTTTATAATTTATTTCCGTAATGAATACATTTTGCTTTGAGCAAGTTTTCAGTAGTTTTTTTCGGCGCTATCACTCCTGAGTCGCACCAGCCATTAAATGTATCATGAATAAGAGAAAATATATTTAAGTCGTATTTTGGGGGGACATTTTATTATCTTTCTTACAAAATCTGAGACCAAGCGTTTCACATAGCAACACAAGCACCGGTAACCATAACAGAATGAACAACAGCCAGCAGAGGAGAGGATGGCGGTGTTTCAAACACTCCCGGCCGGCGAGGAGAGCTCATTCCTGGGCTGGAGCCGGCCCTCAGCACCCCGCCACAGGCTCTAACAGATGCTGGCGGTGTTTGAAACCCTCCCAGCGGGACAGGGGAACTCATTCTTGTGTGGGTCGGAGTCGGCCCGCAGCAGCGCGGTGTAGCCTACATATTTTGTTAAATAAGTAGCAGGACCTGCCAGAAAATGTAAAAAAGTGCGAGTTATAGTCCGGAAAATATTGCAGTTATTAGTATTCGAGCTAAATTAGCAGCGTAAATACATTTCATATATTTCCAAAATGTTACACTTGTTTGTATCTTGTACAGCCAACTAGTCTTTATTCTGGACTCAGTACAATTTATCAAAAGTAAAGAGACATTCTACAGATGAAGTAAGCACAAGATAACTTACTGGAAGACACGGGATTATCATGAGAACCAGAACAAGAGAGCCTGATAACAGTCATGTGAAAATAAGTTAAAAAGTATGTATGTATAATAGAAATAAAATATATTAGAATTAGTGTAACTCACTGTGATCCAAACAGTAAATCAGCCATAGCTGATTAGTAAATATGACATGAGGTCTGGGAGTTTTTAAGTTTCATTTTTATTTTTTTGTTAGATCTGTTTAAATGTCACCATGGCAGCCTGTGTGTCTCCAACATCAGCTATGCAAAGCAGCAAGTGTAAGTTCCACATACCTGTCTCACCACTTCATGTATGGTTTTGTACTTTAAACAATTATGACAAACCTGTTATTTTTTCTCCATAGCCATTTGGATCATTGGAGACAGCTACGTGAGGCGTGGTGCCCAGAGAGCTGCAGAGACAACCTTGGCCTCCCTGACGTCTGTGTCTCCTGGTTCGGTTGGGGTGGACCATCGACATACATACATGTGCCGACACTTTGCGCCCTGTTTTATAAAATGTAGTGTTAAAAATAAATGTTTTTGCTCAATTACTGGAATTTCTTTGGTTAAGACAAAAGTGAGGAATAATCATTTACAAGTTATTTGTACAACAGGCCCATTTTAAATCCCAACAGTTTCTTAGCAGCCAATAGAAATGTGTTCTTTACTAACTTTACTTGGTTTAAAAATCTTACTAAAATAGTGCCGTATTGCAAAACCCAATCATACTTGTTATGTATACATTAGTTTTGTAGATATTTTTTACAGATATATATTTGTGTGCAACAAATCCAAACTTAAATAATTTGTCATTCTTTATTGAAAAACAACAAAAGACAGTTATACAGAAAGTGTGGGAAAATGATAATGTGAAAGTATTGCTATTTAAATGTAATCCTATTTATCTTTAAAAAGAAAAACTCTAAAAATGTCCTGTACAGCATCATGACAGAAGAATGGTGGTCTGTCTGTCAGAATGTGCTGAACAGATTTGCTCTTTGAGGAGGAGTGTCATGTTTGGATGAAGGTACTTAACCCAAGACATGCAGAATACAACACTGACCAAAAACTGATGGAAAAAATGATTTATTTATAAGGAGGAACTTAAGGTGCACAGATAAGTCTGTGGTTGGAACTGCAACAACAGCTCAGCGTCTGGAGGAGGGAGAACACAGGTGAGCTTAGGTTCTGGTTTCAAAATCCATTGTAGGCAGGCAGAGGTGTTCAGCAGACTTACTGTGGTGGGTGTATGTGTTGGCTGGAGGAGGGAGAGGTAGAGAGGAAGCGCAGGAGAGGGAGCAGAGGTGGAGAGAAGCGGGGCGTCCTGGTGGATGGGGCACTGGGTGAGATGAGAGGTGGGTTATGGAGGGTGGTGATAAGGTCCGTGTGTTGAATATCCAAATCCTGGAGTAGAGGTCAGTATCCAATGAGGTCGACAGGAATCCTGAAGAATGGTAAATCCAATATAAGAGCAAAAACACTACGAAATAACATTAATCCTAGGAACACTAGAGGTAACACGAGTGGCTGGTTACTACCAAAACTGAGGCAATCTTCTGGCGTCAAATTTTGTCCTCCATCCACCTTAAATAGGAAAGCACCCCGCTGATTGCTGATCAGGAATGGCTGGGGTGTAGTCACCAGAACCATGAAGAATGTGTCTCCAGAGACAACTCGGGTCCTGGTACCAATCAGGAAAGCGGACCTTATCACCCAGAGCTGCCAGGTCACGCTCAAAGCCTTCATGTTCACGCTGCAGAGCCTGAACGCTGGCCAGGTGGTGGCCGTAGTTGTCTGTGTTCAGGGCCTGGTTCTTCTCCTCGATCCACTCTTTGGTCTCATCAGCGTCTCTGAGAAGACATCAGAACTCCGTCTGAGTGTGGGTCCAAACTCTACTGACCCGTAAGCGGCGCATAAGTGTGCGGGGTACCTGTGGAAGCGCTACACCTCATGGGCGCTGCCCAGCATGTTGCAGCGAGCGCCAGCGGTTGTTCAGCTCCTGGAGAGAAACCAAACCCAGTGAGATGAAGGTGGACGCCAGCGGGCTGGACGCCGGACGAGGAAACCTGGAGACGGATCGCTCAGACAGGAAGGGAAGAGCTTCCTCTTACCTTGATGGAATTAAAGTTAGCCGTCGTCTGAACGCCCAACCGTACGGTCTGAGGTCAAAGGTCACAGGAAACACACACCAGTCAGCAGTCATACAGATGCATAAAGATAACTGTAGCCATGGCAACCAGCTGACATGTCCCCACTTTCACCAGCACCTGGTGCCTGCCGGGTCACCTGAATTCCTGTGTGATGTCAGCACGGTCGGCCGTGACTGCTGCCATCAGAGGTGACCTCTGATCAGCTGAATGAACTCACCTTCTAGGGTGACGCCGTGTTAGAGTCGGCTTCGTCCTGTAAACAAACAAACAAACAAACAAATGAGTGGTAACATAAACACCACGTCTGGTTCTGGTGGAGGCGGAGGACAACATGCACCTTTCCAGGAGCAGAACCCAGATGTTCTTGTTGCTACAAACAGAGACGAGCAGAGTTAACAAACCAGGAAGTGAGAGGGACCAGCTGCTGCAGACAGGTGACGCTCACCTGAGCCTGAACCATAGGAGCCTCCTCAGCCATCAGACCTTCTGACTCCAGTTCAGATGCCACCTTGTTGATGTCCCTCAGGCGGGACTCGTTGGCCTTCAGGTCCTGCAGGACAAAAGCACCTGCTGATCACCTTGTTGCTGTCGGGTTAACAGGTCTGGTGTTAGAACGTGGTGGATAAGAATGTTCTGACGGGCCGAGGGCTCTGAACTCACCCTGCAGGACTGGGCCTGCTCCTTCAGGGCCTGGATGCTGCTGCCATAAGCCGACAGGTCCGACATCAGGGCCTCGTGCTTCTTCAGGAGAGCCTGTGGAGCAGAACATCAGAACCTTCAGCTCGTCTGACACAAGTGGAGCTTTCTCGCAGCGATGGTCCAATCGGATCCGCCACCGTCAAACAAACCCTGCTCAGTTCACCGCAGACGCAGCTCTGCGGGTGTTTAGTGGAAAAGCGTGAGCCTTCTGCCGGCAGCCACGTGTCATGGCTGCTCTGCAGCGGGAACACACATCACAGCTTGTAAACCGTTTGAAATAAGAGCGCCGGGAACACGTTTGTCATCACTTCCTGTGCGAGGCCAGCACTTCTACCCCTAACCCATGAGACGCTCAAACGAGCAACGATGTCTGGTAGACAACCGAAGGAAATGACAAATACAGAAACACTAATTATGAAGGACTGGAAAGAGAGCAAAGAAAAGCGATTGGAGTTTCTCAGGAAGGGACTTCCATACCTCGGCCAAGTCCTCGTCTTTCCCTTAGTCTGGACTTCCAACGATGGGCTCCTTCTCCCTCATCCAGGACTCGGCCTCATTAGCATCCGCAAAGTACTGCTGGGCCTGCAGAGAGTCCTCCAGGTCCTGCCTCCTCTGGGACGCCTTGGCCTTTAGCGTGTCCCAACGTCCATGAAGCTCTGACAGCTTAGTCTTCACCTCCTCACCAGCGAAGTGACCTGGACCCAAAAAAAGTGAGCCAGAACCTGCAGACACCTCAGAAACATGTCAGGACCAGACCTGCTCTACCTTCCTCCACCATGGTCTCTCCTTTCTGGGTGACAGCCTTGATGCGAGGTTCATGACCTGTGATCTCAGCCTGCAGAGCCTGGTGCTTCTTCAACAGGTTCTGGACACCAATCAGGTCCTTCCCTGAGGACACATGTTAGAGTTCAGCATTATGCAGTAGACAGACCAGTTTAACCCAGGGGTTTCTTTCTTCTACAATCTGCTCTTTAACTGTATTCTTTCCTGCTATTTCAGCTGTTAACTTTATTTTTTCTCCAAGTGTTTTTCTCCCCAGAAGAAGCTACAACGATGTTCTGCTGAGCTGTGGTGGCCTCATGGAGGGGGCCATCGGCTAGCACACTGCTGCTAACCACTTAAACATTCTCCCTCTCCTGATAGTAACATTTTACTTTCTTTGATGTTGGATCTGCTACTACTAGTTTACCCGTTTAATTATAGATTCACTAGGATAAATACAATAAAGTTTATCTCTTGCCAAATAGAATATTTACTGTGGCGAGCCCGTGAAGAGGTGTAGGAGAATGCGACAAATTTGTCTGTTAAAAAGTCTGTTATGTACAAAAAACACAATATCATCACACTATTTTGGACCGATACATGACGGTCAGGTCCAGCTTGGGGAGAAAATATGACACGTCTTTCAGGATGGACTTCATCTTTGGTAGCTGGCGAAGCCGGGAAAAGCAGGATCTAACCACCTGGCTAATGTGGGAGTCCATCCGCATCTCTGGGTCCAAAACCACCCCCAGGTTAGTGATGGTTGGCTTCACTAAGCTGCAAAAACAGGGTTGCAGGACAGGACTAACTGCAGTGGGAAAGGGAGGAACAAATATTCCAGTTATAAATATTAAATATTTGAACAAATAAATATTTGTTAAAAGGAAGAAACTGATGATGACTTTAAGATTAGAGGAATGTTCTAGAACGGGTCTGGAACCAACGATGGCCCTTTGGATCAAATTTGGATTAAAAAAATAGCTCATGATTTTATTTATGGATGGAATAAAAATACAGGTTGTAAGCATCTTCTCAATATCTTCATGTTGCACGACTTTCCACAGCAGAAGGACACAAAAACTGCCAGAATTATGATTAGAAAGATTTACGTTTTAATCTCAGAATCCCAACTTTTCCCAGAATCTTCACATTATTCTATGAATTCAGAGAAAATATACATTTTTCAGAGGTCTCGCTCCCCTGTTGTGGATATTTCTCAAAATTCAACCATTTTTTCTTTTTAAAAGCTTTAGTAAGAGTTTGGACTCTAAACAAGTTTTACTTTGCAGACTGCTTGTCTAAACCTTCATCAGATCTGCTCATAATAAAACATTTGGGTTATATTTAATGCCCAGGAAGATGCTCTTCCTGGGCATTAAGTTATCAAAAACAGATAAAAGTATTTTTTACCATAATTTTAACTGCTATCAGCTGATAAAAATAATAAAAAACAGCCTGATCATTAAAGGGGTGTAAGTGAAACCTCGCGGATCACACAAACCATCATGCTGTCTATATGACTTTGAAAATATATAGTTTAATTACAGTTTGATTTATTTGACATCTGTATAATGTTTATTATTTTGTTTTTTCCCCCTAAATGCCTAACGTTTTAGTTTTACATGAATATTAGTCATTCATCACAATACATAAAGTTACACATTTTAAATTTTAATAGGGGAAGACTGCAGGAGGGAGCGGTAAAATACAGAAATCCCCAGCAAAAACAAGAAACTTTACGAGTCTGATGAAACCCGCTGGAGTTCCTTCAGCAGGCCTGGTGGCAGCTACAACGGCCCAGTGGCTGTGCTTGGTCAATGTTATCGAGCTCAGTCCGGCTCGGCCGTGAACGAGCCGAGGCGACATCCTGCTCTGCTTAAGAAGAGGTGTTATTTTCCGCTTCAGAAGAAGCGTCCGTGTTTTACGCTTTCTCAGAGACATGTCACGTTGCTAAGTTGTTAGCGCCGCGCGCTAACACGTCAATAGTGCAGCATAGCCTGCTGGAGGGTTCAGATGAAAACACCCTACCACTCAGGCTGCTTACACATCGATATTAAGTTGTCGCTGTTGCGCTCACGCCGTAATACAGTATTAGATGCGGTTAAAGTCAGACATGAAAAACTCCACGAGCGGTCAGACCGCGCAGCAGCTAGGCGCAGCAAGTAGGCACCGGATCGGTCAGGCTGCCCGGCCTGACCGCTGGGGATTACCGGATGGAAGAATGGACACAGAAGTCTCCCTCTTAGCGCTCCGTCATATGTCAACCCATTTTTATCTTAAATGCACTGGGTTTTACCCTATTACCCATCTAAATATGCCCTATTAATTATTTTACCGTATTTTACATTTAAATTTCATGGTTAAACAGTACATGCTACATGTTAAACTGATAGTTAGCTAGCTACTTCGGTAAACTCAGCTAGTTTAAAGGTGGCAGTGACATAAAATACGAATATAGATTTTAACTTACCGAAAAAAATGAAGTGGAGACTCCTTGGACGCTCTATTAGTGAAATTAATACCACTGCAAGTCATTTTGTCCAACAATTGCACCAATAATATCCAAAGAAGAATACACAAACACAGAGACTCAAAATGCCGGAGCAGTTTCCAAGCCAGACCGAGGCTGTACTGAGGCCTTTCCACGGAGCTAGCTCTGTGGTCACGTGGGTCTGAGGCGGCGGTCACGTGTGTCGGATGCTCATTAATTATACAGAATTTTAGGCTTTCAATACACTTAAACAGAAGAGTGAGAAAAAAATTCACCCCCCTCAGAGTTGTCATGAGTATAAACTAGATAATTTAGACAAAAAACATGTTTTGGCACCAGGCTGTAAACATGTTTATTTCTGCTGTGAAATCGGCATTTTTAACATGGGAGTCAATGAGGATTTGCTCGCTTCTGGCACCAGCCCCCAGCGGATGAGGGTGGAACTGCAATTTTTCTTACTTCCGGGATGGGACCATTTTCTGAGCGGCATTGTGGGGGCTTGGTAAAGACTAGTATAAGTAAAGACTAATATTAATATACTTTAAACTAATATGAGTAAAGACTAGTATAAGTAAAGACTAGTATACTTTAAACTAATATGAGTAAAGACGAGTATAAGTAAAGACTAGTATACGTTAAACTAATATGAGTAAAGACTAGTATAAGTAAAGACTAGTATACATTAAACTAATGAGTAAAGACTAGTTTAAGTAAAGACTAGTATACTTTAAACTAATATGAGTAAAGACTAGTATAAGTAAAGACTAGTATACGTTAAACTAATGAGTAAAGACTAGTTTAAGTAAAGACTAGTATACGTCAAACTAATATGAGTAAAGACCAGGCACGTGCAGAGGGGGGTGCGGAGGGTGCTTGAGACCCTGCCCCTTTTGTCCGAAGTGCCCAAAGTGCCCTTTTTCCGGTCGTTCGTCAGATTTTACGTACAAAACTGTTATACTGTGTTACATTCGGGCACTAGGACCATGCTGAGGCAGCCGCCTCAAGCTGAAGGCTATTTTCCCTTAAACCCGCCTACAAACTCACTGATTGGCTCTGCCGCGTCATACTAACGAGTGATTGGTTGTCCTTACTGTCGCTCTACCTTGTTGAGACGACAGACCGGTGTTTTCCCTGCGGACAGGAGTCTGCGTTCATCTACCTGTAAGTTTTTTTTCTGCCTGCTTCACGTCAGCTGGATAGATTTTAATATCAGAGCTTTTGTTTACGTGCGTTTGAGTCCGTGGTTAGTGTGTGTGGAGCAGAGACAGGTAGCTGCATGTCTGGGACAGAAAATGAGACACGAGAGAGACTTCTCCTGAAGTGTTGCAGAAACTCAAAGAATCAATGTCTCACTCTAGATTCTCCGGGTCATAACTTCTGAATTACTAATCGAATAAAAATAATTCAAACGGTTTCTAAAAGTACATAAAACGAGCTTTCCAACGAGGTATTACATGCAGTGGCGGAGCTTGATATGTGCAACATGTGCGGCCGAACAGGGCGGCAGTCTGGAGGGGGCGGCATTTAATTTTATTTATTTATTTATTTTTTTTTTTTTCTTCCATCAACCGATACATCAACAAAACATAGAAATCACATGTTCTTCATAATAATAATAGTGATGAGTGATGATAATAATAATATTTCTGTAATAAAAGCACAACAAAGTCATTGTTTGCGTTTATATTGGGATTTTATTGCGCCCCCTTGTGTCCGCCGCGCCTCTGTGGTGCGCTCTATAGCGCCCTTCATCAGGTGGGGGGCGGAGGGATCTCGGAGAGTGATGATGGAGGGATACAGGTACCGTTTCACATATCACCACTCACAAACATAATGGAGAAGAAGCGGTCGAAGCCATCTGGTGCCCAATTTCGGAAAAAAATAAAAGAAGAGGAGGAGAAACGAGGAAAAGATGCAGGTATGCATCTCTTTATTATTTAGTTGGTATTTTTCCCGCCTGTCCCCCAACTTATTGATTAACTAACCTCTCTAATCTGTACGTTTTGCATGGTGCTATGATGATCCCTTCAAATGTCTTTTGCTAGCTTCTTACGTTGCATGTATTTAGAACTACTTCCAACCGCTAGCTTTTTCTTTGTCAAATGAGCTTTTATGAAAAGCTAAGAGTGGGAAAACCGAAAGGCTGATAACCAAACGCTATCAAATTAAAATGAGTCTTTGAGAATTTTGCTGAAATACATTGACGGCGGGCGGCAGGTCTCGCGCCGGCGCCATTCGCCTTTCTATTTGGACTCGGGAAATGAGCTACGTATTATTTACCCCACGAAAAACGGAGCGGCAGCGGGCCGCTGGAGGTGCCCTGCTAGTAAGATCCCGTTTATACTGTAAACTGCCATAAAATAAAAACTATAATAGCTAGAGCGGTCTTTTTTTTAGCTGAAAGTTGAGACTGTCTCGCCTTTCAGCACTGTACAAGTCGATGATGTCATCGTGTTGCGTTGTGTGCTGCACAGCACACCGCGGCTATGTTAACTCACAGTGACCTTGAAGCAGCGTGGGAGAGTTGAAGAATTTAACCAGTTAAAATGGATCAATGGATATTTAATCAATAGTTGTGGCGCCTCTGGTCATTTAGTTCTTTGTGTGCCGGAGACATTTGCTGAATAAGGAAATAAAAACTTAAAATGACAAAAAAAATTAGGGAAAAACACTTGTTTTGTATTTTATCAATTATTAATGATTAATAGATTGTTGGTGTTTTAACTTTTGGTAAAGGAAAACACACAATTTCCAGGCAGCCCCAGTCTGGAGAAGTGATGGTGACATCAGCCGTTAAAAATAAATAATACTCTGAGGTTTTTATGAATAATTTGTACTTTTACTTGAGTATTTCTCTAACAGCAGTACTTTTACTTGTAAATGAGTAATATTTTAGCAATGTAACAGTACTTGTACTTGAGTACAGATTTTCAGAATTCTTTCCACCACTGCTGAAAACTGTAAATGCTCATTGTAACATGTTAATTAAAATGCTAAAGCAACAGACGTGACATGAAGATTGTATTGTTTGTTTTATGCAACATCAGGAGCCCTACACAGATATTTTGGGATGACATCAGCTGCCACTGAGGAACAGCCATCTACCTCCACTGCTCATACCAGTAGGCCAGTATTTGAACTCGAGGAGGGACAGTCTGCTGGCACCACATCTCCCCAGGAAGATACTTTAGGTGGGTTTTGCACATGTGTGTGTGTCCAGCAAACATTTAGCTATAGACATTTAAATAGTATTTTCACAGAATAGGGGAATTGTTCCATATAGCAATGTGGTGAGTTATGCTTCCATTTTCTGTCAATAGAGAGACCTACCAGTATATGTGAACTTGATGAGGGACAGCCAGCTGCCACGTCTCCCCAACAAGATATGGCAGGTAAGTTTTGCACAAGTGTGTGTGTGTGTGTGTGTGTGTCCTGCAAACATTAGAGAAATTTGAGTGTCACATATTGTATTTTAATAGAATATGTGAAATGGTCCACATAGCAATGTGTTGAGTTACGATTCTGTTTTCTGTCAATAGAGAAGCCTGAACGATCAACCAATGAGTCCCACTGAAGGTGATGATGAGCCTCTTTCTTCAGACCCAGCCAAGTGGCCATCACCAATTACCGACAGCATACGCACAGAGCTAGCTCGAAGAGGACCTACCAAGGTGCCAACTACTTTCATATTTCCCAGGAATGAAGGCGATGGCAGGTGTTGTCATCATCACTATTTCAGTAGAACTTTGACAAGTGGTGAGAAGGTGGCCAGGAGCTGGATGTTGTATTCAGTTAGCAAACGTTGTTATATATAATACACTCCACGCAATTTGAAACAAAGTTGTAGGTGTAATTTTTTTTCTTGTGTGTGTGTGTGTGGGGGGGGGGGGGGGGGGGGGGGGGGGCTTGCGGGGGATCTCGCAGGCGCCATTTAGGCCAGCTCCGCCTCTGATTACAAGATGTTATTCATGTTACTCCAAAAATCACTGTTAGAAGGAAACCAGCTTTGCAGCGTCACAGAAAGAAACGTAGCGAACCGCGACGGGAGGGCGAGAACCGAAAGGAGGAGATGATCTGATCATCTTCATCAGCAGCTTTTATAAAGTTATGGAAACGCCACAAATAAAATCCACCTGGTTGGTCAGGTGTCCCAGAAGGCTGTTTCTGTAGATGGTGACATGAGGAGGGACAGATTAAAGTCACACTGGTTTTTATTTGAACACTCAACTGTTTACTAAATGATTCAGCTTCATTCCAGCATTATTTATACGTACAATAAATATTTATTTAGCTAAAAATATAATGTTATCAGTGCAGAATTTTATTAGTTGACTTTTTGTAATGGAATGTTTACATTTAACCTTTTATCTGCTTATTGATCTTCATAATGCTGGTAGAAATGTAGCTACAGCTGTGAAGTAGCCTGTGGGTGTTATTTTATGATACCTAGTATTTATTTTACTGTATCCCGTTCTCTGGATCAGAGCGTAGACCTGTGGTCACAGACAGGCTGCAGTCATTAAAATGGTTAACATGAGGTCAGGGGTCACACTGTTTTCTGAGTGTTTGCAACACAGTTCTGAATTTAAATACCGGTAGTTCTTTTGACATAGTTTGCTCAAGTCATTTTGAAGTTCCTGTTTAGTAATAAATGTAAAGAAAATTCAAATCTGTTTTTTTTTTTCATTTAAGCTGCAGTTTTACAGACTTTAATAAACATAAACACTAAATACAAACCAGACACTGAAAGCTGAGGTTGTTCTGAAAAAAGGAGCAGAGTTACAAACATTTTACACTTTTATTACAATTTTAAAGCCATAAACAAAAAAAAATACTTGTTATATTTATGGTCATAAGAGGGTTAAACGTGATAAATGTTCCACCTCCCACAAAGAGATGGTAAAAGAGAATGTGAGCATAATTATATACATTTTATTACTTTATTAAGTATTTTTTATTATTGACTATTACTCCAAAGAGTTCAGATGAAGGCAACTGGACTTCTTTGGTTTCTTTAAAACATTTCACTTCTCCTCTGAGGAGCTTTGTCAGTTCTGACTGGAACATGGGAGAGTCAAGCTCATAAGCTGTAGCTGTCTGTTGTTATTTAAAGAGCAGAAACTACTCTGAGTACCCCGCCTCTCCATCTCCTGATGAGTGGTTAGCCTCTATTGATGGTGAGTCATCGTGTTGATTAGATGCAGGAAGATGTGACCTAGACTGAAACTGAATGAGATTCAAAAAAAGTTCTAATCTTTTAAACAACGCTGTTGGTCCTCTTGGTCCTTGTTCTGGTTTTCTAAAAGCCTGTGTTAAAAACCTTGGTGTGTTTTTAGATGGTTCTTTTAATCTTTACAGACAGGTGAGTGCAGTGGTCCAATCAGGTTTTTATCATTTAAGGCAGATAGCAAAGGTGAAGCCATACCTTCCTGCTAATGTCCTCGAACCTGGACATTAGCAGGAAGGTATGGCTTCCTGCTAATAGCTTCAAGACCGAACACCTGTTCGGTCTTGCTGATTGGACTACTGCGACTCCCTGTATTCTGGCCTGGGCCAGTCCTCCCCACACCGACTTCAGCTGGTCCAAAATGCAGCGGCCCGCTTGCTGACTGGAACCAGCAAGCGGGATCACATAACCCCGGTTCTGGCCTCTCTCCATTGGCTTCCTGTCTCTTACAGGATCCGTTTCAAAATTTTACTTTTTGTTTTTAAATCCCTTCATGGCCTGGCCCCAGTTTACATCTCTGAGCTGCTGTCCGCTTACGTCCCTGCCAGAACCATGAGGTCCAGCTCTCAAGCTCTTTTAACAGTTCAAAAAACCCGCCACAAGACTCGCTGCAACAGAGCGTTCTCTGTGGTTGGGCCCAAACTGTGGAACAAGCTACCGCTCAACATCAGGACCACACAGAATCTAGACCATTTTAAATCCCTTCTTAAGATGCAATTTTTGATTTGGCTTTTTATGCAGGTTGACTTGAGCATCTTAATAGTTTTTAACAGTTTTTATCACAGATTGTGACTGTTGTGTGCTCATCTTATTTTAGGTTTTTATTGTTGATTTGTTGTATCTTTTTTTGTTTTACCTTGTACAGCGCTTTGGTGTAGCTTTGCTGCTGTAAATGCGCTCTGTAAGTAAAATTGACCTTGACCTTGACCAAAGCTGCATTATTGGTTCTGGAAAGGTGAAATCTAAGCCCCGCCCCTATTTAAAGTGGGGTTTTCACGTTTTGACATAGATAGCTTATTTTACTCCTCTCTCAAATCATCTATCTTCTCTGTCCAGAATGTGGACTTTGTCATCTTCAAAGGTGTGTCCCTTGTCCTTCAGGTGAAGGTGGACTGCAGAGTTTTGACCTGAAGAGGTGGCTCTCCTGTGTTGTGTTATGTTCTTGTGTAATTGTTGTTTAGTTTCTCTAATGTGAACATCTGGACAGTGCTCCTACACTGGACTGCATAAACGAACCCACTGAGCTTCTGTTTGGGTGTTTTGTCTTCTGGATGGACCAGGTTCTGTCTGAGGGTGTTGTTGGGTATAAAGTTTACCGGGATGTTGTGTTTGGAGAAGATTCTTCTAAGTTTCTCTGAGACTCCTGCCACGTATGTGATGATGGTGCCTTTGTGTAAAGGGTGTTGTTGTTAGGTTGGTAGCAGAGCTCTCATGTTAAGTGTTAAGTTCAGTGAGATCATGGAATGGGATCAAGAATTTCCTACTAACAGGAAAAAGATCTCAGCTAACATAGCCGTAGATCACAATGGATAAGTCTCTGTGGTTGCATATATTTTACTACCTCTTACTAGAGCTGTCTTTAGTAAGCACAAAATATCTTTGGTTGTACACCTGTGCAATAGCAATACAGTATCTTGATTTCTGTTGAATGTACTTCCTGAATGAGTGACCTTTTCAGGCTAAAATAACAAAATGACAAATACAGACAGAAGGACAACTTCTTTCTTCTTTTATAATGCGTTGCATCACCACCTGCTATCAGAACAGGACTCGGTATTGGAAGATAATCAAAAATCAAACAACTTGGACTCGGATCAGGGGCAAAAATGTGGTTGTAACATCTCTAGATACAAGTCAGCTTTAAAAACTAAAACTATTATTTATGAACTAACATTAACACTAATGACACTAATTTATATATTTTTATTATGTTGTTTGAACCCAAGGGTCTCATTATCTGAATTTTCTAACTTATTGGATTGCTCTATAAGTGCCCCTTTTTTTACTTTGAGCACCCGCCCCGTCAAAGGTCTCTGCACGGCCCTGGTAAAGACTAGTATAAGTAAAGACTAGTATAAGTAAAGACTAGTATACGTCAAACTAATATGAGTAAAAACTAGTATACGTCAAACTAATATGAGTAAAGACTAGTATACGTTAAACTAATATGAGTAAAGACTAGTATACGTTAAACTAATACGAGTAAAGACTAGTATACGTCAAACTAATATGAGTAAAAACTAGTATACGTCAAACTAATATGAGTAAAGACTAGTATACGTTAAACTAATATGAGTAAAGACTAGTATACGTTAAACTAATATAAGTAAAGACTAGTATAAGTAAAGACTAGT
The DNA here is from genome assembly GCF_043380555.1 of Nothobranchius furzeri. NCBI lineage: Eukaryota > Metazoa > Chordata > Actinopteri > Cyprinodontiformes > Nothobranchiidae > Nothobranchius > Nothobranchius furzeri. The sequence goes on from NC_091754.1 coordinate 12,319,594, forward strand.
ATACTTTAAACTAATATGAGTAAAGACTAGTATAAGTAAAGACTAATATTAATATACGTTAAACTAATATGAGTAAAGACTAGTATACGTCAAACTAATATGAGTAAAGACTAGTATACGTTAAACTAATATGAGTAAAGACTAGTATACGTTAAACTAATATGAGTAAAGACTAGTATACGTCAAACTAATATGAGTAAAGACTAGTATACGTCAAACTAATATGAGTAAAGACTAGTATACGTTAAACTAATATAAGTAAAGACTAGTATAAGTAAAGACTAGTATACGTTAAACTAATATAAGTAAAGACTAGTATAAGTAAAGACTAGTATACTTTAAACTAATATGAGTAAAGACTAGTATAAGTAAAGACTAATATTAATATACGTCAAACTAATATGAGTAAAGACTAGTATAAGTAAAGACTAGTATACTTTAAACTAATATAAGTAAAGACGAGTATAAGTAAAGACTAGTATACGTCAAACTAATATGAGTAAAGACTATGAGGCCAGTCTTTAAACGACAGCCGCTGTGTCTTTAAACGTTTTCTTGGTTTCTCTTCAGTTTTTTAAAAATGTATTCCTCTCTCTCAGTTGTAAACGTAGCTGTTTTACCTTCATCTGCAGATGGAGTCTCATCTTCCCTCTTACGTTTTTTGCTCTCAGGCATATTAACATTTGATCTGTAGTGCTCTTTGTACTTATTCCAGGTAAGCTTGGTGCAATCCCGTGGTTCGTCTAGCTGAATCTTTGGTCGCTTTTTCAGTGCCGTGGCCACGTCGTATGAAATGCATTCTGCTTTTCTTTTACCTTTCTGAATTTCCAATGGCGTGTGCAGTTGGACAGTCTTGGGGGAGCTTTGCGCTCCGTCTGACAGATTGTGGTGGCCTAAAGCTTTTAGTGGCTTGTAACACAGTTTAGCCTCTCTGTTGTTAAAATCCTGTTTCAAAGTCTTGTTTTGCTGTTTCTGCAGCTTAGCCCCGCCGGCAGATTCATTGGAAGGTTTGCCTTCGAGGTTATTCATAGCAGACAATAAATTCTGTTGACCTATGTTTAAAACGGTCATCTCGACATCTCTTTTAAACTTTTCCTGAGCCATTTTGCTGTGGTAGGTCTGAGCCAGATCTCTGGACTTACGGTATTTCTCTTCCATCATTTTGTTGGCCTCCACTTCATTGGAAAGTTGTTTCCTGAGGTATTTAATTTCCGTGAACTGCTTGTCATTTTGAAGACACATTTCGGTGTATCTGGACTGGAGTAATGACCTTTCAGATTTCTCCTTTTGCAGAGATGTGTCGCTCGCCCGCCATTTGCTCTCCATATTTCTGGTGGCCACCAGTTGTTCAGAAAGCTTTTTTCTAAGATCCATCACTTGTTCCCTCAGATGTTTAGTCTCAAGCATTAAATCAGCATTTTTTTCCTTAAGCTGAGAATTTTCCTGACGAACCGGCTCGTTTTTGGGTATACGATAATTTTGTAGTCCAGGCATTTTGATTAGAAGTAGACAGTTATTGACTGAAACTGCTCAATAACACAAGAACCACGCACTGTGTGAAGGACAGTCAGTAGAGCAAACTGGTCGTCTCTGGCTAAAGATTCCAAATGACTCAGACCGCGTTGTTCCTTTGTGACGTCATCGTCATGCCGTGGTCTGGTTTGCAGCTCCTTTATGTGCAGAGGTGGAAAGTAACGAATTAAATTTACTCACGTTACTGTAATTGAGTAGCTTTTTTGTATATTTATACTTTTTAAGTCGTTTTTAAAATCTGTACTTTTACTTTTACTTGAGTAAGTTTTTTAAAAAGAATTGTAATTCGCTACATTTTAAATCATATCCGTTACGGAGTAAAAAAAAATTGTAGGCTTAATAAATTAAAAATATTACGTGCAGCAGCGTCGGAACAGAAAGAGACACCTGCATGAGCGCCACGTCTAAAGGGGGGGGGGGGGGGGGTACACCCGTGATAATGAGAACTGTCATTTTTACCGCAGGTTTGCTCAAAAACATCAGGTCAATCCCTGTGATCCACTCGCTGTTTATCTCCTCTCTCCCTCCTCACCTGTTGGTTGGGACCCGCACCTTCGCGCACCGGTGTTACGTCATCGGAATTCTGCTCGGTTCGGTAACCTGATTCGGTTCCGTGTTTGAAACGTGTTTCTCTACCGCTCCGCACGGAAGCGGCAAAATAAAATTTAGCGCTAATAACAAGCGGATTCTCAGCGCTCTGCTCCTAAAACAGAAGACCTGCAGGTCTCTGTGAGTTAATCCTGATACTGTTCAGGTGTAAACATTGTGCTCCATCCCTGTGTTTGAACTCAGAAGATGCTTCTTGATGCCACAGATATGTGATGATTTAGCTTGTTTCTTTATTTTACTCCAGAATAAGAGAATAAATTATTACAAAAGCAGTTCAGTGTTAGTCATTCAAATGATTCATGCTGCAGTGTGTGTGTGTGTGTGTGTGTGTGTGTGTGTGTGTGTGTGTGTGTGTGTGTGTGTGTGTGTGTGTGTGTGTGTGTGTGTGTGTGTGTGTGTTACACATATAGGACTGCATAAGACAGCATGGTTTCATCAAATCCATGCATCCAATATTGGCTGAAGTAACGGCTCAGGAACATAACATATTTCATAAATGATGACGTCTCTGCAGTGTTTATGATAATGTTTTATCTTATATTGGACCTATCTTTGGTCTGGGAGGTGTAACATATCATGATACAAGCCTTTTAAATCATGTGTTACAAGAGCAGATGAATGCATGAATTTAAAGTTCATGTTTGGAGACCACCCTTCACAGTTTGGAGGCTCACGCTGGTGGGGAGACACCATTAGTTCTAGTAACACCTGGGCTCCCAAGTAGAGCCCTGCACTGAAGCCCTAGGCCCTCGGGTCGGCCTGACCCGACGGCCCGAGGGCCGGGCTTCGGGCCAATGACTGTGTAATTACCCCGGACACTGGCCGGGCCGGGCGCCTTTATTTTTAATCGAATTCATAAAAAAATTGAAACACTTAAACGCAGCAGTAGCTCTGCGCGGGACTGTTTTCTTCATCCCGCTCCTGCCCGCTCCCGCTGAATTTCTGACCATTACCGCCCGCACCCGCAGCGTGCATGTCTACTCCCGCCCGCAACCGCAAAACTCAGAGAAATTATTACCTCACAGTAAAAGAGATGTATTGAGTTTGCGTCCTCAACGTGTCATTTTATAGGCTATACCAGGGGTCGGCAACCCGCGGCTCTTCCATCCATCTGATGCAGCTCTCTGTGCTTGTAAAATAATGAATGGATATTTAAATAAAATGCTTTATATTTTACTGAATTAATTTTATATCTGTAAGTCAGTTCTATGTAAAGATTGTCTGCGTAAACCTGAACAGGCCCAACCCGGTCTTACTGTGAGACCGGGTTGACGCGTCACGCTTGTGCGTAATCATAGGCGCTTATGAGCTGAAGAGGATGTGAGATTCTGGGCTTCTCCTCAGACGGCTCCTGGATGCATCACCACATTGGAGACAGGAACAAGCGCTATTCAGCCAAAGTTTCATAATAAGGGAACATTTTCTAAGTGACAAGTCTCTCTGAGAGACAGGGTTTGGAAAACACTCGCTTCAGTAGGAGGAACCTTCCCGCATGCGCTCTGGTTCTGCGACGCGCTCCAAGCCAATCTCCACAACTTCACAACTAGTAGGAAACATTATTTCTGACTAGCTTAATGAACTGACCTGAATTGGAATGTTTATTATGTGAAGTGCCTTGAGACGACTCTTTGCCTTGATTTGGCGCTTTATAAATAAACTTGAATTGAATGGAACTGAAAAAGGAAATGTTGGATCAACATTTAATTTATATATATATATATATATGTATATATATATATATATATATATATATATATATATATATATATATATATATATATATATATATTAGTTAATCTATGATGTTACCAGTTAAAATGTTGTCCATAATGCTTACTGGTGTTAAACAGAAAATAAAATGTTGTACTAGTCCTTTAAGAGAAGAAGAAGAAAAACAAAATGGATGCTTGAGTTCTGAACCAGGGGCATTTTTCTGTTAATAAAAGTTGCAAAAGTATGAAGAAGAACGTGTCGTCTGGCAGTTCATTCAAAGGGGGCAACATTAGCAGAACAAACGTTTCTTGAAGTAGTTTGAAGAGGCTTTCCTGTTTCACAGGAAGCAGCTTGAAGGTGTAAATCAAGTCTTTGAATTTCAGAAACCGCGCAGGTGGTCAACGAAGGCGAGGTGTGAAAAATTAGATGGACTTTTAACCTTTGTTGCTGCATGTTGTTTGCGCAGTAGTTGCTGTTGCATCACTTAATGCAGTTTAGGAAACCTGATCCACTTTTACAAAACTGCTATTTGATTTGTAGAACTTTTAAATGTATATTTTTATTACAGAGCTTCAATGACACCCTTGAAAACGTGCCTATATGCAGATGTGCGTTTTCAGCTCTTCTCTTTAATTGCAAAATCATCTTCAAAGCTGCAAAACCTTTTGTCCTGTAAAACGTCTCAGCCTGTCCTGTTCTGTAAAACTTTCACTGCAGGTGAAAGCAATAAAACACAACAGTCATAAAACTGATTCGGACCATAAAAACTGATGCAGGAGTGTAAGACTACATGCCACCACCTAGTGGACAAACGGCTGACCTAACAGCAAGGAGACTGCATGCATGCTTTGAATGTCTGTTATATGTGATGCATTTTAAATAGATTTTTCAGATCAAGAGTGACAATTTTGCAAACACACACATAATAATGAAGTACATGAAGACTTGGAATCAAGAGTGCATTAAAGTCCGTCTTTTGAGAGAAACAATTAAAAAAAGTAAAGTTCACCTTTGGTCAGAAATAAACCCAAAGAGTAGAAATGATTCAGCGTGGCTTGTTGACACCTTCCCACAGAGCTTCCGTTCTGAGGTTGTCTATAAAATGTGGTGTACAGGTTAGAAACCCAGACTATCGGAGTAACCATGATGCTGATGAGCTGCTTCCTTTACGTCCTGCTGTCGGGCGGCATCGCCGGTAACATCACACCTTTTCTTTTTCTTAATATTAACGGATCTCTAATAAAGTGTTTATTTCATCATTTTTTCTCACGGTAGGGGCTGCCGGGGGCAGCGTAGTAGGTGGCACGGTTGCAAAGCCCCACTCTAGACCCTACATGGCATCACTCCAGATTGATGACCACCATACATGCGGTGGGGTCCTCGTTCGGAAGGACTATGTTCTGACTGCAGCACACTGCAAAAAGTCAGTTTGGTTGAAACTTAACTACTTTAACCCTGAAATTACAGTTTAGTCAGTTAAACGTAATTTTCTCTGTCAATGTCAAGAATAATAAATGTACAACATGATTAGCAAAACTATGTGATTTTGACCCTTTACAGACGGGGCCTAAAGTGCCCATTTTATTAACTAGAATCACTTGTCTTTGTCTTACAGCTGTTACCGGGACTTGACTGTGGTGCTCGGAGCACACAACATCTGCAAAAAGGAGAAAAGTCAGCAAAAAATCAAAGTGAAAAAGTACCAGCCGCATCCCAAATACACTGGAAAATTCGACTATGACATCATGCTACTGAAGGTACTGGCTTGTGTCAAACGTTTTCCTAAATAGCAGTTATAGGCCAAAATGTACTTTAAATGTGTTTTTCCACTTCTTCAGTTGGAAAACAATGCCAAACTGGATAAGTACGTAGGGCCGATTGAACTTCCGGAGATGGATGAAAATATCCTGGCTAATGTTAGCTGCGCTGTTGCTGGCTGGGGCCAATCTGGACCCAAAAAGCCAACTTCGGATGTGCTGAAGGAAGCTACCGAGAAGATTCAGTTCAGCGTTGAGTGCAACCATATTTGGAAAGAAAATTTCACCAGCCATCGTATGATTTGCACCAAGATTACAAAGGGAGGAGGAGTTTGCCAGGTAACAAAACGTTACATGAAGTGCACCTGATAACAAATAAAACCCAAGTGTGTTAGTATAAGATGACAGAGTCACAGTTTAACTTATTCATTGTTGCTTTGGACTTTAGGGTGATTCTGGTGGACCGCTGATCTGCAACGGGCATCTTCGAGGAATAACGGCTTACACAGCTGAAGGTCAATGTGATAACCCAAAGTTCCCACATGTCTTCACTAAACTTGACTTCTATCTCCCCTGGATCAAGAAAGAGATGCAAAAATGATTTTTTTTCTTTTTCTTACAATAGAAGGCGTTTAGCCCAGGTATGGAGCAAAAAAATGTTCTGCTTGTCAAATATTTGCTTAATAAAAATTTATTTCATCACTTCTTATTTGATTAGATTTATTTCTTATTATTCATCTTTAAATGATCCAAATTAGGTATTTACATTTGTTTCTGGCGCTGGTTTCTTTTGTTTGGATCCTAATCAGTTACAGTGATGATGCCAAAAGCTTGGCATACCTATCTATGTGCAGTTTTGCCCATTCCTCTTTGCAGCACCTCTCAAGCTCCATCGGGTTCGATGGGAAGCATTAAAGCAGCTTTTTAAAGATCTCTTTGGAGATTTTCAGTCAGTTTCAAGTCTGGGCTCATGGCTGGGACGCTCGAGGACGATCACAGAGTTGTCCTGTGGACGCTCATTTGATGACTTGGCTGTGTGTTTGGGGTTGTTGTCCTGCTGAATGATAAATTGTTGCCTCTGTCTCAAGTCAAGAGCTCTCTGGAGCATGTTTCTGGACATTAATCTTTCCATGTCTCCTAACTCGTCTCCCAGTTCTGCTGAAAAACATCCACACAGCATGATGCTGCCACCACCATGCTTCACTATAAGGATGACATTGGCCTGGTGAGGAGTGCTGCCTGGTTTCCTCCAAACATGACAGCTGGCATTCACATCAAAGAGTTCAATCTTTGTTTGATCAGACCAGAAAGTTTTGTTTCTCAAGGTTAAAGAGTCCTTCGGGTGCCTTTTGGCAAACTCCAGCCATGCTGCCATGTGCCAAGGCCCTTCTCCCCTGATGGCTCACTTAAGAGGGTTGACTCTAGGGTGAGTCCTGATGGTTTTGAACTTCTCTTACTACTCAGATTTGCAGTGTTGGGAAAGTTTGTTTAAAAAATGAACTAGTTCAAATTTCAATTCATACATTTTAAAATGAACTAGTTCAAATTTCAGTTCATACATTTTAAAATGAACTAGTTCAAATTTCAGTTCATACATTTTAAAATGAACTAGTTCAAATTTCAGTTCATACATTTTAAAATGAACTAGTTCATTTCTTAGTTCATTATTTAAAAAAATTGAACTAAGTTCCCTGAAAACAAAGTAGTTCATTGGTAGATTTTTCTGTTTGAATCAATCATAAACAGTTGCTAACATATTTTTGTCCAATACCAGATAAGGTTTATTATAAAAGTTTGTGTTCGTTTTTCGTAGTATGTTAATTGGGTTAGGCGTAATCAGTATTTATTACTTCAGCCTAACCCTTTCGGTCATGTTGCACATGTAAATTAGAATTTTTTTGTTTTTTTTTTTTGTTCGGCGTTTAATGGAGTGTAATAATCGAATAAACTAAACTTCACACTGTGCAACAGGAAGCACCTGAGCTCAATCTGAGCTTCATGGCAAAGGCTGTGAATATTTAAGTGAATTCATATAAATTTGTAAAACGTTCCCAAAGACTTTTTTTATGTTTTCTTTACGGGGTGTTGTAGAAAAAGTTGTAGAAAATATAAATGAAATCCAGTTTTGAAAGGTTGTGACTTAACAAAATGTGTAAAACGTGAACACTTCCTGTTTGCTCTGTAGCCCACACCTAAGGCGTGAAGCTCTGTGACACCTGCCCACACAGTTTCCATCTGAGTTTGGGGGTCGACTATAAAAGGAGGTATGGGAAGAGGCCCGAGACTCCTCAGACCCTTCTTTAACACAACCATGATACACCCAGGCTCCATCGTTTACGCCCTGGTGTTGGTCACAGTCACTGGTGAGATCAGATTAGTTTCATCTTTTAAAAAGTATAAACAACTCATAACTTTTTAGTGAATTTTGTAAATGTAAAATGCACACTATGTACTTTTTTAATCAGTTACCTTCACCAGAGAATGACATTTAACTGATGTTTTTTTATTGATTTTCTTTTTTTCTAGTGACAGGAGCTACTGAGAGTGGTATAGTAGGAGGTCGAGTTGCAATGCCGCACTCCAGACCCTACATGGCATCCCTCCATTATCAAGGGCAGCATCCGTGTGGCGGGATCCTCATTCGGAAGGACTTTGTTCTGACTGCAGCCCACTGCAAATAGTAAGTTTGTTTGGCCGTAGCTTAAAATCATTTTTTGCCCTTGAGATCAAAAGAAACCTTAATTTTATCATGTTTACTATTCACTGACCTTAGTTCAGTCTACCTGGACTTCTGGACGAGTGTTATTTTTTACAGATGTTTTATTACTCATGTTTGCTTCCAAAGTCACCCAAAAATCCAAAATTACCTGATTAATTTTCAGCTTGAGATAACTATGAGTAAAACTGGATCATGATTTGACAATGATTAAAAAGACATAGGAACATTGATGTTAAATAAAAACTTGACTATTTATCTGGGGAAATTCCAGGGGGGGATCCGTGGTGGGCCAGTGCCACCTTGACTGCAATCTTGGACCCCCCCAGAGCCCCTCTGTTGAGGGCAGAGCCTAGGCATTAATAAAAATCTGCAAAATAATTAATTTTTTATAATTATTATAGATGTTTTAAGGATGTAACCCCCCCCCCCCCCCCCCACACACACACACACACACACACACACACCGGACTTTATACAGGCATTAACATTTTCACACATTTCTCTCTCGTTTGAACACTCAATGCGTTGTAAAAAGAAGCATGCAAAATTCCGCTAAAGGTAAGAAATGTTTTCAGGTGTATTTATTAGTTTTCCCTTAACTACGTAATTAAAGTGAGCTGCCTGAACACTTTTATGGGCTGCCTGAATGTTTTTCCTCACAAAAACATCGTTTGAACACCCAATGCCAATTATATTACAGCCGTAGCTGTCATGATCCGCCCCGGCCTCCCTGACTGTGTCTCTCCTGCCCTGATTAGCCTTATTGTTCTCACCTGTCCCTGATTACTCTGCCCATGTGTTCCTGATTCCCTTGTGTATTTATACCTCCCTCCTTGTTGCTGTCTTTGTCGGTTCATTGTCGCTTGTGCATGTTCGTTCGTCCTGTTGCTCCCGTCCTACAAATAAACATCTTTTTATTTTTTACATCTGTCTGCCTGCTCTTCTGCCTCCTGGAACCCACCACCACACATGGTCTGCCACCTCCACCCGCAGAACATGACAGTAGCTGCACTACAAAAACAATAAAACCACCAGATGCCCCGTTTGGTTCGGGTCCAGCATTTCACTCCACAGCTGCCCCGCGCTGTTACCAATGTAACTTTTAAAACCAGGAGAGACCCTGGATATGCAAAGATGGTCACGTCTAATGCTTTTCCTTCCAGCTGCGGACATTTTTTCAAATTAGACATAAATTGTTCAACTATTACCAGCATATATGGTAACCACTAGCTTGCAACCGCTAGCAGCCAGTTCCGGACTCTGATTGGTTCTTTTCTCATCTAGTCCCACCTCTCCCAATTGTTGATGTTTTTTTTTAAATTCTGGTCATCTTTTCCATTTTCTGATTGGATTTTCATTAGAGTCAATTATCTTTGTCGCCTTTTAGTTATTGATGGAAAAAATCAGTGAAGGGTGAACCGCGTTATAGCGAGGGACTACTCAAAGGCAATGTTTATAATGTTTTCCTAGTGGGCCTCGCTAACAGAGCAGCTCTCGTGCTATTTATTCTTGTTTTTTAGTCAAGATAACATGGTTGTGGTTCTTGGAGCACATAACATCAGCGATAAGGAGAAAATGCAGCAAAGGATTGAAGTTGCAAAGTACTATAAGTATCCAGATTACACTGGAGGGTTTGACTATGACATCATGCTTCTCAAGGTAAAAACACTTAGTTTTCTATCTTTTATTTTCTCACTTATGTTGAATTTGCTTAAATCTTACAAAATTAAGCTGAAATAAAATAAGTTTTCATTTTTAACACGTTTGTTTAGGTATGGGTGGTGATGTAAAACATTTACCTTACACCTCTGATGCTTTGTTAAACGTCACATCTCAACTTACAGTCAGGTCCATAAATAATGGGACATTGACACAATTCTAACATTTTTGGCTCTATACAATGGATTTGAAATGAAACAACCAGAATGTGCTATAACTGCAGAGTTACAGCTTTAATTTGAGGATATTTAAATCAGGTGAACTCAGGTGAATTCAGGTGAACGATGTAGACAACAGTTTACATAAGTGCCTTCCACTTGTTAAGGGACCAAAGTAATGGGACAGAATAATCATAAATCAAACCTTTTCTTTTTAATACTTGGTTGAAAATCCTTTGAAGTCAATTACAGGCTGAGGTCTGGACCACATACACCACCAGATGCTGGGTTTCATCCTTGGTGACGCTCTGCCAGACCTACTGCAACTGTCTTGACTGAAGGCTTGTTCTTGGGGCCTTTTCAATTCAATTCAATTCAAAAATACTTTATTAATCCCAGAGGGAATTTGATTGCTGTAGTAGATCAGAATAATAATAATAATCAAGTCATCAAAAAGTTATTGTATATTACAATGGCTGTTGGCAGGAAGGGTCTCCAGTAGCGGTCAGTGTTGCAGCGAAACTGAAGAAGCCTCTGACTGAAGACAATCTTCCGTTGTCGGACAGTCTTGTGAAGAGAATGCTCAGGGCTGTCCATCATTTTCTTGATTGTAATTGTAATGGAAAATAGTAGAGTAATGTGGGCTAAATAAATTGCTTTAAAAGCTATTTATTTCTATTCTCATTACTTGTGACCAGTAGCTGTAATACTCTATTACTTATAGAATATCACCTTGCTTGGTCTTAGGATGATTAATTAGAAGGTTCTAGGATTCTTTTAATTGTTAAGGGATCGTTAACACTTCGTTCATGATTCAAGAACCAGTCAGTGTTTGTAAACAAATAAGAATTTATTTTAAAAACAAAGACTTGACAAATGGTTTAAACTATTATCCTGTGAGTGGATGGAACTAAAAGATGGGTGTCTGAAAACTTTGTGTGAATATGAGATGATGAATCAGAATCTACGTATCTTCAGAGAGGTGCGCTCTGGATAAAATAATTTGGTTTGCAGACAAGCTAGCTGTTATTTATCAAACTGCATACAGACGCTATCTGTGTGTCTACATTACCGTAGAGGCACCCTCTTGGTGGATCCGAAAGTCAGAGTGGTCAGATTACCGCTGGCACCGGAGGGCTGTAGAGTACCGAGGTGCCATGTTTTCAGTCCTAGAGATGTGTCGGGTCACGACAGATGGATGGAAACCACGCGTCTTAAAATAACTCTGTAGGAATTTTGCTAAATCAGCTTTGTTCTGCAGGAAAACTATCTTGTTGTTCAGCTTCACAGGTGCGGAAAAGGTTTAAGGTTTTGGCAGCGTGTCAAAATCCTTTCTGGGTTAAAGATCTGCTAGAGATGGCCAGTCTCCAGCTTGCTCTCAACTGACGAGAAAGCAGAGCGGCTGGCTTATATACCGGCTGTTATCTATTACCAAACTTACCAAGAATCTCAGAAACACACGGTCTGAGACGCAGCGTCTCTGAGTCCAGGGACTAGGTTTGTTATGTGTCATGCGTTCTTCATTTTAGCCTTACTTCTTGTCTGGTGTAATGACGACCTCATCCTGTAAACATTACTAAAACATTGAGCACATTAATTAGACATTTCATTGCTTATAATTCTACATAACAAAAGTTCATTCAATTAATATTTTGAATTATAAGGATTACTTTTAATTATGAAATCTTCTTTCTTCTGGGAATAAAGATTTATCTAAAACAGTTCTCTTGTGAAAGGCCTTGGGGAAAGGAATGCTACTGTTCATGTTTATTATCTGATGAAGCTGCGCTCAGCTGATGAAGTCATCTGATTAAAATGCTGAGCTGTGCAGACTCACAGACTCCTGACGAGGGAAGATACAGCAGAACATGTAGCAGCCAGGGTTATCTGCTCTGGCTGCATACGACCTGTGGGATCTTTAAAATCAGGCCATTTGGTGACGTTACACTCTGGAGAATCCTTCTTTGCATTATCTCCTCCAGTGGTTCCACAGTCGTCCCCAGAACAGAACCAGCCTTTGTTATTGGCTGTTGAGCCTTTCCAGGTCCCTGCTTCTGATGCTGCTACCCCAGCAGACGATGGCTGAAGAGATTACACTCTCAACAACTGACTTGTAGAAGATCTTCTCTTCAGTTTTGTGTTCAGCAAGTGAAATGCATGCTCAATCGGATTCAAGTCAGGCGATTGACTTGGCCATTGCATAGCATTCCACTTCTTTGCCTTAAAAACTTTTTGGTTGCCTTTGAAGTATGCTTTGGGCCGTTGTCTATTTGCACTTGAAAATGCCGTCCAATAAGTTCTGAAGAATTTGGCTGAAAATGAGCAGATAATATTGCCTGAAACACTTCAAAATTCATTCTACTGCTTTTGTCAGCAGTCACATGATCAATAAATACAAGAGAACCAGTTCCATTGGCAGCTACACATGCCAACTTCAAGACACTGCCACCATGTATCCCTGAAGAGGTGGTATGCTTTCCTTCTCCATACTCTTCTCTTACCATCTCGCTGGTATATTTTGGTCTCATCTAGGATGTTGTTCCAGAACTGTGAAGGCTTGTTTAGATAACGTTTGGCAAACTCCAATCTGGCCTTCCTGTTTTTGAAACTCACTAATGGTTTACATGTTGTGGTGAACACTGAATGCATTCTGGTGAAGTGTTCTCTTGATTGTTGACTTTGACACACATACAGTACGCCTACCTCCTGGAGAATGTTCTTGATCGGGGTAAGGATTCTTCGGTCATTTATTTTTTGCGATCTTCCAGGTCTTTTGGTGTTGCTCACCAGCATGCTCCTTTTTTTTAAAGAAGGTTCTAAATAATTGTTCCAAGCACTACCAGAACAGCGGCTTCCTTTTCAATTTTCAAGAAAATCCTGAAGACCCTGCTCTTCAGAGAGCATCTTCTTAACTAACACCTTGCCTGCACCCGTCCCCCCTCTCTACTGTCCACTCCTTGTTCCCTCGTCTCCATGACTGATGTCAATGTTGTTGTTGTTGTTAGCCTCAAGGGCAAAATGCCGATTATCACTTGTAAGTCGCTTTGGACAAAAGCGTCTGCTAAATACATAAACATGAACATAATTGTTGTGGCCACTTCTAGTGTTTTTGCTATGTCTCTGGATTAGTTTTGTTTTTTCAGCCCAACAATGAGACTTGCTTCTCTAATAGTGACAACTCTTTGGATCTCATCTTGAGCGTCGACAACAACTGGTTCCAAATGCAAGTAGCACACCTGAAATGAACTATGGACCTTTTATTTGCACATTGTAAGTAGGATGACGAAGGAATATAACACGGCTGTTGGCCATGGAACAGCTGAGAAGCCAACTGTCCCATTACTTTTGGTCCCTTAACAAGTGGGAGGCACATATGCAAACTGTGGTGATTCCTACACCGTTCACCTGATTTGTAATGTAAATAACCTCAAATTAAAGCTGCCAGTCTGTAGTTATAGCACACCCTGTTTGTTTCATTTCAAATCCATTGTGGTTGTCAAGAGCCAAAAATGTTAGAATTGTGTCGATGTGCCAATAATAAATATGCACTTGACTGTACCTTAGTAGGAATCACAAATATTAATCGGGTTTTAAGCTAACTTGTGTTGTTTTGTTACAGCTAAAAACCAAGGCCACGCTGAATAAGTACGTCAAAACCATTGACCTACCAAAGAAAGATAGAAGCTTCCCAGCTAATGTTAAGTGTGCTGTAGCAGGCTGGGGCAAAACTGGATCCACAGTAACTAACTCAAAGGTTCTCAGGGAAACCACGGAGAAAACACAATCAAGCCCTGAGTGCAAAAAGGTTAGGGGAGAGTATTTCTCTGAGGATGATTTGCACCAAGTTTACCAAGAAAAAGGGAGGAATATGCCAGGTATAAAAAAAAAACACTGTAAAAAGTGCATCATGATAAGGAAACACAAATATTTCAAATAGCAAATGTTTAAGTTGTGTTGCTACTAAATGTAGGAAGTAGGACGATATTCATGAATAAAAGCTGCAAACAAATCTTCCTATTGCTGGTGGACCACTTATCTGCAACAGCAAAGTCGAAGGAATAACTGATTTTCCAGCTGAAGATGAATGTGATAATCCAGATTATCCACATGGGTTTGTTAAAGTTGGTTTCTATCTTCCCTGGATCAAGACAACATCGGAGAAATAAGACAATGCTGCACAGATTCTCTATTACACCTCATTAAATAAAAGAAACCTGAGTGAAAATCAATGTTTTACATATGAGCGAAAAACGTATTTACAAATTCTATATTAAAATACATTTACCTTTAAATGCCTTTTAATTTTCCAGATTACCTTTATGTATCTGTTGTGAATGATCCGTAAAGAGTTAATCGACTATTTACAGAAGAAATTCCATGAGTTTAAGTGAAAGCTGGTGCTGGTTGGAGTTGTTTTCTTTAACTAACACGGTTGAGTTGATGCATAAAAAAAAGCAAAAGTAACCACAGACCACCGCGGCTGCAGTCATGGTTTTCGGTCATGTGATAGCACAGCTGTGGAGCAAGAAAATATGTTCGTTTTTGCAGAATAAAAGCTTTTTCCACACTTCTTCATTTTAAAAGTTATTTTATTTCTAATGAAATTTCTCTTTATATGGTGTTTATTAACATTTCAGGAATTTGTTCCTTTTTCTTTAGATTTTAGTCAGCAGGAAGTGCTGGGGATGAGGGGTTTCCTTCTTTGAGCGTTGTGGGTAAGTCCACAGCTGCAAAGATAAAACCACAAGGTCTGGAAATAAATTATTTGCAAAAATGTTATTATACAGCATAACTAATGAAAATAAAATGTATATATTACATACACTGGACAGAAGGAGGACACAATGAGGAAGAATGTGTCCAGTGTCAACTTGTAAAATGTAGGAGACAGCTCCTGAACTGTTTACAGTGATCCCTCGTTTATCACGGTAGATGCGTTCCAGACCTGGCCGCGATAGGTGAAAATCCGCGAAGTAGGGACACCATATTTACAGTATTTATTTAACAGGTACGTATTCAGTATTCAGACTTTTAAAACCCTCCCTTTGCATAGTACTGTATTTTACTTGTTTTTTTTATAGTTTTATTACAAAAAGAGCATTTTATGATGAAATTGATGAAAAAAAAAACAGGAATTTCTTGATATTTCGCATAGAAAAATACGCGAATCGGTGAATTTCCCTTGAATAAGGCTCCAAAGAAAAAGTAGCGAGGGATCACTGTATTTGGAAATGTGATCATGTTGGTAGAAACATGGCCATTCTGTCCTTCTGCTTCCCAGGAAGCAGCTTCAAAGAGTAAATAAAGACCTAAACTGGATCGGTTTCTGTTCCAAGAGTCATTTTTTGAGAGGTAGCCAAGCTGCACACAAGCTTGTTTTTGGGAAGACACTAGACAGCATATAGAAGATTAATGCATGGAGGAGCGTTAAACTGCATGGAAAGGCCATGAAACAAAGCATGGCCTTCTAAATGAGAGGTATCAGTGCTAACCACCACACCACCACCATGCTGCAGAGATAGCCACAGTAGCCACACATTTGATTTTCTGTCAAAGAATTTCCAAGTTAAGATTCACTATAGTCAACGGTATACTCAAATGGATGGCACAGGCAGAGGAGTGCACCCCCCAGCAGGCACAGCTTGCCTGAGCCCTGACCCACCCACGCCCAGGGACTTTCTACTTGAAGCATGGGATCCACCCTCCATCAGCCAGGCTGTTCATCAACCCAGAAGGGGACCGAGGCCTTCCCCCAGAGCCCTAAACGCAAGTCGCCTATGGATGCACATCCTTGGTAATCAGCAGAAATACACACAGGCCTCTCTGATGGTCGAGCATTTAAACATTCAGCTGATATCTTTGGCAAAATATGTGGCAATCGTTAAAAAGATTGATGTTTCTATAGTGACGCATACCAGGACAAGTTTAACGGTTTACAGACAAGAAAAGTGTGACAAGTTTAGCAGCTGAAGGTGGGAATACTTGCACTGCGTGCATGAAGATCTCTCAGTACCTGCCCACAAAGTTTCCATCTTAGTTGGGGGGGGGGGGGGGGGTGACAATAAAAGGTGAGGTAGGGGGTCAAAAGTCATTAGACTTTTCTTCAGCACAACCATGATGCGCACAGTCACCATCATTTATGCCCTCGTGCTGGTCACCATCACCGGTAAGATCAGAAGGTTTTTATAAACCCACGCCATTTTAAACTATATGCAGCTCATGAGTGGAGTAACATCAACACTTGGTACATTTTCACTAATCTGTTATTTCTAGCAGACATAAATGCTGTTCAGCTGTGAATTTTCATTGATTTGACTTTCTTTTTATGACAGGAGCTACTGAGAGCGGTGTAGTAGGAGGTCGGTTTGCAAAGCCGCACTCCAGACCCTACATGGCATCACTCCAGTATGAAGGGCACCATTCGTGTGGTGGGATCCTCTTTCAGAAGGACTTTGTTCTGACTGCAACTCACTGCAAACAGTACGTTTGTTTGGCAGAAATCTTTGTTTTTTTTTCTTTTGGGATCATTAGAAACTTTCTTAACTTGTTTACTGGGCCATGCACCATCCCATTGGATGGTCTTTTAGGTACAAACACAATTATTTGTTAGATATAATTTTTTTCTTACATTTGTTTCAAATGACACAAAAAATATGAAATTATAGGGATGTCCGATATTGTCACCCTACCATGATCATATCGGAAGTTATGGTATTGGTTTTTGTATTTTCAGGAATTATTTAGGATTTTCTTTTATCTATATGTTACAATCTTACCCTGAACTGTGATATAATTCCCCGTAATGTTCAGTTCAGTGCACATTTACAATGTTCTGTGTTCATTTACACTTTATCAATGACACAAGTACTCATATTTACACATCCTAACAAATCCTACAATGGTTGCCTTTTTAATAAGAACAAAGTAATCAAATGGACATTGTGGTTACAGAAATATACTCAGTAAAGTGTGGGTGTGTTATCTGTGCCTCAGTAAAATTATTTTTAATTATTGAGAAACTGTTTGAGGGCAAATTTTCCTGAAGATTAATTACTGTCAGGTTTAAACCCCTAGACACCATACACAAGGAAGAAAAGAGACACAAGGTCAGAATTCTGTTTTCTGCTCGAGGAGAATGGAATAAGGCCTCACCAACCCAGTCTCCACTGAGCTGACGGTTCCTTCAAACCATTCTAACTTTGAGATCCAAGCATGTTCTTTCATTACAAGCTGGGAGGGTCCCTAGACACGTGCCCGATGAGCTGATTTGAAGGGAGGGGGAAAACACAGCTCTCAGTTTTTAATTGTTACAAGTTTCACACAAAGAGCATTCAGTGCTAATCAGTGTTTAATCACACAATGTGCAACAAACAGTTGCACGAGTCAGCAGCTGTCCAAGTCAGCAGATGTCCTTTGGGTCACGTTAGGTCAGGACCAAGATTCAGCATTTTTACATGAGACTTCAAACAGCAACTGTTTAAACAAAAATAGTAAAATCTTTAAATGTAATAAAAGCATAAAGCATGATAAAAGAAAACATATATAATTACCTTAACAATTACTAAGCCTTTGATTAATTAGATTAATTTATTTAACCGTGTCTCAAACCTATTATATGCATAAGTACAACAAAATGAAGGAACAGCATAACATGAGAGTAAAAAGTTTGAGACAACCTCTGTTGCCTGGTTAGAGGTGCGCATTCACGAATTAAAAAAGTTGCCTTCAGTGACAAACATGGAAGTGCATGGTGGCGCCGTTGTTAGCACTGTTGCCTTGCAGAAAGAAGGTTGCAGGTTTGAAACTCAGCTGCAGCCTTTCTGCGTGGAGTTGCATGTTCTCCCAATGCATGCGTGGATTTCCTCCGGGTGCTCTGGTTTCCCCCACAAATCCCAACATGCCCTATAGATAAAAAATTGTACGTGGCTTTGGATGAAAGCGTCTGCCAAATAAATAAACACAAGTAGGGAGAGGGGCCTAAAGGTGCCATTTATTTTTCTGTCTCTAGGTGGTGCCATCTGAGAAAAGAAAACTTTGATTTTTGCTTTAATGACACAACTTAATACCGTGCAAATATCACACATCAGTTTCTTCAGCTACTTCTCTTGCTCAAAACGCCAACATATGACAAATCTGAGGTCTAGTTTAGGCAAAACTGGCTTAACGTTCGTCAAGTTATGCACAGATAATATTTAAAGTAGAAGTGTGTACGATAGAAGATATTCAATTCAGTTCAATTCAAGTTTATTTATATAGCGCCAAATCACGACAAAAGTTGTCTCAAGGCACTTCACATAATAAACATTCCAATTCAGGTCAGTTCAAAGTTTAAAGTCAAAGTTAAAGTCCCATTAGTTGTCACACACACAGGTGTGTGTGTGAAATTTGTTCTCCGCATTTGACCCATCCCCTGGGGGAGCGGTGAGCTGCAGACACAGCCGCGCTCAGGAACCGTTTGGTGGTTTAACCCCCCCCAATCCAACCCCTTAATGCTGAGTGTCAAGCAGGGAGGCATTGGGTCCCATTTTTTCAAAGTCTTTGGTATGACCCGGCCAGGAATCGAACCCCTGATCTCCCAGCCTCAGGGCAGACACTCTACCACTAGGCCACTGAGAAAGGTAAGCCAATTAATCATTAAGCCAATCAGAAAATTGTTTCCTATATAAGGAACCCAGCAAATTGCATCAAGTCACTGACTAGTGTCAGTGACTTTACAGCAATCCTCATACTAAGCAAGCATTTAGCGACAGTGGAGAGGAAAACTCCTTTTTAACAGGAGGAAACCTCCAGAGAATCCTGGCTCAGTATAAGCAGCCATCCTCCACGACTCACTGGGGATCGAGAAGACAGAGCAGACACACACACACACACACACACACACACACACACACACACACACACCAAGCAATGTGTCCATGGTTAAACCATGATTGCTTAGTAAATAATCTATTTGGCGAGAGATAAACTTTATGGTATTTATCCTAGTGAATCTATTGTTAAACGGGTAAACTTTGGCAAATGTGATGTTAGTTATCTAAAATGATTACGTTTTTCTTTATTTTAAGAAGAGGAACCACATTTATTGCGTATTGGCTTAAATCATATCAGAAATGAAGAGTTAGGATATTGGTCAAAAAATTATCCAATTCATGTCCAGCTCATTATGAAAAACATTTTTTTTAAACAGCATCATTATTGTTACAAGCTAATTTACCGGGCCAGCTCCACTCTTCTAGATGTTACTAAAATCTCGGGTTTGACTTGTAATCGGTATAGTGGGCGTGGCATTATGTACCAACAAACACCCTTACTCTGTAGAGAGTTGATTAGCAAATCACCAAATTACCCAGGGCTTCTAATTCTGACCAATATAATCTTTAAGTAGAAATAAGGAGGCTCAAACACACCTACACACACCCCCAGTCCATGAAGCTTATGTACACTTCAGGTGAAGACCCCAGCCAGCTGTTCCTTTTATGCTGAGGAGACAACGGACTTTACCTGTAGCCTAGGATGGAGGAAACGACTTAAATCAATACCACCTTGGGACGGCATTTACAACCAGCATCTCACCTTTGCTCGGTTACCGACAGGAGGAGACCCCACTCGTAAATCCTTTTTTCATTCCTCGAATCCGAGGAACTAGGTTTTATTTCACACAGTTGAAAAGAAGAATAATAATCCAAACAAAACCCCGACACAGCGGGTTAAAAAGTGAAACAACCCTTTGCCAATAAACCGAGTTATAGCAAAGTTGAGCTGAATAAGCTCTCCAAAGATGACACTAGGTCAGATTATCACAGACAAAAAGCTCAAAGCGAAAGCTTCCTTCTTTCCATCTCTCTACCTCACACACTCTTCCCATCAAAGGGAATGTCCCCCACAGACTCAGCAACTCTCTTTTATACACTGTATGTAACCCAGAAGCTAGAACCTTAATGAGGTATTAACTAATTGGCTTACTAATATGATCCATCCTCAATTTAGATAAAATATAAAATATAAATTAAGGAAATTAACAATACTAATTAATAGATATCTAATTAACTAATAGATAATTTCATAATGAATTATTGGAAGGGTGAATAACTAAAATAACGAGTTTAATATTAAACATCGGTTAAAACAAGAATCTTGAACATCCCTAACAGAAACAGAAGAGGAAAGCTGTATACTATTGGTCCAGGTGGGAATCTGAAATTTCATTGGCTGAGAGAAATAAGTCCCGCCTCCGCGAAATAAAACCGTGCGACGCAGCTGAGCGAGAGGAGAGACAAACGGCTGTGCAGCACGCAGATACAGAAAGCAAAGACTGAGCGGTTAGAGAGAGAGAGAGAGAGAGAAAAAAAAACAACGGTCGAGGCCGTGAAGAACCCTGATTTGGGTGCCGCATAGATAGAGGGAGAGGCGGACTTGACTCCTTCTAATAAGAGCTAGGAACTTGGAACCAACGCGGTGAGTAAAGGAAAAAGAAGAGAAAAAGCTAACGATGCAACTTAAAAAAAAAAAGGAAACTTAAATAGCTTATCAAATTAATTCCATTCTTATAGATTTGTGTGGAGACGACAGAGTGAACCAATCCTCTGTAGGAGGGAACCGTTGGAGCGCGTTGGTGAGTGAATGAGATTAAATTCAGTAAATTATTAAATTCAAAAAGCTAATTACAGCAACCGAGGTGACAGCAGTGGGCTGCTAGACGTTAGATCCCAGGAGTTAACATCTCAAACTACCAGTTAACGGTGGTAGGGCATATAGGAGTTAACGGCTCAAACCGCCAGTTAACGGCGGTAGGGCATATGGGATTCCCAGGAGTTAACGGCTCAAACCGCCAGTTAACGGTGGTACGGCCTAGATGTACAAGGTCCTCAGGGGCGTTATAGCTAACGCCATAGAATTAGCAATGCGTCCCTTAACCAAACATTTAATAATAAAAAAAATAGATAAATAAAAATAAATAAAAGCTAACTGATTAGGGAAGAATTATTTTACAAAGGTGGACCAAAGGACCAGAATTTATATTTTGTTAAATTTTGTTATAGAACATTTTATTTATTTATTTATTTATTTATTTATTTATTTATTGTGTTACAGATATACAAGGTGTCACAATGCTGTATAGAAACACAACTAAATGTATCCTTGTTGTCATGAATGTATTTCTTGTTGAATAGTGTAGAGTAATAGAATCTAACTGAGCCTATTGAGCTGAACAATTGTTGTCATATGTAATTATATTTCCAGAGCTACTGAGAATTATTTTAATAGACAATCAAATTGATGTTATGTTAGTTGAACTGTGAACCCAAACATGATTGGCTATGCCAATAGAGTGAAGCATTTGTTTAAGTCTGTAAGACTTTATGCTGTGATGTGACGAGAAGGGTCGATGCCAACTCGCTAACAGTCCTGTTGTTTACAGGCTGGGTTTTTTTTTTTCTTGGGTTTGATCCCGACTCCTATGATCACTCACTTGGAACGAGAACTGGATTTCTTCCTGACGAGGGAGATGGCGAGCCTTAACCACTGAACGAACCAGGACATCTCAAGTAACTGAAGAGCAGACTGCTCTCTTCTGTGAACAATCTCAACGGTGTGGTAGGAAAAAATCGCACCACCGGACTCTGACTTTCACCCCAAGCGTGGGGATTTGACTTGACGCCGGCTGACTTGTGACTCATATGATCAAATCTCATACCGACCATTTTACTATTGTCGATTGTTTTCATCTGTTTTTGTGTGTTATCTTTATGTGTTATATTTCCCATTATTATTAAAATTTAGTATATAAACCGTTTCATGCTATACCCGTGACTCCAGTCATTCTTAAACAACCTCCAATTCTCCCCGAACCTAATTATTGGCCCATTTGTTTATTTTTTCTTTTAATTATCTTATTGTATCCTGTAATCCGGTTACATAAAACTTGGCGAGCCAGCCAGGAGAATTGTAGAGTTGTTACCTTAGCTAACCATTGACTGACATCATAAGAGTGCCTGGAGGTCACAGTGGTTTGCCATTTTGGCATTATTGGTACTTTTGAGTGTTTTAAAATGGAAGTTGTAAAAACAGAAAAGGTCAAGGTTTCAAATGCTGTTTTAATCAGTGGGTTAACTGATACAGACCTTGATAACGAAGTCTTTGGGTTTATGGAAGGATTCGGACCAGTTAACAGGCGCATTAAGTTACCAAACTGTGATCAGATTATTGTGGAGTTTCAACATGAAGCCACTGTTAAGGAATTAAAGAAACAATGTTTACCCTATGACAAACCTTGTACTAGGAACCCAGATGTTTTCTTCCATATTCAAGACCTAGCCAGCGCGTACAGTCTAGAAACTAGCACATCTGCCACTGATGCCTATCTGTCAGAGCTCAGGGACATAGCTGCGCGTAGCAATCAATCATTTAAAGACCTTCTAATGGAGGAACTGGCAAAAATTGGGGAATCTTTAGGAAGGGATACCCATGCATCTGAACCAGTCACTGAACCAGAGCCAATGCTCCATAGTGACCAAGTTACATATTCCCTGCCTTTAACACCAGAAGTTAACTATATGAACAACTCAAAGGACAATTGTCCACCTACAGAGACTGGAAAACAAAACCCTTGCATTCCACCAAATCTTTTAAACACACCTGAGGTTCAGCGAGTTATTGTGGAACACATTGTTAAAAGCAGTGAGGTTATCCCTCCGCCTACTTCACAATACAGACTAAAACCGTTCTCAGGGCGAGTTCCACACCCTTCTTTTGAAACTGACTATGATACTTGGCGTAGTAGTGTAGTGTTATGCATAAATGATCCTTCACTCACCAAGTCCCAAATTGTACGAAGAATCGTGGAGAGTCTGTCAGCCCCAGCAGCGAGCATCGTTAAAGCTCTTAGTCCAAAATCCGACCCGGAAACGTACCTTGAACATCTCGATTCAGCTTACGCAGCTGTCGAAGACGGCGACGAGCTCTTTGCTCGCTTCTTAAACACAAACCAGGACAGTGGTGAAAAACCTTCCGATTACTTTCAGAGGTTATACACCTTGTTAAACCTAGTTATTCAGAGGAATGGAATTTCCTCCAGTGACGCCGACCAGCAGCTGCTCAAGCAGTTTTGCAGAGGCTGTTGGGACAGCTCGCTGATTTCAAACCTGCAACTCGAACAAAAGAAAGACAACCCGCCTCATTTTACAGCACTTCTCCTCAAACTGCGCACTGAAGAAGACAAACAGGCTACTAAAGCAGCACGCATGAAACAACACTTAGGGGCACAACGAACTAGAGTGTATTCAAATGTGCAAACAACATGCTCTCAGAGTAAAAACACTTGTGAACTGGAAATAGATGATAACTGTGATGACTTACGCAAACAAATCGCTGAGCTCAGGAGCCAAATTGCACAGCTTAAGGTTAACAACACAGATAAAAAGGCAAAGAAAACTCAAAAAGAGTCAAAACCCCGTGTGGGGACTAAAATTCCAGATGAGCCCAAACAGATTCAGCAGATAACAGCAGTGGTGCCCAGACCAAAGCCTGGATACTGTTTTAAGTGCGGAGAAGATGGGCACATAGCTTCTAGCTGTAGCAACGAGCCAAATCCAGCACTAGTTGCAACTAAAAGACTTGCTCTTAGACAGAAGCAGCGCGAGTGGGAGATGTCAAAGCCA
Source organism: Nothobranchius furzeri (assembly GCF_043380555.1). NCBI lineage: Eukaryota > Metazoa > Chordata > Actinopteri > Cyprinodontiformes > Nothobranchiidae > Nothobranchius > Nothobranchius furzeri. Next base: position 12,343,460 of record NC_091754.1, read on the forward strand.
ATTGCTCAGTCTCCTCCTTTAAACCGGTAGAAGCTCCTATCGTGGGACAGATAGGTGCTAAAGTAGAACCAAGTCCCTCTAAGGAAAGGACGGAGAGACTTTTTTGCAAGCCAGTTCATGCTCATTCAGTGCCAAAACTTCCCAAAAGATTAGTGGGTGGGCGATGCACAGCTACAGTCTCAGTTAACAGTGTTGAATGTAATTGTTTACTGGATTCAGGGTCCCAGGTAACCACCATTGCCAATTCTTTTTACCAAGAACACTTACCTGACCTCTCAATTAAACCCATCAGTAATCTGTTAGAAGTCGAGGGCGCAAACGGTCAAGCAGTTCCTTATTTAGGATACATAGAGATAAGTGTCACATTTCCAAAAGAGCTCGATCAGTCTGGACTTGAGTTACCTACCCTTGCGTTAGTGGTTCCGGATATAAGCTCAAACTCTGATACACCACTACTCATTGGCACAAACACACTCGATCCTTTGTATGAGCAATTGTCTGCCAATAACTTACCTGATTCCAAGGCACTCTCTTATGGGTACCAACACGTGCTAAAAGCCTTAGCAGTCAGAAAAAAACAAAGCAAAGATGGACGAGTTGGTGTGGTGAAGCTTCGAGGGAGAACCCAAGAAGTTCTCCCTGCAAATAAAAAACTGTTACTAGAAGGGTTTATGCAACCCAGCCAAAACAAGCATGAGCCTTATGCACTCATTGAACAACCCACCAATGGTTCTCTACCAGGGGGTATAATTGTAGACTGTTGCCTCATTTCCTTACCTTCACATGGTCCATACAAAGTACCTGTTGTACTAAGAAACGAAACTAACCATGACATCACATTACCCACTAACTGTGTGATCGCTGAGTTAGTTAAAGCCGATCGTGTTATGCCATATCCAGAACCTGACAAAAGTGATCAGAAAGTACTTGCGGCGTGTAGTTCGCAGCAACAGACTTCACCTTCAAACCCTCCTCTCAGTTTTGACTTCGGTACTTCGCCCTTGTCCGAAGAATGGAAAGGGAGGATCACCAACAAACTTAACACTTACTCCGATGTGTTTTCGCACCACGATCTTGATTTTGGTCATACACAACAGATAAGACATCACATCAACTTAAAAGACGAGACCCCATTCAAACAGAAATCTCGGCCGATCCATCCACATGATTATGAAGCCGTGAGAAAACATTTGGAAGCCCTCTTGGAAACCGGTATAATAAGAGAGTCGGAGTCTCCATTTGCCTCACCAATAGTGGTAGTTCGGAAAAAGAATGGTGAGGTACGTCTATGTATAGACTATAGAAAGCTTAATCTGCAAACCATTCGCGACGCATATGCCCTGCCTAACTTGGAGGAGTCCTTTTCTGCTCTCGCTGGATCACAGTGGTTTTCTGTGATGGACCTCAAGTCAGGTTACTATCAAATAGAGATGTGTGAAAAGGATAAACCTAAAACTGCTTTTGTTTGCCCGTTTGGGTTTTATGAATTTAACCGTATGCCACAAGGAATAACAAATGCTCCAAGCACTTTCCAACGGGTTATGGAAAAGTGTATGAAGGACATTAATCTGAAGGAAGTGTTAGTTTTCCTAGACGACTTGATCGTCTTTTCCAACTCCTTGGAAGAACACGAAACCAGACTTTCTCACGTTCTTGAACGGCTTAGAGAATACGGACTCAAGCTATCACCAGATAAGTGTCGTTTTTTCCAGACATCTGTGCGTTATCTTGGACATATAGTATCTCGAGATGGCATAAAAACCGATCCAGATAAGGTGGAAGCACTCAAAACATGGCCGAAGCCTCAGACTTTGAAGGAACTCCAATCTTTCTTAGGATTTACCGGTTATTACCGACGCTTCGTTAAAGATTACTCAAATATTGTCAAGCCACTAACATCTCTCACGGCTGGTTATCCACCCAAACGGAAAAACTTTAAAACACCACCATGTAGATCAAAGTACTTGAACCCCAAAGAACCCTTTGGGAATCGTTGGAGCCAAGACTGTGAGAAGTCCTTTCAAACTATTATTGAAAAACTTACCACTTCGCCAGTTCTTGGCTACGCTGACGCAAAACTCCCATATCTAGTACACACAGATGCTAGTACGACCGGACTCGGTGCAGCGCTATACCAAGTGCAAAACGGTGTCACACAGGTAATCGCTTATGCAAGTCGCGGTTTAAGCTCTAGTGAAACTAGGTACCCTGCGCACAAGTTGGAGTTTCTAGCCTTAAAGTGGGCCATAACAGATAAGTTTCATGACTATTTGTATGGGAACACATTCACTGTCATTACTGATAATAATCCGTTAACTTACCTCTTAACAACGGCAAAACTCGATGCAACGAGCTATCGTTGGCTAGCTGCGTTGTCCACCTATAATTTTGACATCAGATACCGTGCAGGTACACAGAACGTTGACGCGGATGGCCTGTCTAGGAGGCTGCATGATAAACCTGAAGACAACTCAAAATTCACTGAGGAATGCCAACGACTAGATGAGTTCCGATCTCATCTTTTATCCTCTGTCAAAGAAGTCGAGCTTCAACTTCAAGCCGAAGCAGTGAAGGCAACATGCCAAAAGCACATGGTCTTGGATGAGACTGATTCTCCTTGTGGTTTAGTTCAGTCACTTGCCATGTCTGCAGCGGCCATTCCAGACCTATTCCAGTTGGAAGACAATAGTGACAGTTTCTTTGCTGTGCCCAAGTATAACCATGCTGACCTTGTCTCCTTGCAGAGGAAAGATCCAACCATTGGCCGAGTCATTCAGCTGCTTATGACTGACAATAAACCGCCAACTGATACTATTGCAGAACCCCCGGTGGTTCTTAACCTTTTGAGAGAGTGGAAACGGTTTGAGTTTCAAAATGATTTACTGTACCGGAGACGCCAATTAGGACCAGAGACATCATTGCAGTTAGTCTTGCCTGATTCATTACGTTCAACAGTCATGCAAAGCCTACATGATGATATGGGGCATCTTGGGGTTGAACGTACGACAGATCTCATTCGGTCCCGTTTTTACTGGCCAAGAATGGCTAGTGATATCGAAATCAAAGTTAAAACTTGCGAAAGATGTATCCGTCGGAAGGCCCTCCCTGACAAAGCTGCTCCAATGGTGAGTATTACCACCACCAGACCTATGGAGTTAGTTTGCATGGATTTTCTCTCCATAGAACCAGACAGTAAGAACACTAAAGATGTCTTAGTGATTACAGACCATTTTACAAAGTATGCAGTGTCCATCCCAACCAAAGATCAGAAAGCCACCACCGTCGCGAAGAACCTGTGGGAACATTTTTTAGTCCACTACGGGTTTCCTGAGCGTCTTCATAGTGATCAGGGACGGGATTTCGAATCACGTACAATCAAGGAACTTTGTTCTTTACTTGGTATCCGTAAAGTCAGAACGAGCCCTTATCACCCTCGTGGCAACCCCGTTGAACGGTACAATCGTACATTACTCAGCATGTTGGGAACTTTACAAGCCACTGAGAAACATCACTGGCGCGATTTTGTAAAACCACTTACTCACTCGTACAATTGTACAAAAAATGACGTGACGGGATACTCTCCCTACGAGCTAATGTTCGGTAGGCAGCCTCGGTTGCCTATAGATATTGCCTTTGGGTTACCGCATTTGAACAAGCCCTCTATAACTCATTCTCAGTATGTTAAAGAACTGAAGAGTCATCTGGAACAGAGTTATGACATTGTCATAAAAAACTCTCAAAAAACAGCGAGGAAGAACAAAGAACGGTTCGACAGAAACATTCGTGAGTCCACACTAGGTGTGGGAGATCGTGTTTTAGTCCGAAATCTTCGCTTAAGAGAAAAGCATAAATTAGCAGACAAATGGGAGCAAACAGTGTATATAGTTCTCAAACAGATGGAAAACTTGCCAGTATACACTGTAAAACCAGAGAACGGAGAAGGACCCAACAGAACACTCCACAGAGATCTTTTACTGCCTTGTGGTTTTCTCTCTTCATTAGAAAATGAAACAGAACGCGTTACGAAACCTAGCAGACCTCATACAAGACAGAGTTCAGCCTTAGAACCTGACCCAGATGAGCCACTTGACGAAGAGGTAGATGAGTTTTATTACTCTGATCTTCCACAAGTGCTAAACCGACCATCCTATCAAATAGCGGTCACCTTGCCAAATAGGGAACTCATAGCAGATTCAGGACCGGTAAATAATATTCAACAACAAAACACACTATCCTTACACACAGGGGATCGCAAGGAACCAACCTTAGCTGGTAATGAAAATGCTGAATTGTCCTTACTTGACAAAGGCATCAACACCGAAACATTCTTACCTGACAGAATGAGTGAAACTGCGACATTCTTACCTGAAAGAGTGAAAGAAGCAGCAACATACTTACCTGAAAAAACGAAAAAAAACGAAGTATACTTACCTGACGTAGAAACGGGGGATGAAACTAACACAAACCTACCTCAATTGGATGGTGTCCTAAAGTCGCAGCAACGTGATGTAAGTTTTGAACCCATCATACACGATCAGACACATACATCTGAAAAGACCAAAGTCTTAGAGAATAGCTCATCAGCTCTGTCGGAAACAGAGAGCTCACTTCGTCCTGTCTCAGTTGAGAATCAAACCGAAACGGATGAGCATGATACTGTGCAACCAGAGATGTATGTCAGGAGATCTGAACGAAGTAGTCAGCCTCCTCAAAGACTAACTTACTCTCAATTGGGCAATCCACTAGTGACCGTAGTTAGGTCCCTTTTCCAAGGACTTAATAAAGCTTTTATTGACTCTCTTACTCAAGAAGTTGTGTACCCCGTAGAAACAATGCACAGGGACGTGCATGATATTTAATGGGGGAGGATGTAACCCAGTAGCTAGAACCTTAATGAGGTATTAACTAATTGGCTTACTAATATGATCCATCCTCAATTTAGATAAAATATAAAATATAAATTAAGGAAATTAACAATACTAATTAATAGATATCTAATTAACTAATAGATAATTTCATAATGAATTATTGGAAGGGTGAATAACTAAAATAACGAGTTTAATATTAAACATCGGTTAAAACAAGAATCTTGAACATCCCTAACAGAAACAGAAGAGGAAAGCTGTATACTATTGGTCCAGGTGGGAATCTGAAATTTCATTGGCTGAGAGAAATAAGTCCCGCCTCCGCGAAATAAAACCGTGCGACGCAGCTGAGCGAGAGGAGAGACAAACGGCTGTGCAGCACGCAGATACAGAAAGCAAAGACTGAGCGGTTAGAGAGAGAGAGAGAGAGAAAAAAAACAACGGTCGAGGCCGTGAAGAACCCTGATTTGGGTGCCGCATAGATAGAGGGAGAGGCGGACTTGACTCCTTCTAATAAGAGCTAGGAACTTGGAACCAACGCGGTGAGTAAAGGAAAAAGAAGAGAAAAAGCTAACGATGCAACTTAAAAAAAAAAGGAAACTTAAATAGCTTATCAAATTAATTCCATTCTTATAGATTTGTGTGGAGACGACAGAGTGAACCAATCCTCTGTAGGAGGGAACCGTTGGAGCGCGTTGGTGAGTGAATGAGATTAAATTCAGTAAATTATTAAATTCAAAAAGCTAATTACAGCAACCGAGGTGACAGCAGTGGGCTGCTAGACGTTAGATCCCAGGAGTTAACATCTCAAACTACCAGTTAACGGTGGTAGGGCATATAGGAGTTAACGGCTCAAACCGCCAGTTAACGGCGGTAGGGCATATGGGATTCCCAGGAGTTAACGGCTCAAACCGCCAGTTAACGGTGGTACGGCCTAGATGTACAAGGTCCTCAGGGGCGTTATAGCTAACGCCATAGAATTAGCAATGCGTCCCTTAACCAAACATTTAATAATAAAAAAAATAGATAAATAAAAATAAATAAAAGCTAACTGATTAGGGAAGAATTATTTTACAAAGGTGGACCAAAGGACCAGAATTTATATTTTGTTAAATTTTGTTATAGAACATTTTATTTATTTATTTGTTTATTTATTTATTTATTTATTGTGTTACAGATATACAAGGTGTCACAATGCTGTATAGAAACACAACTAAATGTATCCTTGTTGTCATGAATGTATTTCTTGTTGAATAGTGTAGAGTAATAGAATCTAACTGAGCCTATTGAGCTGAACAATTGTTGTCATATGTAATTATATTTCCAGAGCTACTGAGAATTATTTTAATAGACAATCAAATTGATGTTATGTTAGTTGAACTGTGAACCCAAACATGATTGGCTATGCCAATAGAGTGAAGCATTTGTTTAAGTCTGTAAGACTTTATGCTGTGATGTGACGAGAAGGGTCGATGCCAACTCGCTAACAGTCCTGTTGTTTACAGGCTGGGTTTTTTTTTTTTTTCCTTGGGTTTGATCCCGACTCCTATGATCACTCACTTGGAACGAGAACTGGATTTCTTCCTGACGAGGGAGATGGCGAGCCTTAACCACTGAACGAACCAGGACATCTCAAGTAACTGAAGAGCAGACTGCTCTCTTCTGTGAACAATCTCAACGGTGCGGTAGGAAAAAATCGCACCACCGGACTCTGACTTTCACCCCAAGCGTGGGAATTTGACTTGACGCCGGCTGACTTGTGACTCATATGATCAAATCTCATACCGACCATTTTACTATTGTCGATTGTTTTCATCTGTTTTTGTGTGTTATCTTTATGTGTTATATTTCCCATTATTATTAAAATTTAGTATATAAACCGTTTCATGCTATACCCGTGACTCCAGTCATTCTTAAACAACCTCCAATTCTCCCCGAACCTAATTATTGGCCCATTTGTTTATTTTTTCTTTTAATTATCTTATTGTATCCTGTAATCCGGTTACATGTACACTACTTCCTGGTCACGTGTTCCTCTTCTTCGTTACTTCTCCAACGGCCCCAAAGAGACCATAAATCTTGGATGTCATGATGTCACCGTTGCTTCTCCCGGTCTTCATCCGTTCACTAGTTTCTTCTCCTCAGCGCCTCCTGCAGGCTTTCCTCTTCTTCTTCTCTACATGCTGTTGACATTAGCCCAGCGTCGCCCCTCCTTCTTATCAGCCTTCTCTGTAGGGCGGGGGAACAGTGAATCTTCTCCTTTTTGCTTGTTTAGTGGGCTTATCGGTTTTAAGAGTACATGATCTGTTTTTGTAACTATTAGCTGGTGCACCTGGACTTTCTCCAGGATAAGCCCCTTTGCCTCCTCCACTTCTCTGGAGGTCAAAAAGGTCACCCCAGAACCGTGGGACCGAAACAGTTCAGAATATTTACGACTTCAGGGGTGATGAGAGACAAGGCTGTAGGGACACACACACGCACGGATACACTTTGGAAAGCCTAGAACTGATTTCACATAATGAGAGACATAATCCAGACTTAAAGAGCAAGTCACCCCCTACCAGAGTCTAACTCCACTCCCACTTCATGTTTGAAAAATGCAACAAATGTTGTTGCCTGGCAGACCGAGAGGGCGGAGCCGCTAACAAATACACACACACACACACACACACACACACACAGGCTCACGACAGCATTGTGACATCATAATGTACCAGTTTACATCATAGCATACCTCTTAGCCAATAGCGGTAGCAGATTTAAATTAAAATACAGCGCAGTTTTTACCTGACAACGGCACAACACTGCCAGTTTTAGACAGAATATTTAAATTTTAACTAAGATGCACTGAAGTGCCAAATTATTGACGACACGTCTGCAGCACAATTAGACACTCGTTTATTTAGTTTATCAGCAAAAAGTAGTTTATTTGGGGGTGACTTGCTCTTTAATTCCATACATTAACGAGTCTGATTATACTCCATACAACAATTATTTTACAATTAGAAACAAAAGCCAAACTAACATTGACATTTAATAAAACAACCCTTTATTTGCGTTTTTCAGTCCTGATCGACGTGACATGACAGTGGTTCTTGGAGCACGACATCAGCAAGAAAGAGAAAACGCAGCAGTGGATCAAAGTAACTAAGTACTACATGCATCCGAATTACACTGGAAAGTTCGACTATGACGTTATGCTGCTCAAGGTAAACTAATTCATCCAAAAAGCTCTTTATTGAAACAAACAAAAAAAGACTCATTTTTTGTTTTGGTTTTTATTCTCTCACTTAAGCTCAATTAAAGCAGAATTACAGTAAAATTCATTTAAAACACATTGTACAGGCGTGAGTGGTGATGTGGCTGTAAAACGTTAATCTTACACCTCTGTTGCATTAGAAATGACAAAGCAATGATGTCATCAACTTGTGTTCTTTCATTACAGTTAAAAACCAACGCCAAGCTGGATAAGCATGTCAAAACCACCGACCTACCAAAGAAAGATGGAAAGATACCGGTTAATGTAAAATGTGCTGCAGCACGCTGGGGCTAAACTGGACCCAAAACGCCGACTTCAAACATTCTCAAGGAAACCGCGGAGACGATGCAATTCAGCCCTGAGTGCCAAAACATCTGGAAAGAACATTTCTCTGTGTTGCGGATGATTTGCACCAAGTTTACCAAGACACCAGGAGGAAAATGCCAGGTGAGTGCATGAAAACATGACAACTGCAAACAGAAAGTGTTGCTAATAGCTAACACTGAGGAAGCTGGTTTTATTTGTGTAAAAAAATTGGTGCAATCAACTCCTGTTTTGTCTTTAGGGTGATTCTGGAGGACATGAATGTGATAATCCAAAGTATCCACATGTCTTTGCTAAAGTCGGTTTCTACCTTCCCTGGATCCAGAAGACGATGGAGAACTAAAGCAACGCTGCACACGCTCATTAAATAAAAGCAAGACGAGGAGAAATGAACAACTGGAGACTAAATAATGATGTTCTGCATAGGAGTGAAAAAAGTTTTTCCACAATCTAATCTAAAATAAATTTACCTTTCCATGACTCTTCATTTCGCCCATAACATTCATGTTCCCTTGTGAATGATCAGTAAAGAGCTAATCAACTATTTACAGAGTCGGTTCAGTCGGTTTGAGTTTAAACAGTCAAACTGGAGGGGGTTGGTTTTTTCCTTTAACTAGCACGAGTGCAAAAATAAAAAACCAGAAGCAAAAGTAAACGGTAGTCACCGCTGTTGCATTCATGGCTTTCAGTCATAGTGCAAACTTTTAAAGTTGAACCTCTTCCTGTCTGTGAAACCCGTCATCTGGAAAAAAAAAAACAAGGTTAGGGGGTTAAGTTCATTAGATTTAGTGACATTTTTAATTAGTTTCTCTTAAAAATTAAAGTATGTGTTAAAAAACACTCACCTGACTTGGATCTCTGGTGAAATATCTCTTCTCTATTACCTGTGAAGAGTTTTGTCGAATTACAACCAATAATATTTTACATGCATCATTTTTGTCTCATCAAGTTGGTGGCAAACGTCTGCTCGAGTCAGAAAAGCAGCAGCGGTTGGAACCACGAGAATCGCATTCTTTGGTTTCTCTGAAGCTTTTAACACCTCTGAGCCTCTGCTGCTGAGTGAGAAGCTGCAGGTGATGCTGGGTACCAGTAGCTCACTCTTCACCTTTTACACCAGGGCTTCCAGTGCAACACCGAGTCATGCCACCTACAGATATTCTTGTCTTGTGTCTCGTACAAGTCATGCTGCTGCTGCTCAGTAATGTCCCAGCCCTGAGCTCAATGAAGAACATCTCATCTCATCACACACCAGTAGAGGAGGTCAAGGTGGCCGTGCGTTGTTGTAAATATCCCTTTAACCCTCCCACTGTCTTTATGGGTGACCCCGCGAGGACAGTTGACCATTGAGCAGGATTAATGGTTTATCTCTAGAGGTCCACGTGGCGGAGGTGAGGTGGTGCTCACTCGTCACCCCTGCCATGTGGACCCAAGAGATAAACCATAAACCCTGCTCAATGGTCAACTTTCCTCGCGGGGTCACCCCCATTAGGACAGAACCAGTCTCGGTTTAAACCGTGGTGCTCTGAGGGATTCAGTTTTATTCCACAATTTTGGGGCACAGACAGAAAAAGCCCTTTCCCCGCGGGTCTTCAAACGTGCCTTAAGGACAGTTAGGAGTAGTGTTGTCAAAAAAATCGATACCTAGATATAAATCGATGCTAAAAGTGGTATCTAAATTAGATATTCCATCCCTGTGGTATCGATATTATGGACTATTATACACAGCCTTCTTCAAGTACACCGACACGCACGACAGCCAGATGCCGTAAAGCAGCCTCCGCCTCCCAGACAAACAGAAGAAGAAGACGCCGCATGGCTACATAGCAATTTCCTACATGAGTTGTCTCCGATCCAAGTTTTGTCTGCCAAATAAATAAACAAAAACATAAACAGCGAATTTGGGAGGCGCTTCACAGCCCATCTTAATTAGCATACCAAGTCCGACACGTAGTTGTATATTCACGCTTATGTGCTTAAAGGAAACTCCCGTTTATTGCAACCCGCACTTTATTTCTAGCATGCAGTACGTTTGTTTACTCACGCTGACAACTTTGGTGCTACTTGGATTCCCCGGGGTATTTAGATCCATCAGCGAATCGCCATCAGTGTGTATCCTTTTAGCGGGTGCGGACGGGCACCCATGGTGCAGCCTCGAAATAAGACATTATCTGCACCAAAACATCTCAATGTCGAAAGGTTTTGTTAGGAATCATTAACATGATTCCCCTGTTCGTTTGGAGCGGGTCTGGGATTTCTAGGCGTGAACAGACTAGCTGTGGATAATCTAACCGGCACTTTTAATGACGTCACTGCCGTGCGCCAATCTGTTTTTATTAAGATTACCGGTAGATGTACCTTTGTCCTACTGTGGAGAAATTCCTTTTCTCCCTTTATTGACCAACAGAGTTGTTCAAAAGTACAGAACAAAAATTTTAGTATCGTGACAACCCTAGTTAGGAGATGCTGATCTTCAGACCTAAGAGCACGAGGAGGGTGGTAGTAATGGAGGAGTTCACACAGAGGTAACTGGCTGTTCAAAGATTTGAATGCAAGAAGCAGAATTTTGAAATTGATCTTGAACTGAACAAGCAACCAGTGGCGGGATTTAAGAGTGGGCGTAATGTGCTGTCTTCTGTCAGCTCCAGTCAGGAACCTCGCTGCTGAATTGTGGACAAGCTGAAGTCTAGACATAGCAGCTTTACTGATGCCGTACAAGCAGGAGTTGGAATAATCAAGCCGAGAAGTGATGAAGGCGTGAATCATAGATTGTAGAAGACGGACACTCAGGATGGGCTTTAGTTTAGAAATTCCCCTACGGACCTGAGCATGCATCTTCAGGTCTTTTTATTCCAAGGTTGGAAATAGCAGAAGTAACATTAGGAGACAGATAGTGGAGGCCAGATTCCAGGGTTGCTCTAACATTGTCGGGACTAAAAACGATTAGCTCTGTTTTAGAGTCGTTCAGATGGAGGAAGTTATCAGCCGGCCATTGCTTGACATCGTGAAGACAATCAAACAGAGGTTTAGTGGAGTCAGTGGGTTTAAGTGAAAAATAGATTTGACAGTCGTCTGCGTATAGATGGTATGAAACAGCACGCTGTCTGAAAATAAACAGCATTGATTGCTTTTCAGTTTCATTTTTGTATTTTAAACTAATCTTTTAATAAGCACTCCCTAGTAGGTTTGATCTGAACATTTTGTTTCCTGAGGAACAGCGCAGCAGCCAGAAGTAAACACTGAGAATCATCAGTTTGACAGTCAGGACTGACCCAAACACAACCTGCCAACTCACAGCAGTAGGGCTGCAACAAACGATTATTTGGATAATCGATTAATCGGATGGGGTCTCGACACGATTAATCGATTAATCGGATTACATGGGGAAATTTTTAAAAACTGCTAGGGAAACGTTATTTCTCTCCTTCCTTCACTTATATTTAACACAACATTATTAGAAAACAGTTCAATAGCAGAAAAACAACATGCCATCACCTAAATTGTCTTATAAGGTGTATAGACAGAGACCCTAAGCTACATCTATCTGTGACCTAAAATGCTTGGTCCAAGTTAAACAGCTTAAGGGCAATTCTCATCTGTTTTGTTTGATCTCATCTGTTGACATATATTTTAAATGTAATTAAACATAGGCTGTGAATTAATCAAAATTGATCACTATTTCCAAAAATGACTGAAAAAATACCAAATAAAACAAAAGTAAATGAATGCCATCCTCCTTGCGATGATGCCCTGGGCAACTGCTATAAAGTCACATCAAGAAATGCTGCTGATCATTCCAATGATCCCAAATAGACTCACATTAGGCCACATGAAAGCAACTGAACCCAAAAATATATTAACCAGTATATAACTGCACTCTCACACAACACGCCTGCAGCAACAGTTAGGACTCCTCCCTCCCTTTTAAAAGCGTTTTTGCTTCTGAGGACATTGTGGTTGTAAAACCACATGCTAGTAGTCTGGCCCCGGTGTGATCAACCAGTTTCTGCGGGAATGTGACGGCGGAACCAGGGCCAGATTAACACTTTGTTGTACCCTGGGCAACAATATTCAAGGGCTCCATCATCACGACCCGAGGATCACCATAATGTGGTCACATACAGAATATTTTACTGTAATATGCAGTAAATATACTCAATACTTGAATGCCTGACAACACGTAACCCGCCCAGAGTAACCTTTGACCCACCTCGTGTGGACTGACCAATGAGGAGAGGGTCTTAACTTGAGGCCCTCTCTTCATTGGTCATTCTGCATGAGACTGACTCTCAACTGACGTTCAGTCGTAGGCAGCGAAGCGTCTCTGTGCAGCGCAAAAGCCCGGGTGGACAGTTTGTTTAATGTAGGGTGACCATATTTCCATTTCCAAACAAGAGGACAGGGGATCTGTGCCTATGACGTCACACTATGGCAACGCCACACAAACCATGTTGGGACCCATTTTTTGTAAGAACTAAATTAATATCAGATTCTGCCAATTAAAGGGCTCTAAAACAATTCATATATAAATATTTAGCATATTTAATGCAAAATCAAATTTTTCTGCTTTAGTTCTGCAACAAGGTTTTATTAATAATAAATTATTATACCTTTTGTTTTACTACAGCATCGGTACGCTTCCTGTGCACAGATTATTAAGGATGCTTGTTTCAGCTGTGAGATTAGACGATAGGATCAATGAAAAAATAAGTTGTCACACACTCCATGGAAACTTTCAGAGAATCCACAAATAGTGGCTTTCAAATGGTTTTGTTACTTTTTGCAAGTTTATAAAAGAAGCAGATGAGACAGCATATCTGATAATTTAGTTTTTCATCTGATAATATTAGAACATGTCAGTAATGTCTGAGGGGCTTTTATAAACACCATGTAACTAACACTACTGGAGAGGGCATGAATTACAGAGGCTTCTGGGGAGCCCAGTTATTGGGGGGGGGGGGGGGGGGGGGGGGGCATTTTGCCTTGGCCCCCAAAATGTCTTGAAACGGCCCTGGGTGTGTGACTGAGTTTTGAAGGTGATCTGAATTGTATCAGATGTATAAATATGACATGTGTATAACTTATTGTTTTTTATAGGTAAAAACGTGTAGTGGTGATAAATCTACCTACATTTTACTTTTCAACACTTTGTTTTCAGCGCTTTGTTTCACTTTCAGCGCTTTGGGCTTCCTGACAGGGTTGCGGAAGGCGCTTTATAAATAAAGCTTTGATTGATTGATTGATTGATTGATTGATTGATTGTTTTTTTGTTTTTATTGAACTATTTTCCTGTCCTGTCTGTCTCTCATCTTCCTGCATCTCCTCTTAATTCTCCAGAAAATCTGTTGCCTGGATTCTTACCTTTTCACCTCATCAGTTACTTTTGAGCAGATCAAAGGGATCTCCTGACCGAAAAGCGCAGAGCGCGTTTTCGATGCTGCGTCAGTGAGGTGACATCACCACAGCACAGGTGATGAGCTCCGCAGTAGCGAGCTTCAGGCACAAATAAGACAGAAAATAGAGAAGATGTGCAGACAAGAACGATCGTGAGCTAATTATAGTTTTTTGGTTGCGCCACTTTGAGAATGGACCATGCGCTGGAAGCAGCTGCCTGGATCGCTGTGCAACAATGCGGAACCGGTTCGCAGCAGCGCAAGTCTGCCGGCTCTCCCTCGCGCTGATCTGCCGCTACCGGCTCTCCCTCACGCTGATCTGCGGCTCTCCCTCGCGCTGATCTGCCACTACCGGCTCTCCCTCACGCTGATCTGCGGCTCTCCCTTGCGCTGATCTGCCGGCTCTCCCTCGCGCTGATCTGCGGCTCTCCCTCGCGCTGATCTGCGGCTCTCCCTCGAGCTGATCTGACTTGCTCTGGTCTGCGCGCAACGGCGGGCGGGATTCGGGAAGGGGGGGGGGGCGCTTTTGGAAGAGTTGTGCGACACAACGAATCGATGACGCAATTCGTTGCCAACGCTTTTAGTAATCGATTTTCATCGAATTTATCGATTCGTTGTTGCAGCCCTACACAGCAGCCATCAGGATTCTCACCTTGTCAAAAAACCTGCTAAGTTTCACAGCGTTTGAGGTGCCTGCAGCCAGGTACCTTGGGTTTGTGCAGTCCTGGAAAAACGAGGAATAACTTCAAACACAAAGCCCAAACATTTTGTATTTACATCATGGAAAAACACCAACCAGATTGATCTCCTCAGCATTAAAATCCTCAGAGAGGAAGGCCATCCGGGTGAGAACCTCACTGCGTTTGTTCTCTGGAATCTGATCGAACTTTGTTCCGATCAGGAGCAACGGCACCGGGTTCTCAGCAAACTGCTCTCTGTCGTACTCTCTGCATCCAGAAATTTGAAACAAGATAAAGACACACCTACATCCTGTTAGCTGTACTGTTGACAAAACTGAGTGTTTCAGTCCTTGTGTAGTGAAAACTGACCCATTTGACACAATGACTCTAGTTGGGGAGGAATCCTTATTTAAAGCTTCTAGTGACCAACGATAGAGGTTTTGGGAGGATTTCTTATTTGTCAAATCGTGCACCAAAACAATTCCTAGAAAAAAAAAAAACAAAAAAAACACAATTTTTAAACTACTTGCGATGTCTGTTTTGTTTAAACTTGTAAGTGTACCTCCTGTACCGTTAACAGAATTGTAAAAGACGGCTCTTGTGCTTTTGATACTGCTTGCGCTGCCAACAGATCCTCCAACATCCCAAAGTTCAATATAGAAGGTTTTCTCCTCGGGGGTTCCCTCTTTGTAGTCATGAATCTATAAGTGAACAAATGTCATAAATCTGCATTATACCAGCGACAAATTGATATGTTAAAATTAACCAACTGTACTGGAATAAAGCAGCTATTACAACTGGATTATTGTGTGATGACAGAATAAACCACTGAGGTAAATTTAACAAGGGAAAATACAGATTATTTTTGTTGACGCTGACACAACCACTATGCAAAAGTTGACTGAACTAAAGAAATACAGATGAGCTTACCCGTACATCCACAGAGCAGCCAACAGTCCAAGATGGGTTCCCTAAAACCTGATTATGACACAGAAGATGAACTAAGGAACTCTTGCCGACGCCTAAAAAAGACAAATATGTGAGAACAGAGCTGACACAAACCAACAACTCCTGTGGCAGTTTCCTGTATTAGTTTTGAGTGTGTTTAAGAATCCAGTTTGCTAAGAACTATCAACAAATACATCATGACGGACTAAGACAACATTAAGTTTAAATAAAATAATATTTATAGTAAATCCTTCCAACGTATGACCATCCAAAGGCATTTAAAAACTGAACCAAATATAATAACACTAAAACAAATGTTGTGCTTTCTTTGAAGCATCTTGCTTTGAAACATCGTCTATCACAAATTAACTCGTTTGTAACTTTAAAATAACGTCTCGTTTTTCTTTATTTTTTTATTTTAAAGAGTCTGACTGAGTTTGCCTTTAATTTGGGCACATTTCCCAAACACTTGGCTCCGTTTCACTTGATTTATCTCGAACTAAGTGTCTTCTTGCAAACAAATGTCCTTTACTTGGCCAGTAATCTAACGGAAGCTCTTTGGATTTAATCCGTTATTTCATCAAAAATAATAATGAGTTTATGATGCGTTTTGAATTACCCGAATTTTTGTTTTGCAGCACAGCTAAGTCATGATTGACGATTTTAACTCGATAATTTCAGCCTCTAAGATATTTACAAATGAAAGAAACGCATTAATATTAAAGACGCATTTTTAAATGTACAAAAGTGTAATATGTGATGGGTCAATAGGTAAACTACTTAAGAAACTTACCAGAATCTCCTAAAACTAGTACCTTAACCCTGTCAAGAGACGCCATATTTTTTTTGCTAACGTCAGAGTGAACCGGTACAACAACATCTAAGCCCCTCCCAGAAGACTAATTTCTGGATATCGGGATTGGTCAAATTTAACGTCACTCAAGAAACCCTCTGGTTCCTGTTCCGGTAAGCGCGAGACAACTCGTTGATTATCAAGGTAGCTAGCTTGACGTTCAAAGAAAATCCAAGTTTGCTAAAGTTTTCTGTAACTTTTAGTTGTGGCAAGTTACTAGTAGTAAACATCAGGTTGAAATGAGTTAAGGAGCGGTTCAAGTATCCGGGGTGGAACAGAAGGAATACAGGTAAGACTTGGTGGCTGCTAGCTTGAAGCTAGTCTGGCTGCTACCTTTGGTTTAGAATTCAAGGCTAGGAAACTTGAAATGTTAACATTCACGAGCTTTTGTGTGGAGAGTCTAAAGTTAAATAGTTAGGCACAGACTAGTTTCACGGTCATTTAGCTGTTTTTTTATCACTATGACGCTTTTGTTAGTTGCTTAACGTTAAGGTAATAAAGTTATTGGTGAAAATGCCTCTAGTTTTGTATATGTTGTGCAAAAATTGGGGAATATCAAAAGCTTGAATCCATTCATCACGTATTAAGGTAATTTATATGTTTAAACCTCAATATGGGGAAAATACTGAATGAAATAAAGCTTTGATCAGTTTTATTTTAGTGAGCAGATGGATCATGCTGGCACTTTTAATTTAATTTGTTGGTTAATTTCGATTTTATTCTATCAGGGACATTATCAGTGTTTTATATTTGGAGCCGTGTTTATAATATTTTTGGCTATCCGTAGGAGTTTAATGGTTAATTTGCTTGTTATTGAACTTGCAAACGGTTGACATCACATTTTCATCATAAAGGGAGTGAGTACCATGTGGATGAACAGTCACACATTTGACTTATTCTTTCTCCTGAAAAAGCACCATCTTTTTGTTTATGTGCCCAAGAAAACAACTCATTAGCAGTTTTAATATTTGCGTTTCCCTCCACAGCCCAAGATGATTGAGCCAGAGCTTCTAACCGAGGTCCCTGCTTCACTGAAGAGGCTAGCTAAGCAGGTTGTGAGGGGATTTTATGGTGTAGAGCATGCCTTGGCCCTGGATGTGCTCATTCGCAACCCTTGTGTGCGGGAGGAGGACATGCTGGAGCTGCTCAAGTTTGACCGGAAACAGCTGCGCTCTGTGCTCAACACTCTGAAATCAGACAAATTTGTAAAGTGCCGCATGAGAGTGGAGACGGCCCCTGATGGCAAAACAACGCGACACAACTACTATTTTATCAACTACAGGTTTTAGGATTCCTTAAGATTTTTTTTATTTAACTTGACATATGTTGGATTTATAAATATAGTGTTTTTTTATTTTATTTAGGCTATTGGTCAATGTTGTAAAGTACAAACTGGATCACATGCGAAGACGCATCGAGACGGATGAGCGAGACTCTACTAACCGGGCCTCCTTTAGGTGCCCCTGCTGCTTCTCTACGTTCACTGACCTGGAGGCGAATCAGCTGTTTGATCCTATGACGGGTACGCTCTCATGAATAATCATGTTCATTGTTTTCATTAAGCTCAGAAATGTTTTTTTCTTGGTAGTTTTGTGAAAATCTTCTAGGAAACTCTGGTAAATATTCAAGCTAAAATCAAGCCAAATCTGTTCACTGAATATTGATATAAAATATCAAATGGTTTGCAGTTTGATTATTTTGATTGCATTCTGAGCAATTTGCCTCTAGATGGCAGTGAAGGCAAATGCATTTACTAAATCAAGTTCATGTACAAAGCCATTTTTTAAATATTTAGTACATTGTTTTAATGAACGGAGCTATTAAACTTTACATACAAACTTTAAATTATGTCTGAATGAAAATAAGCTCCAATTGGTGCAGAACTCAGCTGCACGCAGCCCTGTCCTCCAGCAGCTCTACTGGCTTCCTGTTAACACATTGAATTCAAAATCCTTCTCACCTTTAAAGCCATCCATAACCTTTGCCCCATACCTGTCTGACCTCATTCACATCGTCTCTCCCATTCATTCCCTCAGATCTTCCGCTTCTGTTCCCTCATTCTGTCTCAGCACTATGGGGAGCAGAGCTTCATCTGTTCTACTCATTTCTGAAATTCTCTCCCTCAAGCCGTCTGTAACTGACTTGCTCTCCACCTTTAAACCTAGACTCAGGCCCTGTCCACACGTAGCCGGGATCTGCCAAAACGTAGATATTTTTCTACGTTTTGGCCTGTCATCCACACGAAAACAGAGTTTTTTCACACGAAAACTGAGTTTTTTCACACAAAAACGGATCTTTTTAAAAACTCCGGCCAAAGTGAAGATCTGCGTTTTCTCCGTTTTGGGTGTCTGCGTGTGGACAGACAAAACCGGAGTTTTAAGGTCTGCAACGTCACTTTCCGCGACAAAAAATGCTGACATCACGTGTGCGACCTGTGTTTACACTAGCCGACAGCATGGATGCCCTCAGAGCTGCGCTCTGTCACTACCCGATCCATCAATTGTCCAAGCGCTTTTTGCTTGTTTGTTTTTGCAAGTGGAATTACTGATCCTTGCAGAAGACCACAGACGAAGGACGAGGTTAAGAACGGGGGAAGTACTGCCGCCTACAGGTCTGGCATGTCCTTAACAACGTATTTATCCGGGTACGTGTGGACAGAGTTTTTTTTTTTAAATGAGGTGGTGTGGATGCAAGTTTTTGGAGGGGCGGATATTCGTTTAAAAAAAACGGCTACGTGTGGACTAGGCCTAAAAAACTCACTTATTTCCAACTGCCCTGATGTTATTATCTAGTTAGTATTTTTAATGTTCCTTTGTATTTTTTGCTGTTTTTAACCTAGTTTCTTTGTGTTTTTGGCTATAAAGTGTCCTTGTGTTTCTTAAAATAAATAGATAAAAAGCATTCTTTTTACAAAGCATGTCAAACTACTTAAGAAGGTCAAAGAGGATTTTTCTCCCAAATTGATCAAATTTCCTCTTAACAGCAACATGGTAAAAAGGAAATGTACCAACAGTGGATGCTTTTTTAAAGAAAATTTTTCTTTTTTTATGAAATTCATGAAAAATTCTGGGTGTGGTGAACATTGCTGCACCAGAAGGGTCTTTGATGTAATTAAAGCCGTTTGTCACAAATCAAAAACACTTTCCAAAATCTTGATTCGTTTTGATCAACTTTTCATTGAGTTTTTTATTTTTTTACTTTGCGAAAAAGCAGCAGTTGTCTGTGTGAGTCAGTCTTCATAGCTGATGTAAAAAATTCTAATATTCATGACGATAGATTTACAATTATCTTGCAAAAATCTCTGCATCTGACTTTTTAAAAGACTTAATTGGTGTATGTTGCTGCTTCGAGGACAGTTTCTGAGTCACCTTGCAGAGCCTGTCAAACCCAGCACTAGGATCTGACACTAGTCTGGTGTGCTGATTGCCTCCATGGGACCAGTAACACTCAGTGTGAACTCATAAGGATGGGAAATGACACCGCTGGTTTTCCAGCTCAATCTGACACACAAAGGAGAACCAGAACCCAGCGACTCTAAATTTTCACATTTCACATCATTATCATCATTATAGGGGCAAAACATGTTTTTGAACTCATTTCCTTTTGCCTTTCAGTTTCTTCTCTTCACCATTTATATTTACTTGGAAAAGTAATGCAGAACAAATTTTCCTGCCATGATTTGTTTTGACTTAAGGTTTGAAAGAGGATGTTGTGGACTTTACAGTGACTTTTATTCATGTTTTGTTATCATAGCAAACGGGGCGATTCTCAATGCAAGCTGTTGGCTTCGGCCTCGCCTAAAAAATTATTATTGGCAGAAGCTCAATTCAGTTGGGCAAAACAAAATATACATTTATATTAATTTCTGTTAGCCTTGATTAGCTGCTGATTGGCATTGCAGTACTCTCTTACACAGGTCCTTCTAAAAAAATTTGCATATTGTGATAAAGCTCATTATTGTCTGTAATGTACTGATAAACATTAGACTTTCATATATATTAGATTCATTACACACAATTGAAGTAATTCAAGCCTTTTATTGTTTATAATATTGATGATTGTGGCATACAGCTCATGAAAACCCAAAATTCCTATCACAAAAAATTAGCATATTTCATCCGACCAATAATATAAAAGTGTTTTTAATAAAAAAAAAGTCAACCTTCAAATAATTGTGTTCAGTTATGCAATCAATACTTGGTCGGGAATCCTTTTGCAGAAATGACTGCTTCAATGCGACGTGGCATGGAGGCAATCAGCCTTTGGCACTGCTGAGGTGTTATGGAGGCCCAGGATGCTTCGATAGCGGCCTTAAGCTCATCCAGAGTGTTGGGTCTTGCGTCTCTCAACTTTCTCTTCACAATATCCCACAGATTCTCTACGGGGTTCAGGTCAGGAGAGTTGGCAGGCCAACTGAGCACAGTAATACCATGGTCATTAAACCATTGACCAGTGGTTTTGGCACTGTGAGCAGGTGCCAGGTCGTGTTGAAAAAGGAAATCTTCATCTCCATAAAGCTTGTCAGCAGATGGAAGCATGAAGTGCTCCAAAATCTCCTGATAGCTAGCTGCATTGACCCTGCCCTTGATAAAACACAGTGGACCAACACCAGCAGCTGACATGGCACCCTAGACCATCACTGACTGTGGGTACTTGACACTGGACTTCAGGCATTTTGGCATTTCCCTCTGCCCAGTCTTCCTCCAGACTCTGGCACCTTGATTTCTGAATGAAATGCAAAATTTGCTTTCATCTGAAAAAAGTACTTTGGACCACTGAGCAACAGTCTAGTGCTGCTTCTTTGTAGCCCAGGTCAGGCACTTCTGCCGCTGATTCTGGTTCAAAAGTGTCTTGACCTGGGGAATGCAGCACCTGTAGCCCATTTCCTGCACACGCCTGTACACGGTGGCTCTGGATGTTTCTACTCCAGACTCAGTCCACTGCTTCCGCAGGTCCCCCAAGGTCTGGAATCGGTCCTTCTCCACAATCTTCCTCAGGGTCCGGTCACCTCTTCTGGTTGTGCAGCGTTTTCTGCCACACTTTTTCCTTCCCACAGACTTCCCACTGAGGTGCCTCGATACAGCACTCTGGGAACAGCCTATCCGTTCAGAAATTTAATTCTGTGTCTTACCCTCTTGCCTGAGGGTGTCAATGATGGCCTTCTGGACAGCAGTCAGGTCGTCAGTCTTACCCGTGATTGCGGTTTTGAGTAATGAACCAGGTTGGGAGTTTTTAAAAGCCTCAGGAATCTTTTGCAGGTGTTTCGAGTTAATTAGTTGATTCAGATGATTAGGTTAATAGCTCGTTTAGAGAACCTTTTAATGATATGTTAATTTTTTGAGATAGGAATTTTGGGTTTTCATGAGCTGTACGCCAAAATCATCAATATTAGAAACAATAAAAGACTTGAACTACTTCAGCTGTTTGTAATGAATCTAATATATATGAAAGTCTAATGTTTATCAGTACATTACAGACAATAATAAACTTCATCACGATATGCTAATTTTTTGAGAAGGACCTGTATTTATAATGTAAACAAACTCAGCCTGAGGTGTGTTTTGGTGGGTTTTTTACCCACAGGTACTTTTCGCTGCACATTTTGCCAGACTGAGGTGGAAGAAGATGCGTCTGTGTGTCCTGCTGGCAGGACGCTGGTGGCCCGCTTCAATGAGCAAATCGAGCCCATCTATCAACTCTTAAGTAAAACTGAAGACATCAACTTGTCTCATGATCTGCTGGAGCCCGAGCCCACAGAGATCCCTGCTCTCAAACGGTCAGTTCCCAACATGTCTCGCTGCAACACAAACGCCTTTCTGGGTCATTTAATGAAGCCCACTTTTGCTTTGTTTCTTCTCAATGATGTTTTATATTCTAAAACAAAAATGTTCACATCGTTTTTGTCAGATGTCTATGTTATGAGATATTTCTGTTTCTAGTAGAGAACGTGCCACAGCCTCTGGAAACCCAGAGGGCGGACCGCATCGGGAAGCCTGGGCAAACAAAGGATCGGCTTACGCTGACTTGTACACACAGAATGTGGTCATCAATATGGAGGAGCAGAATGATCAACAGAAGCAGATCAATCGGGACAAAGCACCTAAGGAACAGCCCATCTGGTTGACCCAGAGCACAGTTCAGGGTGCTTACAATGAGCTGGACTCCATCAAGACCTGTGAGTAGAACAGCAACGTTTCAACATACCGTTACAATATATTATTGTTTAAATCGGACATGTAGCTTTTTGTAATCTTTGATCTGATAACCAGTTTTAATCCGTAAAGTTGAGAAACTGCTTTAATCTAGAATGAAAACGCGAAGAGTCTAGTTTTATTTATTTTCTCAGGCTGATCGATTTCACTTCAGTCACTCAGGGTCATTTACATATTACCCAGAACGGATGTTTACGTTGTTTTTAGACCTCTTTGAGTTTAAACTTCGCAGGAAAAAGACAAGGCATGCTCACATGTAGGTGTCAGCGTCTGACCATTAACTCATTCGCTGCCAGCCGTTTCCTGATCGGTAAAGCCCTTCGCTGCCAGTGTTTCTCGACGTTTTTACAGTTTTTTTAAAGAGTCACAGAACGTTGCGCGCTAAGATGATGTTGACGCCAAAACAACCAAAACAAAGGGGAGACTCACCTCTTATATCAGGAAGAATCTGCGCGCTTCGAGCGTTATCCGTTCTTTCATAATCCGTTGTTGAATTGGGATCGGCAGAAGCTTTTCCAGTTCGCGCCTCACCTTTTTTTTACAGAAGCGGCCCAAAACGATCTCCTAACACATGGATTTTCTGCTTCCTGATCACGTGACGTATGTGGATGAAGATCGGCTTTAGAGCTGAGGTGTTTGTTCTCACGGTACGGGGGCTCGTTCCGACCATCGACATACATATATGGACAATGGGTTTCCAGTAACATGTTTTTGTGCTAAAATGGGAGGTGGCCACCACCGCCATTTTGACCGTGTCACAGGTTCCGTCAAGCCCAGACAATTCCATAAAAGGGAAGAGAGGTGGAGCTGAGGGTGGGGCTGTAAGGCTGGGATCCACTGACGACACCCGGTCGAACTAGCTACAAGCTAACCTGAAGCTAATCCAAAGCTAACGCGGAGGTGGGAGCTAAGCTAACAGAGGTAGAAACCTAGCTACAACCGGAGTTAACTGTGCACAACACCAGAGCTTCTGAGTCAGAGATACGGCGGGCTGACCGCTGGGTAAAACCAGGTGGAACACAGAGGTCTCCGAGACCTCCACAAGCCGGCAGTCGCACAGCAGACAAGCGCCGCTGCGATCTGAGATGCGCAGAGCTGCCGCTGGGGAGAACCGGCTGGAAAGGTTTCCATCCCAGAGCTCCACAAGCTTCCCGCAGCTCTGTGCATCTCTGTCTGATCGCGGCTTCTGTGTGCGCGGGTCACTTCCCAGAATGCTTTGGGAAGCAAATAACAATGGCGGCCTCCTGCTAAATCGGTTTTATTTAAGTATTACTTCAAGGAAAACAATTGGCATATTTTTTACTTATGACAGCAAAGTACAGGTCCTTCTCAAAACAGCATATTGTGATAAAGTTCATTATTGTCTGTAATGTACTGATAAACATTAGACTTTCATATATATTAGATTCATTACACACAACTGAAGTAGTTCAAGTCTTTTATTGTTTCTAATATTGATGATTTTGGCATACAGCTCAAGAAAACCCAAAGTTTCTATCTCTTAAAATAGCATATTTCATCCGACCAATAATATAAAAGTGTTTTTAATACAAAAAAAGTCAACCTTCAAATAATTATGTTCAGTTATGGACTCAATACTTGGTCGGGAATCCTTTTGCAGGAATGACTGCTTCAATGCGGCGTGGCATGGAGGCAATCAGCCTGTGGCACTGCTGAGGTGTTATGGAGGCCCAGGATGCTTCGATAGCTGCCTTAAGCTCATCCAGATTGTTGGGTCTGGCGTCTCTCAACTTTCTCTTCACAATATCCCACAGATTGTCTACGGGGTTCAGGTCAGGAGAGTTGGCAGGCCAATTGAGCACAGTGGTGTTGGCACTGTGAGCAGGTGCCAGGTCATGCTGAAAAATGAAATCTTCATCTCCATAAAGCTTTTCAGCAGATGGAAGCATGAAGTGCTCCAAAATCTCCTGATAGCTAGCTGCATTGACCCTGCCCTTGATAAAACACAGTGGACCAACACCAGCAGCTGACATGGCACCCTAGACCATCACTGACTGTGGGTACTTGACACTGGACTTCAGGCATTTTGGCATTTCCCTCTGCCCAGTCTTCCTCCAGACTCTGGCACCTTGATTTCCGAATGACATGCAAAATTTGCTTTCATCCGAAAAAAGTACTTTGGACCGCTGAGCAACAGTCCAGTGCTGCTTCTTTGTAGCCCAGGTCAGGCGCTTCTGCCGCTGTTTCTGGTTCAAAAGTGTCTTGACCTAGCGAATGCGGCACCTGTAGCCCATTTCCTGCACACGCCTGTACACGGTGGCTCTGGATGTTTCTACTCCAGACTCAGTCCACTACTTCCGCAGGTCCCCCAAGGTCTGGAATCGGTCCTTCTCCACAATCTTCCTCAGGGTCCGGTCACCTCTTCTGGTTGTGCAGCGTTTTCTGCCACACTTTTTCCTTCCCACAGACTTCCCACTGAGGTGCCTCGATACAGCACTCTGGGAACAGCCTATTCGTTCAGAAATTTCTTCCTTTGTCTTACTTTCTTGCTTGAGGGTGTCAATGATGGCCTTCTGGACAGCAGTCAGGTCAGCAGTCTTACCCATGATTGTGGTTTTGAGTAATGAACCAGGCTGGGAGTTTTTAAAAGTGTCAGGAATCTTTTGCAGGTGTTTCGAGTTAATTAGTTGATTCAGATGATTAGGTTAATAGCTCGTTTAGAGAACCTTTTAATGATATGCATTTTTTTTAAAGAGGAATTTTGGGTTTTCATGAGCTGTGTGCCAAACAAACAATTTACAAACAAGCCTAAAGGATCTCGCTGTGTTTTCGTCTCTGGTCACGTTTGTGTGTTTATTCTCTACTAAAAACATTATTTTACAGACATTTTCACCAAACACATAAAAAAAAAACTGACTCAGACTCTTAACCATTTATCATTTAGTTCCTAGTTAACACCTTGCTCAGTGGCCAAGAGCAGACCACAGGGTGGATGACGTGGACAGCTACAACAACCCAGAAAACATACCTTTTTGTTATTCCTACAAAGAGAACAGGGGTTAAAGGTCACAAAAGCAGAAAGACAATAGTAGGTTACGCTAAAGTTGTCTCCCTCCATCAGAGGGGTGCTTCAGCAACCTATGTCAGGCTGGCATTGTTTCCTTTACCAAGGGCATGTGGCAATCAGGCCTGGCCAGACCTTCATTGTTCCATAATTAATTGAAATAATCAGACTTGATTAGTCTGTGGCTCAGCAAGGACGTCCTATTAGGAGATTAATACTAGCGGAAATTACATGCTCTATGTCTTCTAAACATCCTTTCTCCTAAACAAGTTTGCATGTGTTTGAAAGAAGTGTGCCCTGTTGGGGGGGAGATGCTCAAACATGACCCATGCCTGTGTCCTGATGTTTAAATGTGACACGACCCCGCTGAACACGACGGAATTATACGGAGAAGACTTAAAGAGCAAGTCACCCCCAAATCAACTTTTTTTCCCCTGATAAACTAAATAAACGAGTGTCTAATTGTGCTGCAGATGCGTGTAGTCAATAATTTGGCACTTCAGTGCATCTTAGTTAAAATTTAAATATGCTGCCTAAAACTAGCAGTGTTGTGCCGTTGTCAGGTAAAAACTCTGCATTGTATTTGAATTTAAATCTGCCACCGCTATTGGCTAAGAGGTATGCTATGATGTAAACTGGTATATCATGATGTCACAATGCTGTGGTGAACCTGTGTGTGTGTGTATTTGTTAGCGGCTCCGCCCTCTCGGTCTGCCAGGCAACAGCATTTGTTGCATTTTTTAAACATGAAGTGAGAGTGGAGTTAGACTCTGGTAGGGGGTGACTTGCTCTTTAAGGCGCCGTCAGCAGCTGCACCATGGAAGATGTGCTGGGATGTTTTCAGTCCAGTGACACTGGGAACTTTATTTAGAGTGACAGAATAAAATAATCTAATTGGGTGTTTATGAATGCAAATTAATTACCAGCTAAACAAAATCTGGGATGGTAAAAACTCAAGGTTTAGTTCATTTAGTTTGGTGAATACTCTCTTTGGAGCTTGTTGTTTTCCTACTTTAAAGTTCATCTCAGAAGTAAATTCTGTAAGACTCATCAGTTCTTTATGTCATAAACCTTCAGCTCCCGGGGAGTGTTCCATTTTTAATGAGTCATTCTGTTTCCACAGGTGGAGAGGTGATGTCTGGAGCCCAGGATGGAATGACGGGTCATGGAACAGGTCAAGCCGATGAAAATGAGGAAGTGATGCGCGCCCTGCTCATCCACGAGAAGAGGGCTGTCACAGGGGCAGGTGTGGGCGGAGCCAGCTCTGCTGTCAGGGGTCTCGCCTCCGCTAAAGCTAATGCTAGTGACTCGGAGAGCGACACCAGTGAATCAGATGACGAGTTTCCCCCGGGCCCTCCAGCTGCTGCAGCCTCTCAGCGCCGTGCTGAAGAAGACGAGGAGGATGAAGACGACTTTGAGGAGGTGGGGGATGAGCCCATGGTGATGGTGGGGGGTCGGCCGTTCTCCTGCAGGGAGGTGAGCCAAAGACCTGAGCTGGTGGAGCAGATGTCTGTGCAGGAGAAGGAGGCGTACATCGAGATGGGACAAAACCTCTTCCAGGACATGTACTTCTGAGCAGACACTCACTCACTCACTCACTCACTCACTCACTCATTTACCTTCTCCAGGAAAGCAAGATGCTGCTGAATTAGCTTAATGCTGTCATAAAAAGCAAGTTTACCAGAGCCGTAGTATTTTGTCTGAAGTGTTTCGAACGCCACCGAGTGTTTTCTTTTTAGTTCCAAGTCTCGTTTGAACTCCACATTTAAGAGTTTTAGCTGCAGCGTCTTGGTTTGTGTGTGACAGCTGGAAGGGACACACATTTGTTTCAATCAATACAGCTGTCTCACACACAGGAAAATATCTCATGCCTCTACTCAGTTTTCCCCAACGGGCGTAATTGCATTGATTGTGTGAGACCTGCCAAAAGATTTCTGAGCACTAAACGGTGTAGAGGCGGGA
The DNA here is from genome assembly GCF_043380555.1 of Nothobranchius furzeri. NCBI lineage: Eukaryota > Metazoa > Chordata > Actinopteri > Cyprinodontiformes > Nothobranchiidae > Nothobranchius > Nothobranchius furzeri. The sequence continues at coordinate 12,370,978 of NC_091754.1, forward strand.
CACGGTGAGCGACTGCTGCTGCCTTTGAGGATGATGCATAAAGAAAAACACTTCCTGTTCCGCTAAAAACACAGACTTGGTTTTAAAGTCCAGAGGAGTAAAATGAATTTTGACTTGCAGGTTTTTTAAGAGTCAAATGTTTGTAAGTTTGACTGATTTGTCATAAAACGCTACTGCTGTACAGCCAGAGGAATGAACGTGTTAAATTCATTAAACCAACTCTGATCAGTTATAGACTCCATTATTCATAAACGTTTCACACAAAGAAATAATACTTTTGTCATCATGAAACTGTCAGATTGTTGACTTTGAGGAGGATTTGTGTATTTTGGGATCCATGTAGTAGTTACTCAGTTTCAATACTCAAGACCATTTGCATAATCGGTCTTATTGCTTTTCAGCCTGAGAAATGAGATGGTGAGATGTGTGCGTCTCTCGCACCTTGCCCCTATTTCCTGCATTAGCCGCCGATTAGAAAAGCCAGGCTGTAAACGAGCATTCATGCACCCAGCCATCTTGGCTCCTACCGGGGAAGGCTGTTTGTTTAGCGTCCAGGAGGCAGCAGAGAACACCTCGGCTAGTAGAAGCTAACCGTTAGCATTAGCAACTCCACAACACAGCAGAAGTCCTCCAAGCTTGAGTTATTTGTGGAGATAAAACATCAGCATTGCAGAGCAAACGGAGTCAGTGGTAGAATTGCGTTGTTAGCCAATCAGAGGTGAGTTGTCCAAATATCAGGAAGTAAGACTCCAAACACTGGCGGACACTGGATTCCCATTATTTAGAGCAAATAAAATAACCGAATGTAAAAAAAGTTCCAAATTACATTAATTTAAATGCAGGTTGAAGGTAAAAGGATTAAGATAACAAGTATGTTCTAATGAATACCAGATGTTAATGTTATAAATGGTTCCTGATCCAACCAGATTCATCCCCGAACATGCCTGGATGGTGCAAACGATGTGCATGTTCAAACCTGCACATCTGGTCTATGATCAAAGAACATCATTAAACTGATAATAAATAGATCACCATGTTTCATATGACATAAGAAAAGCCTGCTTAGAGGTGTCAGATCCAGCTGAAAATGTCAATCCAAGCGAGGCGTGGCGAGGCAAAAGCCTCTGGGGTAACCCTACAAGCCCATACGTTCTTTTTAAGTTGGAGGATGGACGCCTGTGGTGATGAACCTCAAAGGTCAGGATGAAAACAGGACCAGGGGCTCATTAAAACAGCCCCTGCCCTTCAGGACAGCTCAATTAAAAACCTAACGTCGTGCTGTTCCATTGATCTACCCAGGCAGGTCTGGGTCACAGAGGGGGTGAAAAGAACTCGGCGGGGAGTCCATAGAGCTTAAAGAACAGGTGGCCTACTGAGCGTGGTTATTATATTGTTTAGTTATAAGTCGAACAAGTTTTTAAATGTGAAGTTGTTATTTCTAACTTTTCTGTTGTGTGTCTGATACTTTTTTTTTTGAAGAACAAAGAGCTGACATTCAAAGTGTGTGTGTGTGTTTTTGTGTGCGCGCATGCGTGTGTGTGTGTGTGTGTGTGTGTGTGCGCGCGCGCGATAAGTGACGCTTCAAAAGGCTCGCTTGAGAAGATTACATAGATTGATTGACTGCAGGTGTCTTCGTCACTCTTGATCCAATAAATCCCAAAGATTAACAACTTCATAATCGACCCTGTCTGTCATCCACCCTGCTGAAGTTGTTGCTATAGGCAACGGTCCATCATATTGTGTGTGATTAAGCTATTACTCATGATCTAATGTTAATTCATACAGCACGTTTAAAGTAAATAATGAGATTTAGCAAATATGTAACCTAAAACTATTCATTTCTTTATTATAGAGAACTGTTGGTCCATTGATCTGGTTTGGTTTTGAGGCTGCAGAGAAGGCAGAGTTGAGAGATTCTGATTTATTCTGTGAGTTTAAGTTACAAGCTACACTCACCCAAAGGATTATTAGGAACACCATACTAATACGGTGTTTGACCCCCTCACAACTGCCTCAATTCTACGTGGCGTTGATTCAACAAGGTGCTGAAAGCATTCTTTAGAAATGTTGGCCCATATTGATAGGATAGCATCTTGCAGTTGATGGAGATGTGTCGGATGCACATCCAGGGCACGAAGCTCCCGTTCCACCACATCCCAAAGATGCTCTATCGGGCTGAGATCTGGTGACTGTGGGGGCCGTTGTAGTACAGTGAACTCATCGTCATGTTCAAGAAACCAATTTGAAATGATTGGAGCTTCATGACATGGTGCATTATCCTGCTGGACATGGTGGTCATGAAGGGATGGACACGATCAGAAACAATGCCCAGGTAGCCCGTGGCAGTTAAACCATGCCCAGTTGGCGGTAAGGGGCTTAAAGTGTGCCAAGAACACATCCGCCACACCAATACATAATTGACTCATCAGACCAGGCAACATTTTTCCAGTCTTCAACTGTTCAATTTTGGTGAGCTTGTGCAAATCGTAGCCTCTCTTTCCTCGTTGTAGTGGAGATGAGTGGTACCCGGTGGGGTCTTCTGCTGTTGTAGCCCATCCGCCTCAAGGTTGTGCGTGTCGTGGCTTCACAAATACTTTTCTGCATTCCTCTGTTGTAACGAGTGGTTGTTTCAGTCTGATAGGTAATTTTATCCCATATTACCATAAAGGACGACACACACAGATAAAGAGAAGATTATTATTATTCGTAATGTCCATGAATCGTCATGCGAGAGCTGGGTGCAGAAACCCCTCCATGGAGCTAACCAGCCCCCCCTCTGTTCCTGGGGAAAGCCTTCAGCTCACCAGCTCTGCATGCCCGCATCCTCCACCAAAATGTTAGGTAATTAAATGTTAGGTAATATTTAATCTCCATATCCCTGGAACCTGAAATAAACACTCTTGACAACATGGAAGACATTTTACCCTGAGTCCCCAAAATAAAGGAGAGTTAACGCAGGGAAAAACCTCCTCCGAGGCTTTCCCCCCGTCACTCCCATGTATTCTCAGTTAGCCAGGGGTTTTATTTAGCAAAGGATGGAGAAGGCGGGGCCTTCTCAGGTTACAGAGGTACAGAGGTTTCCTTGGAAATCTACAATCAACATCCTGGAAATCCACAATCAACATCCTTGACTGCAAACGAGCTTCTCTGCTCAACCTTTCATGAACAGCCACAGTTGGCAAACACAGAGATTCATGAAGTGTTAATAACACAAATTGGGCATCTTTTAGGCCTCAAAAAGGTACAATTATAAAAATACCCAACACAGTCAAAGTTGCTCTTCTATCAGCGTGAATCAGTCGGCCCATTCTCCTCTGACCTCTAGCATCAACAAAGCATTTTCGCCCACAGGACTGCTGCATACTGGATGTTTTTCCCTTTTCACACCATTCTTTGTAAACCCTAGAAATGGTTGTGGGTGAAAATCCCAGTAACTGAGCAGATTGTGAAGTACTCAGACAGGCCTGTCCGGCACCAACAACCATGCCACGCTCAAAATAGCTTAAATCAGCTTTCTTTCCCATTCTGACATTCAGTTTGGAGTTCAGGAGATTGTCTTGAAGAGGACCACACCCCTAAATGCACTGAAGCAACTCCCATGTGATTGGTTGATTAGATAATTACATTAAGGGGGTTAAACAGGTGTTCCTTAGGTTAGTGTACATTTCCTTACCACTTTTTTCACTTGTTGGCAAGGGACTTCTTTGTCTGAATTTTCTGAAGCCAACAAGGAAGTGACAAAAATGCAGTGCCACTCCCATCCACTAGGGGTTGGCACAAGAAACGGAAACCATCCATTCAGCACAATATCTCAATCCAGAATGACTTCCTATCTCTGGCTCCTTCAAAGGCAGTTCGAAATCTGGGTGTTGCGATTGATGAACACCTGACCTTTAAAGATCATGTTGCCTCTGTTGCCCGTTCATGCCGCTTTGCGCTCTACAACATACGTAAGATCAGACCATACCTAACACAACATGCCACCCAGCTCCTGGTGCAATCTACTGTCATCTCCCGCCTTGATTACTGCAATGCTCTTCTAACTGGTCTTCCAGGCTGTACTGTGAGACCTCTTCAAATGGTCCAGAACGCAGCGGCGCGTCTGGTCTTCAATCAGCCAAAAAGAGCACATGTCACCCCTCTGTTCATTGAGCTCCACTGGCTACCACTAGCAGCATGCATCAAATTCAAACTGCTAACATTAGCATACAAAGTCCGAGACGGTACGGCTCCCATCTACCTGAATCCTCTTGCAAAGGCTTACGTCTTGGCCCGGCCGCTCCGGTCATCACAGGATCGTCGGCTAGCAGTGCCTACACCACGCTCAGGACAATCCAGACTCTTCTCATGCATCGTTCCACAAATGTGGAATGACCTTCCTAACACTACCAGAACTGCGGCTTCCTTTTCTATTTTCAAGAAACTCCTGAAGACCCTGCTCTTCAGAGAGCATCTTCTAAACTAGCACCTTGTCTGCACCCGTCCCTCCTCTCTACTGTCCACTCCTTGTTCCCTCCTCTCCATGACTGATGTCAATTTGTTGTTACTATTGTTGTTAGCCTCAAGGGCAAAATGCCGATTATCACTTGTAAGTCACTTTGGACAAAAGCGTCTGCTAAATACATAAACATAAACATAAACATAAACATAAGAAACGAGCAAGTTCCCATTCCCATTGACTCCACTGTTAAAAATGCCACAGCAGAAATAAACATGTTTACAGCCTGGTTCAAAAAATATTTTAAGTAGATCTAGTTTACTGTCATGACAACCCTGAGGTGTGTGGGGGGGGGGGGGGGGGGGATATTTTTAATAAGTCGACCTTAAATCCTTGAAATTAGATTTGATTGAGAGGTAGCATGAGCGTCAGAGCTAGTGCTAGCTCCAGGAAACGCCTCAGCCTCACGTTGATGTTCAGCCATTTCAGTTCTCTGAACTTTAGTGTCTGCCCCCTGTGTGTTCGTGTTGGCGGGGCTGGGAGACTTCCAGCCCCGCTGATCTCCGACCGCAGGAGAGGAGAGCAACCCGGCTCTGCCGCCTCACTGCAGCCAGACCCTCGCCCTGATTGCAGAGGGCTCACGCAGCCCGAATATGATCGCTGCGGTCTGAGGCTGTTCTTGTGGCCAGTGGAGCTCTCTGAGGGAGAACAAACTCTGCAGCTTGGTGAGTCGATGGGTGCTTTGAGTTATTCGCTCCACCACACTTCTGCGCAACACTCTGTTAGCTTCAGTTAGCTTGTAGCTGGGAAAAACTCTGGAGTCAGAACCACATAGCTCCTCTCTCATCTCCACCTATTTTCCCATTTTAGAATTTTCTGGGCATGATGAGATATGTGACACAGCCAAGATGGCGGTGATCAGAACCACCCATCTGGCTGCAAATAAGCACCGCAGAAAGCTGTGGGTGGGGTTGTTCCTATTTTTACAGTCATTGCTTGTTAGTTATGGCTGCTATATATATTTTATTTTTATCCTAAAATCTCAAGAAATCGTGAACAGCATGATCTGTCATCAAGTTGAAGTCAACACAAAAGAGAACCATTTATCTTTTTTAAGGTGTTAATAATAAAAACAGGACTGCTATAAGAACATTTGTCTGAATTTAAGGGAGACTTGGATTAGGCACTTTTTTCTCAGGTCAAATAAATCATAACGGATTTTTCTCAATTTTTAGAAGCTTAGTAGAGTCGCACTAGCCAAGAAAAGTTGTGCAACTTAGAAATTACTTGGATTAGACCTACATCATAAGAGGGGTTAAATACCCTCTCGGAAACTGGAGGGTTGCACACTTGCGCCCTAAAGACACTTCACCCTCCTTGCCTGCTGCTGGTGGTTGTTCAGTTATTTTTGTATTTAAAGAGGTACATTATGACTTTTTAAGTTATAATGGTTCTATGGTTGATTCAGAACATGTTCATGAAGTTCTTTGCACCAAATCCCACTCACATAGAGCAATCTTGGGTGGTTTATTCTTGACATTTTCAGTACCATCCAGAATGAGCCATTTCAGGTCTCTTGTCACTTTGAGAAATAAGTTGGAGCTGGTCACTCCTATTCAACCCCCTCTCGTGCTGCTATAAGTTGAGAAGCTCTGCTAATTGAGAGGGGCTCAGAATAGAGCCACTGCTCCTCCAACTGCAGCTCTTTCATGCACGTGACAGGTGGTTCTTGTCTAGTTTCCTCATTTGTGATGTCACAAATGGGGACTGTTACGTGCAAAGCATTTTTGCTGGCAGTTTCTATAGCTGTTTTCTTTTCCAGGTTCAAGTTGCCTGATACACTGAGGTGAACCTTCCCTTTTTGTTGGTGATTGGCTGCTGTGCACCTGGTTGCCCAATCAGCTGTTGAGCCTGCCTTTAAATAGCCTACACCTGGTGGACACGGCGGCCATTTTGTTCTGATCCTGCCTTTGAGCCCAGAGCTTTTTTGTGCTTGCTCTTTAGTTGTGAAGTTGAAGCTGAAGTCCTTTTAAAGCTGGTTATCAGGTATGTGGTGGGAAGGTTGTGGACCAGGTAAGATGGGGTACCCTGTACATCTGCACACGTAGTATCTGGATGTCTAAAAACACTAGGTAAGTGTGGGTAGTACCTCCCTTGTACTGGTTTTAGAACGCCATTTTTGTAGATACGTAAGTTAGGTTTTTCTTTCTCTTTTTTTCTCAAGGTTAAGAGTTCAGTTAGGGTGTGTTTTGTTTTATTTATTTCATTTATTTAGTCAACCCACAGGTCCCTTCTTTTCCCCCACATTTCTTTTTTATTATCTTCAGCAAATAAACTTTTTGCTCTTTAGCAGAACGGCCTCCTCCATTATTGTGACTGTCATGTTGCTTCCCCCACACCCTAGACTTGGGGGAATGTAACAGGGACTTTTTAGAATTCCTAAAACCAAACACTGACAGAAAATGGAGGGATGTCTTTCCCCCCGGTTTGGAGTGTTTATAGAGGCAGCAGAGACCCACATGGGATGCACACAAAAGGATGCAAAAGGTGACTTTTACATAAAATGTTCCCTTTAATATTTCTTCTTCCTGTCCTGCAAAAGGGCCAACGATTCACTCAAGAAGGTCAAAAGAGTCGAAGGCAGCATTGTAAAAGCTGATTAGTGTGTACGCCTAAACATGATGTCTAATGAAATCCCAGCTGTTTCCTCAGCCTGATGAATGCAAGAACACATAATCAACAAGCGTTGATGAGACAGCTGCATGTCTGTGCCTCTGCATGCCACAGTTCGTCACGGTGCATCACTGCTCTGGCGGCGCAGGCGAGGGAATCGGTGAGAAAACTATTGACCTTCAATCATGGGAAACTGAGATCGTCTCATCGGCTCCCAAAGAAACACCGGAGTCATGATTGAGTTATTTTTAGAACACAGTGATGCACCGAGATCGCTTTCTAAAGAAAACCCAATTTGACATGCTTGAATTATTTTAAACAATGCTAAAAATGCTCACGCACGTTGATGTCTAAAAACGGTTCTATGTGAAGAACAAAAGCAGCGACTGATTCAGTCGGCTCTGTAGACACACATTAGTGTCACACATAGTGACTCCGTCGCCCTCTCCACCTCCAACTCCCCTCACGTAGGTTCTGTAACGAACGTGGAAGTCTCCAGACCATGTCATCCTGCACGTTTCCAGTAGTTGCCCTTGTCGAGCTTCTTGCTCCATCCAGTCACATGATCCAATCATCCAGCTCAGCTGTCTCTTATCACCCTCTCAGTGTGTGCTATAAGGAGGACAGGTTTCAGTATTCGTTTGCCAGATTGTCCGTGGTGCCATGGCCTGTTATCTGTCTGCCTCCTGCCTGTCGCCGGCGTCCTGCCCATCCAGTCTGCCCCTGCCTTATCACCTGCCTCTCCTAACCCCTCTATGATCCCGGATTTAGCAAACAGCTTTTATCCAAACTGTCATGTCTCTTGGTCTGCTTTTGTTCACACTTTGCTAACCAAATGTGTTGCAGCGTCTATATTTACTGAGCGCCTGCGCTGTGTGAAATTGGAACATCCTCCCGTGAGTGATGACCTTGAAGTGTTAACAAGTTCAAATTAGTTTTCGGTCATCAAGGCACAGTCGGTGTTGGCCACATGACGGACACATGCCATCTTATTCGAGCTAGTGTGTGGCCTCGGGCTGTTGTCCCAGAAAGCATGGGACATCTCCATATTTATCTGAGGATATTCCCAGACATTTTATGACGTTAATGTACAATAAATCAAATACACGTTTGATTTAATTTTGTCTCCCTAAATAGTCAAAATGCAAATAGCGCATTAATATGGGTTTATATATGGGCATGTCAAAGCTGGGAGTGAAATGCATCAATCATTTGCATAAATCAGGAAGTAAAAGGAGATAAAAAAGGAAGCGCTAGAGTTTTTAATCGCTACAACAACTGAAATCATTTTCAGCATCTTTTTACTTATTGCTTATCCTTTCTAAGTAACTTGATTGGTTTTGCACGGCTGGAGATCTTTGAAGTCCAACTAAACCATGAACTCGTTCAAGCACGAAGATCAACATCAAGCTGCGTTTTACCCGTGAGGCTGTCGTCTTTGACTGAGTGGGTTTAGTTTAAAATCGGCTCAGATCTTTTTTCTCTGTTGGCTTTGGATCCATTGATGTTTGTCAAGGTGAAAATCTCTCAAACAAAGTTGAGGTCAGGATGTGTTTGATTAGAGCAGATTAAGTAAAAGGAAAGTGAACAGAAGAGTAGCACATATACTGAGCTGCGTGGGCGTGCTGAGCCGTCTTCAATAAGGAGGATATAAAAGTGCATTCTTTTGAAATTTGTGACCAAAGGGGTCAAATGTTGACGTTTTTCTCAACTTATAATAGTTCTATGGTTGATTTAAAAAAAACTTGTTTCATGAGGTTCTTTGCACAAAGTTCCTCTCGCATAAAGCAATTTCTGCAGTGTTATACTTGACAATTTCAGTACCTTCCATAATGAGCCATTTCCGATCGCTGTCCCTTTAAGAAAACAGCCTGGAGCAGGCCACACCCACTAAACCCCCACTCATGCCGCTATAAGCTGAGAAGCTCTGATATTCGGGAGGGGCTCAGAGTAGAGTCGCTGCTCGTCCAGAAGCAGCTCTTTGTTGTATGTAAGAGGTGGTTCTAGTCTAATTTCCTTATTTATGACATCACAAATGTTTGAGGTTTTGAAATGGCCAATTTTAGGCACCTAATTCTTAAAACCAAACACTGGAAAAAAAAGTATGGATGTAATTTTTTCCTGCTTGGAGTTGTTTATAGAGGCAGTAAAGACCCACGTGGTACCATAAAATAATGCAAACGGTGAGTTTTGCACATCTCTCCTTTAAATTTTAACTGATATGCAAGTTTTTGAGTGAATAAACCCTAAAACTGCACTCAGACCACTTCCCTTCTTACATGATTTGTTGATATTTGTGGGACTTTTGTATTGAAAAAAAGTCTGATTCATAAAAGTAATTAAAATTAAACTATGTTGTAACCTTGGAACAGTGTCCAAGCATTTATTCTTATTAGATTTTTTTAAATTAGTTAAGAGTTTGAACTGTGAAAGAGAGTGAGGCCACTCGTTAGATAACCCTCGACTCTTCTTGTTTACTTCAGAACATCAAAGGGAGACATTTTCCCTACATTCCTGGAGATTTGTGTCACTGCTTGGTTCTTTTCTTTTCCTTCGACTGGTGCAACTCTAGCTTCACACCACCCTTTTACCGCCTACCTCTGAGTCCTGAGGGAGAGGTCTCCAGAGTGAGCGGAGTTGACGTCACATCCTCATGAAGTCAACCGTTGACCAACGCTGGAACTTGTTGCAACGCCAGCAAACAAAAAGCCTTGTTTCTCTCTCTCTCTCTCTCTTCTGGCAAACCGCGTCTTTCAAACCCCTCAGGAAAAATAATGATGCACTAATCTGTGACTCAGTCATATCATTAACATGGTTTCATTAACCTGGAGATCCATTCTGTGTTTATTAATCCAATTAAGGCAAAATAAATGAAGAAATATGGTCGTTTCATTTTATGCTATGCTGATTCAACGTTCATATCAAAATATTAGGTTCTAAATTTGAATCCAGCAAAAAGGATGAGATGGCGTGCTGATTGTCTTAACTGATAGAAACTTAATAGCTTGTTGGATTTTATTAATTTTTGCTTTTTAATGAGCAAATCTCCATGGTGCATTAAAATCAAATATCAAATACGTCAAGAACCTCTACATAATTGTTTAATTTCTTTAATTCCCTGTTCTAATTCCCTAAAGTGAACAAAAATGATCAGACAAAACTTTTTGTGAAACTTTCTTTTCCGGCGACTCACGACACTCTCTCCGGCATGACCCCGAGTGAACTTTGCAAGCCTCCCTTCTCCTCGGTTGAAGCCGGGTGTGCTGAAGAGTCGATCTGGCTGCAGGCCAGCGTGCAATGTGCCTGTGCCAGCAGATCTCCGGCTCTGCTGCTGACAACCTCCACAGCTGTTCATCCAGTCATCAGCATTCAACAAGCAGGAGGCTCACACTTAGAGGAAGCTTAAAGGTACAGTAAGATTCGTAGGGGCTGTGCAAAGACATGCAGGCTCTTGTTTTTATTCAGGGTTACACAGAAATATTAAATCAATTCACGTGTTTGAATATATTAAACACTATATTACCTATATTTAAAAAATGTGTATCCATCGAGAGGAGCCAGTTGAGGTGGCTCGGGCATCTGGTCAGGTTCCCTGGTGAGGTTTTCCATGCATGTCCAACCGGGAGGAGGCCTTAAGGAAGACCCAGGACAAGTTAGAGGGACAACGTCTCTCACCTGGCCAGGGAACCCCTTGGGATTCCTCCGGAAAAGCTGGCCCAAGTGGCTGGGGAGAGGGAAGTCTGGGCCTCTCGCCTTAAGCTGATGCCCCCACGACCCGACTCCGGATAAGCGGAAGAAATGGATGGATTGATCCTTTCATGTTCCTCTGTGTGATCATTTACTTAAAATGTTGCTAGCACCCTAACCTTTGTCATGCATTAGCACTACCAGTTTCCTGTTCCTCTGCCCTTATGGTTGAAAGTTGAATTATAACTGTGGTATACAACCCTGCTGTAGCTAGCGCTAATGACAAGCTAGCACCAACATGAGCGAACTAATACTAATATAAACCACAAAGTAAAAAGATCCAAATTGTTGGACAAAAAAATTATTACTTACAAATCCAGTACCAACAAAGCCAGGTCACCATCAGTCCATGATTTTGTAGCCTCTTTTAGCTCCCTAAAAACTAGCATACACTGTGCTGATGTTTACTCTGGTTAAATGATTTACTTCATCTACAAAGGTATTACTCTCTTACTTTTACTTCGAGGCTCCACCATGAAGCCAACTAAAACGAATACTTATTTTTCTTGTTTTTTATTGAAGATCGGCAAACTGAGAAAGCTAACTGCTAGCATTACAGCTAAGAGCCTTAAAGCAGGGAAAGAACCCACCCATCCCACAAAACTGTTAATTGCAGTATCTGGCCAGCAGGTGGCAGCAGAGTGGTGTCAAATATGTTCTAACTCAACAATCGCCAAGATCAATGTTAAAACTCTAGCTTAAAGTTTGACAAAATATTTAGCTTTATTTTAAAGACAGGTTATCAAAATATTTCTGTTTGTGTGGAGGTAGGCCTTCTTGCTCATACAAACGTCAGCGGTTTTCAGAAAACACCTAAAAATATCACTGTAATTAAAGCTTCGTCTGACCTAGCCGGAGGCACTCATGTTGCAAAAAGATACATCCAGCCTCTGAGTGAAGCTGTAAAAAATGGTTGCAATTTCTAAGGGAAATGAGTTATAATTCATAGTAACTTGCACCAAATAATAAAGGTTATTCTTTTATCTGTCAGTAAAGCGATCATCTGTTGGCATTCAGATGTTGGAATTACGGTGTTTTGTGTTTTGACTCACAATTATTCAAAGTGAGGTTGAAGTCAGGATGTCTCCTTTTGCAGATTGAACCATCTCCCCTCAATGAGGATAATAATAAAAAACACAATGACATTTCTATTGTAAGTGAACACCGGAGCCCAAGAACTACAAAAATAAAACTTTGACATCAAAAACTCAAAAGTCTTTTCAAACTGAAGGCACTAGGGGGGACAAATACCAAAGAGAGACCTCCTGTGGTGTTTGATTGGCTGCACTCAAACACAAATCTTTAGAAAGCATCAGAAGAAGAAATGGTTATCATGGCAACAAAAAGGAAAAGTATCTCGAAATGTGATTTTAAAGAGCAAGTCACCCCAAATCAACTTTTTATTTCTGATCAACTATATAAATGTGTGTCTAATCGTGCTGCAGACGCATGTAGTCAGTAGTTTTGCACTTTAGTGCATCTTAGTAAAAAATGTAATTTTCTGCCTAAAACTGTCAGTGTTGTGCCGTTGTCAGGCAAAAACGCTGTACTGCACTTGAATTTAAATCTGCCATCGCTATTGGCTAAGAGGTACCCTAGAATGTTAGCTGGTACCATATGATGTCACAATGTCATTGTGAACCTAGGCAACAGTATTTGTTGCATTTTTCAAACAGGAAGTGGGAGTTGAGTTAGAATCTGGTATGGGGTGACTTGCTCTTTAATAAAATACATTTGAATTTTCCTTGTTTATTCCTAGAAAGTATGTATTTCTCATTATTACTGAGTAGTTTTGGCGAAACCTGGACCACGATACAAGCATTACTAGGCATGTAAATGCCGTTTAATAAGCGGGTGATTTTGTTTTCTACAATAGACTGATTTATTTGTATTTTTCTTTACTTACCAAATATGTTTGTTTAGAAAATGTCTTAAAATGAAAGACGACAAACCATGACTTTGACATTTACAATATTTTTTATTTCCTTTCGGAGATGGTGAATAACAGCTTTTCAATTTTTTAGCTTTGAAGAGACTAAGCATCTACACTCTGCACAGAGCTGAGATTCAGCAGCTCTGGAATAAGAAATCACCTCTTAAGTAAAAACGGAAAGTGGTCGTTACTTGTTTTTGTCTTTTGGCAAATAATGAATCCTGAAAACCAGGTGTGCATTTACCAGCTCATTCATATGGAAATGAATACTCCCTGTAGGATCGTCTGTTCCTCCCAGCCTCACACACTTACAACTTTGTCCATTACAAGCAGTCTTACAGATAGGGAAGTATTCTTAATACAGAATTGATTTAAAGAGAAACTTTGCACAGCTTCACTTTTAAACTCTACACCTTTGCTTTTTTATCAAATAACCCTGCAGGTATTAATAATAGGCTCAACAGAATGGCAGGAGGTAGTGGTGCAGGTGGGGATAACAGGTAGATGGAGGGCTGAAGGGAGATAAGGAGTGTTTCTCAATGTCAAGGCGCCTTGCCCTGCGAGGCGATGTCTTGCGAGGCCAGGCTCCTTACTTATGAGGACACTGTCCTTCCTTGGTCAAGGAAAACGGTTAAATGGAACAGATTTGCATCACATGACCGCGGCTTCCACGGCGGTCACGTAACGTCACTTGACATGGGTGTAGGGTTAAATATAGTTGCTTTTAAGCTTAATATATTACCTTTACTTATGACCAATAAGCTGGGATATTCTATATAAATATAGAGTATCACTCGGATTGGTCTTTGAATGTTTAATCAGAAGATTCTAGGATTTTTTGCTTTTTCAGGGATCAAACACACTTTATATCAATTCAGACAGAGTCAAGTTTATAAAAAGTAAGAATTTATTTTCTAAACAATTAAAAACATGGCAAGTTAACTAAGACTACTGTTATTGATGAATCTAAGTGGATGGGATGTGATGTATGGTGATTGAATGGTGTGTGTTTATCAGAACCTTGTATCTAGAAGAACTGAGTTCTGGGTGTGAAAAGAATTAGGTTTGCAAACTTTTAAACTATGAAGTTGGTTCTTATCAAAACGGCATCAGACGCAATCATGTGTGTCTACCTCACCCTTTCTTTGGAGACCCTCTTCGCGGATCCAGAGGTCAGGAAGGTCGGATGACCTCTGGGCACTGAGGTTCAGTAGATTAACCGCAGCAATGACAATCCAGTCCAGAGATGTCGCCAGGCACACAGGTTGGAACTAGTTCGCGTCTAGAGCAGCTGTTTCTGAATAGCTGAAGGAACCGTTTAGCTGTGTCAGCTGTAGGCAGCTTTTAGCTTGTTGAAAGGTGCTCTAGGTTAAAGAGGTTTTGCTTCGGATGGCCGGTCCGGAGCTTTCTCAAGAACTAGAACTAGAACTAGACTCACGGTGAAGTGAGCTCTGTTTTAATGATGGTCATATTTAGATTTTCTAACAAATCAGAATTTGACATGTAAAAAGGGGTTTTACCAACAAACCTCAGAAAACACGCCTTGCGTCAGATACAGGAGTTCTGATTGGTGGAACAGAAAGCAATGTGTCATGATATTAGCTTAACCTTGTCATCGTAACGTGTCTGAGTGTGTGAGCTGTCAGAAGATAGTGATTCACTTGTTAAATCTAAAATTACTGATATACCATAATAAAATTCATTTCAACCACAGTAATTTAAGCACAGATTAATCAAAACATGTCATTACTATTCATATAACATTTGTTCATTCAACCATATTATTATCTAATGATTATTTAACTTATATGAGCTGAAAATGTACACTTTATTCAGAGGCATAAGGAATCCTGTAGAAGCGATAAGGGAAGCTTAGGCCTTGAAACAGGAACAGTTAGTTGACAATATGTTATCATGTGTTCAGAGCTGCAGAATCTTCTGGGCTCGTTGGAAGATAGCATGTCAAATCCTCCTTAGAGAATGGAATTTATGTCTGCAGATGACCGGTGGCATGTAGGTGAAAACTGACCATTTCTGGACGTTACACAGGAGATAACGTTATATTTTATATGTATTAGTTTCAATGTAAATATATAATGAGGCTTTTAGTTTTGAAATTGTGTAAATATTTGTTAAATTAAAAATATTAGCGAGTTACTACCTGCTAGCCACCGAAGCTGCAACTACTAAGCAACTAACCAATATACCTCTTCGAAACAAAAAAAAAAACATTTTAAATTAGCTGACTTACTTTTAAACTGGAAAATTGTCCCTGAAGTAGCTGCCGGCTTCTGATCCGCCGTTCTTTTAAAAATACCACGGTGTGTTGTGGGTAATTTTTTACCAAGGCTAGGCTACAATACACCTCCCGTGTATCCTTGCTCAGCTAGCTAAACGGCTAACAAATGGAGAACACACGCCTCGGTAGAACATGAACATTGGAACACGCCTTGGTGGCTCCCAGTGACGTATCTCCTAGGCAACCTGGGCGGGGCCAAGACATCAAGGCAAGGTTCCTTGGCATTGAGAAACACCCAAGGAGTGTACTCCTTATGGGCAGCAGTAAATCAGGAGGTAGAGCGTTAGCTTATTGTTAGCGCTAGCTACAGCAGGCTGTGGCAGGGTTGTCTACAACTGTTGTAATTCAGCTTTCAGCCAGTAGTTGGGAGAAAGAGAAAGTGTTACTTTAAGAATATTCACTTCATTTCAAGTGCAACTGTTTTTGCAGTGCAACACTTTGCTGTTTTTCACTCGTTGTTTGCTTAAGTGAACCAAATGGACCGTGGGTTCTGCACATCATTTCAGAGCAATCCTTTTCATTTTTGCACACTGTCTTGGTTGTGTGTTGATATTTTTAACCACTCTTCTCTGATGAAGGTTACAGTTTATCCTGCAATGACACCGGCTCCACCAAACCTTGTTTGCAGTCGACCCCGAGAGGTGAGTCACGGTGACTCAAAGATGACAGGTGGATAAAGGGCAATAACCTCCTTATTCAAACATGAGAGTGCAGCATATGGAAGGTTGAGTCAACAGCGGGAGCAATCTGAAAACATCCTGTCTAAGGACTGGGAGTCGTTGCTGTTACACACAGCAGAGCATTTGATGCTGAAGATTTGTTACTTGCATTTAGTTTCTTTTTTTGTGTGTTTTTATTAAAAAGCATTTATGTAAAATCAAAAGGTTTCCTAAGAAAATAGCTGGATCTTATAAAAACAGCATAGTTCAAAGGATTCCAAGCATAAAACATTAAATGTGTTAAATCAGAAGTTAAAACCTTAATAATTGATTTCCACAATCTGTGATTTAAATGTAAGCTAAAGGTCATGCCTGCCTACCATCAAAGATTTACATGAGAGGAAGAAAAATACTCCCACCATCCAATAAACTGCTGATTGTTGTTGAGTTAAAACTGAATTAGAGGTGGTAGTGCTCCACCGCCACTGAGGCCCTGTCCACACGTAGCCGGGGATCTGCCAAAACGTAGATATTTTTCTACGTTTTGGTCTGTCATCCACACGAAAACAGAGTTTTTTCACACGAAAACGGATCTTTTTAAAAACTCCGGCCAAAGTGAAGATCTGCGTTTTCTCCGTTTTAGGTGTCTGTGTGTGGACAGACAAAACCGGAGTTTTAAGGTCCGCAACGTCACTTTCCACGACAAAAAAATGCTGACATCACGTGTGCGACCTGTGTTTACACTAGCCGACAGCATGGATGCCCTCAGAGCTGCGCTCTGTCACTACCCGATCCATCAATTGTCCAAGCGCTTTTTGCTTGTTTGTTTTTGCAAGCGGAATTACTGCTCCTAGAGGAAGACCACAGACGAAGGACGAGGTTAAGAACGGGGGAAGTACTGCCGCCTACAGGTCTGGCATGTCCTTAACAACGTAGTTATCCGGGTACGTGTGGACAGTTTATTTTTAAACGAGGTTGTGTGGATGCAAGTTTTTGGAGGGGCGGATATTCGTTTTTAAAAAACCCCGGCTACGTGTGGACTAGGCCTGAGAACTACATCTCTGAGAAAGCACCAGCAAAATGGCCACCGATTGGTGATGAAAAGCACCTTTGCAGAAATGGTGGCGGCTCTGTTCTCAGTCAAACAAGAATCAACAAGCAAGCAAGCAAGCTCAACTCACGAGTTGACTCTAAAGATGCCAATGGTTGGTGATTATTGCGTTGACCATTTAAGTCATTATGCATTTAAAAATATAAAAGGTTCTGTTTCGTTCCCTCCTGACTGCCAGTGGCAGTAAACAGAGCGGATGTATCTCCTCGCGCTCTGCGCAGGTCGAGTACTAATGTAAACAAAGTCACGTACGTGACACGTAGCGCACCTGGTTGCGAGTCTATAAATTACGCGCCGATAGCTACGTTCGGGTCTCTTTGATCTTCTCGCTGTTGGCCTGGCGTGCTTCGCTGGTCAATCGCTCAGTGAGTCCGTGATTCGGATCTTATCGGTCTTGAGAGGTAAGTACTGTTTCTACTTGGCGTCTTCCTGCCCGGGACCGTGTGGTCGGAGCGCTCGAAGGAGCCCTCTGGGGCGGTGGATTGACGCTGTTATTTATCTGTTGTTTGTTACCGAGTGCGGGTGGTGCGGCCGGCCGGCGCCGTTCGGACCGCCGCTGCTGGCTCGGATAGGGCTCGCTGGCGGTCGCAGGTTTTCCCCTGTGGAAAGGGGAGGTGGGTGCGGCCGGCGAGCGCTACAGGTAAGTGGGGCTGGACGTTCTGACCGTTGTGGTGGCACGCTCAGATTACCCAGCCGACACACACACGTGTGTTGTTTTACAACGCTACTGGTGAGTGGGGCTGGACGTTCTGACCGTGGTGGTGGCACGCTCAGATTACCCAGCCGACACACACACACGTGTGTTGTTTTACAACTCCAGCACTGAATCGCGTTCTTCAGTTTTCCTCGAAGTCCTCGCTCAGTTCCTGTGGAGTCGCTGGCGTCTCCCACACCGGTAAGGATGTTGGAGTGTACGCCATGCGGGGCTCCCCTCCAGGTGGAGGACGGCCATGACTTGTGTCCTAAGTGCCTGGGAGTCGGTCACCTCAGAGAGGCGCTGACTGACCCATGCATGAACTGCAGCATTTTGCCGCTGGCGGTGCGGGAGGACAGGCTACGTCAAGTAGAGTGCCTCCTGTTTGAGTCAGACCTGCCGCCCTCTGGTATCCCTCGCCCGTGTTCCGGGAGACAGAGGGATAGACCGGCTGAGGAACGCGGCAGCCCGAGGTGCAAGAAGCGGCGTGTGGTGCATCCCTCTCTCCAGGAAGTGGACTCTTTGCGGGCGGAGGTGGAACAGCTCAAAGAGCTGCTGACCAGAGCCCCGGACGAGGGGGGCTCGGACGACCTGATCTCTGTGAGGGCCACAAATTCTGAGTTTCAGTCCCTCGAGGAGGAGGGCCCCTCTCCGGGCCGTAGTCAGGGGCTTTTAGTGGAGCCCCCGGGCCTGGGAGGTCACGGAGACTCGGGGATGTCTCTCCATAGCTCAGCAAGCTCGGAGCTGGCGGAGGACCCCTGTCAGTTGCGGGCGATTCTGCGAGCGGCACTGGCCAGGATTGGACCGGACGACATGCCGGTGGCCCGTCCGGAGGGGAATCCCTTCTTCCGCCGGGCTCCGGCGGTGCCCCCGTTTCAGGTCCCACCATCGCCGGCCTTTGTGGAGGAGCTGCAGCGGTGCTGGGGGGACCCGAGACAGCTCTCCCACCATGGTAGGGATGCCAGGACCCTGGCATCGATGCGGGAGGCAGGAACCTACGGGTTGGACCGCATGCCCCCGGTGGACCACTGCATTGAGGGACAGGGTCCGCTGTCTGAGCACCCAATGTCGGGTGACCGACAGCTTACTGTGCCGGGCTTACGACATCGGGGCACGGATGGCACGCACCAGCAATTCGCTGTCGGTGCTGTTGCTAGCCCAGTCCCAGATGCTGCAGTCGGGCGCAGCGGGGATGGCACTGGGTGATACAAACAACGCAGCCCTGCAAGCATTTGGGCTGATGTCCAGGGAGCTTGGTCGGTTGTTGGGCATGCTGGTAGTGGCTCGCCGTCAGGTCTGGTTGGCGCAGGCCCCGGTGTCGGATGACTGCCGACAGAGCCTGCGCGGTCTGCCCGTGGTGCCGGGCCAGTTGTTCGGTCCAGAGGCTGAGCGGGCGTTGGAACGTCGGCGGCAGTCCAGACAAGCCGCAGAGGCCTGGAGTGGGCGTAGTGGGGCAGGGGTCCTCCCCATGGCACAGTCCAGGCCACGAGGGGCACGGGACCCTCAGCGCCGGTTTCGTCCGGCCGCCCCCTTGCAGGTCGCCCAGCAGACCGCTGCTGCGGCAGGGACTTGGAGACGCTCGGGGGCAGGTCAGGCACCGCCCCAGGGATCCTCGGGGCAGGACAGGGGCCGTCCCCCCCCCCCCCCCCCCCCCCCCAGGGCCCCAAACAGGCGTCGGGACATGGCCTGAGGGCTGTGGGCAGCACCTGGCCCTCTGGGAGGCCCAATGCGGAGACGCTTGGGTGGTTCGAACTATGTCCCAGGGCTACAGGTTGCAGTTCTGCCGTCGGCCCCCACGCCCTTCGGGGGTCAGGGTGACTTCGGTCACAGATCCTGCGCGGGTCAGCATCCTGATGCAGGAAATAAATGTTCTCCTGGACAAACGGGCCATAGAGGGCGTTCCGCCGCATTTGCAGGCAGACGGCTTTATTTCGACGTATTTCTTGGTGCCGAAGAAGGACGGGCCCCTGCGGCCGGTACTGGACCTCAGGGGTCTCAATCGGTTCCTGAAGGTGCTGCCCTTCCGCATGCTTCGGACTCGCGATGTCCTTCAGGTGGTTTGTCCGGGAGAGTGGTTTACGACCATAGATCTCAAGGACGCATACTTCCATGTCCCGATCCATCCGGGGCACAGGAAGTACCTGCGGTTTTCTTTCCTCGGGAGGGTGTATCAGTTTCTGGTTCTGCCATTCGGCCTGTCTCTCGCCCCCCGAGTTTTCACGCGGTGCGTGAAGGCAGCCCTGAGCCCCCTGTGTCGGGCGGGGTTGAAGGTCCTGCCATATCTCGACGACTGGCTCGTCTGCGCGCCGTCGTGTCGCGAAGTGGGTCTGGCCACGGCCAGGGTCCTTGCCCACGTCGAGGCGCTGGGGATGACGGTGAACCTGCAGAAGAGTTCTCTGGTTCCGACTCAGCGGGTGGATTTTATCGGCATTGCCATAGATTCTGTGGCCATGCGGGCGAGGCTGACCGAGCAGAGGAAGGTCCGGATTCGGTCCTTGCTCCGGGCCTTTCACCTTGGGGCGGCACCCCCGGTCCAGGTGTGGCTACGACTGTTGGGGATGCTGGTCTCGGCTTCTGCACTGGTGCCTCTCGGGCTACTCCACCTTCGGCCCTTGCAGAGGTGGTTCAACGGCTTTCGCCTGGATCCCCGGCGACACAGATGGGTCGAGCTGGAGGTCACGAGCAGCTGTGTGGCTCTTTTGCGTCGTTGGGACGATGTCGCCTACCTGAGTCTCGGCGTCCCGCTTGGCTCGGTTCCCGCCAGACGAGAGGTGGTCACGACGGATGCGTCACCCCGGGGGTGGGGGGCGCATTGACAGTGCAGGTCGGTCCGGGGGTTGTGGAGCCCCCGTCAGGCACGGCTTCACATCAATGTCCTATAATTGAAGACCGTCTACTTGGCGCTGAGGCGCTTCTTGCCCTTTCTGCGGGGCAAGCACGTGCTCATCCGAATGGACAGCACCTCGGCGGTGTTCCACATAAACCATCAGGGGGGCACCAGGTCATTGCGATCATTGAGGGAGGCTCAGACGCTGCTGACATGGGCTTACCCTCGCTTGGCCTCCATCAGGGCGCTGCACCTTCCGGGGTGGAGGAACTCGGTGGCGGATTGCCTGTCCCGGCGGGGTCTTCCCCCGGAGGAATGGAGGTTGCACCCTCAGGTGGTGCAGAGGGTGTGGCATCAGTTTGGAGAGGCCCAGGTGGATATGTTTGCCTCGAGGAGCAGCACACATTGCCCTCTGTGGTTCTCCCTGGCAGAGGCCGACGCCCCTCTGGGGATGGACGCCCTCGCCAATGCCTGGCCTTTGGTTCGGCTGTACGCTTTCCTGCCTTCTCCGTTGATCTTACCAACCCTCCATCGGGTGAGGGACTCGTCACACGAGGCCCTTCTGGTGGCGCCAGACTGGCCCATGAGGATCTGGTTTCCACTGCTTCTCAGTCTGCTGAACGGAGAGCCGTGGCGGTTGCCGGCGAGACGAGACCTCCTGTCTCAGATGGAGGGGAGGATTTGGCATCCTTCCCCAGATCATCTTCGGCTCACGGTGTGGCCATTGAAAGGGGCAGGCAGCCCCCAGTCGGCTTGGAGCCCTCCATCCAGCAGGTGCTGGATAGTGCCAGGGCTCCGTCTACAAGGGCCACGTACGCTCGCTGTTGGCAGCGGTTCTCTACCTGGTGTTCCGGCAGGGACGTGGACCCTGGTTCTTGTTCCCTGCATGAGGTTCTGCGGTACCTCCGACACCTGTTTGACAAGGGCCGGGCCGCCTCGACCCTTAAGGTACACCTGGCAGCTATTTCGGCCAACCATCTCTTGGTGGATGGCAGGAGCATTGGGGGTCACTGTTTGGTGACCCAGTTTCTGCGGGGTGTGAGAAGGTTGCGTCCTGCCTTGTGCAGACCGGCACCTGCTTGGGACCTTCCCCTGGTCCTGCAGGCCCTGTGTGGGACACCCTTTGAGCCGATGACTACCGCCCCATTGGCAGTGGTGTCTGTGAAAACCGCCTTTCTCTTGGCAGTGACGTCAGCTAAACGGGTCAGTGAGCTGCACGCACTGGACATCAGCCCCGCCTGCCTGCGGTGGAAGGCAGATGGGTCGGGGGTGATGCTGTGGCCCAACGTTGCCTTTCTTCCCAAGGTTCTGCCCGCTGGCTACGTGAATGCTGCAATCAAGCTGGGGGCGTATTTCCCTCCCCCATTTCATTCGGAGGAACAACGGCAGGCGAATTTGCTGTGCCCGGTCCGGGCACTGCAGCTCTATATTGTGGCCACAAACACTGTCCGGCAGTCGAACCAGCTGTTTGTCTGTCACGGAGGTGTGAACAGGGGTCGGGCCCTTTCGAAGCAGAGGCTGTCGCATTGGGCCGTGGATGCCATTGCTATGGCCTGGGATCGTGTGCCATTCCACCAGGAGTGATGCTACATCCTGGGCGGCGATGAGAGGCGTGCCACTGGCGGACGTCTGTGCTGCGGCGTCCTGGGCAACTCCGTGCACGTTTGCACGCTTCTACCGCCTCAACGTTGGCCGCGGGTCCGCGCTCGCTTCGGCGGTGCTGCCTCTGGTGGCTACCTCCTGAGTGACGGTGAGTTTTATGTTCCTCGTGACACTTCTGGCATAAGCCATCCACTCTGTTTACTGCCACTGGCAGTCAGGAGGGAACGAAACAGAACGGCAGTTACGGTGTAACTATGGTTCTGTGAGTTCCTGGATGACTGCCAGTCACAGGGGTCATTCGGAACTTCTTGGGCGAGAAGATCCCGGGAGACCCGAACGTAGCTATCGGCGCGTAATTTATAGACTCGCGACCAGGTGCGCTACGTGTCACGTACGTGACTTTGTTTACATTAGTACTCGACCTGCGCAGAGCGCGAGGAGATACATCCACTCTGTTTACTGCCACTGGCAGTCATCCAGGAACTCACAGAACCATAGTTACACCGTAACTTCCGTTATAAGTATAAGCAAAAGGTTTGTATACAAAGTTAAAAATGACAAGTGTTGTCAGTCATGTAGGCATTTGATTTGTCTTCTTTGATACACTTGATGCTTTAATTTATTCCCATTTATTTGAGTTAAAAACATTGATTCATTAAGTGAATTTTAGTGGTTCATTCATACTTGTAGTTTAGGAAATTCTTTGTTTGGAAATATTGTATAATATATGATGTGATGCTTTAACATTTGTCTCTGTGCTTTGAAGGTTATCAACCTGATGAGCCAACAGTAATCTCTAAACTGGAAAAATAATGATTGGTAAGTGAAAACAAAGTGTCCCTTTGGAGTGTAACAAGAGTGGAACTTAATGGTTTTATTTTTATTTATTCACTTCAGACCATTCAAACAAATTAAAATCAAATACAAAATAAAAATGTCTTATTTAGAGGATAGAGATCCATCTTTAAAGGGGAATAGGGAGAAGCTCAAGGCAGTTGATAATCAATCTGGAAAACAAAGGGCTTCAAACCAGAAAAGCTGTGGACTCAGAAGGAAATGAAGATGGCAAATGTTGAGTTAAATCTGAACAACTGGATTTGGTGGTGCTCTGGTTGGTGATGAAAAGCACCTGTGCAGGAATGGTGGAGGCTCTGTTCTCAAAGTAATGTTCACCAACCATTGGCATCTTTAGAGTCAACGCATGAGCAGAGCTTGCTTGCTTGTTTATTCTTGTTTGACTGAGAACAGAGCCACCATCATTCCTGCACAGGTGCTTTTCATCACCAATCAGTGGCCATTTTTACCGTTGCTTTCTGGGAGATGTAGTTCTCAGTGGCAGTGGAGCACTACCACCTCCAATTCAGTTTTAACTCAACTATTCTCTCTTCGAAAAAAATTAAAGACTGCACCAGTGATTTCATGCTTCCAACAGAAAGATTCAGGCAGTAAAACATTCAGAAATGTTTCAGGAAGCAAAAAATAAGAACTACAGTAAAAGAACTTCAATTAAGGCTGATTTGAAAACTGATGTTTATATTTGCACAGCTTTCATTGATCATGTTTTGCAGGCAAATCAATACTAAATAAATGTGATACTGATTAATTTTAGTATTATTGCAGTGAATTTATCAAAAACTAACAGCTAATTTCTAATTTATCCTAAATATGCTGAAGCAAGAGCGTCAAACTTTAGCTGCCGTTGTCTTTGTGACCTGAAGAAAGGCAGAGTCAAGGTTTTTCTCACTTGCTAAGGATTTATTTATTTTTATAATCCATTCGTTTGGTTTACAATTCCCCGGTTGCTAGGCAACATCTTCAGCAGCACAGTGATATCGGATTTGAAATGAATGACACAGATACAATGTCGGTTTAGGGTTTTTAGGGGGATTTTATAATTGGAAGTAGCCCAATCAAATATGGCTTGCTTAATCACTCCGGTTGCTAGGCAACATCATCAAAAAGAATGAAATCACGCCGTTGTATACAATGGCAGTGATTGATTAGTGAGGTCACAGGTGAAACTAATGAAATATAAAACTGCCCAGTTTTTGATCAAAGTTACCTGTCGTATGCGATCAGTAAGGCCGTCAAAGTGTGTGTGTGTGTGTGTGTGTGTGCGCGCGCGCGTGTGTGTGTGTGTGTGCGCGTGTGTGTCTGTGTGTGTGTGTGTGCAGACTTTCCGTTAAAGCTGAAATTTCTTGGACGAACTTTTAATTATATCGACTGCTCAAAATTAATCGACCTCGACAAATCATCTCTGAGGTGAAGCCGGCTTAATACAGGGAGCGATATTCCCCATGATAGAGAAGTCGAGCATGGAATTGTTGTTCAGTCCGGCTCTTTTCCCCAATAGTTAGAGTTATAATTATCCGAAAGGGTCTACAGGTATCCTATCATGCTTCCTGAAATCCACCAAATCTCGAGTTGCAAAGAGACACAACAGGAAGTGTTGGAAAGGACGTTTTCATAAATGCGTCAACAGCCCTCAGTGATGCTGTCCTCATTCAAAATACCACAAATTGCTTCTGTTTGGTTGTTTTTTTGTTTTGTTTGTTTGTTAAATCTTCAGTGAAGGCTGCAAATTATTTCCGACCCTTAATTAGCAGGCAGCCTAATTACCACGCTGCATCCAAAACAAATCTCTGCATGTGTTTGTGTTCTGCAGTCCAGCTCAGATGGTATCATTTTCCATTACTTCAGGTGTCGTAAACACGCATGCCGTCGCGCCACATGCTAGAAACACACCTTAGGCATGTATTTGGACGGATCTGAATCCTACTAGAAATGCTCTTTGATGCTGAGTCTTTGCAGGAGTAAATATGCGATTTTTGTTAAAAGTTGGTCTGATTGTGAATATGTCTGAGCTCTTTAGAGACTTTAGTGTGTCCAACTTTCACATGAGATCAATAAAACAAGGTCGGTTTTAATTTTTTTCCATACAAAACAAAACGTTCCTAATTTAAGGCATAGCCAGTTTGCATAAAACATCTGATACCACCCTCTGCTGCAACTTTCTACATGAGGTATAAAGAATTCAAAGAACTTGATTTTAATTAAACTTTTTATGTAATTATGTATAAAATATTCACAAATTAAGGTTTTTCATTATCTTACAGCTGATAATTTTTTTTCTTGTTTGATCTCGTTTTCTTTAGGGCAGGGGTGTCAAATATGCGGCCCGCGGGCCGGATCAGGCCCGCACACAGTTTAAATCCGGCCCGCGAGATGATTGTGTAAATCTTATTTTCTGACTTTACGATGTAAAGTCTGAAAATAAGCTTTCATTTTTCAATTAAACTGCTGGTGAAAGCTAAACGATTTCAGGAATCAGGAGTCAAAGACATGCATGAAACTCAGGCCCTGTCCACACGTAGCCGGGGATCTGCCAAAACGTAGATATTTTTCTACGTTTTGGCCTGTCATCCACACGAAAACGGAGTTTTTTCACACGAAAACGGATCTTTTTAAAAACTCCGGCCAAAGTGAAGATCTGCGTTTTCTCCGTTTTGGGTGTCTGCGTGTGGACAGACAAAACCGGAGTTTTAAGGTCCGCAACGTCACTTTCCGCGACAAAAAATGCTGACATCACGTGTGCGACCTGTGTTTACACTAGCCGACAGTATGGATGCCATCAGAGCTGCGCTCGCTTTATCAATTGTCCAAGCGCTTTTAGCTTGTTTGTTTTTGCAAGCGGAATTACTGCTCCTTGTGGAAGACCACAGACGAAGGACGAGGTTAAGAACGGGGGAAGTACTGCCGCCTACAGGTCTGGCATGTCCTTAACAACGTATTTATCCGGGTACGTGTGGACAGAGTTTTTTTAAATGAGGTGGTGTGGATGCAAGTTTTTGGAGGGGCGGATATTCGTTTTTTAAAAACCGGCTACGTGTGGACTAGACCTGATATAGCCATGTGATCTGTGAATCAGTTATTTGAATTACTGAGGAATAGTCTGGGTTTTTTGTTTTGTATTTCACATTTTCAAATACACTTCAGGTGTTTTATTATTAATATTGATGTTGTGCTCAAACTATTTTGGATACCTTCTCCTCAGGCTCCAGCTTTGTTTTGTGTTGATCGTATTAAAACAAAGAAAACAATTTAAAGCAGTTTTTAATTTATACATACTTTAAGTTTACTGGTCTGGCCCACTTGGAACTAGATTTTCCTCATTGTGGCCCCTGAGCAAAACTGAGTTTGACACCCCTGCTTTAGGATATTGTATTTTCCTTATGTTTTGGGTCCCCTTGAGTCTGTTTGTTCCATCACTTATCATGCACACCTGTTTCCCATTAACTCACCTGTCCCTGATTAGTAATCACTTCCTTGTGTATTTATACATCCTGGTTTCATTCACTCCTGTTGTCCAATATAACCACCCTAGTCTCGTCCTGTTTTTCTCTGTTTCTACGTTTTTATTCTTTATCTTATTAAAAAAATTAAGTTACCTGCCTAGAGTTCGCACCTGCACCTTGGGCCCTCTGATACCACCACATGACAGTCCTCATTTGCAGCTTTTTGTGGAAATTGAGCTAAAACATAGATTAGAGCACAGTCATTTCAGACTTAAAAGTGTCTTTTAAATTAGTATAATTTGGTTTAGTGGCTTATCTCAAGTAAACCAATGAGCTACGTCAGCTGAAAATTATGGATAAATTATTCCACAATTTTTTCTTTATCTCATAAAACTCAAATTATTGTTTATTCTATGTAAGAAGTTACAAAGGTTTATTTTTAATGGCATTTAATTGCACATTTGGTGTAAAAAAATCAAACCAGTGTTGACGTCACTTACCCTCATGTTGTTTTTGTGCAGACATATGCTGACTGTGCTGCAATTTCAACCTCTTTAAATGACTTTTTAAATTTTTATTTAGAAAACAGGAGAGGCTGCCCACGTGCGCCATGCTCTGACTATATCACGTACGGCCAGGAGGCAGCGGCTGGTGATGTAAGTGCTTATGCAACACCCCTGATCTTGAACAGTTTTTTCTTTTTCCAAGCTTGAGAAAAGGTGTATCACCACTACCACATGCTCAGCTGTTTGTGTCTTTGCCAGCATGATTACATTCAAATAATGAGACAGAATAGTACGAAATAAGCAAAGGTCTTAGGCGATTTGCTTTTTGTTTCACTTTTAATATTTTGGGAGTTAATGCATTTATTTCATCTATTTATTTGAAAATGATGATGCTTCAGCAAAAAAAAAATCATCTTTTCATAATTTGCTTATTCTGACTTTGTCACCTTGGGTGACTGAGGTCGTGAAATATAAATTTAGTAAAGTAAAACATCATCTTTGCAAGTCAGTGGTAAATCGCGTTACTGTTTTCCAATCCGAGGCGAGATGTCCAAATATCATAGGACTCCAAAACCTGATGTCTTAAGCTCAGCTGTGATGTGGCTCACTTCTAGTTCCTGGAAATGGTTCACCAGTGTTTTTCTTCCCCAGAGTAAGACTTGCAAGGCGTCCATTCCCACTAGAGTATGTTTAAGCAGGCCTTTGACTGGATTGCTTCTGTTGTGCACAGATTAATCAACTGTTCTCTTTTCTCAGGGTGTGTTCCACTGTGTTTTAAACAGGATAAAGTGAATCCCCTTTTAAAGAAACCAAGCCTAGATGCAACATGTCTATCTAATTTTAGACCTATTTCCAAACTTAGTTTCTTATCAAAAGTTCTGGAGAAAGTTGTTCATGCACAACTACAGGATTATTTGTCTATACATCACATTTCAGACAAATTTCAGTTGGGCTTTAAAGCATGGCATAGCACTGAAAGTGCACTTCTACGAGTGGTGAATGACTTATTAATGATCACTGATTCTGGCAACTCAGCTGCTTTAATGCTGCCAGACTTATCTGCTGCTTTTGTCACCATTGATCATGATATTCTGTTGTCTTGATTAGAGTCGTGTGTTGGTATGAGGGGCACAGTGCTTGACTGGTTTTAGTCTTATCTACAGGACAGGTCCTTTTCTGTGAACTTGGGAACTTTTACATCCCCACCAGCACCTGTGACTTGTGGTGTTCCACAAGGTTCCATTTTAGGGCCAACACTTTTCTCACTGTATATTCTACCATTGTTCTCCATCTTTGCTGGACACAACATTTCTTTTCATTGCTTTGATGATGATGACCTTCAGATATATCTCCCACTCATCCCAGATTCAGCTGTTTCCTTAATGGCCTGCTTAGATGATTTGAAGCAATGGATGTCAATTAATTTTATGAAATCGAATGACCTGAAGACAGAGATTTTAGTGTTTGGCAGTGGAGACCTGTTAAAGGGTGCAGTGAGCCCACCTGGTTCTTTTTTGGATTTTGTAAAGCCTTACGTGGAAAAACCTGTTTTTTTATGGATGGTTCGTTTAAATTGGACAGACAGATAAGTGCAGTGGTCCAGTCCGGTTTTTATCACTTGAGGCAACTTGCAAAGGTTAAGTGCTATTTGATGGAAACTGTCTTTGAACATGTTATTCATCTCTTTGTCTCCTGTCGACTAGACTACTGCAATTCCCTGTATTATGGATTAGGGCATTCCTCCTTAAACCGCTTGCAACTGGTTCAAAATGCAGCAGCCCACCTTTTAACAGGTACAAGGAAGCATGACCATATCTCTCCAGTGCTTGCTTCCCTTCACTGGCTGCCAGTGCACTACAGGATTCAGTTTAAATTGTTGCTTTTTGTTTATAAATCACTTTATGGTCTGGCCCCTTTTTAGATGATTTATTGCCACCCTACACTCCTGCCAGGTATTTGCGGTTGGGCCCTACACTCTGGAACAGCCTACCTCTGCAGATCAGGACCTCTCCAAATCTGGATGTATTTAAGTCCTTGCTTAAAACTCATTTCTTCAACCTGGCTTTTATGTAGGATGATTTAATTTTTGCCATTGTCATTCATTCTCGTTGTTATTTATTTTATAATTTTGTGATGTAATGTTGTTTTTATCCTAACTTGCTGATTATTATGGTTTTATGGTTTTTAGTTATACTTTCTTGCTATGTTATCTTGTGTGTTGTACAGCACTTTGGGTTGAGGAAGCAACAATAGGTGTGCTTTAGAAATGAACGTGACCTTGACCTTAAACGTGACCTAGAGACCACTGCAGAGGCATTTATTTTTAAACAAGTGGTCCACACCTTTAAAAACCAGATGTAGTTCTGAGCGGATGAAAGGGTTTTAAGTTTTAAGGCTAAACGGACAATTTTATAACACATATCTGCAAATTCAAATCAAAATCGAGAAAAACAAGTAAAAATGTAATGGAAAGTTAGATGATGCAGCAGATTAGAAACATAATGACCTAAAAATACAGATCTGACAAAGTAACATGAAAATCAACAAAATACTTGAATCATCTATATTTACAGTGTTCTGTTTCCTCGGAGTAGTCTAAAAATGACTTCTTACAGGATTCCCCCACATAAATAGATTTTTATTTTAGATCAAGCTGAATTAGTCCTTTCTGCGGCTTGTTTCCTGCGTTAATCACGTTGTTTCACCGGTTTAGGGCTTTGTAACCAATCACCGAGCAGAAGGTGGTGGGTGGAGGGGCGGGGCGCGCTTCTGGTTTGATTTGGTTTTCTTCTTCAGCACCGCGGACAGCTCCAGTCACTCGTGTCCGCGCTGCAGGGAGGCCACGCTCAAACGCGACCGGGTCGCTTTAAAAGAAAGCAAAACGATCTGGGGATTTACCCCGGGTTCAGAGCAGGAAGAAGACGAAACGTCTCCGTCTCCACCTCCTCCTCCACCTCCTTGATGCTTGACTTGTCTCGTTTTGTGGCCTGACTGAGAAGTCCAACCTCCTTTTTTAACTGCATTGCCTCTGCGTCTCCGTCCTCCTGTGTTGGCAACCAGCGTGTTGTGGAAGTGCTTCTTCTCTGAAGGCGGGGGGAAGAGAGTAGACTGACCTTCTCCAAGTTTTCTTCTTTACTTGTTTCCCTTAAACACTTCTCCTCTGCGCGATTATGTCCAGGTGCGGGATTTTTGCTGAAGCTCTGGAGTGGATTGTACTTTAGGAAGATGAAGTTGGGTAGTCCGAGCATGGTGCAAGCTCTGAAATGAGATAAACGACTTGCATCTGCAACGTTGGCTGAAATCATAATTTCCGGGTGCGTTTTTCTACATGGACAACAGAGAAATCAAGATGTGGTGCATTATCAACTTCTTAAATTGCACCTAAGAGACAAAGAGGTGTCCCGTTTATCCCGCTGCTACGGGAAGCCACGTTGTCTGAACTCCCGCTCGCATCTATAAGTGAACACTGGGAAAAACAAAGAGAGCTGACCTGTTCTCCCCTCCTCTCGCTCCTCGAAACCTGAAGCAACAAACGGGACGGGTTGAAGGATGAAGAAGTTTCGGAAGGTGTTGGACGGTTTGACCACCTCCTCTCCGGGGGGGACTATTGGGTCTCCGTCGTGCGGCAGCGCGGCCGGGACTCCCACCGCGGCACCGACTCCCAGAGAAATTGACGTGCAAGAGACGCTAACGTCGGACAACTTTCAGCTGTGTAAGGTGGGTAGCCGTGTTTAGCTGCAGCGAGGAACATTAATCTAAGTTATGCATTTTTTAAATAAAAAAGCAGTTTTTGTGAGCATAACGACGCCAGGACGCGTAATTTACGCAAGCATCGCCTCCAAAAGTTAGGGTTAATTTAGAGCTGTGCAGCTTCGCCTGATCCCCTGGCCTTGAGTCTTCTGCGGAAAGTTCAGCACCAAGGACAGCTCCATTCATTCATCTCTGCGCAAACCAAAGATCCGTTTATGGGCATGCCCCGTGAAACTGAGTGTGTGATTTGGGTTATTCGCATCTGTCTTTGCAGCACGCTTCCTGTGCGCCAACACCAGCATGCTGCACACACATGTGCTACAGAGCAACCAAAAGGAAGTCAGTCAGTAGCCTCGTCCCCATTGCATCAGCGAGCAAGCACGAATGGTGTAGCAGCGATGACATAACTGGTGTCCCTCCCTTGAATAAAAAACAAGGCGCATCAATCCAGCGGAGGGGCCTGCAGTGCTGTCCTGGCTGATGCGCTTTTCTCTGGGAAGGAGGGAGACGAGAGGGAGGGGAGCTGAATGCATGGGTGGGGGTATTTATAGCGTCTACTGCCTCCCGTAGCAGCCAGTTTTCTGCATGCATTTAGCTGTCTTTGTTTATTTACTCTTACAGAAACGGGGATAAATCGTGGACAAGGCTTTTAATAATTCATTGAGGAGCTGCGAAACAGGGTTGTTTTGCAGAGCTCTGTTATTACTGGGCAGAGTAAAACTGGTCGGGGAGGGAGTGGGCTGGAGGAGGCTGAGGAGGGAGGCTGATTCACAAGCTGAGAAGGATGCTGCAGAGCTCCATATAGCAAGCAGGAGAATGTGCTAGAATGGAGCAGCCTTGTTGCCTGGCCCCAAGCTGGAAAGCCGCTTCCTGGAAGTGTGTGTGACTCAGATCGGAGTGATGGAACTTCTCCTGAGAAAATGTAGAAATTCACTTCCCTCCCAGCTACGTGCTCTGTTTTGACTTGGGTCTGTGCAGGTCAGCTTCCTTCTTCCCTTTTTCATGACAGCTACGGGGAACACAAGGGAGCAACAATACCGGCACTAGTGGGTTTGTTTGTGTCTGCAGATGAGGCTGAAAGGCCTTGTGTGAGACTGGCGTCACATTTAAGAACGTAAAATAGATTTATCACATTTTAATTAAACTGTTTCTGCCAAAAAACAAAAAAATCAACATTGTAACTTTAAACAAATTGCCTTTACTACGACTAGATAATGATTGTGCAAAAAAAGCCTTTTTTAAATCTTTCGTCATCTAATGAGGATTCTGCTGTCTCACGCCATGCTGGGAAGGAGGTTGTGCAGACACGCACTTGCACAAACCTATGAGAACTGAATAATGAGCAGAATCCTGTCTTCCCTGACCTTTATCTCCCATCACAGGGATTGAAATAAACCTGCTTCCAGCATAGCTAGAACAAAGCTGGAACAGGTAGCTCCTCTTTAGTTTAAATGGGAATTTGTGTTCCAACAAACTATTAGAATGATCTGAGTCATTGCTTGGGTTGAACTGATTTATCTAAATTCAGAACGGATGGTCTCTAAAATTTTGAGGATTTAATTAAACAAAAAAAAAGTTTTAATTGTTTATATAGAGATTTCATGCAGAAGTCTGAATGTACCTGTAGATCCAGAACCCCTAAAATAATTGGACGAGATGCACTTTCTGGTAGCGATGCAACTCCGTCGGCCGGTGCAGGATATGTGGGGGTGTTTGGCAGTCTTCTTTAGTCATGACTTCTGTTCACATGGTGCAGTGTGGGAAGATGCATAAAAAGTAGATGAAGTCTTGTTTACCTTTTATTCCGAGAAGTACTGTTGGAGGGTAACAGACACGATGCTGAAACAAGCTTGGAGTGAAATCTCAATTTCAGTGAAGAATAAAATAAAAGGAGATGCGACGCACGTAGAAGTTTCACTGAATCTATAAATTGATTTCCATTAAGAGTAAAATGAGTTAATTTTGCGTTGGGGTTGGAGAGAGGACCAGGAACTCGAACGCTGTACGCCGATTTGTTGCTTTTGGAGACAAAACTGAAGTTCCACACAAGCCTCATCATAGCAGTAATTTTAGATGCGTTTTAATTTGTCCAAATCAGGTTTTACAAGACATTAAAGCCACCGATATTCTGTATGTTGTGTTTGTGAAAATAAAATCCAGACGGTGAAACAGAATGACATCAAGGCTACTGATTACTAAAGCAGCAATGCAGAGTATCCGCTTTAAAGAATCATGATTTTATAAATTTTTAGAAATCCATAAAAGTGATCGACTTAGCCAGTCTCCCATCCCCTAGAGCCCCATACAAATTGAATTGAGTGCTGTTCATCATTAGCCAACAGCGTTAGACATCCACTGATGTCACCAATCAGTGCTAAAAAGCGTCCACAGTAACAATATAAACATTACAAGTGTTTAATCTATTAATTCATTCTATCGAAGTACATCATAATTTAATCCATTCATAGGATGAGAGCAGCTGTGTGATGTAAAATGTGGTGTTCAATTACCAGAAGAACTGTTGTTTTTTACGGTGCTCTGAGATTCAACAAAGGCCCAATAATTAAGTATGTGGAGGAACTTCCCCCTTTTTTTTCCAGTGTTGGTAGTTTAACAGCTGTGGGGGAATTTCCCCCTTGTTTTCCAGTGTTGGTAGTTTAATAACAGCTGTGGGGAAATTTACTCCTTGTTTTCCAGTGTTGGTAGTTTAATAACAGCTGTGGGGAAATTTACTCCTTGTTTTCCAGTGTTGGTAGTTTACTTACAGCTGTGGGGGAATTTCCCCTGTTTTCCAGTGTTAGTAGTTTAATAACAGCTGTGGGGAAATTTACTCCTTGTTTTCCAGTGTTGGTAGTTTAATAACAGCTGTGGAGGACTCCCCCTGTTTTCCAGTGTTGGTAGTTTAATAACAGCTGTGGGGAAATTTCCCCCTTTTTCCTGTTTTGGTAGTTTACTTACAGTTGTGGGGGATTTCCCCCCTTTTTTCCAGTGTTGGTAGTTTACTAACAGCTGTGGGGGGATTTCCCCCTTTTTTCAAATGTTGATAGTTTGTGTGTGATGTCAGGTGGGGCCTTTACTCCTCCCTTCTCCTGGGACTTCTTTCGGAGATATAGATCTTCATCTCCCCTCTCCCTGCCACACCTGGTGTGGAGTGCAGTGCCTTGGTCTGCCTGGGTCGTGGCTCCCGCGTCAGGGAGTTTAAGATTTTTGGCATCTGCCTGACCAGTCCCGGTGGCTGCCTGGTGGAGTCTGGGTCCCTGGGCTCTGCTGGGTCCCCGGCGGGGGTGGTCGCCCCATGGGTCCCGGGTCATTGGGTCCCGGGCTCGGCCATCCAGGGGGTGGGAGGCTGTGGGCGGGCCTGAGGGCTGGCCGCCGATATCTCCCGGCTGCTGGTTGTGGCCCCCCGGGGTTATCCTCTGTGCCTCTCGAGGGGGGCGGGGGCTTTTTTGGTCGCAGTCTCCCTGGAGTTCTTGTGCTCTGGGGCAACTCCTGGATCTCTGGTGACTTGGAGCTCCCTCAGTCTCCTGCACATCTCTAGGGGGCAGATCTGTGGCCCCTCACATTCTCTATTGGACGCTCCTATAGAGAAACCTTACATAAACAAGCATGTGTACACACACAGGTGCTCACATGGTGCTCTCATAAGTATGGACTTGGGCATTTTCAACACAAGTCTGAAGGCTATGGTGGGCACTAAATGCACTGTGATTTATTATCGTGTGATTGTTCAGTTAAACAAGGTTGATTATATATTTCCTCATCAAGTTGACGCAGTGATAGCTTGATCTTGTTGCATTGTTGTTGTGTCCCATGTTTTTATTTGCTTTTTTCTCTTTCAGCAGGTCTAGAAGCAGATTCTTGTTCATTATTGTTTATTTTAGTGGAAAGCTTGTCACCAGCATTCAGACATCAATTCTGTTTGCTTCACAGCCAGACAGGACACAGTTAAAAAAATGTTGATAGTTTGCTAACAGCTGTGGTGGAATTCCTTGTTTTCCAGTGTTAGCATTTTACTGACAGCTGTGGGGGGATTTCCCCCCTGTTTTCCACTGTTGGTAGTTTAGTAACTTTTTTTGGGGGATTTTTCCCTTTTTCCAGTGTTGGTAGTTTAGTAATAGCTGTGGGGGATTTCCCCCCTTTTTCCCAGTGTTGGTAGTTTAGTGACAGCTGTGGGGGAATTTCCCCCTTTTTTCTAGTGTTGGTAGTTTAGTAACAGCTGTGAGGGAATGTACCTCCCTTTTCCAGTGTTGGTAATTTAGTAACTGCTGTGGGGGAATGTCCCCTGTTTTCCACTGTTGGTAGTTTAGTAACAGCTGTGGGGAAATTTCCCCCTGTTTTCCACTGTTGGTAGTTTAGTAACAGCTGTGTGGGAATTGCTGCCCTTTTTTCAGGGTTGGTAGTTTAGTTAAAGCTGTGGGGGAACTTCCTCCTGTTTTCCAGTGTTGGTAGTTTAGTAACTGCTGTGAGAGAATTTCCCCTGTTTTCCACTGTTTGTGGTTTAGTAACAGCTGTGGGGAAATTTCCTCCTGTTTTCCACTGTTGGTAGTTTAGTAACAGCTGTGTGGGAATTGCTGCCCTTTTTCCAGTGTTTGTAGTTTAGTCACAGCTGTGGGGGAATTTCCCCCTGTTTTCCACTGTTGGTAGTTTAGTAGCTGCTGTGGGGGAATTTCCCCCTTTTTTCAAGTGTTGGTAGTTTACTAACAGCTGTGGGGGAACGCCCCCCTGTTTTCCACTGTTGGTAGTTTAGTAACAGCTGTGGGGGAATTTCCCCCTTGTTTTTCAGTGTTGGTAGTTTAGTGACAGCTGTGGGGTAATTTTCCCCTTTTTTCCAGTGTTGGTAGTTTAGTAACAGCTGTGGGGGAATTTCCCACTTTTTTCCAGTGTTGGTAGTTTAATAACAGCTGTGGGGTAATTTTCCCCTTTTTTCCAGTGTTGGTAGTTTAGTAACAGCTGTGGGGGGATTTTCCCCTTTTTTCCAGTGTTGGTAGTTTAGTAACAGCTGTGGGGTAATTTTCCCCTTTTTTCCAGTGTTGGTAGTTTAGTAACAGCTGTGGGGTAATTTTCCCCTTTTTTCCAGTGTTGGTAGTTTAGTAACAGCTGTGGGAGAATTTCCCACTTTTTTTCCAGTGTTGGTAGTTTAGTAACTGCTGTGGGGGAATGTCCCCTGTTTTCCACTGTTGGTAGTTTAGTAACAGCTGTGGGGAAATTGCTGCCCTTTTTTCAGGGTTGGTAGTTTAGTTAAAGCTGTGGGGGAACTTCCTCCTGTTTTCCAGTGTTGGTAGTTTAGTAACTGCTGTGAGGGAATTTCCCCTGTTTTCCACTGTTTGTGGTTTAGTAACAGCTGTGGTGAAATTTCCCCCTGTTTTCCACTGTTGGTAGTTTAGTAACAGCTGGTGGGAATTGCTGCCCTTTTTCCAGTGTTGGTAGTTTAGTAACTGCTGTGGGGGAATTTCCCCCGTTTTCCACTGTTGGTAGTTTAGTAACTGCTGTGGGGGAATTTCCCCTTGTTTTCCACTGTTGGTAGTTTAGTAACAGCTGTGGGGGAATTTCCCCCTTTTTTCAAGTGTTGGTAGTTTAGTAAAAGCTGTGGGGGAATTCTGCTGTGTTTTCCAGTGTCGGGAGTTGGATTTTAAACGCGATCCGTGCTTAGTTTACTTTGATTGTAACTCAGTAGGAAATGACTATCAGCGCGAGATAACCAGAGGTTCCGCTCCGCTAGTCCACTGGGCCTTTTGGCGTACCTACCCCATAGCAGGTACTAAGGAGGGTCCGGAAAACGGCCGTTCTGCCGGCCTGACGCGCATGTTTTAAGGTTCCTGTAAATCTGCCCTGAAGTTCCGGTAATGGAAAGAAAGCTAATGATTCCAGCTCTCACCCTCAACATCTGAAGACAGGAAAATGACACTGAAGTCTTGGTAAAATGCCTAAGGAAAGTTTGTTTTGGTAAAAGACTCGACTTGCTTCCAGTCTCCAAGCATCGCGGCCAAAACTGAGCTTGAATTGTGGGTCTGATCTTTAACAAAAAAGAAAATTGGATGCAACTCTGAATTCAAGACTGGCACTTGCAGCTTTAATGACTGCCGCTCACATCCTCTGAAGTCTTTTCATCCAAATGACTTCATTCATGTTGTGCGTGTCACTTCCATCTTACCCCGTAACCTCTCCTCATTGGAGCGTCTGCAGAATTCTAATAAATGTTGGTTTCAATATTCATGTCGCCATGAAAATTATGACTCACGGTTTTCATCGGGACCTCTGAATACACTTTTAATCAAGGACGAAATTTAACTTGCCCCGACAGGTGAGCACACACTTAATTGTACAAATCCGTTTTCAGAAAAAAAAGACAGAAACAGAAATGAGCATCTATGGCTCCACAAATCTGTAATGCACAGAGTAGATGGTATTTGATGTGTGAGATTGAGCAAAACACTTGGCTTTAATGGAGGTCAAATCCCCAATTGTGATCACATTGAGTCAAATTTGTATGAATTATCTGCTTTTGAATATAGATGTCTAATCTCTGACATGCTCAGATTTAAATTTATTAATGGTTTTTAATTGGGGAACTCTCAGAGTGCACTGTGAGGTCATCTAGATCCCATTACGCATTTTTATCACCTTTAATAAGTGATTATCCTTCAAAGAGCATGGATGATTACCTGCAACACCAGAACTGTTGTGTATGAAATGAGATATTATTAATTCATTCATTCTCTTTGTGTCTTTTTGGGTTTGCAGATCAACCCAAGAGTTTCTCTTTGTTCCACATTTTTATAAAGTTGTTATTTTGCACCAGTGACCTTCGTAAATAAGAATGTTGTGTTTAATGGTTCAGTCACTGTCTATTATGGAGCCCAGTGCGTGCCAACAGCATATACCACAGTTGACGTCACTGCGCAAGTGCTGCTGGGTGCTAATGCTAGACAAACAAACCTTATTTATCAACTGAAAATACACAGACCGGGCGCTTGGACGTTGATAAAAACCCAACAGTCACCATATTTAAATGTTTATTCTAAAATAGTTTCTAATTACTCACAGTGTCCATGTAACATTTTCTCCAAGTTCATATTTTTACTTTTAGGTTATTTGTATCGCTACTTACTACATACCACCCACCTCTGGTCAAGAGCCTTTTTCCTCCACGTTTGGATGCTGTTTGGACGTAGGACCAATCCCATCAGCAAAATGTATAGAAAAAATATCTACGCTTCTCTTGATGTGCACCACACTGTGAAACTCCATTCTTCCACCTAAATACTGCAGACGCCTTGAATTTTCTGTCTTTAGCTTGACCCGGTTTCCTTTTCAGCTGTTTGATGTTGTCACGGATCTTACCTAGCAGGATGAAAATATCACCTCCAACATCCAATGTGGATATCTAGAGTCAGATTAGCACCTCCCCCAACAGCAGTGCTTAGTTTATCCATGCCTAAACATCGTATGGAGACAAAACCCTCACTCTCTCTCTCTCTCTGTATATTTAAATATATATATATATATATATATATATATAATGATAAATGACCCGCACTTGTATAGCGCCTCTCAGAGTAAGTACTCCAAAGCGCTTTACACTACAGTGTATCATTCATCCATTCACACACACATTCATACACTGGTGGGGATGAGCTACGATGTAGCCACAGCTGCCCTGGGGCGCACTGACAGAGGCGAGGCTGCCGAGCACAGGCGCCACCGGACCCTCCGACCACCACCAGCAGGCAAGGTGGGTTAAGTGTCTTGCCCAAGGAACACAGCAGCAGAATTCTCTGTCTGGAGCCGGGATCGAACCTGCAACCTTCCGATTACTGGACAACCCGCTCAACCTGTTGAGCTACTGCTGCCCCCATATATGTATACAGTGGGGCAAAAAAGTATTTAGTCAGCCACCGATTGTGCAAGTTCTCCCACTTAAAATGATGACAGAGGTCAGTAACTTACATCATAGGTACACTTCAACTGTGAGAGACAGAATGCGAAAAAAAATCCATGAATAAGTATTTGGTCAATAACAAAAATTCAACTCAATACTTTGTAACATAACCTTTGTTGGCAATAACAGAGGTCAAACGATTACTGTAGGTCTTTACCAGGTTTGCACACACAGTAGCTGGTATTTTGGCCCATTCCTCCATGCAGATCTTCTCGAGAGCAGTGATGTTTTGGGGCTGTCGCCGAGCAACACGGACTTTCAACTCCCTCCACAGATTTTCTGAGGTTGAGGTCTGGAGACTGGCTAGGCCACTCCAGGACTTTCAAATGCTTCTTACGGAGCCACTCCTTTGTTGCCCGGGCGGTGTGATGGGATCATTGTCACGTCGGAAGACCCAGCCATGTTTCATCTTCAAAGCTCTCACTGATGGAAGGAGGTTTTGGCTCAGAATCTCACGATCCATGGCCCCATTCATTCTGTCCTTAACACGGATCAGTCGTCCTGTCCCCTTAGCAGAAAAACAGCCCCAAAGCATGATGTTCCCACCCCCATGCTTCACAGTAGTTATGGTGTTCTTGGGATGCAACTCAGTATTCTTCTTCCTCCAAACACGACGAGTTGAGTTTATACCAAAAAGTTCTACTTTGGTTT